>NC_137583.1:30275054-31019960 GCF_963210335.1 Falco punctatus | reverse complement strand
AGAGGGGTTTGGAATTCTCTTCTTGAGAGAACGGTGAAAACAGGAAAGGAGAGCTTGCAAAAACTTTCAGGTTCTAAAACCGCAGAAGATTTAACTGGTGCAGATGAGAAAGAGAAAAAGGTAGGCGTCTTCCAATTGCAACGAAGTGTAACTCTGTGACCTGCCACAGCATGTTTGTCTTAGGTACACATTGCAGCAATACCTTGAGTAAAACTCTGTGCTCCTAGGAGTATGACAGTGCTTCCTGGAGCCAGGATGGGCCAGATGCGCCTGTTTCCACCTGCTGTGCTCTCCACTACTGACCAAAGCCAACTGGTGGGGGAGAAGAGAAGGAAACAGCTGAACTTCAAACCTTTCCCAGGCTCTCATAATTTTGGTGGCACTTTCAATAGTGATTAATTTGTAGATCATCTTCTTCTAATCTCACACAATAACGCTATTTCCTGCTTTTATTCAAGCCATTCTAAGCATGATGGTGGCAGATGGCAGGCTATTACACAGCATGGCCACATGGCAATGGAAGCAGGAAGGATTATTAACAAAAATAGTAACTCTTCAAAATCAAAAAGGTAAGGGCCCATAGAAGAGCCATGGTTTTATTTTTACACCTCAAATCAGTTATTTGAATGCATTATGAATGTTGTAAATACACCCAATGGATATAATGAAAATACATTATTAATTTTCACTCATTATTAATGAACTTATAAATTCACAAGTGATGGAGCCATGACGGTGTGAAGGAAAGGTCATGAATAATAACTGGAGATGAATAATATATGCACGGCTAGCTCACAGGATACTATGCTCATATGACTGTAGTGCCTCATTCTTATTTAACTTGGCAGTGCATTGACTTTTTATTCTTTGCTAGATAATAGCAGAAAGAATTACAGGGACTATAATCTCTATTAATTCAACACAACAGATCACAGCGGACAGCTGATCCTTCTGCAGGGGTGCTCTTGCATCCTAACTAATGCTAAAAAGCTGGGATCCCTCTCTTTTCTCCACAGAATCCTAAGAATCCTAGAATGGTTTGGGTTGGAAGGGACCTTAAAAATAATCTAGCTCCAACCTCCCTGCCATGGGCAGGGACACCCTCCATCTCCATCCCTTCCACGTCAGTTCCACACATTCCATCACGCTCTTCCTCCATGACATCTTCTTGCTTCGCCTCATTCATCTTCATTGCTGGCACATGGAGAACGTCAGATCTAGAAAGAGCCGTAGCAGACCCAGGGATAAATTCACGACCAGGCTGCCTGCCAGGGGAAGGTGGCTAACCCGAGATCAGCGCAGACATGCTGAAATAACCGGTGATACCTCAGCGTGACAAACAGCGGAAGGCAAACTGTGTGCTGTGTGCACATACAGAAAATTTTGTTTTGGTTCCATCTGTTAGGACTAATTTGTTAATTATTAAATAGATAATTTATCATCTCTGCCTGCTTGATCGGTGTTTATTACCCACGGTCTGAGGCAAAGAGAGCGCTGCGTGAATAAAGATGGGATTAATTAATAACGAAAAGTTCAGGCAACTGCAAACTTGCGGCAGCTGCTTCCAGTCCGTGTCTGTTCCTGAACAAAAAGGAGGCTGGGGGAGGGAAAAAGCATCAGGAATTCAAGTCTTCGAATGTCAAATTTCCTCCTTTTCTCCCCAGCAGAAGACTGCTGGATGATGGAAGGCAAACTCTCTCTCTTAAGACATTCACCTCAGCGTTTTCCAGCCAATTTCTTCTTAGGCTGGATCCAGCTACTCTGTGAATCACAAACTGTGAGCAAGCTGCTCTCCAGGTCAGCATCACTGTGCAATCCCCAGCCCTGTGGAGGTGAATGGAGCCACCGTCCCCTGGATACTGCTGTTCAGGAGATCTATAAACCACAGTCAAAGCAGAGAAGCAGGTCACCGCCCCGGGCTTGGGCTGGGGACCCGGCTCTGCCCCTTCTCTGTCAGCCATTGACCCACTGGTGCCCACGCTCCTCTCCACGTCCTCCCGTACTGGAAGATTCACATATTCGTAAGGCTCCTTCAGCAGATACTCCTTCCTCGTTTCTTTAATTTTAGAAATTTGCACTTGTCATTCCTTGAATGGAGCCTCAAAACCAGCAGAATAACAATGTCCAACCAACAGGAGGTAACAGTAAGAAGCTTCCAGGAATTTTCTGATACACTGAACCTTGCAACCCTCATCTCATATAGTAAAAGGTGAAAGGGAAGACACACCTGTGATCCACCTTTTTTGATTACTGAAAGGTATCCACAAAGGTTCAAACACAGACATTCTATGAAGAATCTCAAGAAAGAAAGAAAAAATCTTCCTAAATATGCCAGCCCGTGCTACGGACCACAGCCAAAATAAACACCAACCTGCCTAATCACACTGGAAAGATCCTGAAATTCAGGGATGCTGAGCTGCAGGAAACCAGAGAAAATCTGCACAGCAAACCGTGCTATCAACTGGTGCTACGAGCGTACAGGTACGTGCCACCTTCCGGAGAGCCCAGCATCCAACTCACCAGCTATTCAGGGTTCTACAGGGAGGCATCAGGGGAAATCAAAGCAAAGAGATGGTAAGTTATTTGATCAAAGATACTTCTAAGGTTAATGGACAGGCCACAAACAGCAATCATGCCTCCAGTCATGCAGTCTAAAAAAACAGATGCATCGTCTTTGGTTTGTGGTAGGAAAAGACCTTCCCCATAAAACTTACCCAGGCAGATCTTCAGGGAACTTCAGGTGACATTGTGGTTAACTGTTGCTCTGCTACACCTCCACGTAGCTGCATCTTCCCTCCCTCAACTGCTCATGATCAATTTAACAAGTATTTTGTACAAACAAAAGTTTTCTTGCTAAATCAATTAATTATGACAGAGTAAACAAAAACTTTTAAAAAATGCATGTTTTGATGTGATTGCGTCTTTAATTGGCTGGTTTAACGTTTGAAATTTGATTTAATTTTCAACTTGATTATCCTCACCACAGGGTCAGGCTGCCAGAGACACAAACAAGCGCTGAAGCCTCCGGCGTTCCCCATCAGGCCTCCCGACGGAGCCTGCTCCGTACTTCTGCATTCCTCCAGCCCCCTTCCCTCTTTTATTATTCTTATTTAAGAAAGGAAGATCAAATTCAGGCCAACAGCAGACATACGTTTCCCAGCTCTCCATTAGTAATTTTAAAATGAGATGGTGCTCTGGAGCCCTGAGTATTAATCCCAACTCTGACAACTTCTTTCCGTAATTGCCTGAATGAAATCTCCACGCCACCCCAACTGTCTCTACCCATAAAACGAGCGATGACAACAAGAAACCAGTAAGGTATGCCAGTGAGTGGATTAATTATGTTTGGGAATTGCTTGAGAGGTGAATGCTACAAGCTGGGACAAAGCAAGCCATCCCATTTTCAGTCCTGTGACAGCACACACACAGTATGACGCATCTGATGAGATGACAACATCTCCAGCCACCTCTGGTGTAAGGCCGGTTTGCAGCCCCCACCCCTATGGAAGCACAGGAAAGCCATTTGCTTTTCAGCAGAATTAGGAGGTTGTTAGTAAAGGCTGCCACAGATTTCTTCTTCCTACTTCAAAAGAGCCCTCTGCACTCTTCTACTACTTCCCAGTACCAGTATTTGCACCGTCAGGTGCTCTGCTCATCAGCAGCATCCCTGATTTCTCATAGGTTCACAAATTGCGAAGCTCAAAAGAACCGTAAGAATCAGCCAATCTAAACTGATGAAAAGCACAAGCTGGTGAATTAAGCAAAGCAGTTCCTGCATCAGGCTCATAATTGCTAGCTGACTTAGAACATTTCTTGTATGAGAATATCCCATCTTCATTTAGACGCTTCAAAGTGATAGTGAATCCCCCACGTACTGAGATAAATAGCTCCAATGGCTAATTACCCCTGTTGTAACAAAAGCATTTCCTTATTTCCAATCTTTCCTGGTTTCTGCTCCCAGTATTTGATCTTGTTATGCTTTTGTCCGATAAATTAAAGAGCTCTTCACCAGCCAAAATCTCCTTCCCATATAGGAACTCAGGCTACGATCAAGCTATTTATTAACCTACTCTTTAAGTTAATTAGAAGGAAATTCTCCAGCCTCTCACTGGTTTTAGATCTTGAGGTGGCCAGGAGAAACAGACTGTCCAACAAATATTTCCCCTCTTTTCAGAGAATACCAGGCTAAAATAACGATGTGATAAAACAGAGGTGCATGTGCCATGTGCCTTAAGTTGTCCATCACATCTTTAGGTTACCCTTCCTGCCTCCTCTTGTCCTGGTGTAGGCTGATGTGGGAGGTGATGCTGGAACTTGGTTTCAAGCTGAATTTGCACATCTTCTCAAAGATCACTGACCCTACGTCAGCAGAGACAGAAAAGGAGAGAGACAAAGACCGACACGCCAGGAGATTCTGTTGGAAGACCCAGGAGGAGGCACACTACTTCTTGGTATGAGGCTGCTTTCTGAGTAGGCGCCCCTCATCTCCTCTGCAGACCCTTTGCCAGCTCTTCTCTCCTCCCAAAGCTGCTCTGCTCTCTCCTGCCTGTGGCAGATTACCCACAGTCATCTCTTCCCCTAGCGCTGATGGGAGCTGTCGGATCACTTCTCCCCTCTCCTCCCACTTCTCTCACACACGTGCCTTCTCTTTGCTCTCTCCTTTGCCAAATCGCCTTAAAGAGTGCTCTCCCCCCCCCCCCCCCTCTTTTCACTTCACATCTTCTCTGTGGGAGGACTTTCAGGGCTGGTGCTCTCCTCCGCGTGCTGCAGGATAGCTCTTCTCAAATCCTGCTCTGAACAACAGCTGGTTTTCTGCTCCATTCAGTGAAGCTTTTTCAGTTCTCGGTGCTGTGAGGTTACATGAACGCACCTGCAATGTGAAACACTCCAAACCCAGATCCAGCACATCCTCTTCTTTCCAGCCCTTTGCAAGACCCCTGTCCAGCTGCTCAGCCCTGCCGTGCTGCTTGCTGGTTGAGATGCGAACGGATCTGTCCTCCAAGCATCACTGTAAGCACAAACATGAAGCAGCACAACCCCAGGGCAAAACTGCTTTGCTACCAGTGGGATCTCCAAGCAGTATCATCTTTCTGTGAGTCACTTGCTGGGAAAAGAAGGGGGGAACAGCTGTGCTGTTGCCTTGAGACCGATTCCTCCATACCCGTGCTGCTTCACAGTCACAGAAATATTTCTTCTCAAGAAGTATCTCATTCTGACTTGTGCTAACCATGGGTTGACTTCATTCATCATTGATTGTCTCGTCTCTGTGAAATGGAGTGCTGCTGCGGATGCATTTTGATTTGCTTTAAGTGGACTGGTAATGGTGGTTTCATTATGTTTGTGTTGGTGCCGAACAGCGGTGTGCCAGTTATGAGTGAGCATGACACCATGGCAGAGATCTGGTGGGAGGAACAGTGATATCTTGGAGGGGGAAGCAGCGAGAGAAATCCACTAAACAGCAAATGTAAAACTGGAACTACAAACTACGAGGTGCTAGGTCATTTAATGGCATCACGCCCCTGATGAATGAGTTCTAGGTGGAGAGAAGGAGGATCCACCGTGCCACACTGAAGGAGAAAACAGCTGGGAGACAGCAATCAGGCTGAGGGAGCTGGCAAGAGCTCACAGTTTCCTTGTTATCTCAATCTCATTTCTGAGAACAAGGCGAACCTGGGAGAAAAGGCTGGGGTCACCCTGGTGTAAGAAAAGCAGGGGGAAAAAACCAACTTGCCAGCAGGCACCAAGGGATGAATTTAGAAAACAAAAGTCCTGCCATTTGTCTCTTTTCTCTACTGTCCTTTGGCACCTCCTCCCCCAGACAAGAACCCAGCGCTTTGTGCATCGCTCCCAGCAGCACTGGGGAAATGGGGGGTTCCCAGCATCGCTTGGTCCGTCTGTGGGATGGGATCCAAAGACTGCTCTCTGCAGCTTTCTCCCCAGGTAATTATCCACCCAGCTTTGCCTCCTGCCCAGAGCAACATCCCTAATGCTCGGCACACACACTGCTTCCTCCTGGTCTACTCCAGTGGTTTAATTAGAAATGAATTTAGAATGCTGACGGGAAGGAACTAATGGCAAGCAGCAAGAACGAAGCGAGCTGTCCCCAGAAGCAGTGTGTTGGGAAGATACTCCCGAGTATCCACTCAGATAAAGGAGAGCCTGGCTCAGCTGTGCCATGAAGGGTGACGTGCCTGTGTCCCATGGAAGGGGCAGGCTCAAGTTCCCTCCTCTTCAGATTAAAAAGATCAGCATGGTGGATCCCAGGCCACTGACAGTGGGACACAGGGCTCAGATGGTTTCTATTCTGTTCATGGATCTGCTGTTTAATAAAAACTAGATAAAGGGCAAAAATCTTTCCCAGAGAGAAAAAACTACTGCTCAGTGTCAATGGTTTTCTGTGACTTCTGGCCAGGACCCAGACCTGGCCTGGGGAACTCAGAGCAAAAAAGTCAGGTCTCTACTGACTTGTATTCTGGCAGTGCCAACACTGGCCAAAAACAGTTTTTCCCATCAGTTTGGCTTATGATTTATTGGTACAGGGGCTTAAATTCAATAAAATGAGCTGCTTCATCATCCCCTCCCAGCAATTGCCTTAGTGCTGTGATAATTTCACAAAGACAGCCTGGAAAGAGACCCAAAGCCCAGCTGCAGGGAGACTAGGGGCTGTCAGACACACGGGTCTGGGCACCCAGTTTGTACCATGGTTTGTAACCAGCTGTCGTGCCACGAAGCTGCCACTCACCAAGGAGGCTGTGGAGACGGAGACCGCCCCAGGTGCAGAACGAACCTGAAGTCCATGCTGGCGGCACAGCCAAGCCTCTGCAAACTGAGCCCAGAGAATCAGAGTAAATGCAGGAGGCTGTTAAAAGTCAGTGCATCTCCCACAGAGACCTTTAGGCAATAGCAGCACCAGGAGACGAAAGAAATCAGCTCCTAAGCGTTGGTTCGGACCAGTTGTGAGGGTACTCTGGACATAAATTTTGTTATATTAATGAGTCACAGCGGTCACATAACCTGCCGTTCCATCATTTCTTCCTTTCTAATGGCCCCTCTTGGAGATCTAATCTCAGTAAAATGCTGGAGGAGCCTCTCAAATGGCCGTGTTTTACTGCTCTCAGTCTATCACTGGTTCCTCACGCCAAAGGGCCACTGGGGAATAATCTCTTACTTCAGAGATCAAAGTCCTGTATTAATGACCAGGAGCTGCCAGTCACCCCGAGCTCAGACTGCCCGAGAAACCTGCTGCCTTTCCCAGCCAAAAGCCTTGTTTGTTTATAGCAGCAGCATCCATCTGGTCGACGGCTTTCCGGTACAATCATTATTTATTATTTATTTAGTGCCCAAAATGCAACAGGTATTTGTGGAGACATGACAGAGGCAGAGTCCTTTCCTTGAAAAGCCTTCAGGCTGATAATAGAAAAAAAAAGTAAAAGGAGATGAATGGGGCTGAATGGACAAGCAGGATGGGCTTGCAGAGATAAAGCACTCGGCTGCTCCTCACTACTCACGCTCACAAAGCTATTTTATACAGCTTTCTATATGCATGTAACGCATGCAATGAGATGGTTCCTTTATTTGGATGTAAAATGGGAGACTGAAGGGAAAAAACATGGATGTGGCTGTATGGACTCCAAAGAGAACAAATAGGTGGACAGATGGGAAGGATAAGGAACCTGAAGCCTTTTCCAAGCTCTCCTTGAGGCACTTGGCCATATTAACAATGTCCATTTTTCCTCTGGATCCAAGGTTTCCCATGCAAAGCCAGAACCTGTCCATCCTGCCTGCTGCACTTCACGTTGGACTGGCTGACATTAAAACTTGCCAGCTCTCATCCAGCTGATGCGGAGCTGTGTTATCTCCCTTCCCCTCCTTCCCATGTCCCAAAGATAAAAGAACGGGGAAAACCAGCTAGAGAACTACTGCAATGGCACAGCCTTCCCCAGAAAGCAATCCATGCTTTTGGACTTCACGAAAACAAGGACTTAGTTTGAAGGTCTCAAGCATTTTTTATTTTTTTTTTTAAATCTATGTGCTGAAAAGTGCTTCAGAAGAAACTCCAGAGTATCCTTCTCTGTTTTGTGTGGGGCAGCGAGCTTCAGTCTGTAGCTACATTGGTCTGCACCCCAGCAGTGCCCAGGAAGGTTAAACTGTCACTAAGAAAATCAACATTTACGATTGTCTCTTAGGCAACTTTACCATCTAAACCAGTCATCTGAACACTTCCGATGTTTATACAGATTGTTCAGGTAAATACCATCTCTGTATGTGCTAAAAAGAAGAGGATCTGAATTTAGGAAGCCAGAACGGGCTTTACTGGCAGCCAGAAACATGTACCTGCAAGCCCCAAGTGAATAACTCTAAAACTTGGGCTTCTACAGTGGAGATGGACAATATTTCTATTTTGGGTTTATTGTCAGCACTACAGGCCACATGCAACCTGCCCTGTTTTTGCCTGTGGTCTAGGGCTGGTTGTTAAAAACAGTTTCAGAAAATACTTTACGTACTGAAGGCATCAGTGAGTGCTAGCTGAGAGAGGCCACCCAGCCTCGAAGGTTTAGGAGCAAGAGGAAATGTCGCTAGGATATGGACTGGGCTCTTAGCAAAGGCTAGGAAAAAGAGGTAGGTAAACCTGAAGGTATTTGACTTTTCTAACAATGACCAGAATTATTACTGCTTGCTTTCCCCCCCAGGAAATCTCTTTGCAATGTTAAGCAGGTCCCCCCCTATATCACTTCCTAGCAAGATTCCCAGCAGGGCTGCATCTTCCAGATGAGAAGCTGGGAAACAGGATGCGTTTGACACCAGGAGAACCTTCTCAAAGCAGCCGTGCTGCAGCTGGAGGCTGCTCAGCCTCTGCTCTGAGCATGTGCCAGTGGACTGACACCTGACAAAGCACAAATCCAGCACAAAAAGAGCCTGCTCTACATGAGGAGGAGCGTGAGCTCATCCAGAGAAGGTGTTATTTCTGCTGGGATTAGGCAGCGTGCATGGAAAGCCATCTGCTGGGAAGGAGCAACGTGCCTGGCCTCGCAAGGATGCTCTCTCCTGTTTGCCACTGTTCTCATCGCTCTGGACTGGTTTCAGACAACCGCCTCGTGTTGGCCACCGCTCCACAGCAGCATCAAAACCCCGCCGCTTCTAGTTCTCTCAAACATCCTTTATGTATTCCCTGCCCAATGATTCTCATTTGTTTGTTCAGGTGGTGAAATGTCTACCGACGGTGCTGTCCTGCACCCTGCGCGCAGCTGCCTCCCACCCCGCCCTCTCCACGGTCACCACCAGCAGCATGTCCTGACTCAAGGGACAAGCCCAGGATCAGTGATGTAAAGAGACCTGTGACTACGCTGTCACTCCTACGTCTCTGCTTCTCAGCTCATACATGGAAAGAGGCAGAGGAAGAATAATGAAACAGGAAAGAAAGGCATTGCTTGCAGAAATTGTATTGCTTCTGCTCCAGGCATTAAAGATGACAACCCACGGCACTCCCTGAGGACTGACTCCAAATCCATACACACAGACCAGGACATTTCCTGGATAAAAGCTTCCCTGCCTGGGTTATCGTCAACTCTAACAAGATCCCTACTTAAGAGAGAGACTGAGCTAACAGAAGGCGAGGCCGGAGGCTGCTGGGCTTAATGGATTTGGGAAGAGCTGGGGGATTGCTAGTCCCTGTTGGTGTGTGCTCTGCGGGCTTCCCTTCCAGCACACCATCCTCTGCGCCCAAAGGACAGTCTGCACTGGAAGGTTCTCTCCAGTACAAGTGAAGGGAGGCTGTGGTTGTGCACATGCATCTCGACCCTATGGAAAGACAGTGTAACAAGCACCGGCGGTGGCACTTAATGCAAGATACTATAATGCCAGACAAAAACGAGTCTTTAGCTCTCTTGCTCCAAGAGAGCAGTGTGACCTTTCCTGTGTGCCTGGAGATATTTAGCACTGCACAGTTTGGATAAAGTGGGTTTGTAGAAAGGGAAAACAACAACAACAAAAATCCCAGTGGTCTACACTGACAAAAGCACACACGTAAGGCAGAGCAGCAGCAGACAAATTTCATGCCTTGATGCGAAGACTGCATTTAAATAACGTACAGCACCACATTTCCCTCCTGGCTCCACTGTGTTGCTCATTGAAGGAAATCCATATGGTTAACCTGGCAGGGAAAACGTGCCTCTGATTTTTACTGAGCTAATGGGAGCCAATAACGTTACCTGTTATCTTGGAGGACAACGTTCCCACATATCCCAATATTTGTCTAATAAAAGGTCAGCCCATTATATGGCATCTATTTGCAAAATTAAGAGCCTCTCTCCAGCAGCTAAATGCTTGCTTTAGGTTTGGAATTACTGTAATTAAAGTTACATTGTGCTCGGATTGGTGCCAATCACTGCAGAGCTCCAGGCACGACCTGCCGTTCCCAGCACCATGCGCCTGGGCGTCCCACTCCATTAGCTCCAGGGAATTAGCTGTCATTAACGAAGAGATGCACACTCCTTCGTGTTGTCAAACCGCAATCAAGCGGGTCACAGGTGAAGAATAAATACTTTCAGAACAAGCCCAATTACACCATTTACATTTCATTACAGAACCTGTTTAATCCACTGATGGGCTCCCAAGTTCTTCTGCCTAATAAACAGCATTTCAGAGGAATTAATAGGCCCTGCAAAACATGCTAATTATACTCTTTTGCATTGCATTTGCAATATTGATTTTAAAGTTGCCACTTCCCCCTCCACCTCCTTTCCCAGCCCCAAAGCCTTAACTTTCAGCAAAGTACACTCAAACCAACCTAATTACTGGTGAGTTGAGAAGCTAATGCATCTCTCTTGTCAAAGCTCAGTTCCAGCAAAGGCCAACATACAGGGAGGGATTTTCACGTCCATAACTTGTGCAAGTTCCTCCAGACGACCACTGGAAACAGCTGCTGAATAGCAATTACAGGCTGAGAGCAGGCATCAGCAGAGGCTTTGCCATAGCAACGAGCCTAGCTGGACCCGCTCCCCAAAGACACCTCCTCCTCCTCCTCCCGAAGACCACAGCAGCGGAACGGGTACGATGACAACACAACCACCGCAATCTCATTTTGATTTGAAACTGAAGCTATTTGATGCTCTCCTGGGCACTGAACTGTTTAAAAAACAAAAAGAAAGTTTATTTTCGAATTGCGGCCCTCAGCTAAACTGTTCGGAAGAGAGGAACAAATCAGACACGCTCATGAAATACGCCGTCTGCCTGTTTATTCACCCTGCCTGTTTTGCCCGACTCCTGCCACTGGCTTTCTGTTTTTTCCCTCCTCTACGTGCTCACTGCGCCCTCCCCTCCATTTCTCTGAAAAGCATTTTCTTTATTCAGTGGGTTTTCTTTCCAGCCTCTGACTTTCTGCATTGGCTTGGTGGCTGTCACTCACCATTGTGGTTTTATCCCAAGCTTACTGACAGCTAAAAACACTCGGAGGAGGAGGTGGAGAGAGGGGCAGCAGTGCTTGCAGCGTTTCTCCACAGCACCTGCACATGGGTTAAACAGAGCCAGCAATAAAGGACAACAACACGCTGTGTTTAATTCCTTTGCTAATAGCAAAGCCAAAAGGAAGCCGCTCCTGGGCTACCAGAAGATGGGGAGATACAGAAAAGCCATCAGCTGAAGTGACAACGGGAAAGGAGACACAATCACGTCCAGGCAGACCTGCAGTACAAATACCAAGGAGAAGAAGGGAGCTCGCAGAAAACACGGTGTCCCAGTTGGCTGTTCTGTGACATGGCTTCAAGAAATGCAATGCGCAGGGCTGGTATCTACTCCTGCCCCTCAGAAACTTTCCCCAGTAATAATACAGGTTTCTAGGGGAATGGATATGGAAGTAGGCACTGTAAAAGTGGACATAAGGAGCAGTCAAATTTTAATGAAGATGACACACACTCCTCGGCTGTCCTGTCTCTTAGCTAGGAATCTGGGCAGGTGAAAGAGAGCATGTCCCCTGCTGCACGGAGGAACAGCACAAGTACAATCCATGGCCAAGAATTTCATCTCCTGTGTATCTGGTTTATGTGAATGCTCATCCAGGAGCAAGTTACTGCACCAGTCAAAACCGTTTGTGTTAGCCCAATCATCCATGTAACCCTCTTTCTGAAGTCAAACCCAGGTGCTCTTCAGTGCCCCAGGCAATCCACCGCGTTCCCTCGCCTCCCACCGTCTGGCCAACGAAGCCCACGAGCCACCCCGTATGCTCTTCACACAACATGAGAAGCCTCCACCCCTGCGTGCCCACACGTGTCTCGTCACCTTTAACGAGAACATCTGGCAGGCAGGAGGCAGCTGTGGTAGCAACACATGCAATAGTTATCCAAGACATGTAGGAAGGCTGGCTGGTGTCTTGTATCATTTCATAACATAATTGTCACGTGTACGGGATTTCTTTAGCCTCTCTGAGACTCTGGAGGGATTTACAAACATAAAACGCTACAAATAATACTGTGGCATCTCTTTCCCCTCAGAAACACCAAACTGGATTAGTTACTTATTGTCTGGAAAACACTTTGAAGTATCACTTACGCTACTAACTGCACAGCCCCTGTTTAACATCACCTACCAACACTAGCACAGGCTGCGAAGGAGATATAAATACCAACCACGTTTTGTTAAACTTGTGGGAGTGGGGAACTTCCAATAGGTGCAATGCAATTACATTAATATTTGTCAAGAATTGCCCTTACTTTCATAAAAATGCCACAAGAAATCAAAACCTACAAGCAATTCTATGTCTCTTCCGCAGGTCAGACCCTTAGGCAATGCAACATCTCCTGACAGCATGCTGTGCCCATGGCAGCCTCAGACGAGGGTGCTTTTTAACACAAAAACCTTCTGACAAACCTTTACTTCAGTTTTTCCAAAGCAGGGCTAACGCAGCCTAGCCCTGCACAGTTTACAACGGCAGAAAAGATCACAGGACAAGAAGAGTTTGCAACAGAACAGCTAAGATCAACTCTTATATAAAGTGATCGAAAAGCAAATTGAGAAAAAGATATAGTCAACTATTTGAAGCTCAGCCCTTCTTAATCATCCACAGAAAGCAACAGCTCACTCTTGCCATCTCATTGCACAGGTAAGATTAAGGACAGGCAGGAGATTTTTACCCCGTAGTTACAATGATTAATGTTTCTAAACAGACATACAGTTTGAAAGCACTATTACAGGAAAAAGAAGAGTTGTTGCTTCATATTCTCAACCCACTATTTTCCCTGGGCATTGAGCCAGCGACTGAAGAATGAGGAAAGTTGCTATTTAAAGACTTATCTTGAATTGCAAGGTTCGGTAAGGAACATGACTTGTTACAGTCCCCTTTGCTAAAATCAGGGGCAAATGAAAAAGGCATGGATGAGTGCTCTACAGAGCACTCTGTCTTCCACCAAATTCAGAGGAGGAAGACTGGCGATATGCTTCTGACAACTGTCTCTCCATCCCAGTTTCCCTAGTGGCACGAGAACAAGTTTCACTCCTTCGCTGCCAGCAAAGGGCCGGGAGCTGCTCTGCACAAGTTCCCTTTCCTGTCTGTTGCTGTCAAGGAAGATGCAAGAAGATTATTACACTGAATTCGAAGAGCAAGACACAGCAGCTTTCACTTTTTGTACAAGCTATGAGGCTATATAAAGCTACCAGTCTCATATTTGTGACATAACACATATTCTACAGGGGATCATGCTGGGAAAAGAAAAGGTGTGAGCCTCCATGAAGCCAATGTTCCTTCCTCATCAGTTGCCACAATATTTCTGAGAACAACTCCTGCCAGAGCCGGGACGTTACACACATGCCGGCTCCTTGCTAGGAGACACGGGAAGTAAGTTGGAATAAGTTCCTGCAAAACCAGTTGCAGTCTGCCCGGCCATGGTTGCTCTCAGTTCCTATTGTACCTCATCCCGTGCCAATAAGATTTAAAAAGTTTACTGCGGTAAGTAAGAGGAGAATGAAGTCCATAGGTTTTGTTTCCCACTTAGTCTCAGGAACACTGACGTGGTGAGTTGTTGCTGTAAAACTTCCGAAACAACTCCAGTGTGACCTCCTGCAGCCAGGGCTTCTTGCTGTTACAAACGCTGCAAACAGCATGCTGTGTCCTGCCCATAAGGCAGACAGACGACAGACTGTGGTCTAATTAGAAAAGACATGCTTCCCACGTTCTCCATAGACTGCCTCAGCCTACAACTAAGGACAAATAAATAACTGTCAGGGCTAATAAGCCCAGAATCATAGAGGAGGGAAAAACCAGAAATTGGATCTACTCAGATCCCATTTATGTGATCAGGAAGAACGTATGGTAACAACTGTGAAGACAAAACCAGCTATGGTTGAGCCAGTTGCTCTTCAGCAGACCCGGACACACTCCAGCTCAGACTGCCAACCCCTCAGCATTCTTCTGCATTTTCAAACTAATAAGAGGCACAAACTGCCACAGGTGATTAGTTGGAGTGTTTGAGCATCACAAGACAACATTCTCCATTTCAACATGCCAGAGCACACTAAGAGGACATGAGGAGCCATCCAGTGTGGGGAGCTGGAGAGAACCCAGCAACGATGCGGATTGTGAGGTTGGCCCACACCACCAGGGCTGGCCGTACCAGAGAGGTGTTTATGATGTCCTTGGGATGAAAGGTGTTACAGGGATGGTGTCCACAAGCTTTGTGTGCCTTACCCACTGGGTCCAGCCAGTCCTTACACATGTCCTGCACCCAGAGCCCTCCAGTTTTGCAGCCCCTCTCCCCACATCCCCACAGGGAGGGATACACCAACTCCAGGCACTCCTCTGACGTTCCCCGAGAGCCAGCTGGGTTGCTGGCAACCTACACCATACAATTTTACCAAGCAAGTTCCTCAGCCTGTTGCTGTGGTTGTGAAAAGTGTAAGAATCTACATCAGGTAGAGAGGATTAATCCCAAGTGACAGTTTTGAACAAAAAAAATGAAGAACAAGTTGGAATTACCCGCATTGCCTCCGTTTAGTCTCTCCACTCCTTCCTCAACCACTGAATGACCGTTTCAGGCATCTGTTCAGAATTAATTTTCATTAATCTATTTTGCCTTTCTGCTCACAGACCTGAGGCAGGGCCTGGCCCCCAGACATCTGCAGGGTGTTGGAGCAGTTCACTCCCACCGGGAGCCCGTCCCTGCCAAGTGACAAGGGAGCATCCGCCGGGACAAAGCAATGCCAGCTCTCACCTGTCAGCAATCCTGTGTGTCAAACAACACTCCATGGGTGCAACCACGCACTTGGCAGAAACACTGGTGTTTGCAGCACTCTCTTTTACTTGGTGAGGAGAAAACAGGGGCTGGACTCTAGACCAGGAGGCTGCTCAGGGCTTTTCCCACAAGAACAGTGACAGCAGGAGCCACCATATGGGATGAGACATGAAGCAACTTTGCCTTAGCCTTGCTGATTGAACAGGACTAATCAGGCTGAACTTGGGGCCCATCTGCCTACCACTCTGATCACAGGCTATGTAACCAAGAAACTTCACCCACGAGCTGGCAGGACTACGGGCATGTACGGTGAGGAGGGAGCACCACCTAGACACTCACCTGCCCCTTGGTTCCTCCAATGCTGCTCTGAAGGAAAGTGCTTCAGCTCTGTCCTGGAGAGATCAGTCTCTGGAAATGGTGAGGCAATGCCGTTTCAGTTTGAAACCTGCATCATTTGCATCCGAGAGGTATTTCTTTATTCTACAAGAAACATCTCCACATTGGAGATGCTCAGTCCTCGCAAGGTACTTCTCAGCTCTTGGAGACCACCGGACATCTGCTCGCTGCTGCAGTGTTTGAAACAAGCAGCAACCTCATGAGAGGGTGTAGAGCCCTGGCTGAGCAGAGGTCAATGAGAGAGCTCCAGGTGATAGAACTGGCTTTGCTCTGCCTCAGCTCTTGAGAAAGGTGCTCAAGGGGAGTTGGTCCTAGAGCCATTCTGACAGGGTGCCACTGCATGAAAGGAGGCAGCCCTGGGGAGGTATGGGGACACGACCTCAAGAGACACGATGCCTGTTAACACGCACTTCATTTTGCCCCAAACGCAAGCTCAGCATGACATCATGGGCTTAAAACCCTCTAGCTTTTTGTCCCCTCCAATTTGTGGGTGTATCAAAGCACCAGCCAGAAGCTTGCAAGCTGGTAAGGTGGATCTCCACCATGGAGAAGGTGCAAGGTGCACCAAGGTAGCAGATTATAGCAAAAGCCCTGACCCAAACTTTGGGTAACTGCATCTTCATCTCTCTCCATGACATCTTTGCATCCTTGCTCTGTGCTGAGATGGCTAGTTAGGGTGCCTGCGCATGCCAGATACGTTGATTGCTTTCTGCAGACAGCTTATCTGCAGAGAACTGGACTAAACCCAAACTCATTTCACATGGGTCACTGACCAAGAGGGCAGGATGTAATGACTTCTCATCTCTATCTGCACAGGCTGGATCCAAACCACTGATCTATAGCACCATTGAAACTCCCCAGTTTCACCCTATCTCCTCAGTTCAAGGACATCTCCTTCCCACCGACAACCCCCTAGTGACTGTGTCGGAACCAGAAGAGCTATTTCTCTGCAATGCCTAAAGGAAAATTCTCCTTTCATAGGCTCAGTTATAAAGGAAAATCTCAGCACCTGCCCATGTGAGTCAGCTATTCCCCTGAATCCCAACCACCTTGTCTGCAGGAGCTGGTTGGGAAAGGCAAAACCAGAAAGACAAAAAGGGTTGTGTCCTAAATAAAACCATGTCTAAACACTTGCTGAGGAAAAAGAAAAATAAAAACAAACAAACAAACAAAAAAAAAAACCCGGAAAACCACATCTAGCTTTGTAAGGCAATAACTAGAGCAATATGCAGCTTCAAGGCTACATAGCCAGGTCAGAAAACTCTCCAGAGAGGAAGAACTAGGCCACCAAACTCTGATATTAGCCACTAAATCTGCCTGCATTACCCAAATTTTGTTGGTGAGGCCCCTCTGACAGCTGAACCAGCCGGTTGCTCTCCTGCACACAGGTATTTACACACCAATAGGCTGTGGGAAGTGGCTCTGAACTCTCCAAGAAAAAGACGAGATGTGACCAGAACGGCGGGCGCTGCGAGCAATGCCTCTGCCTTCCCGCAATCAACAGACCACACCAGGTCTGTGTGCGAGGCGCCTATCGATCTGACAGCCAGCATCAGGCTGCTGGCCTAGGGAGGATCCCAGCGCTAATCTGCGCAGAATCTGGAAAACTGGAGAACAGCAATCCACACTCTGCTCTCTCCTGGATCCACTGGCCTATTTATCGCTGCCTCTAAAACACGCACGCCACAACGCCAGCATAGTGAGAGGGGGCTTTGGCAGACAATTTTATAGAGGAAAACTCTTTGAGGTTATTCGTCCCTACCCTCCTCAAGGGAAATCATTTCGATATTGAGAGCAACAGCATTGCTGAAGAGAACATGCAAAAACCTGGAAAATGCATCATTTTATCAACAGAATCAAGGCCATCCAAACCCGGAGATGACTACATTCAATATTAATATCCCCCTTTCTTCCAAGCAGGGTTTGAACCTCTTGGTAACCATCCATTCCCCAGAGAAATGTCTTTCAGTAACTTTGATGTGAGCTAATTAAGTTTGCACAGCTAGTAAGTGCCATCTGCCTGCCACAACACTGCCGGAGACTCCACGGAACAGGAGAGGATGGGCTGTCTCCTCTCACACCTCCTGCTGTACCAGCACCCGCTCCTGCATCCTCCTGCGTTTCACAAGCCCCAGTGTGACCCAGCACCCGGCAAAGGGAACAGTTCGCCAGGGCACAACCGCAAAGACAAAGATGCTGTGTTTCTGACACATGCAGCTCTCTCATCCGAGCCCCGGTTTATTCTCATTTCCAGGAACTCCATTTGTTTCTGCTGTTCCAGCCCTAAGCTTTTGTGTACAACGCTTTAATGAGGTCCATTCCACTGATATAAAGGGCACATCAACCACACTGCTCAATTAAGTGCTGCTTGGAGCATCCAAGATCTGCTTCTCAAAGAGTTTGAGAAGATCTATTAAGAGTCCAGCCCCAACTGGTAAACAATGTCCATTTCTGGACTGGTCCAGGCAATCCAATCAGTGACAGCATTTAAGGACAGGACATAAAATATTAGAAAACGAAATTGCTTTGAAAAAATTGCTCCTTGCTTATTTGCCAGATAATGACAGAAGAGCCGATGCCAAGCACAGCCAATCTGTCCTACGGTGTTCAGAGAGACAGTCCTTATGCCTAGGCATCCTTTTTTTCCTTTTCATCTGCTTAAACACATCCCGCCCGTCAGTCCTCACTCTCACCTGGGCCCTGGGAACACCTCCAGAGGCTCCTTCTCCAGCAGTGCGGAGGCAGCAAAATTCCCAATGCTGCACAATCAGGTAAGCTGGTGTTGTGCTTTTGTCTCTCATTATAAAACATTCTGAATTTTGTGCTTCTTTCTCACTGGAGGCAATGACATGTTGTTGTCTTCCCCTTGTAAATACTTGCTGTTGAAAGCCATTAGCAGTGTAAAACTTCTCTAAGGAAGGGGAGAGAGGCTGATGCTCTGCTGCATTTGGTACTATTTCTTATGTTGTCTATGGTCTTTCCCTACTACTTTTATAGGTACCTTTAAGAAAGATCGAATGCTATTCTGCACACAGAAATACAACAACAAAAGAAGAAAGGCAAGCCACCTCAGCGAGCTAAACTTGGTGAGTTAAGCCTAAGTTTGGGAAATCCAGGCTCAGTTCCTTGCTGTGCCAGACTCCCTGTACAACTCTCCTGCCCGTCTTACAAAGGGATTAACAACCTTCCCTGCCAAGGGTACAGCCACACACCCCCACTAACAGACCCAAGAAAAACCTCGAGAGGGGTTTCCACCAGCAAAGCCTGCAGGAGCACTGTTGTGGCTGCCCTTCAGCTGCCCCAGCTGTCTTCCAGAGCATCATCTAATCACACCTCGCACTCTGCCCCATCCCTTCCCCTTGTGAACTTCCACATAACAACTGAAAAATGTGACAAGCCTAACTTTAATCACGTTCTAACCCAGGTTGGTATCATTAATCTCGCAGCCACTGATGGGTAATTTAATTAGGGCACATTTGTAATGAATTACAATCATCATTTAGCGCTATTGTTCCTAACATGAGCAGAGAGGAGTCACAAAACTGGCATAGTTGATCTTCTTACACTCGCACACTATGCAAGCCACCCCCAGCCCCAGCCTTTCGCTGCTGGTTTTATAGATAAAGGAACACGAGCACCAAGGACCCCCCACGTCGAGCCCGGCAAACACCTCTGAGCACGCTCCCTGCCAGCAAGCAGCGACTACCAGGTCTGCGAAATAGGACCTTTGACGGAGGAGGTGTCAGACTCTAAGCAAACAGCTCAGAGCTGAAGCAAAGAGAGAAATACAAAGTCAGGATAGAAACCGTGCTCCTCGGTTCTCTTTCTCACCGCCTGTGAACACTTGATACAGATGCTGAGGTATAGCCACTCAACGTGAGTACATGGGCATACTGTAAGTCCAGAAGTATCCCAACTAAAGGACTGGATTGATTAAAAC
Organism: Falco punctatus; assembly: GCF_963210335.1. Lineage (NCBI taxonomy): Eukaryota > Metazoa > Chordata > Aves > Falconiformes > Falconidae > Falco > Falco punctatus. Next base: position 31,000,406 of record NC_137583.1, on the reverse strand, counting down.
ACGCTCCTTGATCATGGCTGTATAGTCACACCAAAGCTATGGGCACACGACTAACGATGTTCTAATGGAAGAATAATTTGCCACAGAGCTTTAAATCCATCTCTACAAGACAGTATCAGGAATTTCCAGCCAAAACTGTCTCTGGTCAGCTCCTTCACTGCTCTGTGCAGGGTGCATGGCAGTGAGCGTACGTACTTATTTCAGACATGACTTTAGTCTGCAAAATAGGAGCAATCTGTTGATGTGGCTGAGAGCCAACCCATCTCCTCGGTATCTCTGTGCAGAATATACAGACTCCACCACAGACGGCATGTTGTGGCATCTTGCTTTTGGGGGCCAGGCCAACCTGCTTTTGAACTAAACTGCTTCAAAGAACTGCTCGACTTTTGTTGGGCTCCGTGAGGTATTTTATACAAAATGCAACAGTTCTTATGCATAGGACCAAAGGAAAGCAAACCCTACGTATCTGCTCGAAGAAGGTGGTCAAGACCCTTCTCCTTTGGGAGTCTTGGACACCAGTCTGCACTCTGAAGAACATCTGGGTTTCCAGACCCCAGCACGAACAGGAGGACACCCCAGTTCCAGTACATTCTTACAGGGAGGCAGAAGCTAGGTCAGATCTTTTAAGAGCAAAATCCAACCTTGGGTTCCCATGGTCTGAGTCAGTGTCCTAATGGCAACATAATCTTGTCTCTCCCCTTCTGAAACATACTCACTGATGCCTCACAGCAACTCCATCTGAATTAACCAAACATGTCCCAAAGGGCTTTTTTCCAATTAATTTTGCTAGATACCACAAAGGACTTCTTTCTACAATTGTGGAATTTGACATCAAATCAAAGGATTCCTGGGCAAGGCAAAATACTGGGTTTTGGCAAACCTCTTTTTTAAATAAAGGCTGCAAAATAAGCTTATCAATTTGGACTGGCAAGCCATGCCCGTGCCAGCAAACGAGTAAGGAAAACTTATTAAATACATGTGCAAGTCCTCTGTGTCAGTATACTATGGTAAGGGAAATTCAGCTGTGCCTCTATGATTTTGTAGTGGTCTTTCAAAGAGTCAACAAAACCATTGGATAAAGTACTGGACAGTAATGAACAGAAAATAGGGAACAGCCTGGAATATACAATAACACAGCTTTTTTAATTGGTGGCTTATACTTACGTGAGATACTGTGCACTTTATTTAAGATAGGCCCAGGAGAGTACTAAAAAGCACTGGAGAGAGGAAAGAAAGGGGCTTTCATGAACACCCCCCCAGAAATTCTAAGAAAACTGTATGAAGGGACAAAAACAAGAGACTCATGAAAGAGGTCTATAAAATACCAAGATTATAATAAAGGAAGAAAGAGCACTGCTATTTATTCTGGAAGAGAACAGGAGAGAACTCGACTGAAAAAACAAAATTTAAGGACTTTAATTTTCATGTAACATGTGTTAATTAACCTGTGCAAGCACTGCTTTAGGGGAGCAGAAGCACAGAATTTAATGACAATTAGAACAGACAACAATATCCCATTTTCTAAATGGCATTTCTGCCATTTCCATTTTGCTTTCAACAACAGGATATGGTCAAAAGAAGCTTCCTTTTAATCACCTTATTAACAATGCAGTAACTAATCAGCATTTCATTATGTTTTCCTAAGCAGAGAATAACTCCTGTGGCAGCGCTCACAGCTGGTCACTCGGACAGCAGAACACTGCCGAGTTCTCTTTCTGGGCACGGTCTTGCCCACTCTGCCCCTGCTCTGCTTTAAGGGCAGGTCGGGACCAGCATGGTTGTCCTGTCCCTGCCTTCCCCGTGGCCACGCACAAAGTGCTGCTCTAGGTGGGGATGGAGCACAGCGGGGAGATGTGTAAACGCATCAGTCTGTTAACTTCATAAAGCCCTTCCCATCACACCGCGCCTAAAGGCTGGGACACTGCCAAGCCAGGGACACACCGTAACTTAAGGTAAAGTTTCGGGCAGACTTGTTATCTGCTCCCATCCCCTGCCATTATAAAAGCTGAAAAACACAAGGGAAAAAAAATTCTATTTATTGTTGGGTTGCTCGCCAAATGCAGAGTCAGCATGTTTGATACGTACCATCAGCATTTCTTTGACAGTCGCTTTTCTCCACTTGCTTTCATGTAGTGAGTGAAAAGGATAAAATACCTTTTTCTAGCAAAGTGATTGTAAAGCCACATTAGTGGAGGGATGCAGGCGCAGGTGCAGCTCTCAGCTGCTGCGCTTGAAGATGACAGGGTTACAAGCTGGCAGTGTCACTCTTGGGCTGCAGAACCTCTCTGGCAGCAGCTCTCAGCCCTACGACTTTCCTCCACTCTCAGCTTTGTGAAACCCTGACTTTTGAGAGCTGACATCACTCAATCCTTCTCTCTGCTGGAACTGATTTATTTCAGGGATGCACTGGTAAAAACACAGAGTGCTCATGAGACGTGCTATCCCAAGCGTAATTTTCCCTTTGTAAATAAATTTTGGCCACCACCCAGTCCGGGTGGGATGACTGGGAAGCAGCTGATATTTGAAATCTCAACCATAGCATGAATATAGTCTTTAATGAACTGTACATCTGAGGAAAAAAAAAAAAAAGAATTGGCTGGGAAATAACAAGTGATAACCATTAGAAAAATAAGCGAAGCATGTGCAGGAGGAAACTCCATTAGAGCGCTAGCCATGCAGTTAAAGATGGATGCGGTAAACTCGTGTGCGAGCAGTTCGCGGCGCTGCTGTGACCCACAGGCCCATTAGCTCTGGAGCAAGGGTAAGCTGATTAGCTCTGGAGAAGGATGATGGCAGAACTCATCAGCTAAGCTTGTTAGCTGCCACACAAAGTTGGTGTACCTTGGAAGCTTTGCAAAGTGATTAGCTCGGGGTGGGAGGAGGCAGCAGAGCCTGTTACATTTGATGAATAACCCAAACCAGCCTCTGCGTGGGCATGAGTGCTGCGTACGGATCAGCTGCCTGGCAAAGCTGGGGAGAGTGGGTCTGCCTGGGCTGGGCTGCGGGGGAAAGGCACCCGTTCCAGCGTGTCTGCAGCCTGCCAAGCCTGTGTCTTGCTCTCAGCCAAGGTCTGCAGCCTTGTTGCACAACAGAGTCAAGCCCCTGTGGTCTGCAACTTCCTCCTAACTCCCCGCCTGCCATCGCTGACTGAGCTGGGACCCGCACCACGAAAGATTGGGGAGGCGGACGCTGTCCCCTTGCCAGCACAGGACAAGCGCCACCAACTCTCCTCAAAATACCTCTTGACCAAGTTTATTTTAAATGCAAACCAGGGGAGCAGGATAATCCAGCCCAATGTAAAAATGACAGTTTTCTTCCATCTCCCCTCATGGATGCCCTGCAGTCATTCAAGAACAACACCTCCTTTCTCATTTGGGAAACAATGTGAAAGAGGTACAGCTCTAAACATCTCCCTTCCTTCTGTGGTGGGACCCTGACTTGGCCATCTAGTTGGGAATATCACCAGCACTTCATGCATTTTTATACAGCAAGGTAATCATCATTATGTCCATCTTAAAATGGTTCATACAGCTCGTTACAAGCTGCTTCAGCCCTCTGAAAACTGCACAAACCTATTGCCACTCGAACTGCCTGCCCACAAGCTAAAGCAAAATAAAAAGAGCTCTGGTCTTTCTGCCAAGCCACCATGGCTGAAATCTTGTACATATCAGTTTCTATTTCCTGGATTTTTTTCGCCCCCCGCACCCCCCCCCCCCCAAAAAAAAAACAACCAACCAACCAACCAACCTAGAATATTTAATATTAAAAACCTGCAGAAAACCTTTATTAAAAAAGCTTTAATCACAAACCCACAGGTTATTTAGGCTATAAAGAACAAAGCAAATGTCTATAAAGGTGTAGAAAGTTAATTCTTTAGAGCACAACCAAAGAGGGAAAACATGTGCTTCAACTTAACGCTTTCTAATTTCAAAGTGCCTACCTGAAGAAATTCATTGTGAATGCATGGAGGTGTCTTACGCATTCATTAAGTCTGCTTGGTTAATCTGCTTTTACACAAAACTAAAACAGATTCACAAACTTCTCCAAACTGCCCCAGCATTTCCAGCATTCGTCCCTTTCTGACAAGCTTTGCAAGACTGGATTTGATTAAAAACTTTTCCTAAATTTCCATATCCTGAAGTCAAGGTACTAGATGACAATCTTTGTTTTTGTTTCAAAATAAACTTCACAGTTGCAGAAAAAACATGATGCAAGTATAACCGACAGTTCAAAACCAGATGGCAAATAAAATTATCTCAAACCATATTGTTATTTTTACATTGCATTTACAATTTTCAACGCTCATATTTGGCAGTACTGCTGTCCCTCATTTTATGTAGGTTAAAAGTGAGAAGCAGCTGTCTGCTCAATTCAAAGTCAAGTATTTACCCCCAGGTAGGATCTATTTATGTGCATTTAACCAACTATTTATAGTCACTGGAAAACAGAAGGTTTTTAAGAAAAGTGCTGGCACAGCCTTCACTATAACAGTGTTGATAACGCTTCTCTCTCTTCCCACTGGACCTTCTAATTTGATAACTCCTTTGGTAAAGATGAGCTGGAACGTTGGGACCTGCACGATTAAAATTTCTTTGAGCAACGCCTCTACTTCCCCAGTTGCTTTTCTGCTGCTTGTAGCAATAAATCTTCCAGTCATGCAGTGAGACACCAAGGCACTTATTACTTTTATGAGATAGGCTACTAGGGCTTTGGGAAATATTAATAGACCATCAGAAGAGACACTGACACCAATCTCCACGTACTGGAGGCAGAACATCTCTGTGCGACGTGGATGGTGATGAGCACAGGACAAACGTATAGCCAGATGAGATAGAGTGTCACCCACAGACATAATCTCCCTTCATCCCACGAATTTATTCTCCCTACCGTCCTTTCTAAGAAACATGACAGTCACACAGTGAGATTTCTAAAATGAGATATATGTCCCAGTCCCTTAGCAAAGCAGCAGCAGGAGCAAGAAAAAGAATTCATTTCTAGAAGCTGATATTCATCAGCAAATCTCACTTCTTTGCCCTGTTCGCTGCTCCTACCACAGCAAACAGGACTATTCTCATTGCCAAGCTTGACTGCACAAAGATCCATTAGATAAAAAAAATATATCTAAATGAGAAATGCAGCAAAAAGAAATTAGTTTGGACAGCTCCTCCTCTATGATCCTGACTATAATAATTATGTCCATGTCCTGTGAATTCATGGCTGCACGTCCTCAGCATTGCTCATTTTACCCACTAACTTCAAAATCTTCTTCCAGATGTTGTTCTTCCCCCTCGCCCACCCTTCCACATATCCAGAAGTTCTCTCATTTCTCTTTACCATCAAGGCTTTCCATTACAGGGCCTGTCCATCACACAGGTTCCCCTCAGCGGCCACTGACACACCTCGCTCTGCGAAGGAAAGGTTCCATCTCTGAAGCTCAGAGGACGGTTTTGCCCTTCAGCCCTCTCACGCTTTTCCTCACGCTACCCTTCCAGCCTGGAAGAGACTTATGGGAACCATCCATGCAGACATTAGCACATCCTGCTTTCAAATCTTTCCAGATGCCCTCCTGCAAAGAGAGCGACAAAACTGGCAGTTGATCAAGGCAGGCAGGTGACAAGCTGGCTCTGTCCCTCTTCCTCTTGCTGGCTGCCAGGTTCCCGCTGTGCCCTTCGACCTACCTCTACCGCCAATTAACAAACCAAATGAACCAACGACCACAAGTGTAAACTCATGACACTGTGCCAGCCACTGCCTAGTCCATTAGCTCACGTCCTCCTCCTTCCTTTGATATTCCTTTAGGTCTTGCTTTTTGGCTGCGAGCTTTCCAGATAAAACATCTCCCTCCACTTATTTGTCATACAAGAGCCAGTACTAATGTGGTTAATAACAGCAGCTAACCTCTGCCTGCTAAAGTATTAGCGATGCCACCCATAAAGCTGTGTCATATTTAGTGAGCTGTCAGAGCAGCAGCATCATTAAAAAAGCACAAGCACATAACTAATGCATGTAAAATGCTGCGACAGATACAATCAATAGGTTGGTTGGTGATTTATTCCAAAACTGACGGAAGCAAAGGGCTTGGCAGTGAGAACAGCTGAAAGCAGGGAGGCGAGGCGGGCAAACTCTCTCCTGCCGTAACGGTCCTACCACCTGGTTTTCAACGGCAAGTGCTGGTGAAAGCAACACGTGTTTTGTGAAACCCAAATGACCCCCACTGACTGTGGACTTCCACTGGCATACGGTCCTACCACCTGGTTTTCAACGGCAAGTGCTGGTGAAAGCAACACGTGTTTTGTGAAACCCAAATGACCCCCACTGACTGTGGACTTCCACTGGCATACCTGGCTGCCTGAACTGGTCCACTTGGTTATCCCCTCACCAGCACAATGACTTCTATTAGCACTAATTTTTCCTTCAGCTTTTTACTGAGACCAGTGCTTTCATGAGTACCCTCACTCACTCCCCTAATGATTTCTTCCTGGATTTGCAAGCTCTTTTATTCCTTCTCATTTCACATCAGAGGAATGGCAAGACTTTCGCTGCCTAGCGTTAGCTTTGTTTCTGCACACGATGTTCCCACTCCGCTCACCGGGACCCGCAGACTTTATAATTAGGGCCAGGATTCAAGCAGCACCAAGCACACTTGCAAAGATTCGCTTCAAAACCAAAAGGCAACTTCTCCAACTCCTTCCCAGCGCAGGCTCTCCCTCCAACCTGCAGCTCCGCAGGCTAAAGATGAGGGCTAAGAAAAAAAGCCATTGACTTCCCCTCCCCAGTGCAGCGGCACCGGCTTGCTCTCCCCGGGCAGCAGCCCAGGCTGCCGGCTCCACAGCTCTTCACTGCTGTCGCATTAACCAGTCTCTTTGTAGACAACCAGGGACTGCAGCAGCCGGTGTCCCCACGGGGCTGGGAGACCCGTAGTGCTTCTGAGGGAGGCTGAGTCCCTCCTGCACAGCAACATCAGCTGCTCTGCACGCGCTGGCTTGACCCAGAGAGCCCCAAGCTCGTGCCCCACAGGCAAGTGCCTCCAGCACCTCCCGCAGTGGGAAGATGGGACCTGTTGATTTCTGCAGTTTCATGTAAGTGTAAATTGATGAGCTACTTCAGGAAGCTAATATTAATTCCTGGAATAACGTGTCAGGGCTGCCTGGCTGATTACCCCTCATTCCTGTCTGCTTACAAACAATGATTACAGTCTAATCTCAGCACTCTTGGAGGAGCTGCGGAGAGTACCCTTCATCTAGTGTAATTATGTTCCAGCTCCCTCGGAGCTGAGGCTCTTATTCATTCCTACCATTATCTGCAGACTAATCTAGTCAGCTGGAATGGAGGTAAAAATTACTCCATAGAGCTGTAGTAAGCTCTTGCTCTGGCTCCAAAGCCAAGTTAAAGAAACCAAATTGTTTTGTGATGGTCAGACAAAGGCAGAGGATGAAGGAGAGATGGATCCAGCATATTGCAAAAGCAAGTGTTTGCTGGCACTGCCAACAGTCAGGGTTACTTTAATAAAACTCAATGAATCCTGTTTTCTGCAGAGATGCTGAGCCTGCTGTGTTTCCTCCGGCCTCCAGTGTGCTCTCACCCATTTTCAGCAGGATGGATACGCAGCAGCCATCTCTGGAAGCTCTTCTAAAAGAAAGCCTTTCCCCAGTGGGACCTGGTCATACGGTCTTCCCAGGTTGCTCCTCCACACTTCAGCGAGACCTCACACAGTACTACAAGGCAGTAAGTGTCAAAACATCATCAGCCTTTTGAATGTGATGGGAAGGTTTAGCTGTTTCCAGAACGTTTGTTCTAAATATCAGTCAAACACAGTATACGCCTGATTTAATCCTGCAAAGGCTTCCATGCAACTTCATTTTGCCTAAAAATCACTTATGGGTAACTGTGTGCATCAACACCCTCTAAACCCATTTTCTGATTGTTATTTTCTCCAAGACCTCCAAATTATAATATTATTGTAACTCCCTTTCCTTTTAACATAATTACAGTCTAGAAGGGCATCGACATTTCCTGCCTCTCTTGTTAAAACCACACAGTTTTACACCACTTCTTTGTGCAGACACCACTGCAGTCCCTTGCTCGGCCACAGGAAAGACATCTCCCTCTGAGGCCGAGAACAAGATCCTGTGCTGCCTTCCCTTGCTGGTGACACTGGTGGTGGCAATGGGACAGGAGGATGGTAACACGTACTAGCAACCACAGCAACCACGCACGCACTATGGCACCAGCACAGGCTCAAACTGACCATTCATTCAATACTGCTACAGGTACCGGCTAGATTAAGCATGCAAAAAACCTGTCTGCAGGAGCTGCAATCACATTTTGCTTTTGCTGGGGGACACACACATCTGTAAGCAGTAGCCCACCCCTGTGAACGAAGCAAGTGCATGTACTCCCACCACGCCTGAAGCACACGTGGTTTAACTGCAGTAATCTGGGAAGCGAGACATCACTCCCCAAAGCCTGATCTCCCAGAAGGCAACCTGATACCTGAGCTGCCAAAGGTCCTGTGTTTTAATTAAGTGTTAAATCTGTTTTGGTTATTTATTTATTTTTTTAAATCTAGTAAGATGTTTCTCCTTTCCACAGTGCTGTCACTCTTTGCTGTGCTGTAATTCAGTAAGGAGAACAGTTAATTAAGTTTGAACAACAGTGCCTAATGACTTCTATTTAAAGCTGTTCATTAAAAAATATTACAAGCCCTTAGAAACCACCTAACTTTGGAAGCTAAACATAGTGCCTTAAGAGAATAAAACAGTATAGTCCTGCACATTCCCACTTCACAGGCATACCTGCTACCCCAAGCAGAACAGTGGAGCAAGGCATTCACTACTGCCCTACGAATGTTTATTTTAAATTTAAGTCATGATAAAACCACTATAAAAAACCCAAAATGTCCCTGGATGCAGGGATCAAAATGAGTACAGGTAGCATCACTATTAAGCACACTTTCATTTAAAATACTCTTCAGATGCAGAAGTAATACAGCTGATTCTAACCTGTGTGGAGCTGTGGCCTCAAGGAAGGAGAGGCAGAAAAGCAAAAAGGTCCTGAAGAGATGGGAAATACCGAGGAGACAACAAAATGAGACAGTGTAGAAAACCAGACAGCAGTCCAACCCGAGCAGAATTACCCAAACTCTCAACAGGAGAGCGTAATCTAACCACGAGTGGCTTGAAAAAGGAATAGAGGGAGAGAAGGGGGAGCGGAGGGTTAGCTATTCTGTTTGACATCTGTGCAGCCTAATGCTGAAGTTCATCTCTAGTATTCAATAACATGTGCAGAGGTTATGCTAAGACATGTGATGGCATAGGTCCACTTCCAGCCCCTGCACCAGAGAAACTCCAAGAGTAAAATACACACAGAGATTTAGACACATCACTGCTAGATGCTAAACACTGGAATTAGCGAAGAAATTATTAAGAAGGCTGTTCAAATATTAGCCTATTTTAGCTCAAAGGAGGAGATCTAGTGCGGCATTGACCTCAGATAGATCCTTTAAAAAACACATCCTGGAAGATGTGTGCTCACTGCACCTACCCACCCAAGTATCTCTAATGAGTTTCCTCCTACCTGGTATCTTGGATCTGGAGGGAACCCCTTGAGGTAACTTGTTTCCTAGTCCCGCCTTCCACTTAATGCACAGACTTGGAGTTGTTCGGATTGCAAAAGCGAATCCTTATTTTTCTTACTCTTCTTGGCCGAGAAGTGACAAAGACGACTATCCATCATTGCTCTCCATGAACATTGCATAGCCACAATGCAAGGATCACACCTGATTTATTTTCCATGCGGTCCTAATAAAAAGGCCTCTGCTGTGACTCTACTCAATCTTGCCAACACAATAAACAGAAACATAAAAATGAAGCCTAGTTTCATCCTCCTTTTTGAAGTCAACAAAGGGACATGCTGAAGGGAGTTCAACCTTCCCCCCGAGAGAAGATGGATTCCACTGGTCCCCCGTGATGGGACACATATTTACCTCCTTGCTGTCAAAGCCATCCTAGGTGTCATTGCACCATAGAGCTCTCCCTATCATTTGGCAACTTTGCCCGCTTCACAAAATCATCTGCAAGCTCCCATACCGTATGTCTTATCCCCATAAGATCTTGAATCACCAAGGCAGGATAGTATTTGAAGACTTAGCTAAAAGTACTGAAGTTGTTAAAAAATACATCAGCCTTAAAATTGGATGTGTATATCAGCGGGCAAGAAAGCAGCAATATTGTAGCATGAGTCCAGAAGGTTTTCAGCAGTGATCCAGAGAATACAAGGCTTGTAAAACTTATTTCTGTACCAAATAAAACTAAATAAGAAACAATAAACCCCCAGGTGAAAATAATACTAATAAAGAAAGAAAGCCATTCCTCTCCTCTCTAGTAGAATTCCATAAAATTCTTAGGGGGGTGAGGGGGAAGAATCCCTGAGGATTAAGTTTAATCATTTGGATTTTCAAAGCTTCTGTGACAAAGTACCATCGCAAAGGCTACCAGAAAACTGTCTGAGCAACGGAGCAAGGGATAAAGTGCTATTACAAATCTAGAAATTAACTGAATTAAATTTAAAAAAGGAGGTATAACATATGATCAACATTCAACACAGCAAAAGATTACACTGGCATTCCCCGAAGACTGGTTTTGTCTAACGTTCTTCAGCTATTTGCCCAGGGGAGTGAGCTGTGGTGTGGTGAGACTGCATATGACATCCTGGTTTGGGGGCCATCGAGCTGACTGACCTTGGCTAGTTTGCCTCTTAGGAGCACTAAAGCGCTTTGTCTTCACTGAAGGTTCACTTGCTTTAGTTACAGAAAATATAAAACCACAGCTGTTTAGCAGTTAAGCACAAACCTAAGAGAAAGCACAGAATAATGAAGATATTTACTCTCTTCTTGCAAGATGCGAGGAAATGATACCCAGAGGGACTGAATAGCAATTTTAAATAGCTATAAAAAACTCTTTTCTCAAGTCCTGAATTAACATCTGGAGCTCAGTGTCACAGGCTGTCTCTCAGATCAAAAGTTCAGAGAAGTCAAAAACTGGATTAGGTACATTAATAGCAAGCTAGTGGAGAAACACATTTACCAAAGCTTATGAAAAACATCTTTTATGAAGATATCACGGTAGATTTTTAGGCAGGGTTACACCACGATGCATTTTGAAAACTGAAAATAAACCATCTTTCTATATTTGAAGAAGCTTGGAAAGCCTCCCTCTAACTTGCGAGCAATCAAAACTAACACTTCAACGGCAACTTGCACCCCAGAACTGGAGCACCTGGGCAAAGCAGCAGAGACATCACTGCTCCCTTTTCAGGGACGGGGAATGAGACAGAGCAACACTGTCAGTGGCAGAGCTGGATTACAGACAGGAGATTCCTGGATTTTTTTGGCTGTGGGCTTGCCAATAAGCTGCTGTTATCTGCTGACCAACAAGAAGCAAACACAGCAGCAGAGCAAATTTCGGCAGTGAAGAGGAGGAGCATCCTCAGCTGTTCTCGGTCCCTCAGCCATCCTATCCCTGTCCCAAACACGGGCAACTTCGCAGGGCGGTCAGCTGCGCACTTCACCAGCGTTCGCTGGAAGCGCATACCCCTCTGGAATACGTACAGGATAACTATGAGCACTATGTACAGGATAACTTTCCAAAACAAATTCTATCAGTTCCCTTGATTCCCTGGGGACTGTGATTTCCCCAGGCAGCAGAGGGCTGGCAGGCTCAGGAGGAGCAGAAGAGCTGCCATCCCACCTGGCCAAGGGCTCCAGCAATGCCCTTCTCCTTTTTTATGCCAGGTTGCACACATAGGTGGATCTTTGAGCTTGAGCCTGTCTACTGTCAGCTAGGAAGCAACTGTTCAAAGCAGTACATGGACAGCCGAGGAAAGCCTGCCCTTCATGGTTCCTCTTCTGTGTCAGGCCAACCCTGTGGCCAGCCACCAGCTCGATCCACAATCCAACCCCTTGCTTCCCTCCAGGTAACTGTATTTGCTTCCCAAATGTTCTTCCATCAGACACACGTCCTCCCACTGAGCTGCACAATCCAATGTCTGCACACATTCGCTTACGATTTGGAAAAAAAAAATTAAAAATGAATTTAACTTTAAAAGCTGTAACGGCTCGAGGAGTCTCCGGAGTGAAACAGGAGGAGGGAAGGGGGAGTCCAGGTTAATAAAAGCTGTTAATTAGAGTCAAATTTGCTGCTTAATGTGTCAAGAACTAGTGAGTTACGAGTTAATCAACTGTTCAGAGTTCCTTGGGAGAGCAATAAACCTGAAGCCTGAAAACAGAAGGAGAAGGACAAGGTCACAGCCTTCAAAGGAGGCGTCTCTGAAATTGTTTAACCCTAAGGTCCAAGCCGGGAGCATCCTCAGAGATGTCAAGATATCCCCCATTCTGAACATCCTGTCGTATCACTAATCATCAGCGTTCCAAGTCTTTCACAGTATGTTCAGGTTCAGAGACACTTCCTTTTTTCCTTTTTATCTGCACTAGTTGGGACTTCTATAATGCGTGACAAAAGGCACAGAAAGACCGGTAACTCTTCGAACCCTTGATTTTTTGTTTCCGCTGCTCCCTTTCAAAGGATGTTGCAAAAGCCTAAAGCAAAAGGCAGAAAAGAAACACAGAAGAGTCGGAGGGTATCCATCAAGTACTGAGCTCAGGATCCTGTGTTCCTTGTGCGAGGGCTATGAACGTCTCCCTATCGCATGCAGTAAAAGGAGCTGCCACAGCAGGAACTGCCTTAAAGAATAAATTAATAAAAACAGCAGCAAAAAGAGAGTGAATAAAGCCGATCAAGAAATGAAGGGTTTTGGAGACTAGGCACTTCCCACATTTTAATGCACCTGGGAGACAGAAGGCAAATGATGGGTGATTTTCTTTTGCCATTGAACTATGGAAAGTTTTAATCTATTTTCACTCCAATTTACTCTTTGCAAGTCTAGCCTAGATGGAGTACATTCTTCTTCCCCGCAACATACTAGCCATCATTACCGTTTCTCTGTGATTGCTAAAAGAAGAAAAGCTCCAGTTGCTATGGGATCTCTGCCATCACCCAAGAGCTTTCCCAATGGGGGGAAAAAAAGAATGCCAGAAAATAAATATTTATAGCTGAGGATTCCACCAGACTTTCAAACTTCTGCTAAAACAGGAGGCACTAAAACCATCTTTTTTTTTTTTTTTTTTTTTTTTTTACGAACCCCACAGCCGAGCGTACACCCAACTCCAATAAAACTGTTAATCCACAAATATCATTCATCACTCGAGGGCAGTTCAACAGGCCCATCTTAGTGGTACTGGTGAGGTTTTGCCAAACAAACAGAAGAAGGTAGGTTCCTTCATCTGGAGAACTTTTGCTTGTCCTCCTTCCAGTGCTCTGCCCACCGACAGCAAGCTCCTGCACAGAGGCTGAACTATTGCTCTTTCTAACAATCAATGATACGCCTGTTCACCGTGCTAGATGGCAGGAGGGGACATGGGCACAGCATGGCACGAGGCTTGCTCATGGCTCAGCGGGTCACGGCAGACCTGGACACTGCTCGGTGCGGGCACCGCGGTGGACCATGCGCTTTCTCTGCTCTTGCCACCACGCTCCGCATCCCTCTTCTCTTCCCTGCATGGATGCTGCTGGAAGTTTTTAAAAGAAAAACCTTTTCCCCCCAGGATATTTCTTCTCCTGCCTTGCAACCTCTACTTAGTTTAGGGGGCAAATGTGCTATCTGACTGTTGTGGAGACAACATGGACTCCTGAGGTTGGGACTTGGCACAAAAAAGAAAGAGGAACAGATGTTCATAGATTTCATTGCAAAATATAATTACCCACAGTTTTGAATGCTACATACAACATATTCTGGTAAACGTAAAACAATGGGAAGTGCCCTCTGTGTCCTTGTGGACATCTTGGGTGTTCCTCCAGACCCTACCCAGTTTTCATACTGCAACATTTCACACTGCAAGCAGCCGCCTTTGGAAACGTGGGGAGCACAGAGGATTGCTTCACATATAGCAAAGTAGTCTTTTTACCGTTAATTCTCTTGTTCCTCTACAACATCCAGGTCCTGAGGGAAAGCAGAGCCCAAAGCTAACCCTGGATAAAAAGATTAGTTGCTTCTACATTAAGATGCTTGTAATGATTCAGCAACTTAACGCCATCTTTCTACCAACAAGGAGTCTTTGTGGTTCCTCTATAAGCCAATAGTTCAAAGTGACAAATAAAATAAAAGAATTTGACAGAAGTCATTACCACTTACAAAGCTGTTGTACATTTGTGAGTACAAATGGGTCAATTGTAACCAAAACTTGCAGTTTTATTCAGCTGGGAGAATAATTCCATCCTTCTTTCCGAAAAGGAATCTACAATTTTGCCTCCCCTAACAAGCAATTCACCTGACGCATTAACAGTTGAACTAGTAAGAGCAAATGCAGCGTCATCCACAGCTCCGAGGTACAACTGCCATTTCCCAAAAGGCAGGTGAAATGCGCTGAGGAAAACCAGATCCCCTCATCAGGAGGGTGACCAGCTATCTCCTGACATCCGTAATATTTCAGATTCCTTTAAAACCCAGCACTTCCAATAAAGTGCAGGAGCAATCAATCCTCCACTCCTGCTGAAAACTGTTGCTGCACAGAAGAAAACAAACTACAGTATATCTCAGCAAACAATTCAGGGTCAGAAATTTTTCTTTTCTAACAATTAGTAGAGAGCGTTTGCATCCCTCCTCCAGCAGCCGCTGAGCACAGAGGGAAGGAGAAAGGGTCACAACCTTAATTCTGGACACAAATTGGCTGCTGGTTCTCCACTGCTGAAAAGGGGAGGGGAGGTTACAGCCACAGAGTAATGAGCAAGATTACACTGCAATCAGGGAATGGAGATGTGAGCTGGAAAGACATGCTGCAGGCAGGGAAAATATTTCTTAAATTAAACCCCTATTGTTCACCTTGCCTCTGCCTCGGTGGATAATCCATGAGACCCTGAGCTCCTGCCAGGAGCCAGTGTGAATAACTCAAGAGCATTTTTCCTACCTGTTGGTAATACAGCAGTCTGTGTGCATGAGCTTTCCACTTCTCCGAGCTGTTCATATGGGAAGCTAAATTTTTTGTAAACCCCGTGAATATAATTTCCTTTCTCCTTTTCCCAGCAAAATATATATTGTGGGTTTTCAGGATGAAGGGGTGCAAGCCGCACTGCTCAGAAACCATGAGTGCGGTACATGACTTTTCAGCACTTTGTGCATCATTAGAGCGAGGTTATTAACAGGACTATGGGCGGACTGAGGGCAACGAGACCATCATCTGTCTGGAGGACGATGTCTGAAAGAAAGGAAGGCAAATGCAAATTTGCAGAGGGAACATTTCTGAGATGAATTAAGTTTCCTTCCTCTGAGACAGACCGTGAAGAGCCTCAGACCTGAAGATAACCTGGTGGTAGTAAAACCCTTTCTGAAGAAGGTTGCAGGGCAAGAATTATATGCAGATGGCAGGGCTAGTTCCCTCAGTGGACATCTGAGCCAGCTTCCCTGTTGACATGTGCTGTATAAAAAACATGAGTACAGCAACAACTGGCAACTGTGCTCTCAACACCAGTCACTGCTTAAGAATTTGGGAAATACTGCGTTGGAACTAATGCAATGTATTTTGAGATCTTCATTCGAAAGACTGTGTAAGACTGTAACAGCATACTATATATGCAGTATGCTGTGATGCTAAATAGATCCATGCCCACTGAAAACAGCAGCAATTTTATTCAAGTTCTATCTTTTAAACCACTATGGATAACAACTCCTGCTTCCTTCTTCTCATTAACGCTGGTGTAAAGTGCCTGGCACAAATCTGCATCAAATGAATATAACTACAGAGGAAAATACATTGCATTAACTTGTATGTCTGGCTGTCACTTGCTTTTTTCTGTCTTACCACTGCTCTTTCCCTCTTTTCTCCTTCCTTTTTCAATACGGCAGTTTTGTTCTATTTTTCTTCATAAATCACCTTCTTTGTCCTTCTTTTCTTTCAGTCTTTCACCTATTCCTTGTCAAGTCCAAAGTTGATTGCTTTCTCTTTTTTTCCCCCTAAGTTTGATTGATGTATTCTGCACTTACGTAAATTATTTTATACAGAGCATATAAGCTATAGAACTGCCTGGAGAATACTATAAGCACTGCTACCACCCATGTAGGTAAGGAGGAAAAAAAAGTGAAGTTAACAAAGTGCTAAATTAAGTAAGAATCTCTTACATCATACTTTGAAGCTTGCCAAAGTCTGACTCTTCAGATGTACTGCAACAGCAGTTTTCTAAGACACAGGTCCTTTGCAGGCAAAAATCTTTAGTGTCACAAAATGAAATACAGATTCTCCCAACTGCTGTAGGAGGGACCAGGGGACAAGGCAGCCTTTCAAACAACCAGGCCCCAAGTCATCAGGCTGTCACTGCTGCAAGACACCCAGAACAATGCAGTTCTTCTTGCCTACTACAGAAAAGAAAGGGAGGGAAGATGAAGAAAGGTATTTACTTTTCATATCTTGTCTGAAACACCTGCAGGACTTCAGGCAAGTGATCTCTGTTGAAATTCATTGTATTGCTCAATCCATTCTTGCTTAATTCATCTCATGAAACTCTTAAATGGTACCCAGGCTATAGGCCGGCTCTCTACAGAGATGGGAATTACATCCCTAATTACAAGATATGGTACTGCCCTAATAATAAGTACTGTGCTCAGGAAGTCCCCACCCAGGGGGATGAGCTTTGACCTCTTTTAACAAAGACTGCAAAATAGTTGATAAGAACATTAAAGCAAGTCACTGCTCCAGAAACGATGCGTTCACTTGCTCCAAGCACTCTGGTGCTGGCTGCAGAAATTAGCTTTACAGCACATCTCGCTAGCCTGAGTTGGTGATAGTTGTCTGTCAGATTTGGGGCAACAGCATGCAGAGATGTAGATGGGGAACTAGTTTTACCTTCACAATATTCACTTGTTTCTCATAATCCCCTAATAGCACCAGGGCAAGCTCAGCTCAACAGGCCCGTCCCAGGCATTGCTGGGGAAATTAACCTGAAACTTTCATGCATCTTCAGGATGAGCCTTCACAACCCCTGATGTTGATTGGCTCCTCTACAAAACACACTCCACCTCAAACAGAACTGGGCGCTGCTAAGCTGTCATTACTGCTCCTCATGCTTCCTTTCAAACTGCACACCTCTTGCCCTAAGAGCACTCTCCCTCCTCACACCGGCAGCAAAAGACTGCAGCAATCTCTAACTGGGGACATGTTTTCTTCTCCGGCACAGATTTGTAGCATTTAACAGCAAATCTTCAATTATCATAGCACATGACCGTAAAACTTGCTCAACTGGAAACGTTCAGCTATTTCTGACTTCGCCTTCGGTTGTCTTCTTTCTTTTGCCCCCAAAGCCATCTAACATAGTATTCTCCTGGAACCTCTGTACAGCCTGCCTAGCACAAAGTTAAACCATAAGTCAAAATGATTAAAATTATATGGAAATATATACATCTCCTTCAACACTGTACTGGGAACATGGCTCCTAATGGGACATCACTACACATTACTCATAAGGCCAAGACATGTGGCATTTCCCAAAGAACCTGCACATTCTCCTTTTTATGCCAGATGACTTATAAGCAGCAATCAGTCTTTCTCTTTTGGGGCTGTGCCTTCCATATGCATAATCTGAGTCCTTAAAATGAACCCCCTGATCTGGATTCCACCTGCTTGGGAGGGGGGGAAAAAAAAAAAAAAAAGTCATGGAAATATATAGCAACAAGAAACTGGCAGGACAAACTCACACTCCCACTGTGCCAAATTGCAAGTTTAGTAATTCTGTTTTCTTCCCGCTGAGTGGAAGGTGTCATTAGCTGCTGTATTTAGAGCTGCAGAAAAGGTTCTTGGAGCAGTCCCCAACCTCTCTCTGAACCAGGTGGCTGGTGACCACGGGGGCTCTCTGCAGCTGGGGACCTTCACCTTCATCTTCCTGCAGGCACCACTTCAATTTTAACAGAAAGGAAATAAACGGGGCAAGTGGCACAATACGAAGCGGAGCCCTCAGGCTGTGTCGTCCTCCTCTGGGCTGAAATTCACCCCTGGGCCAGGGCCCCTCTGGAGTCCCTGCGCTGTACAAATCACTCAAGAATAGCTTTCCTTCTGGGAGAGGATTTCTCCTCTAGGCTGGTCTCTGTGGAGCTCCCATTGAATCAAATCCTCATTTCTGAAGATTAATATAACAATTCAAAGAATCATCCTCTTAACTGTGAGCTTTGGAAAGGAGCAGAAAGGCCCTGGAAGCATCCTGCAGTCACACACACGTGCACCTGGGCTTGAGCCTTGTCTGCTGGCAACAACCCTACATGCTTTCGAGAACGTCCTGACCACGAAACCTCCTGACCACGAGGAGACCCTCCCGCTTGCGCAGACATGCCGGGCCCTGCTGGCAGCACCGCGCCACAGGCAGGAGGAGCGGCAGAGCGGGGCTGTGTTTGCTCAACAGCATTTCTAATAAATAAAGATACAAAGCCAGAACCATAGGGGGTCTTCACGATGCACACAATGAGGAGAGGAGGGGGAACGTGAGGAATTGCCCCTTTCACGCGGTGACTGAGGATGGGAACGCCCTGCTGTTTCCAGATTTGTTTGGGATGGTTGAAATGAAGACCACCTGCGCTGCCTGAGAATTGGGAAATCTGTGCAAACATTCATTATTTATAAGATAGCTGTCCAGAGGCAAATTGCCTGGAATCCATTAAAGGGAGAAATCCCAGCTCCCTCTGGCAGTTGCCTGGAACAGGCCTTTTCCACTGACACAAAGGGAGGGGGGAAGGAGAAAAAAATCACTTTCATTTCTAATTAATCTTCTGGTATATAATACTTTTAATTAGGGGAAAAAACCCATAGCTGCATGCTCTTTGAGAGGAAGGAAGGAGCCAAAAGCAAGGCAGAAAGCTCTGGCATCTTGGCTGCAGCTCAGGCCTCGTCTTCCTTCAGTGCGCCCGAGCACGTGAGCCCCGCAGCCCCCACAGCCCCTGGGGGGCTGCTCTGGAGACGAGGAGCAGGGCCATGTGCATACAGACTTGGTTATTTACCCTGGAAAAAGCATTCAGAAGATGCCTTGGACAGAAATGAAGCCGACTCTGTTGGACAAAGCACGGGCAAGACGAACAGAAAGGCCCAGGGACAAGGAAACACAACCCCTACGTTATCTCTTCAAAGTCATAACCCCCCACAGATTTCATCCCCCAACCCCAAATTTCCTAGCCCTTCTTCCTCCTTCTAAGGTCTCTCTTCCCTGCATCCATTATTAATGCCACTGGGGGTACAGATTTGCACTTCGGTTTCTGAAAAATTAATTCAATGATTAAAATTTCAGTCCCTGAGTGATGGAAGCAGCTCAGGCAGGCTGGAGATGCCCCTCTGCAGACTGAAGGCCTTTGGTATCCTCCCTGCTTACCCCCTGCACGAGAGACTCCCCGTAGACCTAGCTCAAGGGGGAAAATACGGAAAATGTGTTTATAAGTTGACCAAGCTCTGCTTTTGTGGAGAAGCCGTTTCAGTTTAATACCCTGTCAATGCCCAATTCAGTGCAGAGAGCGAACCCCAGGTTCTTCCAAGGCTCAGGTACTCATGGGCTTTCTACATGATCCCCTGCATAAGGGAGAAATCTCCAAATGAATGTAAATATTAATCAATACTATACATCTACCAGTCGTCGGCAAGACGACTGTTGGCTGAGAGACTTTTCGTGTGGCTAATGACATTTTCTATGACACTACACTTAAAATGAAAGAATAGCAGAGAAAGGCCCTTGGAGAAAGACACCTTCTCAAGGCAAAAAACATGTCTGTTTTCTCATCTACACCCACGCCTATCAGCAGGAAGAGCAAGACCCAAGGAACCTGCAAACTGGTGAGGAAAAACCCCCGGGGCGATGTTCCAGAAAAGCAGAGACACACCCCCCACCACCACCCCTGCAAATTCAGTATCAGCTCAGGAAGGTCCTTTCCTGGGCTACAGCGGCACTGCCCTTCCCATCAGCTCTGCATCAAAGGGAAGAGCAGGCAAAACACCTGTGTATTTTTCCACCCTCAGTTCCTGGCTCTGTTATTTTAATTTATTTTAAAACAAACATGAGAGGGAAGTCAGAGCTGAGCAGCACACGTACCGGAGGAGCTCAGTACTCTTCTCCAGATTAGGTAGAAGGGTGAGAAAGGGCCAGATTTAAACTTACAGATTCCAATTTCATTCTTAAGGTGCTAAAAATGGCAAAATAGAACAAACACAAAAAACCAGGACTGCCTTTTCCATGGCATTTTAGTGAATAAAACCCCAACTAAACCTTGAAGCAGAATAAAGATGGCAAACTCCTCTATCCTTGGGAAGCAGCATCTTTCCACTCACATACCAGCAACAGGCTGAGAACACGGTGGGAACTCAGAGGAGGATATTCCCCACCAGCCAACGCAGCGCTGCTTGTGCTGCCATCGTGGGGGTAAGAAAGGGACAGAGAGGAACGGGAAGCACTCTAAGGAACTCTGCCGAAACCCTCCGCAGGCAGGAAAAAAGCAAAGCCCTGAAACTGAGAACAGATTTTTTCTGAAGCAACAGGATTAGTGACAGCCCACACCGCACTACATTGGGGTCATGACAACTACAGGCTCACTGAATGCTCACTCAAAGCCAACTCCTGGATACAGACAACATATGTTTGGTCCTGAAATATTTTATCAAAACAAAGTTTCTAAAAACCGTACTAAATTGTGGATTTGGGGGAAAAAACCTCTTTGCTAGCTCCAGAAGAACGCATGCTGTGTATATCACCAGCACAGTGCTACCAGGAGTAAAACCAATGCATGGAAACCTACTTTTTACCGCATCTGCAGGGTGAACGTGCACAACACTGGTTGCTTGGAAAACCTGCTGCTTTTCTTCATCAAGATGCGGCTTTGTGGAGGTTTCACAATACGCGGGCTTCTATATGCGCTTTGACTCTTGCAGTTATTCTAAGCTGAAAGCCTTTAGCACCGCAATCCTCTATCTACTGGACAGAGCGAGCATTGGTACGTGCAGTATTAGCACCCTCACATGCTTCACGTGCCAGCCTTCCCACCTCAGGACAGGTTCATTCATCTTGCTCTTGCAGAGCCCCGGTGGTTTTACTGAATCCACACCTATTAAATCTCCCCTTCTGAAAAGGCTCCAGAGCAGGATACGTCCCACCTTGCAGCTTGACTCCAGCCTCGTGACACCAACACACCTGAGAGGTGGCGTGCTGGTGGCGCACAGTCCCAATGCTCTGTGCAAAGCAAGAGGAAATGGAAATGCTGGAACAAGCACTTTGGCACAGCTTCTTGGCTGGGCTAAAGGTTTATTCCTGGGATACTGCTTTCCTGCAGACTAAGGAAAATTAAATTTAGCACTTTGCAAATAAATAGGTTAAGGCTGAAAGGACACTATTTAGGAATTTACTGCTTACAGCAGCCTCAGAGATTATAGATCCATCACCGTCTATTACCTTGCTAGTTACTGCTTCCACTCTGTCTATCTTCCTTACTTACAGAGCAGTCCTTTCATCAGGTCTTTTTCTGTTCCCACTTGAAACTGTCATCACTCTAATGGAATTATATGAAGAAAAACAACTTTGGGCTGCAGTACCTATGCCAAAAAGCCAAGGACATCTCCTGTGCTTTCTCAGGACAACGTGGTGAAATTCTTGCCTGACAGAGACACACACAGATGTCTGATAACCTCCTGGGAAATACAGCAACAGAAACCCTTTACATGCATGTCCAAGACCTCTGGGCTCCATACAACTGGCAACTGGGTCGTGTCAACACCCAGAAACACCGGAGCTTTTGCAGGGACCAGCAAACCAACAGCTGACCGGTAACCTTTGCTGCAGATTCATCGTAGCTACATTGCATGAGAACTAGTCACTGAATGCACCAACATGATTCTGAACCCCCGCCTCGTGCTGCATGCACCTCTTCCGCTCTCTGCTTCACATAAAAATCATCTGCAGACAGTCCCCTCTCCAGAGTCAGATACATCCCAGAAATGCAAAATGACAGCTAGCACATGAAACACTCTCCAGAGCCTTCCATTTAGACAGACAAACCCTCCAGTTTAAGGTTGAAATTTATGTCAGGTCCCCAGAACGTGGTTAAGATATATCCACTGTTATTGGCTACCTGCTTTAGCTAAACCTGAATACAGATTAGGGACAAATTAAAGTTTTCAAGCCTCAGTTTGATATATTTCCTCCAAGATACAGGCACACTTGGCTTGTCTTCTTTTAGACGCTAAAGATGCTATCAAAAGATAATCTTGGGGGTTACCAAAGCTGGAGGTCATCCTCAGCTCTCAAATTCCTCGCTTTCCCCATGGAGGAGAAAGCAGCAATGCGATTTAGCTATGAATCCTTATAAGAGAGTTTTGACATAAAATACCTTTCTGCACTTCTTCCTCAAAGAATGTTCTCATGCAGCTGGCAAAAAAGAAAACACATTAAACCCAAACTCCTAAAATAGTACTAAGTTACCCGCTCTTAGTGCTGACATTCACATGGGGCAGAATGAACTGGTTTTGTGTGTGGAGTTAGGATGAGTCATGTACCCGTTTGAAGCAAATGTGAGAACAGGATAGATATCTCACCATTTCCATGTATATGAATAAAGACAGTTGATACATTATTAAATCCTAACATTAATCTCTAACCATGTTAAGTATTAATTCCTTAAGTATACAGAACGCAAAGAGCTGAGCTGCAAAAATTGTTGTTCTGTAGCAAGGGTAGGCCTACACTGGAATCACAGCAGCCAGTTCCCATAACAAAGCCCTCCAGAAGGATTTTCAGTGTACTGCTGCATTCTGTCATTGCTCCACAGACAGCACCGTAGCAAGGACACCAGCATTAATGCATTCATACTGCACCACTGATAGTACATGTTATGATCTGGAAAGCCTGCATGGCACGGTGTGCTTAAGACTCCCAGATACTGTGAAGTGCATCAAATCTTCAAGAAATGCCATGACTGAATGCTTGATGTGCTTCCAACCCTCTCCAGCAATAACTGCCTCCAAATAGAGGTGGGATGCCCTAGAGCAAAGTGGAAGGTACACTCACAGTGGTTATTATTTTTGCTTTCCTACAAGCAGTTTCTCAAAAAGAAAACATAAGAGACCTCTGTTTAGGTAAAGGTCTCAGGGAACGCCCAAACACAGCAGAGACTGGGATCCCATGAAGAGCTGCCTAACAGGCTTTGAAACATCAGCTCTTATCTTAAACTGGCAAGCCAGTTCGAGAGGAAGCATATTAACTGGTTTACGCAACACCAACTTAAAGGCTAAGAGCCGTGTAGTAATTGAGCATTTAGACTTTGAAGCGTGGAAGCAATAGAAAGATGACAGAGGAACATATGGCTGTGAGATCCAGGCTCCTGGCTGCCAAAGGGGACCTGTGACCATGACACCCCATCCTCTGCTTCTCACGATTCCCCCACTACATCCCCCCCACTCACCTGCCAAGCCGTGTGTTAAAGGGCCAGCCACCCCGTTAACAAAACTCAGTTTAGGCTGACACCTTTTAACTCTGAAATCCTACGCGAGGGCACAACACAGGCATTTATATTCACAACAAATAGAGGAGAAGAGTTTTATATGAGCCCAGATCCACTCTTCAGGTGGATGCAATAGATGTCCCAAGACCACAGCAGCACGACAATCTTCTGCTGTTTTCACATTTGTGAACTGGTTTTTACACACACAAACACCCCTCCTCTTTCCTCCTTGGAGATTAGAAAATCTTTTGCCCCAGTCAAGCATAGGTAGTAGCTAAAACTCCCACAGCAAGAGATAAGTCCTAATTATATTTGTATTTAAACAACGTGCTGCTTACTCGAGAAAGAAGAGAGGCAGCGGCTGCCACTCACTCTTGCTGGTGGCTTTGTGCAGGCTGAACTGGGCTGCTGTGACCTGGGGCACTCGCGTGCTGGTGGGTGCTTTGCTGGATGTGACCAGCCGTGTCTCACCACAGAGCTGCTTCCTGGAGCTAACTGCTTTTCCTAGAGGTCTTCTCACAAACCCTTCCTGGTACATACAGGGAAAAAGCGAAGGAATGGTACAAAAGCCAGCCTCAAGTCCCTTGGCAATGCTCGACTGCATGCCCTCCGTACCACCAACCACTCCCTGCAGCCAACTCTAAAGAGGCTTCAGGGACATCCCTGCAGGACCACAAGTGGAGGAAAGGGCCACAGGGATGGTTGACGTCCCTGACGCCATTTGTCACACAGGGATGGTATAGAATACGATGTTGTGCCAGTCTTGCTGTGGCTGAACCTTGGAGCAGACACACAGCAGCACAGAGCCCCAGAACTGACACAAGGCAGGTGAGGTGGCCTGTCCCCTGCTCAGTGTCCAAAGGGAGACGAGTAACAGACTATGAAGCAGCCAGGGATGATGGGGTACCCAGAAGCTCAAGACTTCCCCCCACCAAGGGTAAAACTTCCAGCATCTTCCACTCTTTTCACATGGAGCTTTGAATGAAACCACGTACAAGCAACCAGTGGGGTTGGGGTTTGCTGACACAGCTCTGCATGTTCTGCAAATTCACAACAGAGGAGTCAAGGAAAGCAACGAGTGTGCATCAAAAGCTGCTTTGCAAACCACTCATCTCATGTGCACTGCAGTGAGGCCTTGCTATTCCCCTACCACCCCAACTTGAAGGCATTGCCTTTGCCTTCAAGAGTGCCAATCACACAGGCTCCAAGTAGAACATCTTCTGAAACTACCAGAGACTCAAATAAATGAATACATTGAATAAACTGAAGAGATTTAATGCCAGTTGAAGGTGGCAAGTACCCACAGAACAGGAAAGGAGCAGCTGTGCCACCCCAGGCCCCCGGCCCATGCCGGCTGCACCACGCGTCTGAGGGACAATTTGCCGCATCCACTGCTGTAAACAAAAGCCGGCTGCACCGGTTACATCTCCAACCCATTCACACGCAGCCTCCCCACCGCAAAACATTATGAAAAGCTTCTCAACCCCCTGTGGAAATCCATGAATGGTTAAACCATGCACCCAGGTGAGAGGGATAGAGAAAACCAGAAGGTCAAGTGACCAAGAGCAAAGCCACACGGTGATTTAGCAGCAGAGATGGGAACGAGAATCCAGGAGGGGTTCTGCTTATGTTCCCTCTGCTTTATCCGTTATTTAACACTGTCTTCGCCTCACAGTGCATAAACACAGCCCTGTCAGCCCACACAGTCCTTTGTAATCTGTTCAAATACAGCAGCAGGCGGACACAGACAACCTTCTCTCCCGAGACCTCCCGTGGGGAGACCGGGCACAGCCAGCAGCAAGAACAACTCTTCTTCAGTAAATTGCAATCACGTGGGTGCTGGGAACATGGTGGGGGGGTGGGAAGGAAGGAGCAGCTTTTATTGTAGCAGGTAAGTCAGCCAGGATCTGCTCTGCCTCCTGCTAACTTATGCTGACACAGCAGCAGCTTTTGTGCTGTCTGGGACCAGGGCTGTGTGCAGGGCTGCCTGGCTCTGCCACGCGGCACAAAGACGGAGCCAGTGGCTGCCTGGTTTGGGGCACGGGCAGAGCCAGGGTACAGGCAGGATGTGTCCCACGTGCTGTCCTACACCACACACCCCTCCAGGGCCACACATGTGCTACACCAGCCTGGATGCTCTGGTTTAATTAATTGGTCATCGGTGACCTGTGCTCCATTTGGTGCACATGACTCTCCATAGAAAGGATGGGCTGTCTCTTCCATTTCATTAAATAAAAGAGATCTCAATGAAGGAAAAGGGGATTTGGAGAGAGGTGAATCGCAAACTTATTTTTAAAAAAAGGTGTATTCTAGTGATTGGTTACTTGCGGTTATTGCAGAATCATAGAATAATTTAGGCTGGAAAAGATGTTTGAGACCATCAAGTCCAACCATAAACCTAATGCTGCCAAGCCCACCAGAAGCTGTGAAAACAGATGCTGAGGTCCTTCAGCTGGGGTGGCTGATGGCTGCTGTGTCCTGGTCCCTGGATGAGGCTGTCAGCAGTACTGACAGTGATGGTGGCTGAAATCAGGTGCAGAATTTGTGGGAATAACTCAAAAGCTGCCTTTTTTCAGTGCCCTGCTGCTCCTTTGCTGAGAGAGAAGTGCAGACAGAGAGGCAGAGCTCATACTGCCACAGGCAGGGTGCTGTGGGGAGTGAAACCTGCAGCTCAGCACCAGCGCTGCCATGCCCTTGGGGCATGAAGGACCAAAGGGAAGGGAAACCACAAAAGCAACTTGGTGCTTTTTGGATGATTACAAAGCAAACACGGAATTGCTGAGGGCCAGCCTGAATCTCAGATGGCACCTGTGAGCCGTCCTCATGTTTCCTGCCCCAAAACAGACCTGCTTTTTTGAAGTGATGGGTTATGTATCTGCCTCAAAGTGTAACACATCAGTCACTTCAAAAGAGAGGATGCACCCATCAGCAAGACAAATCTCTGACCTTTCAGAGAGCCTCACATGTACCATCCTCCCGCTAGTCAGGAAAGACTCAGTCACTGGAATAATTCTCCAACATCATCAGCATTAATTACCTGCATGGCTGGGTCTACCCTGGCAGACTTGCAGGCATGGCAGGGAAGGGGAGCAAGTGGTGCCAACACGCTGCAGACAGGTATCATGCCAGACCGACAGGTAACAGGGGAATGTATTCCCCAGACCAAAGCTGCTCTAAGTTCCCCATGAGCACAGTCTATTTATCCTGACAACAGTCTAGTTACATTGGCAGGAGCATCATCCACCTCGTACAGATGGGAAACAGAGGCAGAGAAAGAGCATTAACTTTGCTCAGTTGGAGCAAGGCTTCAGCCCAGCCTCCTGAGGCCTGGGAGCAGCATCTTTTTGCTCAGAAATTCTGCAGTAAAATAAAACCTTCTGTCAGATCTCTCCACTATCCTCAAGGTGACTGGTTTCATTTGGACAGAAAAAAAGGAAAAAGCCCCCAAAACCAAGGGAAAACCCCTCTACCCTGCCCTAGGGGATAGGCAGTTGTTCAGAGAAGCACAAGCAGTAAGAGAAAAATTGTGTCAGGAGAAAAAAAAGCATGAGAAAGAGCAGAATAAGATAAAGACAGCAGCAAGAATTGAAGTTAGGTCCTAATATGAAACAGGCTGCTACAATATGTGAAAGAAAATGACGTGTAAGAAGTTTAATACAGGATTTGATGCTGTAACACCATAGATCACTCAACAGCTCCTGTTTTAGAGCTGCTGATTAGTGCAACCCAAGATGGGTCCTTGCTGACCCTTCCAGGAATCCCAGCACCATCATCTGGCAGGAAGGCATCGCACAGCAATGCAGGCACTCCCGGAGCTGAGCAGATATCACGTCTCCACCAATCACATGGAAAAATTGAAAACAAAATATAAAAATAAAATAACTTGTAATTAACAAGAATGAGGAGTTAACAGAGGCCTACAGTCTCTAATCAATCTCTTGCTGCCTGGCCTGCTCCACCGATGAGCACCATTGTTATTCTTGATTGTGTGCAAGAGCGCGAGACGGCTGCTGGAAGAATAGCACTCCATCCAAATTGTGATTTCTTTCTCCCCTCGAGACTCATCAAGGGTGAGGAGGAGGAGGACAACAGGGGAGAAGACAGATGCAAAAAGAAACAAACAGCTAGAACATGCTTCTCAGGGATACTCTGCTGGGTTCAAGGAGGAAACAACTGAAACTGCAGGTACACCAAGCATGCACACTACTCTGATTCACAGCTCACAACACTGCTATCAGCTTCAAGATGAAACAAAAGCAATCAGGCGAGTAAAAGTAAACCCTGTATTAACCATCCTGCTTATTCCAAGATGCACCAGCGTGCCCCAGCCAAACCGATGCTAAGGCTGCACTGGAAACTCAGCAGACTGGACTCTCACCGCACATTTAACCACAGGAGTTTTGTCTCTACCTTTCAGTCAGCAGTTTGTCAGCATCACTTTGTGTTTGAAAAATAGCCTCCAAGTTCTTTGTTATTCAATCCAGCCTCATTTCCCTCCTCAAGAAAAGATAATTAAGCTATTACTTCTTGTGCGCGTAGCTGCCCCATCACATTGTGCACACCTTGTCAATACAGAGGCACTTGGATGGCAGGGTACACAAGTGATGGGGTAAGCAAAGGAAGGCTGGGAAGTTAAAGGTGGTGTCTGTCCTCACACCATACCCTTTCTTCCCTACGAAGCCTTCATCCTTTCCACCCCTCTGTGATCAGCCTCTGCACCCAGAGTGAGCCACATCAGAAGCAAGTGTTCACTTTTCAGATCGCCTTGAAGATTGACGGCAACAGTTCCCCTTACAGATCTGTAAACCAACTCTGCATAACTCCTTAAAGAGGTGTGCATCAAAGACAGCTTGCATGCTGGCTGTTAATTTAACAGGTCACAGAAAAGCTGTTGATTTTATTACCATATTACCAATTCAACAGAACACCAATAAAGAATTTATTTCACAGCAAGAAGTGCCAGCCCTGTAGTTGTCAACATTCTCAAGCTGTGTCAAGATACTTCTGCTTTTGTTTGCTGTCTGATATCTTGGGCATAAAGTCTACCAACTTGGGGATGCTCTTCAATGAGCCACCGCTGGTATTTGGGTTTCCATTTGATAATTTTGACAGAAAATAACAACATGGGCAAGACCGGGAAGCAGAAAGAATTCTGTACTCTGCAAGGCTGGGCTCTGAGGATACAGAAAGTATCTGTCTAAAGGCAGCCTTTTGGCCAGGACTATTTATGAGCTCAGACACATTAACACCACTACGATATTGGAAAGATTCTGTCTGCTTTAACTTTCTTACCAACTCAGACCCAAATAATTTATACATGAATTACTAAAAAATCCGAGCACTCCTTTCTGAGACAGTAGAGGGATCTAAAACCATAAAGATTTCAAACACTGCCAGATTTGATGTAGCTGTTAGACAGCATCAGGTCGATTGCCTTTTCAGTCCAGGATCATATCAGGAAAGTGACTGGCACCACACTCACGCCAGACCAGTGGAAATAGTTTAGCTGAAGCACAGTGAATAATCAAGCACAGACTGCTCTCCCTGAGCACTCTTCTTGCTCTCTCTTCTTCACTCAAGTCTTCATTCCTAAGTATTTCCAGAGGATGGAGTTGAATGTTGCCAGGTACAGCAGCATCCAAACCATATGCACACACAACCCAAAAAAACCAAGCAGCATGCGCAGGAATATTCTCCTGAACCTCTGTAGTAAGAGGTTGCCTTTACACCTCAAAGCAGAGGGCTCTGCATGCCCCTACTTAAGGCGAGTATGAATATTTAATGTAAAACAAAGTATTATTTTTTGTCCACAAAGATACCTTACCATTTTAGAAAATGTACTGACCTCCTGCTCTCAGCACTACCTTGAAGCCATAAGGTCTATCAAATAAAAGGATTTCCACTCTTTTCATTTGAAATTGATTGGCTTCAAATGCTTTGGCTGAGCCTGCGTCTTTAGGCACACAAAAAGAAAAAGCCCATGATTTAATTTCTCTGTACTGTTTGTTCATTTGTACAAGTGTCTCCAAATCATCTCCTCTTCAAATTTGACCAGTCTTTCTGTTTACCAGAAGACTTTCTTTGCCTGAAACAATTGTCACTGCCTTTCTAAAGGCCTCCGTTCCTTAATCTCTTTCAGGATCTAGCCAGAGACAAGGGTAAACAGCCTGATGTACACATGGCCAAGCAATGACATCCCGACTTGCCACCGCTTAATTCCAAGTTGGCTAAGCTGATTTTGAAGCTCCCGGGCAATGTTTGTTGGTTT
This sequence comes from Falco punctatus, assembly GCF_963210335.1. Taxonomy (NCBI): domain Eukaryota; kingdom Metazoa; phylum Chordata; class Aves; order Falconiformes; family Falconidae; genus Falco; species Falco punctatus. Next base: position 30,970,582 of record NC_137583.1, on the reverse strand, counting down.
TAATAGATATCTTTAATGGCTTGTTACAAAGGGAGTCAATGCAGTTCTTGGATCCCTTGTGGGTGGGCTGGCCCAGGCACACCGGTCAAGCATAACGTTCAATACAGAACGCAAAGTCCGTGCCACGTCCTAATGCACCTCATGTACCAGCAACGGGAACAGAATATGAAGCTGTTGAGTGTCCCAATAACTATAACGCATTGCATCCCCCATAAAAAAATAATCATCAGAAACTAAACTCCTGGTGAGGAATCTGTAACACCGCTTTCCACAGCATTTAATTAAAGGAACAAAAAAAGAGCAAACAAGCGAGAACAAGCTGTGAAGCCCGAGATGTGCCTTGCTGCCTACGCACTCACACACAGGGTCTGAAAATCACTGGAACATCCTTAAAGCTGATGAGCTCATCTGTTGCATCGACAGGGATCACCAATAAGTACTGATACGGTTTCATTGGAATTCAGTGCTCATTTATAGATGCAGTCATTTATATTTGCAGCATGCTACTGTGATTAACCCTTTCACTGAAGCTGTAATTCCAATTAATGCGAATTGGCTGGACACATACAGCATGTAGATAATAAGCTCTGCTACAGTAACGGCATACCTTGGTCGGGAAAACCAAGCACATCTTTCATCTTCATTTAGCTTTGAAGGGGTTACATTACAGTAGCTCCTATTGCATCCCTGCTATTGAAGCCTCACTGAAAATTAAATGCCACCAGCAGTGCTACTGAAATATGCTCTAAAGTTTACAGGCAAACTACAGAAGCTTGTAAAGTGCCAGGGGACTTCTCTGGTTTAATTATATAGACCCTGTTCCATAAATTGCTTGAATGGAATAAATACAAATAGCATTCCCTGCTTTGTGACCTCTTTGGGTTAATGAAATGCACACAAACACCCACAGTCTGCTATGGCTCAGAAATTCCACAGCATAAACACACAACCTCGCTGGAAGCCGTAGCTGGGATTCAAGCCTTGGTACATACATGAGAACCAGCTGCCTGGACTCAGCAAGAAAATAATTTGTTGTTTATATTCTACCGCTATTCTAAGCTGCAGATGGTGGGAATTGTCTGCGATTTACTGAACAGGGAGAAAGGGTCTGAGATTTTGTTGTTCAGGCTCCAATTAACAAATCTGCTTCTCCTGTCCGAAGAGGTGTGCGAGGTAAGAGAGGCTGAGGAATTCCATGAATCAATAAGCAACCCACCCCTGGCTTTGGGAAACGTGAGATCTGCTCTACCTGGTGACACTTCCCTCCATCCTCTGGACATACTTGGGAATAAACACTTGAATGAAGAAGAGGCAGTGAGAAGAGTGTTAAGGGAGAGGAATCTGTACTTCATTATTTGCTCTTCCGCATGTAAATTATTTCTATTGCCATGACACGAAGAAAAATTCAATTCTACTGGATACAAACTAATGAGATGCCAGCCAGTCCTTGTTCACGTGGCCAGTATGCAATTTTCTCATGTTTCTCTAGCTTTCCCCAAGCATGCCATGTCTCCTACGATGAACTGCTACTTGTACTGTCTGGTCACGGCATCCAACGGACATCTCCGAGTCTGCCGAAGGTTCATTCACTAAACATGTAACACTACAGGTGTGAGCGCAGGCCCCCAGAGGTGCTAGAGCTACAGCATTGCACCATCTCAACACCGAACTGTTTTCAGGATTCAAGGACAGTACCTTAAAACCAACAGAGTTATTCTCCTCCCTGGACACTGAGCTTTCTTTTCTTGCTCCCATTCCTCCTAGTCAGTCCAGAACCCTCATAAGGCCAAGTAATACAACTGTTTTGGGGATGTCTTCTAGTTTTCATAAGGAACCTAGGTGCTGTCTTATACTTATTCTCATTTGCTTTATTTGGTTGGGTTTTTTGGGGGGGATTTGGTTGTGTTTTTTTTTCCTGAGGCTCTAAAGTTGCAGAACAGGAAGATGTTTGTCCTGTTACGTAAAGAAACAATACTGCAGCAACCCACATGTGGCACACAGCTGTAGGTCCGCAGACACAGAACTTCTTCAGTTCTTGCTTGTAGAGTTCCCTCCTGCACTGAACACCTCTTAAATCCTCATCCTTCTCATAAATGCAACCTCCCCCAGGGGGATCACACTGACCTGTAAACTTGGGCTGTTGACACCTGAACCGATGTAAAGATGGAACTAAACAGCTCGGTGGCCCTAATGTCAGACCTCAGCTCTCTAATGCACCAGCATTAGGTAACGCAAGAGAAAAGCGGCGCCCATCAAGCTGCAGCCTGGCCTCAGACCACCCAGCTAGACGAATAAAGGTATCAGACTGACAGAAGACAGACTGCTATTGCTCCTCATCTGTGCTACTCAAATAAATGGCACTTCACACACACAAGGATGAGTTGCTGCTCAAAAGGATTCCAATTTACATAAAGACAAGATGACATGCAGACAAGCCAGGAGATAGCAAAGACAGCAAGGACATGTATCTTGTAGTGAAGTAAGGATGGAACCTTGGTGGTTACATAAGGTTTTACTGCCGCGGTGTATATAACTGATATTCTAAAAAGGTGAAGTGCAAGGCCAGATGCCTTAGGTATTATGCACATGCAGTCTCTTCTCTTTACTCCTAACTTTGATATATAAGTGGGAGACCAGATGTCAAGCCTTCTAAGGCAATTTTTTAAAGGAAGAAAAGATTTACTTCCCTCGTAAGGCACACCCAGTCACATAGCAGAGGGGCTGGGATTTTCCAGTCTAATCACTGAGAAGAGCAAACACATCCTGGCATGCTGAAAACCATGAACCCGAAGAAGCAGGTGCAGTGCGGGGTGCACAGACATACCTTAAAAAGCAGGCAGTCCCCTTGGTGCTCGGCGTAAATGGAGGAGAGTCGGTACTGGTTCTCAGTTGTGATGTCGATCTGGTATCCCGTCAGTGTGTAGCACACCTTGCGGAACTCCTGGATCTTCGTCTGGAAAACTTCTTTCAGACGCTGGTTTTTTAGTTCTGCACTTTCCACTTGCTTCTTCAGCTCTAAGTAGGGGAAGAAAATGGGTACCTTCTTACATGTCATCAGCACAGAGCCCCTTGCATTGTATTTACAGTGCTAGCCAAACTAAGTGAATTGAAAAGGTTAATTCAATTTTTTACAAATAAATAAAGCAGGCAGAGTAAAGACACAGACAAGCTAGATTCCTCTCCTCCTGGTCCCAGCAGACCAAAAGATAATAAACTGGGGAATAAGGAAAACTGACGTGTCTTGGTGGGATGGATTTTTCTTTTGCTCAGCCAGCCTTTTAACAACGTACTACAAAATTCAAAGCTATAGCATCCATTTCCCCACATGCACACATCTTATTTTCTACAGGAACCCAAGAGAAGGGTGTTACGCTACGTGAAGCAAGAAAGTAGAAAAACGGTAAGAAATACGCCTCTGTACGGTTGCATCATGAGGAAGCTGCCTATAAGGAAAATCTCCTCCAAAATACTCTTGATTTGACTTTAAGTGCTTTGATCTCAAATTGACACACTGCTTAGGAACCCCTCAAGATTCCAGAAGGGGCTTTACTATGATAAAAAGCCCGAGGAGTACCACTGCCTCTTTGCATTTGCCACCTTAACTGGACTAGTCCCTAGAAGAGAGGTCCTGGGAGACTGCCTGCCACTCACCCTGTATTTTATTGCTACAAAGGGAGCTGCCAGTACTGTGAATCCTTCAAGAGGATACACAACAATTACCATGAATCTTTCACCCAAGGTGCCTTCTGAGTAATTAAACCTCAATTTATCCCCCCATTAATTACAGAGATTGGATTTACTTTAATATACACTAGAGATGTTTCCCAAGTCAGCCTGTTTTGTCAACACTGCAGTCCAGGGTTAGAAAAAAAAAACAACCCTGACTCTTTCTAACAACAAACAAATAGACTTCCCCACTCGGAGACCTCTGTCATTCTGCGGTTTAAGGTTTTCTTTATGCTGTGATCAGTGACATAATTGCAGCACATACGGGCCATATGTCTTTATTTTAGCTACTTCAGGGTCCAGCAGTAAGACAGCAGAAGCTTCAGTGCAAGGCGACTGCTTGAAGGTTTTTGGCTAGGCTGATCCAGCCCAGGCTACAGCATTACTGTTTCCCAAGCAAGCTGGAGTTTTCGCTTGAGTATTTGCTGAGAAGTGTCTCTCCGTTGACCTCCCGAGCACCGTGTAGGAAGAATGCAGGATGGTAACTGCAAGGCCACGGACTTCCCTCTGATTCACCTCTGAGCAGCTGCAAGTGCACCAGGAGAATGCAAGGCTCCCCTTACCTTCTGTACTGCTTTAGCTAGGCTCTCCGGATGGGACAAAAGGATAATTCAATGTGTTATGTTAAAGTGTCTTAAATGCCACTGAGGATGCGCCTGCTCAGAAGTACTTTGGCCTTAATCCAATTCAGCTTAATCCCCAGGCAAGGACAGGAACTCTTTAATGGTTAAAGAGAACTACATGTCCCTTTACTTCTGAATGAGAGCATCCACGCGGGGAGAGTTAACACTGGCCAGCTCCTTACCTTTGGTTAATTCAGCTCCACCTCCCCGAGCAGCTTGTGCAGATGATGTATGAGCAAAGTATTTCTTTTACTCCGGGTCTCCCTCAAGCTGTATCTCACTTTATCAAGGGAAGCAAGCCAGTCTTGGGGAATGTCACCACTTTGTGCATTAAAACACTCCTATACAGCCCCCACTGCTGGGAAACCCCCGGTTGCTGGGGGATGTAAGGTAAGGAAAGTATCCAAACCCTGCTCACAAGCCCAAAGGGTTGTGGTTTACACTCTGCCCCTTCTCATGAACTTGAAAAGGCTGTTCTTCCTGACCACCCACATTCCCATTCACACCAAACTCATCACTGCATGATCAATTCAACTCTTCCTTGGGTTGTTACCACCTTTTCCTCAATGTCTCAGCTGAGTCTGGTGTTTGATTATTCTAATAATCAGCCTCCTGAAATCAGGAGGTTAATTGGCAGCTCTGACCTCAATATTCTCATAGTCTTCACTCAGCTATGCAACTGTTAAGGACAAAATCCTACATATAAAAGTAAAAATTCAGTGACCATGTTGCAGTGGTAAATAACATTTCGCCACTGTCAGAGACAGCGCTGCCTTTAATATACTGCACATGTCTAACAGCAATATTTTTTTTTCCTAATAAATGCAGCCTAGCCTTGGAAAAGTAAATCTGCCTTTTCCTACTGCATCTTGGAGGCTGCCTTTCCTGACTTTTTTAACCTTGGAGGTGTATGGCACCCTAATTCATGAACTCCTTGAACAGCTTCTGTTACTCACGAAGTAACAAAATCACAAGTATCCTCACACCCGCTGGGCTGCAGCCTTGTAACCCCCCCAACAGCACTGGCCTAGTTAGACTACAACCATGTGGATCTAGAATAGCAACTAAGTGATGGCAACTGCTTTCCTCCACTACCCTCAGGGTGAAAAAGGAGAAACTCTGACTACAACCAGTCTTTTTGCCAGAAATCCTGAGCTTTTCAATTTAACTGAAGGACTAGCAAGCCTTCACTCCCAACAGTGTGCCCTTGCCCCCCCCCCCCCCCCCCGCCGTTCCTCCTGGCCCTCTTTCCAGTGCCTGCGGCAGTTTTGGTGTATTACCGCGTCAGCTGTCCTGGCTGAAGGAACTCATCTGCATGGAAAAAAAATGTTATCTCCTTGTTAGAGATGCCTTGTGTCAGCCATTGGCACGAGGTGCTGAACTCTCTAACTGCTAATATAGATGCAGCCGCATGTGCCAGCACCAGCCGGGGATGGGATGGAGCCTTGTCATCCCCTCCACGGCTCCACTAGCAATTCCCCAACAGCGTTTCTTTAGTTTGGGGATGGGGCTAGAAAAACACAAGTAGACAAAGGGACATGATAAGAACGCTTACGTTTGCAACTACTCCCAGTGAGAGGTCCAGTGAACCCTGACTGTAAAACAGAGATGCTCTTCCTTTATGCCCAATTAAATTGCAGTCCTCAATCGTTCAGCTATAGCAACTGCTGATGCCTACCTCCTGCGGTATTTATCCCAATTCAGCAAGGGGCTATCCCCAGATTAACTCCAGACAGCACTCAGGACTGTGACTACTCCCCTGCTTCTCATTGAGAGCTCTGCTGACACAACCAAGAAGCCACACTGTGAGGAGGATTCACGGAAGAGTAACTTGATAGGAAGATAAGCTGAGACTTGAGAAACATAGGATGGGATCCCACTGCTGAAACAAAGCCATCTGAGATGCTCTAGGATATTTCTCACAGCTTCCCACCACGCTTCTGCAGGAAAGAGGTTTCCTGCAGGCTCTCTGTCATACCAGCCACCCTCAGGTCAACATCCCAGACACTTTGGGGTGTCTAAAATGGCACAGGATGCCTATTTTTAGGCACTGGGTACCTATGTAGCCTCTACACCACACATGGCCCTGATGCCGCAGATTCCCTGCGCCTAGGGAACAGCACAAGCAGCATATACACTGGCTTGGGGACAGTAATTAATCTTTCTAATATTTCCCCCACCAAATGAAGATGTTAAGCTAAGAGGCAGCTCATTGTTTGCTCCGTGTCTCAATTCAAAGATGTGACGGCACTATTTCTTAAGCCTCACCTAATACCACTAATTCCCGCCAAATTTCTAGCAGAGTCAGGAAAAATTGATTTAAAAGTCATCATCTGCACAGAGTGCAATTCAGCGTATTTCAGAGCAACGTTTAAGGCACAGCCTTAGAGACCACTGAACAGAGGGAGATCCTTTCAGGGTGGGTCAAGGTGCATTAACGGAGCAGGTTTCTGATGACAGCATTACTGTTTCCACTCTTATCTACCACCTACAGAACATCGAATGTCTTGATCCTTTAAGATCTTTCACAACATTTGGAGAATTAGGTTTAATTATATCTTTAAAAGACGATGTTTGAAAACCAGAATCCCTGTTCTCAGGGTACCTGTTTGAGTTCCTGTGTTCGAGACTGTTACACTTGCACAGAACAGGCAAGAGAAGTTGCAGGTGTGCTCTGCAGAAGCCATGGACAGGCAAAGTCACACCACAAACATCCTTCATCCCAGAGAAAGGATGCCAAAGCACCCCTCACTGAAGCGTTAATGAAACAAATAAGAACTGAGAAAATAAGCGTGAGATTTGGCAGGCTATGCCTTGGTCAGGGATAATGACCGGCTGTTTATGTGCCTGGGGAAAAAAAAAAAAAAAAAGATGAAAGAGGAGAACAGAGAACAAGAAAATATATGGAATTCATACTGCCACATCTTCTTTGTATTCAGGCCAAAAGTATGTACAAAAAGTTGCCCATCCTGAAGAGTGTGATGGGGGAAAAATAATCTTCACTGAAAAAAGTGATTAGTCTCTTACAAAATTAATATTGCCAAATGATTAACTTCCCCCTAATGATGCTGCTTCTTGAAACACCTTGTATTTTCACACACTTATATTGGCTTTAATGAATAATTCAAACTATTTTGGATAAATAAATAAAATATAAGTTGGGCTTTTTTGGTTTCTCATTGAAAATGTCACTGCTTTTTATTCCATTGCTTTTACACTCCTTACATCTGAAAATGTTCACTGCTGCCTGAAAATACCACAGCTTTGGCTCTTGCTCCGAGTTCAGCTGGGTCAATCAATAGCAATAGCAATCTCTACACCAAAGAAAACCAAATCCACACTTAACCTTTTCCCCAGGGAAAGAGGAGAAAACAATATGGCTCTCAGCATGCCAAAAGGGGCATGAAATTAAATGTGTCACTAGTCTTCTCCAGGAAAACAGAAATTTGTTCTGCCCATCCTCCGAGATGCCACAAGCCATGTAGCTGCATTAATTCAGTTGCGATCCCAGCTAATACATCTCTCTCTCAGAAAAGCCTGAAGTCCTTTCTAACTCTCCATTAAAGGTTACTTTCCCTTAGTAACATGTTTGGGGGTCACTCACTCCAACACGCACAGGCTAAAGTATTTACACATGAATTCCTGTCCCTGCTGACCCTGCCAGAATGCCTCTGACAGATGCCACCCAACGCTGCTATGGAGGATACTGTATTTTTCCCAGCACTGCTCTATTTAAACAACAGGCTGCTTAGAGTTTGTTTCCAGCCTCCAGAAGGGATGCCAGTACCATCTTGTTCACACAAGGTCTGTAATGAGAAGAGGAAATTCTCAATTCCAAGATGTAAGGCCAGAATGATCCTTCTTCTTCCCCACCTGCACAAGCTGCTCCTCTCCATTTCCACAACGCTGTGCCTGCTGTGCAATGGCACCCATCGGTCACCCCCACTTGTACCTCCCGACTGATATTTAGTGACACTCTCCTACCGCAGGTCTGTCCTTCCCATCCACCTCTCTGCACCTGCAATCCTTCCAGCCATTCCCCTGCCCAAACCCCGAGCTGAAATTTTCTCTTCCAGATTTAGTTTATGAGGACCACTGTCTGAAAAAGAGTTCTGTGAAGGACACAATATAAAAATAAATTGTCTCATATTAAATAAAGGCTAATAGAAGAAGAGCTGAACATCTTCTGATGTAGGCAAGTTTATGACTATTGCTTTTGAGAAATAAAATTCGCTTTGCTAGATTTTATAGGTGCGTTTTATGCCCTGGGGGTCTGGGACCACAAAATCCGACCGGTGTGGCAGCCCCATACCACCCTTACTCAGACTTAAAACTGGTCTTTGCAAAAATTGCAATTTGTGACATTACAACCATGAATTATAACTTTTCTCGAAGGTAAAAACAGTTTGATATTCCACAGACTGCACTGACTGTTCAATTTTAGACCTAAGTGGTATTTATTTGATCAGTCAACATTGGTTTATTTTTAAACCGTGCATGCACCATCTGGTTCAGCGCACCTCCCAGCCCCCTCCTCCAGCCACCAGCTTCCCCTTTCAGCAGCTCAGGGAGGAGTTTTCAAAGGCAGCACGTTACAAGTAAAGGTCTCCACCGCCCCGGCCAGTGACAGCTCTTGCTGGGCACAAGAATATTTCCTGCATGTGTCTCTTCACTGAAGGCGGTTGCCTGAAGCCCCCATTGCAGAAAACCCCTGGATCTTTACAAGGGTACCACTTCTTGGAAAGATGTCAACTCCTAATGAGCCTTTATCCTCGGATAACTTGCACAAAGTGGCGGAGGACACCAGCAGGCTAGGGTGAAAGCAGCAGGACACGAAGACTCAGAGGGAGGAAGCTATGGAAGAGGATGGACTTTCTCTCGTAGCACCTGCATGCCCATATAGCATGGATTCGGATTAAGTAAAGGGTTCTTTTCTTATTCTGACAACGCTAAGATTACAACGCAAGGTTGCAAAACTCACAAGCGCACTTGGTATCGGCCTGCGTAGAGGACAGCCCTGGCAGATGAACCACCGCCAAGTGAGAGGCTCCTTCAGGGGATCCCAGTGTGGGGGCTGCTTGGAGCCTTCCCTGCCCTTCTCACCGGCAAAGCTCTTTCCTGCCTTCCCACACTCTGGAACAAGTGGGCTTTCGGAAGCCCAGCTCGGCTCCTCAGCCACCCCCGTAGTGCCTCTCAGTGAAGGCAGTGCAGAGCTGTGTAAAGAGACCCTGGGTAGCTTTAAAATCACTGGCTTAAATGATGTGAACAGCCTGCTTGCAGCAATACAGAACTCAGCAGGGATGGCAACACTCACCCCAGGCGCAGGATGAATTAACCTCAGGAGAGTTATTTATTGCCCAAGGTGAACTTCGCAAATTAGATATGGCACAAACCGTTTGGTAGTTAGGATTGTCACACTGGTCATAAATTGTGAACCAACCAGAAAGACATCGTTCTCCACCCTCCAAATGATTGTTAGAGTCTTTTAGCCACACTTCCCTCCCATATGGCAATTACAGACCAAGCACCCCCAGAACAAAGGTGGAGCTCATCATTAATTTCAGATGCAATAAACAGCCTCACCTTAAAATTACAAATCTACTGCATCACTTCAGTTTACAGGAGAACAGTTATCTTCTAGAACATGTCAGCAAATATCAGGCATAAGTCTTCCCAGTCTAGCTGTTTCCCACATAATCTATTTTGGAGTTATATAAAAAAAACAAACAAAAAAGTCACTGGGACTTTTCATGGGCTGTAGTTCAGGGTAGCAAGAACAGGGTCATAACTTGTATCACTTGTCAGAATCGCTTCTCCACTAGGTTGTTTCAAAGGAAAAGAGTAGCTCTGAAACCGCTCAAGTGTCTAATGTAAGAATCCATCCTAGGGACTTTATAATTAACATATATAATATGCATTGTTAATTACATGGGGTGGTCTGCAGAAGCATCTAATGAGACGATTTTATCCCCTGTTTAATCACCTCCTCTACACTCTGCCTATTATTTTATTTCCACTGGCACATCACTACTATTACTACTACCCCAAAACACTGGATGCTATTTAAACCTCTGAAACAGCATCCAACATCTGCTATTAAAATAAACATAGAAAAACTGCTCCAGAAATATTTGTTTGTTCCCTCTCAAAGTGAGGATTTTTTGCAGGAGTTATAGTCATTCACAATGCAGAGTGGACAATATTCAATCATGCATTAGAGAGTGCTTTACAGTTTATTATCTAATGATGTTCACCGAGGCTATGAAGAGGAGGCTTTCACCACTGGCAAGAGATTATTTCAAGCTTTCCCAGGAGCAAAGCCATTTTGCTCTTACTCTGGGAACTTTCTACGCTCAGATTCAAGACTCATGGAAACGCTAGTGTTAAGTGTCCAAGATTACGTTACTTACAGTACCTTGCCCCCCTCTCTTACCCGCACCATGAAGCCTGTGCTTACAACACAGAGATATCATAGCTTTGCAGGCAGATGGATCTGAATATAGAACTAATAAACACCTAAAGAGATCACTCCCACTTCTGAAGTAGCTTATCACATAACTACGTGGTGTAAGAGAGTCTGAGATGGCACAGGGCACCACACAGGAGTCTTTTAGTTCTTATTTGGGATGCACAGACTGAAAACCCCACAGACTCCCCGACTGCTTGGAGCATGGCTGTAAATAAACACACGCTGCTGCATGAAACTAAAATCCCTTCCTGCCCACGAACTGCCTCTCTTCTTGACACACATTATAACACCTTTACTGTCTCCAGAACTCATTTTTTTTGAGACAAAGCCCGGTGCCCCCATCCCCTAGGTAAGGCGGCTTTGCTGAAAGGTCAGCTTGCCATTTCATTTGTTTGCATGGTCCGTGCTAATGGAACCGCTTCTGCTGTGCGCAGCGTGCGGCCAGGCTGGAGGGTCGCAGAGGACAGCAAGGAAAAATGCACACCACTTTAGCCAGCCAGCAGGGATGAAAATACAATCGCAATGCAACAGATAAAGGCAAGTCTCTGCAGCACGCCCCCTTATTTGTGTTTTTAATGGGAGAAGATTGTGGAGTTTGTTTTAGGGCTTTTGTTGCAAAGGAAATTAGGCTCTAAAAAGCCTCCACTCACTCCTTTTAGTCAATCCTTTTTTTCCCCCCTCCCTGTTTATCCCTTTAATAGTGTTTTGAAGTGCCGGCACTGCAAACAAATTGCTCTTGGCCTGAAAGCACCCTGGATGCCAACTAGTCAGACCTTCCCCAGTCCCTCCCCTTGGCTCTTCGTGCTCCTGCAGTGGCCCCGAAGGCACCTCCTCTGCTGGCGAAGCGCACCAGGCATCTCCTCTGGGCGCTCTTCTGAGTGCCCTGGAGCTCTCTCACAGGACAGCAGGTTTTTTTCACCTATTTTTCACCGTTCTACTTCGTTTTCTGGTGACCACATTATGAAAACAATCCTTTAAAGATGATCGTGCTGGAGCTGAATGAAGCACTGGTTCAGCATGGAGCGGCAGAGCAGTGAGAGGGGAAAAGGGGCTTTCAAATAACCAAGCTGCAGGAATGTGACAAGCAATCTTTTTTCCCTGGAGCATGAAAGATGTTTGGAAACAGAGCCATCTCCTGGATAACCAGGCTTTCAATCACATCATTCCAGCCTCTGGAGCTCATATTTCCATCGCAGGAGTCTGAAGTGTTATCATGGACACGGAGGGTTCTTTCCTTTAACCTTGTGCTAACGCTCTTAAGCAAGAGGTAAAGGCTTGAAGCCTCCAAGCAATGCCCACAAACTGCTCCAAGACTGGAGGACCACCAAGATCACCTCTGGGCAGGGAGACAGGAAAGGTAACATCTGTCTCAGCCCAAGTGCCAAGTCTCCTCTCCTAATTCTGAATTATTCATCACATGCTAACTTCCAAGCCAGTTCAGTTTTAAATTTTTAAATATTTAATAATTGGGTATTAAATATTCATGCAATTTTATTAGAAATTTTGGAAGATGGGCACTAAGGCTCTAATTGTTAAGTTCATCATTAGGACTGACTGACTGCTCAGACAGACTTTCTAGCTTCATAGAGAGAGAGAAGAAAGAAGAAAAAAGACAAACCAAGTATTGACAGACCTCTCTGACTAAATGACAAGACAACACATACACCTGTGCCATTCATTTTTAAAAAAACGTCATCTCTTTATCAAAAAAGTTGAGAAACAAGCACTGGAAAGATGCTAGAAAGCCCTCGGCTGTACTTTAAAGAGCTTAATGTCAGTGTCAGAGAAAGATGTCCATCTTGGACGTCTGTAGTGTATCTGATGGTTAAAAGGACAGTTGAGCTGCCTCTGACTATAAGAGCAACAAGAAAAACATGCACTAGGTCTCAGTTGTGATTCAGGGCAGATGCAGGGAAAGTTCAGCTTAATACACACTTGGAATGAGACAGATTTTCCCCTTTTTCTGATGCCTACTCAGAGGGGACATCAGGACGTACAGTTTCCCCTGAGCTGGTCTGTCACCTTGGATTCACTGACCATCCAGGCCCATTTCTCTCCACGTAGCTCCCACAGACCATGTTTTCCTCTTTTCTGCCCCCTTCTTCTTAGTAAATGGTATCTCCTTAACCCTGATCCATGCTGAGAGCAAGCCCATGTTCCTGTCCCTCTGTATTGTGAGCGCACATTCCCTACCGCGCCAGAAATTGTATGTTTTACACAAAAGATGACAGATAAGCCCTGGAATTATATGCAAACGAATGGATCCATTCCTCACTTCTTACCATTACAACTCTGACTTTCCAACAACTGCATGGGGTAATTTCTGCACCAGCTTTCAAACAAAGGGCATCTCTGTGTTATTAACATCTCACTGTAGCAAGCAGTTTGTCACCTTTCACAAAAATGATCTGAAAAGACACCAGCAATTATTCCTAAGGAGATTACTGGGTGGCTATGTCCCAGCACAGCAGCTGGAAGCTAAAGTGACATAATATTCACTGGGAAAGCTCCTTTTTCAAGTCAAGAGAACATGGAACGGATTAAAAGTGAACTAAATTGGAAGCAAACACAAAACTAGAGGAAGAGTCAAACTTGTTTCCCTTCAATTTTGTTCACCTCTACACCAACATTAGGAGCGCATTAGGAGAAGAGAACTAAAAGCTCCTGATTATGACACAAGATGACAGGACATTAACTTTGGAGACTTATCCTGGGCAGTAGCTTGGTACATTATAAATAAAAGATGATGAGAAAGAACGACTCAAATACCTCTTCCAGCTGTAAAAATCCAGCTGATTTCTAGGTCTTGTACATTTGGTTCTTCCAACCCTTTTTAAGCACTGAAGACTAAACATCTTCAAGATGGACAGGTGTTCATTTCCTGGGATTGCTGCACAATTCCTGGTTGTGTCTTATAATGTGACTCAAGAACAAACATTCACTTGGCTGATGTTCATGAGTGAAGTGGGGCAAAGAACAGAAGCCCTATCTAATTTCAAGCAAGCAATTACTCATGGTTCCTGGACAGAAATAAGTAGGATCCCATGCCTGTGCAAGAAGGACCAAGGGATCCAGTCATCCAGATTTCTTCAGCAGTGGGGAAAATGGTGTTGGAGAAGGTGACGTTCTACTGGCTGTCCTTTGAGGACAGGTCATTTCTACTTACACATAAAAATTATATTAAAAAAACAAACAAACAACAGAAAACCCAACCTAACAGCCTGCCCTTCAAGATAAAAGTAGAAATTTCTTACAAAGTGAAATACTTCTGCTAAACCAGCTCGTTACCTTCAACTCTGTGAAAAATGCCTTTTGTTACTTTGATGAAAGCTCTTCTAAACCCCAGCATGGTGACGGGGAAGAAAGAACTACTGCTGCACTACTTGGGTGCATATTGTCAACAACTCTAAGCTCAGCCTTTTCATACAACCTATAAACATATTAAAAAAATTATGAGCTCTGCCTATTTCAAGTCCAAGAAACATCTGTACAGAACATAATGCTCCAAAATGGAGCACTTTGGTGTGTTTGTTTCTTCACTGACATTTTTCAAAGTTCCTCTACATCATCTAGGAGATATAGTCCAGAATCAGACATCATGTTGCTGCCTTACATTCACACAATTCCTCCCACAAGCATAGGACAAGAAAGGCAAGACGTAGAATAACACAACCAGGAGACAGAACAGATCCATGAGGAGGTGAAGACACACAGAGACTTTGCAAAGTTAACTTCAAGAGTCATTCATAATAAATATTTTTTTAAAAAAAGGAGTAGGAATAAAGTTTTTAGAGAGAGAGGGAATGCTAAAGATTTCAGGACTGAAGTCAAGCACTCTGAGATCTAAAGCCAAAATAATAAAAGAAGTGGGAATAGTAGGATTTGGAAAACTGACAAAACAATGAGAGAAGGACAAATGCAGTCAGCCCACAGCCTCCCAGGCAGCTACACGCACCTACCCGCTAAAGACAACACCTTCAGTAGATTCTTAGAGCTCTTCCCAAATGCAGGACAAGAGGAGTTTGAAAAAAGGATCTAGCCAAATCAACAAGGAGGTTAAAACAAATACCTCCATTAATTCTTATCAGCTGCGGGACTCTGGTGGAGGAACAGAGGGGAGTGGTGGCTGATTTCACATCTGCTGTTCAATTCACCTTAAGCAAGATGAGCAGGTCCACCTGGGATGACCTCAAACGTCAAAAGAATACTTCTGGATAGATCTAATAAGACAGGAGCTCTTGCTTTTTTTCTAAGAAAGAGATACTTTACTAGCCTATAAGCCTTTTTGCAGCAGAAGAAAAATCCCAACACCCAGATGACCAATTCCTGCTACAGTGCAGAAAGACCAGTATCTCTTTCTTCAAAGGATGGCCACTTGGAAGAGCCCAGCAAAGGGACTCGATAGCTTGAGCATTTAAACTAGAGCTTCTGGCATAATTTTGACTGTAAATAATAATAAAATGCTCTGAAGAGAGGGTTTGGGTGGGGAAAAAGGGTGAGGGAAGTAGAAACATATCCTTAATGAAAATCTCATTTAGCAGTTTTTTTTAATGTGCTTAAAAATTCCACTGAGGTCACCATTCTGGAGAGATGACAAACTCCTGGGATAAAGGCTGGAAAATCCTGGTAGTCGTGTCACATTTAGCAAGTCAAAGATATGTTTGTATAAGGCTGTAGAGGGCTAAATCCATTTTACATGCTGTATGTATTATTAATTTCTGACAGTGGGCTTAGAAAAACCTAATTCGCTGGAATACGAGCTCCCTTTGAGCGGAGGGAAGCCTTTTCAAAACTCATCTTTTATTGACTGAGTCATTTTTGAGTCAATCTGTCTGCTTTCGGCAAGACAAGAGTTTTAAATCTTCTCTCTTTTTTCCTCCTTTTTGAGTTGTGGCAAGTCTATTAAAACCTGCTAATGTATGCAGCAAGGCCTCTGATTTGAAATGTAATGAATTCTTCAGATAGTGGCAGATTAGGGGGAGAAGATGATAGAAACAGCCAGAGACGCCAAAAAAAGAACTCTCCAGAAAAAGAGGAGGAGAAGGGTGAGAGGGAATGAGAAAGATTAACCCTTTTTATCCAGAAGAAGAAAATGTTTAAGCTCCATTAATAGAATCAGTTAAAAAAGCAGAACTGGAAGAGGCAGAGCATCTTCAGGCTTGCCTGGGGCTGAACGAGACAAAGAATAAATGAATCTTTCCTCCTAGAATCTCCTGTAAGATTAGGTAATTCCCTCAGTGAAAAATGAATAACTTAGAGAAAATTAGCTCCATCCATATAAATAAGCCTTCATATTCCAAACTCATCACCCAGAGCTTCCCAGGCGAACGCCCTGAAACATTTTTTGCTGTTGTGTAACAGATGGTTTCCTCCTCCCCCCTTCCTTGGTTTGGTTCCAACCGCAGTATCTTTCAGGTGATCTTGTTTTAGCACAAAAATGAGCATTTTGGGTGTAAATCATCAATCCTCGTAGTGAAAGGATGCTTGGCAGTTTTATTGTGTTTGGCATCTTTGAAGTGCCGGACAAACATTACAGAGTTACACAAATGAGAGATTAGCACTGTCTCTATTTTACAGATAGAGGAGCTAAGGAAAAGAAAGTCAAGGATGCTACTTAATTCAACAGCACTGATCTGGTGACAGAACACAGAATCTGCTGAATCACAGCACAGACCTGGGATATCTTCCTGTTTAACAGGAAAATTCATAGCTCAGCCTGGAATTTGATGGCTTTAAAAAATAAAATTAGCTCTACAATAAAGTTCTAATTAAGCAAAACCTTAGAGAAAAGTCTGATGGAGCACAGGTGACCCAATGGATTATAATTAAAATTAAGCTCAGCAGAACTGATGCAGGTGACTAAATACGGGAGACTGTGAAACTGGTCCTGTCAACCTAATGGCCCTTCACTAATGACAGGCATTGAAATGGTTTAACAATTGAGAAATCTCACATAACAGAGGCAAAATCCTTCAATGTGGCATGCAGCAGAGGTATGTAAGTCCATGCATATCTTGAAGGAGAAACTGTCTTTCCTTACAGATGCAAGGCATTCAGTTCTCTATCACACAAGCCAAACTACAAAAGGCCAAAAAAAGTCTAAAGGAGTGCAAAGTTTGCTCAAAAGCTGCTGGATGCACAGAGGCACTGGAAAGTAAGCATGAGCAGCAAAAAGCAGCAGCAGAAAATCTTTGCAGTGGGATACAGGACACAGGTAAAATCGTTATCTTGGAGGCCAGCAAGCTATGGGAGTTAGCCTGGCTTTTCAAATTGCTCCCAGGTATTGTCTGCTCTTGCTGGCAGAAACACATTTATTTTCCTCCCTGGAGCATAACAACGGCTGTATGCCCATGCCCACCATCTCCTGAACTCTATCAGCCCCTTGATGTGATTCTCTCTAACTGGGAAACTGCCTTTTCCTACCTGTCTGTTTGCTTCACAACCCTAACGTGAGAGCCACAGAATTCACAGATACAAACTTTTACATCTCCACATACTAGTGGAAAGAAAAGGAGGTTATGCTTGCTTTTATGTACATAGGTACAATCCCAACCTTTTAGCTTGGTCCCAACCCTCTGATTCAACAGCTGGCACTCACTCTCTGAATCAGTAATGAAGGAAAAGTTGTGGCAGGGAGCACGCTGTGCGGCGGATATACCATTTTTCAGAGAAGATAAGAAACTGAGACCTGCACCATTACAGAAGAGGCAAAGCATTTTCCTGACAGAGCATTTTTAGGTGCAGATGAGGGCACGAACCAGGACTGTGGTACCAGCCCTCGCATCCTCTACAAACGCCATCCGCGTAACTGCATTCTGCCTCTTCCGCTTTCAAGTTAAAAAGACACTTCTCACTTTCTACCATAAGGACGGCTCCTGTGTGGCACCAAGCGCTTACTATATTTCACTCTAGCCGTATATGCATTTTAGTGATGGATGAAACTATCCCCGTGCATATTTCCTATTGCTGTGAAGTTTACAGAGCACTTTGGGAATCCCGAGAGGCTGACATGCTTATTGCAGCAAGCCCTGCCGACACCGACTGCTGTAGCAGGGCTCAAAGAACCATCTACCCCAGAGTATCACTATTTCTTTTTTCAGCTGCAGTCTGCACTCCCCCTATACAGGCTCTAGATCCTTCCTTTCCTGCCCTGTTTGTTTGGAAGATCCCCTTGCTTCTTGGCACTGCTTGAACTCTCCTGTCTCTCTGACTCCTGAGAGCTCTGAACCAGGGCAGGGTCTAGCCTGTTTGAAATACGATCAATCAAGAAACCGAGATCCACAGTGCAGTCACCAAAAAGAACATTTTGGCAGAGAAAAAGAGCATAGCATATAGGTAACCTTGACTTGGTCTCCAATGATCCACACCACCCCCAGGGAGCAAGTGCACAGAGAAATCTCCTCTCTTGCATTGCACTTTTGCACGAGAAGGATTCATTTCAGGTTCAGGTCTAGACAAGATGTCACTCTCTGCTGCTGTGAACACTTCCCACTGGGGTCAATGGTACCAACTACCATGGAGACTGTGCTGCTGGGACAGGTCAGCCAGAGGGTTAGGAAAAATGTATATTGAGGAACAAGTGAAGAAAGGATAAAAAAGGTACATAGAAAAGGTCTGTGTGTGGGGGATGTGCAAGCAACAAAAAATAGATTTACACAACTAGGCTAAATCAATGAATTGGCTCTGTGCTCAAAGAAAAGGTTACCATTGAAGACTGTGCTATTCAGTAGCTCCCTTTACATCTCAGAAAAGTCTGCAAAACCCCTCTTGCATTCTCCCTAGCCTTACAGATTTCTTCTTTTCATCTGAGGCTCAGAGTGGGGATTACCCATTAAGGTGCAGTGGCCAAATCACATTCTATCTACTCTCTGTTAAAATAAAGAAAAAGCTTTGGTCCTTCACATCCTCTCCATCTCACTCCCTTCCCACGTCCACACCTGAAGCATCTATCTCCAGCTTTCAATAGGTGCCTGAATACCAAGAGGATACAGAAGATGACATCTAAATATCAATACACACTCCTCCATCCTACAGGCTGCATCCTACTTCTTTAGCACCAAAGAACAAGAGTTCATTTCAAATCTTCATCGGCTTCTAAACCCAGTAACGATACAGTCAGCACTGACCAATTCTGACCTGCATGGTTTCCATGATCTCATCCCCCCTTTCAGGAGCAGGGACGCTGCTGTCGCTGTGACAGCGGCACTGGCAGGTTGATAGCAGAGCATCTGGGCTCAGCCGCACCGCAGTGCTAAAACATCTGCAGCGGTTCACATCTGGCCACCCTGATGCTTGACCTAGCAACACCAGCTTGAGCAGATGGGCTCAGCGGGGGATTAAGTGCCCAAAAGAGCCAGCTCTGAGCTGTGCCAGATCTGCCTCTTCCCCTGCCCCTGGCATCCCGGCGGGGCCATAACCAAGTGGAGTTAAACAAAGGAGTTAGTAAGTACAGCTGGGGTGAGGCAGTAAAAGCAAAAGATGAGTAAAGAAATACCTTCACAGGCAAGTGAAGCACAAAACTATAGGCAAATAAAATGCTATTACCACATCGAGTTTTTATAGAAACATGTTTGCTTTTTCTCAACCACAGAAGTCAGAGACTGTAAACATCTGCTCATTCATGCAGGCTCTCTCCCACAATGTTTTGATTTAGGTATTTTCCTGCAATGTTTGCAACTTAAACACATCAGAATTGTGCCAAGGCTTGTGAAAGAGTAAAAGGGATTAGAGTTATTAGAAAACTGAAAAGTTAATAAACCCAAAGTTGTTAAAACAAACTTACAACAACACTGGCATTGCTCTGAAGCATTCCAAAGCAAAAGAGCTGAAATTACCTTGAAAGCATCTTTCCAGTAAAACTAAAGTGACCTCCCTTTCAGCATGAGACCTGCTGAAGCATCTTGAGCCTTCAGATGTTACAATCTTCCTCCTGGACAGCCACGTGTCAGTTATAACATCAAAGTATTTTAGCTGATAGATATTATCAGCAGTTGCTTCCAAAAGTTAGTGAGTTGGGAGCAAGGCACGGCTGTTGTACTCTCAGTGCTATTTATTCTGCTGCTCTATTCAGTTTATTTATTTGTATTAGGACTCCAAAACAAAAGAAGTCAATTATGGCTCACTAGGAATTATAAAGAACTTGTGTAATTTGGCTTCTGATTTAGTTATCAATACAAATAGACATGCACCAAGAATGAAAAGATAAAGCCATAAAGCAAGGTTTGCATTATTTGCAGCCGCTCAGAGTAAAAAAAAAAAACAGAGAAAAGCTAAAGAGACTTTTATTAATGCTTTAGATGACTTAGAAAAAAAGTCACTTAATCATAACATTGTAAACAAGGAAGTTCTACAGCAGTATTTAAAAATATCTGAAATTGTTTCAGAAGCCCCATTGATTTGAATTAGGCAGCTGCATAATCACAGGGGCTGCAATTTTAATGAACATTTCAACAGGAAATGTAGAGCTGATTATATATATCAAAACAGGAAAGATCCAAATGTTGCAGCTCCTCTTTTTTGTTGTTGTTTTGCTTATTACCTTGGTGTGCATATCCAAACCAACTCTAGAACTAACACAGAACTTACCTGAGTGCCCCTCTCTCGTTGGCAGCCGCTCCCAATGCTTCTGGCTGCAGCTCTGATCTTCCTTGATACATGTCATTAGGCACAGCATTTTGAAAAATAATTAGTGATTCAATCAGATTTTACACTGGATCAAGTGACTGGAAACTTCAATGCTGTGCTGCAGTTTTCCCTTAACATACTTTAGGGCATGTTATATATACTTAATTAGATAATGTTTATACAGTGCTTTGAAGAAATAAGGAACTCTGTAAGGGCTAGGCCGTATTTTCAGAAAGGAAAAGAGCAGTGTTGAGACAGCACAGGCACAGAGGGAGAACAAAGCTCTGAGAAACTGAACACCACCTTGTTTTCAGAAAAGTTTCAGGACATCTGAGAAAAAATACGTCAGCAGCTTCCACTGTCTAGGCACTAAGAAAGAAACAAAAATTGTAAAACACAGGATGCTGCAAAGGCACCTAAATGGCACCGCTGCCAATACCGAAGGGAGAAAAATGGTAACAGAGTCAGCAAGGCAGCAGCACCTAGACAGGAGAAAAACTTTGCGTATACACAAGCACAAGGCATTGATTATGACTCTGTTAAGGCAATTTGCAAGATAAAGATTCAGACAGAGTTGTAAGCCTTGATGAAACAAAAATGAATGCATTCTACTCCTCTGAACGCTCTTATTCATAAGAGTGGGAACTAATGGAATAAAAACATCTTGCTTCCTATTATTCTGTAGTGAGAAAAGCAAGGGTTTTTGCTAAAGATGTGGTGCTTTGTTGGCTGCATGCTAAAATACACTGCAAAATACAAAAATGTATTCACCACAAGTGTCTTCCTAGCAGGAACAGAAGACAGTGGATGGTCTTCACCAGACTAGGTACCCAGAGCAAGTACCGAAGGGGATGCAGATCACACAAAGAGAGGGCGAAGGCCAGGTTCTCCTGTGGATCAGGATAAGGCACCACACAAATCCCCGCAAAGAACAGCTGATCCAAACCTGTATTAGAAGAATTTGGAGAGCAACAAAGCAAGCTGTGGCTGAATCCACTCAGAATGGCAACGAACAAGTGATGTTGCATCCAGCCATTTACCTCCCTCCCTACAAGGCAAGTGGCACAGAGTGCTCCAAAGAGTTTCCAGCAAGCGATGAAAGCAAACAATATATGCAGGGAGCTTGAAAAATGATTGCAGAGAGAGCCCTGAGCTTCTGTTCTGTGCGGGTTTTTCCTTTTTTTTTATTTGCCTATAACTAAATTACATGATTTCTTTGCAAGTCTAATTAAGCAGTTAATTGATGCTGGTGCCCTTTAGCATCTGGCATTTAAGATTAAGTAAATAATGGAGAAAAGTGCATGCAGCACCCAGCAATAATTAAACACAGCAAGGGTTTGTTCCCCTACCCTCCCCCATTTTAACCTGTTATGTATAAATCTTTGAGGATAACTGTCTTTAATAGCCTCAAATACACTTACACACCAGGTAATGATACTTGACAACAGTATTTTTCCTCTTAGAGATGGCGGATAGTAGGTGTATCTTTGATCTTAACCAGCAGGTTTTATTTTACACTTTGCACTCATGGGAAGGAACTCTACCCAGCTGAAGTGCATGTTATATGGATCTTCATGGGAACATACTTTTGAATCCAGGAATGTGAGTGTTGTGATTATGCGTTAAAGATTTGTGGTCACATTTCTCCCTTTCTCATGTGCTTACTCCTTCCTGATGGTCCATACAATGTTATTCATCCACTTCCTTCAGATTATAGAAATGCAGATTATGGAAAAGCCTTCCTGTTAGTCTTCTGCGAGAAAGATTGAGTTACATAAAATCAAGCTGTATTTGAAAAAAAAAAAAAAAAAAAAGCCCTTGGGGCAAAAAAAAAAAAGCATACAGAATCCTAGACACCACTACAGAACATGGATTCAGCCAGGGGGAATCTGTCCTATTTATAGGCATTTTCAGACACAGTCTCCAATGTTGCGGGTGCGAGGCTCACTGTGAGTTGCTACACACAGGCACCTCAATTCACTGCTTGGAAGAGAAGAGTAAAAAAAGTGATGGTTTCACATACAGAAAGTCTGATCGGGGACACATCTGCTGGGGACTGAAATTCCTGTCTATATTTAAGGTAAGCTTGAGAAGTGGGGCCATGGGAACCTCACGAGGTTTGACAAAGCCAAGTGCAAGGTCCTGTGTTGGGGTAATCCCCAGTATCAGTTATCAGTTGGGGGGATGGATGGATTGAGAGCAGCTCTGCGGAGAAGGACTTGGGGGTACTGGTGGATGAAAAGCAGGACATGAGCCACTAATACGCACTCGCAGCCCAGAAAGCCAACCGCATCCTGGGCTGCATCACCAGCAGCGTGGCCAGCAGGTCGCGGGAGGTGATTCTGCCCCTCTGCTCTGCTCTGGTGAGACCCCCCTGCAGTGCTGCATCCAGCTCTGGGGTCCCCACCAAAGGAAGGACACGGAGCTGCTGGAGCAAGCCCAGAGGAGGCCATGAGGATGCTCAGAGGGCTGGGGCACCTCTCCTGTGGACACAGGCTGACAGAGTCGGGGCTGTTCAGCCTGGAGAAGAGCAGGCTCCGGGGTGACCTTATTGTGGACTTCCAGTACTTAAACGGGGCTTATAAGAAAGACAGAGACAAACTTTTTAGTGGGGCCTATCGCAACAGGACAAGGGGTAATGGTTTTAAACTAGAAGAGGGTAGATTCAGACTAGATATAAGGAAGACGTGTTTTATGATGAGGGTGGTGAAACACTGGCACGGGCTGCCCAGAGAGGCAGTAAGTGCCCCATCCCTGGAAACATTCAAGGTCAGGTTGGATGGGGCTGTAAACAACCTGATCTAGTTGAAGATGTCCCCATTCGCTGCAAGGGTGCAGGAGCAGGTGGTCTTTAAGGGTCCCTTCCAGCCCAAACTATTCTACGATTCTATGACTTTGTACATGTAGAACACTGCACTGAGCAGCTGCAGTCTGATCTCAAGAGTCCAGTTTCCTCAGAAAGCCCCATATTAAGTTAAATACTCAGACTCAAGTTAAAAGACCTACTCCAAGACTTACAGTGTAAGAAACCGAACAGCTACAGCAGACCCAGCTTGTGCTGCTCCCCCAACAAGCCCACTTAGGAGCATGAAACCCAGCCCCTGCCTTACACTCCCGCAGGTTATCGCCAGCCAGACTGCCTCCCTAATACAGCTCTGATTTAAACTAACAACAGTACAAGAGGGTTTTTGTTCTTCCAGCGCTGCCTGACGGAAGAAATTGCTGCCCAAAGATTAGTGCCACAACCTCTTTAGACTCTTCAAGCAAGAAAAGCCAGTGTGGAGACTCATGCCCACATACCATGGGTGCTGCGAGTCTTAATTAGTATCTGTAGCACACTCGGAGACCTTTGGACAGAGGGTGCTACAGAAGTGGAAAATATTACCATCATTATGCCTGCTACCACAAGTGCTGGCATTCAACGCAGAGACTTCACAGCAGATGGTGAAGTCACTAGCACGGCTGGCTGCAGTTATAATTTCCCTCATCACAGAGTCTCCTTGTTGGAGCAGGCTTCACCTCTTGATGTCTGAAAAGCAAAACAGAACCTGTGCTGACAAGCTGTATCGTGCTGGTCAGTGCTGCTGACACGTTCAAACCGGCCAGCACTCAAATCACTAGAAAGTAAATCATCCAAGGGACTTTCTAATTAAAAAGAGCTTCGCTTTCATGGCAATGCTTCCTCCCGCCTGTCACAGCCAGCCCTCCCCTGAATTCTGATCATTAAAAGGCAAAAACAAAGAATTAGTCAGCTTTTGTTAAGTGTCAAACATTCCCACTCTAAACTATGAGCAAAACAAGGAGAGACATTTTATAACTCTCAGAGCAACTTTATACCTTCCTAAACACTATTTCTTACTAATTGCTCATTTGCCCTGGTTTTACAGAACAGCCTGGCTCACTCCACCTTTGACAGAGGAGAACAGCAGTGTTTAACGTGCTGCAATAAGTGGGATATGCGTAGGTCTAATTTTTATCCATATTTATTTCTAAGTGCTAGCAGTTAGAAGCCTGGGACTCGAAGCTACCTCAGGTGTAACTAAGATGCCATTAGCTTTAAATCTGTTCCCAAGTGCTACGAGCATCCTCTCCATTTGGCCTAGGACATCACCTTGCAGATGAAGGCTTTGCTTACATGGGAATATTCTGCTGAAAAATTTTCATTTCACCAAAAACTTCCTAGGGACTCCAAAATACAAGCACAGGGTAATGCTCCCCTCCTGTTTCTGTGACCTTTTCGGGTTGTAAAATGCGAAGGATCCTATAGTAGAAAGAAGTGCTTTGAAGTGGAGGTGAAGAGTAATTGCCACTACTCTTTGTGGCACCATGGGAGCCCAAACACATTCTGCGGGCAGCTTGCAAACACATCAGCACCTGCCCATGCACCAAGGGACATTATTATGGAAACAACCTGGCCAGGAGTTACTTCAGATGGTGGCTGAAGATGAAAATGCCTTTAGCCCACATCTATTACACAGATCTAACATCACCAGTCCTGTCTTGGGATTTATTTTTACCACTTTTGTAAAACAACATGGAAACTTCCCCACACCTGAATTCTCCCTCAGTTCAGGGAAGTCGTCGCAATATGGCATCTAAAAGGGGAATCACACGCCATCATCATTATCAGCCTATTCAGAAAACCTTCGCTGAATCTGTCAGATCTGTGCCTTGCTTTTGATGCCGCTAGCAGTGCAGGTTTTGGTGACGTATCTGCAGCCTCTAGCGAAGGTGGATGCTGCTGCTGCTGCCGCCGCTGCCTCTGGCCCATCCTTCCATAAGTCTCTGATCTATTTAACTTAAAATACTTTTGCTGCACACCTGTGAAGGTATCTGATCATCGCAGAAGGTAACTTTACAAAGCTGCATACCTAGCCAACAACCCACCACGCCACCGTACTTCAACAGACACATCAAGACTCTCCTATGCAATACAGATAGAAATGCACCTAGGCAGCCGGGGAGTGAAAGGCCAATGCGTGAATTTGATTTCAACCAGCTTTTCATCTGTCTGATTCTCACCCATTGAGCTGGAGCTGGTTGTATATAGGAATGAATATGCTGTTCCCTAACGGAGGCTGGATTGACTTACTGCTCTCTAACTGGAGATCATGACAGATAACCGGCACTGAAATGGAGAAGTGGAAACACTGAAACCGCAAGTGAAGACTGCATCTGCCGCTGTGACTACACAAACCACACCAGGTAGCTTTAGTTTAGTCTAAATAATGGATTGCTCCCAGATGCTTGGAAATCCCTGATGGACAGGCATGCCCTTCCTCTGAGTTTTAAGACTTGCTATGATTTAACCCCATGCCTTCACCTCCCTGGCACGAAAATCACACCAGAAGCATGAGATGACCGTGCCAAAGCCAGCACCATGCGGAACGCTGCCATCTCCTCGCTGATCTGTGCCATGCCGGGAGCTCATCCCAGCAGCGCTCCAGCCGCTGAACTGTCCCCTGGCAGATTCCCAAAGGCGATGGCAAGGGGATGGCTTTCTTCCAAATGAGCTGAGAGGGTCTCAGGCCTTTCAGTTTAGGATACTGGGTGATTAGTAACCACTGGACAAACTGCCCAGAACACCTGGACGTTAGCAGACCAGGCTGATAGGTGTGAAGATACTAACAGAAGCGTCTCCCCCTTCCTACTGACATTCGTATGTCGGCACCACATTCAAAAGGCTATCACAGCATTACCACATCATGGTACTGATATCAGTGCCATGATTAAGATGACAAAGTAATTACAAGTGTCTGCTTTTATACGCTGATTGCTTTCCAAATAAATGTTCTCCATTCCAAATAAATCTACTATGGATTAACATTTCTTCTACTTGCTCACCGCCTAGAATGTATTTGATTAGAAAAGCCTGATCAAAACTCTGCTTGACCATTTTTCAGCACTTCACTATTTTTCTTTTCCTCATCAGGAAGAAAAGTGTATCCATTAGTTAACCTTTTCAAACACATTCATTCTTGAGTCTAATTCAAAGAAGGATTAAAAAAAAAATCATCAGACTTGGCGTGTGAATAGCTTTTTGTGAGCACAGGGAACAAGCATTCATATATCAGAACATCAGCATGGGGAGATAAGGGGAGCTGTATACGTGCATGCTTATCTGAATGCAAGATCAGTACTGTGAAACCAGCATAAACACCAAGGACAGAATCCATATATCGATGTAATTCTTAGTGGTACTAGTGCATTTGTGTGAATTTGCAATTAAATAAAGCTTATTCCTTAAAAAGAAAACGAGAAGCTAAGGATATAACTCAAGGTCTATTGAGATCAACAGGATTTTTTCCCATTGCATTTGAATATAGCTCCCTCTCCCTCACTCCCAATATGTCCACTGGAATATTAAGAAAGAAATTACCTGGAATTTGTTTGCACTATTTTTAAACAGACCAAGAAATTCTCAACTCTCTTAGCCTGCTTTCTAACACAGCAAATCCAGAGCTCTCCTTTCTTCCATGGCTAACATTTCATGTATTTTACTCCCCATTAGTTTCATACCAAATAAAGTAATTGAAAATACTACAAATACATGTGGGTGACAAACGAACTGATGCAGGAAACATAACTTTGAATCTCCTGACTTTTACGCAATTAAAATATCAAGTTAATTGTTGGATCTGTGTAGCTTTTCTCATTTTAATATGTAAATGAGTCTCCATTACTCTATAGCTCAAAGAATGTGTTACTCTGCTTACTTGATTAGGCTGGGAATTGCTGGTCCTGCTGTCACTATGTTTACACTTTAGTGACAACTTTGCACATCAAATTCACATAATGCAATGTCATCAACTTACTCATCAAATATAAACTTCTTAAATACAGCCGCTGCTCTAGAATATTGAAACATCCTGATTTTACTTCATTTACAGCCCCTGAATAATCAGAGGAAGTGAAAAGAAAAATGGGAAACACAACTGGAAAACAGTATTTCCCAGGAAGAACAGCTTCCCACAGAGACAGGTAGGTGAACCAGAAACAGCCCATGCAAAATATTATCCTTCAGCTTCTGAATTTTAGTTCTGTGTTCCCCCTTTAACATGTGGAAGGAGTAGACATGCTTTATTTCTCAGTCTCTACACATTCACCTCACCTCATCTGGGATTCAGCGTTAAGGAGTCCCTATTTATTCTGTCAAGGCAGCCAGATTTCAGCTCCCGGCCACGTATACTTACCTGGAAATTGAAATGAGGACTCCAGAGAAAACCAGCAGATTCAGTAATTTTTTTTCCCCATTATGAACCTACCATAACAAGGATGCTGCCATCTTGGATAGTATTGAGAGAAGAACTGTAAATAAGTTCAGTATTTTCCCATGCCTGTCATCTTCCCTGAATCTAATAAATATCCCCAGACAAGGGGACATTCACCTTGCCATCACGGGACTTTCTGAAGATGTTCCTAGTAACCTCGACACCCCTTGCTAAGTTCCTTGACTAGATCTCCGCTACCCTCTGCTGCTCAGAAAGGCATCAAGCTTTAATTTCCAGGAGAAACAATACATTGACAAGATGCAGAGCAGAGATCTGAGGCTCTCCCCTGCTGGAGTGCTCTACCATACTGGCAGGCTTGTTTTTTCTGATGTCAGGGAAATTGTGTCAGCCTGAATTTGAGACATCAGCACAAGCCTTTCTTCTCCATCCTGCTGATGAATGAAAGAGCATTTTCAATTGTGTACATCCAGAGGCCTTATGGCACACCGGTCCTAATCAAAAGCTGCTCTGTGGTGCAAACTGCAGTAAGAGGCAGCTCACATCACAACACCGCAGGATCCAAAGGGCAGCTGCAGATAATACTGCATTTCCTTCCCTTCAGGAGAGATGTTGGACTGGAGAGATCCAGCGGGAGAATCCTGACTGCTACATAGCCACCGAGAAGGCAACAACTAAATAATGGCAACTTGACTCAAATATCCAAGCAGGAAAAACAACAGCCAAAGTTTACCAAGACCTGTAAAGCTCAATCACCTGTTGGCTTCTCTCCGGCTGATAACAAACCATCAGCACAGAGGGATACAGAAGAACCACGGCCACAAAGGGCACTATCTGCAGTGTGACAGTTTCCATATGGTACAAATGTGGTGCTATTTTATAGGGATTTGGGCAGGTGAGAAGGGGTTAAAGCATGGGAGGGGAAAGGCTTGGGGTCCTTCTGTTGCTCATTGACTTTTCTCCTTGCAAAGGCTCTGAACTTCCCCTGGTTATAAATGAAGGAGCATGGCTGCTTCTGGCAGCTACTTCAGGTAGCGTGAACAATTCTTCCTCATGGTCATTTCGTGCTTCAGTCAGCCATTGATGGACTGAGAACTACAAACTTAAGTCAGAAGGCTTAAAAATACTGTTTCTATTACAGGCTGTCCTCCAAAGCCATGTTTAGAGTAACCAGGAGGAGACGGAATACCCCTGTCAGTCCAGGTTTCTCCACACGTTTTCTCTTGATATATCTGCTCCCAGAAACTACCTCTAACCTTGCTATGTGCCTGTCTGTAATGACATTAGTTACCTCTAACCTTCCTCTCTACCTCAGCAACAGGGACCTCTTCCTCCTCAGAGGTAACACCACGGCTTTACTGCATCAGTACTAAACAAAGAAAACATACCTGCCTAGGAAAGAAGCAACCTTCTCCCCAACCATATTTTCTTGCAGTGCTACTCATTTCCATTGCACTCAAATTCAAGGCAGGATCTCTGTGCCCAGAGATCCGTCCCTTGGGAGCCTCATTCCTCATACTGCTACAGAAGCCACTGTAGATGTTCTCATAGCTCAGTGTTTAAATTTGGCCCCCTTCACCAGATATACTTGTTGCTTTCTTCTCCATTTCCTTCTTCCCAAATTACTTTACTATTTCTCTCTTGGTAAACCGGCTTTATTTTCTCTGGAGCGAGGCTTTTGCTTTCACTAAATATTTTGTCATCAACTTCTAAACAGTGCCTAGCGAAAGGGTAGAAGATGCTTTAAAAAACCACCCTTGTAGGAATCACCGGAGCTGCACAGAAGTATCGCAGGTTCACAGGCTGCCTTTTACAAAAGCAGCAATACTGAGGCACCCAGGGGCTCCACAGATGAATTGGGTGGAAAAGAGGGGCCAGGAAGAAATCCTGCAGCTCTTGTGCTCTTCATGAAGGCTAAGTACAGTCTGGATAGTAACCTTTGACTGACACCAAGTTTTACACATTCAGTAGCTACAACAGAACTAGGTTACAGGATTTATTACAAACCTCTGCCTCCCTGGACAGCAGACAGAGTCTGAAAGTCCCAGCAATGTCTCGCTGGCACATCCCATCACCGTTTCACAAGAAGCTGCAGGCTTCAGGCATCCTCGGGGGTTTGTCTGGTCAGCAACCCCTGTCCGCCTGCTCACGTCCCGGCTGTTCGCAGCACACAGATTAAGTTGTGCTCAGGGGCAAGTCTCTGGTTGTTTAACAGACTCATGGCATGCTGCCATAGGCAGGGCACACTTTTTTCAATGTATTCAGTGCTGCATGACTTCATATCTGTGTTATCTCCAAAAAAACTTGGGAATCTATCTGGATGACAAATGTTATATAGGATAAAAGCCTTTTTTTTTTTTTTAACCAGGGAACATTTCTTTCAGCCCTCTTGAGGTACTATACTTTCATTCAAGACAAGAAACCTGGCTCTTTACAGGCACCTGCACCGACTTCAGTAGTGCAGAACATTTACCATCAAAGGCCACACTGCTGCTGAATCAGAACACACAAACGCTTCAAGGTACTTTCCCCTGGTGGCTAGACAGCCCAAATCTATTGACACCACTGTAATGCCAACAGATTGCATAGATCCTGACCACCAACCACCACAACGCTGCCAATACTGAAGTACAGGAGGTCTCAACTTGGCTACAGCCTTTTTGGAAAACAGGCATATTTAGCAGCCCCACCTCGTTACCTGGAGTGCTGGGCTGGGACAAAGGGATGTGGATGCTAAGGAAGGAAATCAAAGCAAGCTCTTTAAACTACCAGCTTATTCCCAATCTTAATATACTATTCAGGTCCCAGACTGGTCTAAATGTCTTGCAGTAGAGAAACTAGCACCATAAAAGCAATAATGATAATAACTAGCTGAGAGGTGAGGGGATTGACCCAAGGAGGTACCGCTCTTCAGCTGCGGAGTCAGCATGGGGAGGCAGGCAGGCTCCGAGTGGGGCAGGCAAAGCAGCTCCCAAGGACTGCTGCTAATAACACTCATCCTGTGCGCTGCTTCCGTATCATTTGTGCTCTGCACACTACAGCTACGCAACGTTTCTGATGCAGGTAGCAGTTGGGAATGATTTCATTCCCCATCAGTAACACGTGGCCATCTCTGGAGTGAGAGGACACAACTTCATCAGTGCACAGCAAAACACCAGAGGCAAAGACAAGCTCTTTATAAACTCCATAAAAAAAGGGATATGCAGAAAGCAATTTATTGAAATAGAGGCAGGGCAGAAAGGCTAACATCCTGCTCTTACCGCAAGTCCCTTAACATTTGAAGACAGCAAATGCCCTGGACCTTCACTTTGCATCCCTTTAGAAAGAAAGCAATTCCTTCAGTACAAACTGAAGGGGAATCGGCACGTTAAAGCACCATCAAAAGAAGTGACATCTAATGAATCTTTCCTCTGCTTTAGGAAGAGGCATTACGTGACCAAAGAAGAGCTGCCCTCTATGTGCTTACCTGGCCAAGCCTTGTTTGACTAGTGAGATGCTGGGAGCCATCGGCACAAAGTGAGATACGGGTGCTGTGCTTTCACGCGTGCACCCACCAACAACTAAGGTCACAGCAAAGCCCTTCATCAGGTGGGCTCAGGTCTCCTTTGCAGGTGCAGCCCTCACCACGTGTGGATTTCCTATACGCAGATGGTAGGAAGCACCAAGGCTTCCAAGCACCAACAGCTCAGCCAACAGTGTATGGAGAACGGCAACTTCCAAATTCCATCTGCTCCTTTTTTGTCGCCTTCTGTACTCAGAAATGCATTCATAAGAAGCACAAGTATGCTGGGACAGTGACAAATTTTACCGTCTCTGGCTTGTCACTTCAACAAGATTAGATTATTTTAATATTAACTCATTATCCAATTTAATTCCAATTAATTACATTTTGACAAAGCCCTGACATGGCAGTGATGCTGGAGACAGCCTCCGCTGAACACCAGATGTAGCATCTTTGTTAGGGTCAAATGCCTGCCTTAGAGTGAGATTTCCCAGTCCCTCATCAAGCAACCCCCTCTTCCTATTGTTCCTTAACAAGGGAAAAAGGACACTGTAACCACTGAGATGGATGAACAGCTTTCCTTTCTGGTGGGATTATGTTCAGGAAAACAGTTCACTTCCAAAATTCTCCACAGATGGTTGAATCAGGGTTGATTTCCCCACCCTCCCTCCTGGTAGGGGTGCCAGCCTGTCTCTCAACAGAAAGAATATCAAATCACTTTTCCTCTTTCTCACAGAGACAGGCCCCATGAAAGAAGGGAATGCTCCACTGTACCTACAGGATAGCAATAAATCACGAGAGCTCATGGAAAATTTGCATTACTGCATTCTTCAGTCAGGAACCAGCTTCCACAGGTCACCCCTTCCTACCTTTGAATACACTACTTTTAAGATGAGAACACAAAGAGAAATAATCGGCACCTGAAGCATTCTCATTTCTACCTGTGCCTTTCTACAACACACAAGCCATTACTTCTGCCAGCTCCCCATTAGCTGCCATCTACCTATTTGCTTGCAGCTAAGACCGAATTCCATCTCTAGCAGCACCAGAAAAGAAAAATCAAGAGGTCCACCAGAACCACACAAGACAAAAAAGCAAGATCCAAACAGAAAGAGGCCTAGAGAGAAACAGAAAAAAAAAAAAAAAAACCACCAGGAAAAGCTATGGAGCTGGAAGAAAAAACCCAGAAGATGCAGCCTGAAACAGAAGAGGAGAGGGAAGGTGTGAAGAGTACAGGAAAGAGAAACGCAGAACTGGCACAGGTTCCAAATCTGGTCAGTGATGCCCTGCACCACCTTTCCAAAGCTGTTACAATCTGCATCCCTGTTTCAGAGACAGGAGGACTCGGAGCCTCTCCCAGATGGCAGCCTGACCTTGGTGCACCCTGCTCTTACACAACCCGGAGCCGGGCAGCCACCGGGAGAGAAACAAAACACCCATAAAGTTACAGCCCATTCCCATCACGCGGCTGTCGCAGATCTGCCCCATTAAGACTGCACAACCCTGCGCGCAAATTTATGCTTTGCAAAAGGGCAGCACGTTGTTACAGCTCACAGTGCTCAAAGCTCTCCTGCGCAATAGCCCCGGTACCCGTTTGAACAGAGACTATTACGGCATAAATGAGAGGAAAGGACCACTGAACTACGTGGCAAGTTGCCAGGTTATGCTGCAGCCTCCAGCGGTTATGCTCAAAGAGATTTAAAGTCCAGCATAACCTTGATTTTTTAATAGAGTCACATTTAATGAGCTTTAACGTCCACAGTAATGATTTCCTTATTACCTATCCAGGAGTCAGAACCATGATCAGAAAAAACGTGCTGCACTCGGGTCCAGTAAACGAATTTAATAATGGCCAATACATTATTATCAAAACCATCAACATCATTGTCCTGAATACCTTTTTTGGGTTGGTATAATTGTAATTCTTGGAACCTTAAGTGTAATTGTTGCAGATCACACAGGCTTGCTGAGCACAGCAAACCTGACTGGCTAGAGGCCACCCAAATCCCTCACCCCTGCCAATACGCCGCTCAGGTTATATGGCAGAACAGGACAATAAACCCCTTACATTTACCTTTGGCTGTCAAAAGACAAAATACAAAGTTACATATGACCTTTGTTGTCTTCCCTGCTTCTGTCCACTTCCCCTACTCTGTCCTCAGCCTCCCTTCATCCCATTCAACTCTGACATGAGCAACCTCCCATCCCAAAAGCTCAGAGAATTGAATTTGCATGTGTTATACAAATGAGATGGATAAACAGACATATGGGTGATGCAGCTGACAGAAAGGGGTGCAAGAAAAATTTGAATTTTTGTTATTTTTGTACAGAAACAGCTCCACAAACCTCACTGAAACCTGCTCCCTCATTATGCACAATAAACCTCCTTCCCCGAGGCAGCCAATTGCACAGTGACAAACAGAGCAGAGGGAGTTTCTGCCACATGCTCCCCATTTCACACCTTGAAAATACACTAAAATGGAAGGCATATGGCAGCCGTTCCTGTGGGCAGAACTGCTGAGATCCTAAGAAAACAGTGGAAGCTGGATCTTCCATTTCTCATCCCGAGGGAGACAGTGTAAATATTCTGGCCACGTGAAGGCGTGTTGTTAAACCACTCCTGGAACATCCACACTGCAGATGCTGAGTTGAGCAGGAAAGAGTCAATGCAAAAATGGATGCAGCTTGCACAGTGTGCTTGAGGAACTGTCCCCTAACCCACCAGGAGCTCTGCCTTGCCCCAGCAAGAAGGCCAAATCTGGCATCCATCTGGCTCATTTAAAGCCAGCTCAGACACACCTGCTAAACTTGCAAGTCAGGGCAGTAACATCCTCAGCATCTCTTGCACATCCTAATATAAACAGTCTTTATCCTCCTACCATACCGCTGAATGTTCCTGCAGCAGAAAGGAGGGTCTGGGACTATTTATGGCAACGTTCCCCATGCATGACAGTGACGCACACGAGCACGTAAAATACAAGAAAAAATCCAAGGTCTTTCTAAATAACCTGGCTTACTGTGCACGTGCCCTGGTCTCAAAGACAGTCATTCACAGGGCTTCTCCATCCTCACTCACAGCTCTTTTTCCCATTTTGTTTACATTAACCGCTGCCATATGCACTTACAGCCACTCTAAGAACGCAAAGGGCCCTCCTGTGACTGTGATAAAAGACACTGAAGTATTTCCCACCCCCTTGCCAGGCTCTGCAGCTGATGCTCTCTCCCATTTGAGTTGGTGACCAGAAGTCAGAATGATGTAGCATGGGACTGGGGCAAAAGGAAAAAAAAGCATCACATATATGAGAGGCTGGGAACACCCTGAAACCCAGTAAGCTGTTTGTTTTCCTGTCAGTATCAAAGGCAGAAGAGAAAACAGCTTTAAAAATGCATTCCTTGTGAGCTAATGACAAACCTAGTAACATCCCCGCAACAGAAGCACCTCACAAACAGCTAAAAGCAACTGCGTGAAAAGCAGCAGAATAATAATTACGAATAACAAATCACAGGACGCCTATGTGAGAAATGCGTTCTCCCAGAAGAAATGGTCTAATTATTGTAGATGATACCCCAGAGGTTCATTCATCAGCGGCAGAGACACAGAGCTGACCTCACCTCTGCACCCTCTCTGCCCCTGACTGGCACCCTGCGTCCTGGGCTAGAGGGGCACGGTCACCCCTGCATCTGCGGCATTACGTATGCCAGGTACTCGAGGGCATCACGGCAGGCAAGGGCACTGGGCAGCAGCATCTACCATAATTTAAACACCAGTGCATTTAAAATTAAAATAGCAGTGCTCTTGCCACCTCCAAGAACTACTCGAGTCTCAGCAGGGTCTCAGACTGGAAGCTCTTACAGACAAAGGCGGTCTTCCTCAAACATTAGCCAAGTGTTTAATGCTTACACATTTGTTAGAGCATCCACTAACAACAGTGACAAACTGTCATTGTACCTCTAACACCCAGTCAGCTCTTCACTTTATAAACCACCCCATCTAGACTTCTCATGTCGTATTTTTAAGGCTATATAGCACCATAATGCATTATGAGATGCCAGAACAAACACATTCTTAGCAGTAATGAAGTACTACTGTTTGAGCAATGGGAGAACAAGCAAGCTACTTGCAGAGAATTTTGGTGTCATAACAGTGAAAGATACTTCCTTCTGTGTATTTTCTTTAAACCACGGCTCTGCCCTTTTGTGGGTCTCAAGCCTCCAGCACACACAGCCTTCAAGGAAAGCTCTGCCCTCTTAGCCTCATCTGAGGGAGCATCCTGACCTCTGGACACTGACCACACATGTGCTGCTGGCACGCAACAGGTTAGCTCCACACAGACCTTCAGCTCTCTCTTATTTTAATCTTCTCTAACAAAATCGTTTTGAGGGCAAGGTCCATGCAAGAGAGTCACATCAGTCAGATTTCTGGGG
The DNA here is from genome assembly GCF_963210335.1 of Falco punctatus. NCBI lineage: Eukaryota > Metazoa > Chordata > Aves > Falconiformes > Falconidae > Falco > Falco punctatus. The sequence goes on along the minus strand of NC_137583.1, from coordinate 30,934,984 downwards.
CTCTGCAGCACGACTTGACTCTGCCCATTTCCCTCGCAGTGTTGCAGGTGATGGGTCATGATTTATTGAGAACTTTACCTTGATTTACAGAGTCTGAGAGCATGTCTGGAGGTGTTGACTTTGGGGTTGCTGTAGTAAAAATTCTTGTTCAGGTATGTGAAGGGAGGACAGACTGCGCTGGAGAAGAGCCACAGATTCTGTGAAATGTATTTAGCTCGGTGAAAGATATACTCTATTTTCATGGAGTATTGAACATAGCTGTGATTAATGGGGCACATATACACTGATAAACAATATTCATTTGTTTTAAGCCAGGTCTGAAAAGATTTCAACCACTTGCTTCCCTGCAGCTATGAAAGTTATTTCCTGCTGTCTGTACTACCTCAAGGGCTAAACCAGCCCTGAAAGGAAGGAAATATTTCCTTTTACTCCATCGGCAGCACCAGCCTATGAAGGCTGTTGTACTGGCATTTCATTTATCACAGGCAAATGATATGGGTTATTATTACTTCTCCTTACCACCTACCCTCTGTACCAAACTGCTACAGGATTGCCACCACACATACACTCTTTCCTGCATCAACCCGTCTTCTTTCATTTTCCTTATAACCAGTCCATCAAGCACACTGTCTGCAATGTCTCCATCTGCTTCTGCAGTCAGTTCCTTTGGCAGTACCAATGAATAAGTGCATCTTCCCGACCAGGAGCCAGCAAGCCTACCTGCAATTTCTTGTGGTGACTGAAAACTCCCAACTCCTTCCAGATTCCCAGAGATGGAGCCGCCTCCTTCAAGGACCCTCACCAGCTCCCTCAGCCTTTCACACTCCTCCTGCAGATGCTGCTGCTCCTCCTTGCGCTGCTGCTTGGCCAAGCTTGCTGGGTTCATGCTGAAGTGAAGAACTTTGGTTCTGCTGGGATCATAGTCACCCTGTGTGGCAGAAACAAGAGAAGAAGACTGAGTAACTGATCCAGCCTCCAAGTCCACCCAACCAGTATCACTCTTTGTGTGAGACAAAAAATGTTACAGCAGAAAAAGGGACACTCATGCAGTGATAATGTTTTATTCCAACAGTTGAAGTCGGCCAAACCCTGTATTGCTTCTCCTTCTTGCTACTCTCTCTTTCAAAAACAAAAAAAAACCCAAAACACATCCAAACAAAGAAAAAAACAACAAAATCCCCCACAAAAATCCCCACTCAATAGAGCTTGCTCCCTGGCTGACACCTCCACCGTTAAATTTAACTCCAGAAATGAAGTTTTATAGCTGTATTTTAAACCTCTTTATAGCAGAAGATTATAATGAGCACACAGATACACCCTGAAACTACAGCAGGACACCCAGTACTAGCCTAATTTATTACTCATACGAGCCGGCAACGTCCATACGACTCTGATGGTGGAGTCATTAGCAAGTTGTATCAGCTTGTCCTAAGCAAGTGAACAGATATTTCATTGTATACTTTTTTCTCAGAGGTGAGTTGTATTTATAGCAGTCTAAATAGTCAGTCAAGTCCTAAGATAGCAAATTAATATTCTTTCAAAGTGAGAGGAAAACACTGATGTTACATTTGTGATTTCAGAGAGACAATTTTCATATAAACTACAGGAAGCCTCACGACCATAAAAGTAGTAAAGCATGTGCTAATGCTGGCTGCCACGGCATTCTGCCCAGCTGAAACCCTATAGCAGTGCCTGCATAAAAAGGCATTTTATATGGTAATATTTTTTCTTCAATTAAATCTCAGGACCTAAAGTCATTTTGTAAACATTAATTAACCCTCAAGAGCAGCATGAGGTAGGTATTATCCCAATTTTATCATTTCATTTTCATTAAAGACGTGCTAGAACTTTATGTGGGGTTTTTTCATGCAAAGCAGAGCAGAGACTGAGCAAATTCATCCTGAACTGCTGGTCATTGATGGTAAAAGACCCCAGCAGATCCCATTCCCAAACATCTTTTACTGAAAATACTCCATCCACATACTGTAAAAGCACCTCTGCCCACAGCAGGCAGTGAATTGCTGAAACTTGCTGCCCCAGAGCCTGGCAGCAGACGCAGCACTGGTTCAAAAATGGGTTTGACAAAGTCATGGACAACAGCTCCATAAATGGACTGTGCCAGGGGAGCATCCCCCAGCATCTCTGGCTGCTGGGAGAGCACTGGGAAGCGTGGCCATGTTTGTGGGCTCTCCCAATAGAGCATTTTCCATCACTGTGGCCAGAGATGCTCTTCTGGGCTGGATGGACCATGGGTAAGGGCCAGCTGGGCACTTTTTCTGTTCACATGTGATGTCTGCTACATCTCACAGCTGTTCCAGTGCCCTCTTGCAGGAACCATACCAAAATTCTCCTTTAAAATCACTTCCTAGACGTTAGCTGAGCAGAAGGCAGCTGGAAGAGGTGTGGGTGCCGGTGAGCAGCATCGGGGTCTGGGTCCAGCAGCATGCCAGTGCTGTGCAGTGCTGTGGTGCTCATGGCTCCCCTGCGGTCCTCAAGGCTGGGTCCCCACGATCCCTGAGGCTGGCTGCCCACGGTCCCCGAGGCTGGAACCCCACGGTCCCTGAGGCTGGCACCCTGTGGTCCCTGAGACTGGGTCCCCCACATTCCCTGAGGCTGGCTGCCCACGGTCCCCAAGACTGGGTCCCCCATGGTCCCCGAGCATGGCTGCCCGCTGTCTCTGAGGCTGGCTGCCCGTGGTCCCCGAGGCTGGGTCCCCCGTGGTCCCAGAGGCTGGCTGCCCACGGTCCCCGAGGCTGGGTCCCCCGTGGTCCCCAAGGCTGGCTGCCCGCGGTCCCCAAGGCTGGCTGCCTGCTGCCAGCTGGCTCCCCGGGCCATGCCAGGCAGACAGGTCCCGCTGCAGAGGAGAAGCAGCCAAAGCTGCGGCTGGCAGGGCGCTGGCAGTTATGCAGGCAAAGGGGAAGCGCAATTTGGAGCTGGGAGAAGACGTGGAGTGTAATCCAAAAGCACTTTTGGTCAAAAGCATGGGGTCCATGTGCTGGTGAATAAGAGGTTAATATTTTCTTGCATCCACCACCGAAAATATAATCTAAAACTGCAGAACTGGAAATCTTGAATGCACAACTGGCATGGAAAGTACTGATGTACCTAAAAACCAGCAGATGCCCTCACTGTTGTGTTTCCCAGAGAAAAAATACACAGGGTACAGTTGCTGCTCATATCTACTGTGAGAACCCAATATGGTGCTCCTCATGAGAAATCAGTCTAACCACATCTCTCCATCTGGGTAGAAGAGACAGTCACTATTTCACAATGTAAGCACAAGTTAAAAACAAAGGGAGATCATATCTGTTTCTGTATGTCCTGGGCCAAGAGGGGGTGGGAGGAAGCCCCTAACACAGGAGGACACAGGAATCCCCAAACGGCTGCCCTGGTCCAAGGATCTCACTCCAGAGAACCACAGAAACTCAGGCATGGAAACCTTGAGTACCCTTCCCAGCTGTCTACATTCCCTGAAGTCAGAGTACGTGGTCTTCCAGCCCTTGGCCATGTACCGGGCAGGTGATGCATGTTCTCATACTGCCCAAGCCTCGTGCTGCTCAGGAGACATATGGGAACACCTAGGTGGGCAGCACTATCCTGCAGCCCGGCAGCAGTGGGGCTTCATGACCCCACGTCCCCGGGGAAGTTGAGACAAACAGCCTGGACCTGTCAGACAGGCCATTAGCACCAAGAGAAGAAATAATCCCACTGATGGCTTTGGTCAAGAAAAGTTTAGGAGAGAACTGAAGGACTGGGACCACAGGCAGCATCTGGGAGATGTGGAACAGAGGGGAAATGAAGACAGCTGTAACGCCAGCTTATTAGATATATTCTCCGCAGCAACACACTGGCATTTAGAAACCTGTTTCCGCACCCAGCTATCCAACTTTTCGTGCTATTTGCATTTCAGGACTCTTCCAGACAGGTCAGGGCACTCCTTACCCTTGTGTCTGCCTTTCAAGGGAAGAGATTCAACCCCAAAGTTTGCAATGGGGTTTATGCTGGCTGCCAAAAGGATGCTTTTAAAATCAGAGCTGCGGAGCCCGCTTCTCCTTGCGCAGCCTGGTAGCGTGGTATTTCTGACAAGCTGTGAAGGGCAGCTCTGGCCCTGTCTCCCTCGCTGGCTGCAGTGCCAAGGTCAGGCAGAGATCACACCTCCTCACCCCAGCTGCCACCACCACGCTGGCTCCAGCGCGCAGCGCAGAGATCGCCTGCGCTTTTGTACTGCACCATCACTGCAGACACTCATGCACAGGCACGAGACAGCAGAAGGATCTCAGTGTGGAGGAAAAGCCATGCAAACCTGGAGACTGCTGCTACCTTCCTGCCAGGACTGCTTTAACCCATGCTGTGCTAGTCTGTTTGTTTTGCAGGTTGTTTACTCTCTCAAAACATTTCTCTGGCCTTTAAGTAAAGCCCCGCCATGAAGCTGCAGTGCTTTGGCTCTTATAGCTCTTTCAGCCCATTTATCTTTTCCTTTTATAACATGCCCCCTTGAAAAACCATGCCCTAAAACTCAGCACTCGGACTCAGCTTTATTCTTGGGGCACATCAGTGCTCCTCAGCACATCAGTCTGAAGCTACACTAAGACAGGTGGATCTCTTAAAAATCCACTGTGATACAAAGGCTGTGGCAGAATCCATCTCATTTAACATTTCTGGGAGTTCACTAACATATTTGCTATGCTACTCACATTTTTGGGCTAGGGGCAGTAGCTTTCTCTTTATTCTACACAGCACACATCAAACCAGTACATTTCTCCCTACAGCTAAAATATTAGTGCTGCTGGTTTGTATTATAGGAATGCCTAAAAGAAACCATGTGAGACAGGGATCCCAGCATGCTAGGTCCTGTACAAACCCACAAGAAACTACCACCTAACGCCCCAAAAAACAGACAACAAAGCCTGTAGACATGGTATGTGAGGGGAGCAGAGGAATGGAAACATGTAGTCTCCAGTTTGAGACTCCTTAGCAGCACCGTGGCAGAGATGAAAACAGGTCTTCAGAGATGACCCTCGCCACCAGACCCATTGCCATCTTACACAGACGCACCAAGCAAAGCACTACTTAAGTCTCTGGGAAATTCACCGACATCCTATGGATTTTCAAATAAACGCAGGAAGCTTACCATGGAAACAGTGCAGACCAGAGCCAGTTTCTGATGATAGGGAACAGTTGCATGTGTATGTAATACCAGACAGCCAAAATGGCATCACAAGTCAATTGTTTGGAGTGTTCTTCCAAATTTCTGAAGGTTGGGAGTGACTTTGATTCGCTCTAGGAAAAGTCATGGCTGGAAACTGCTAAATATCACAGATAGCAAAGAAACACTAAGATCTCACTAGCATTCAAAGGAAATGAAACTCCAACGATGGTAAGAAACCAGAGACTGAGGAAAGCAAACTTAACCTCCTCCTGGAATCCCTTTAGCTCTGGAAAATGCAGATTGCTGGTCTTCTCCATCAACTGCCCTTGCGCCCACACTAAATTACTCTTACTAACAAAAATTTTGCCCTTTCAGCTCTGCAACAGAAGCCTGGAAAACAGCGTTTTGGGTGCTGGGAGACAAGACCTAAACCAGATTTGCCCATTGAGAAAATCATTTCTAATCTAGATGAGGAAGAGCAAACAGTGGCATTTGAAAGGTGCAGTACAGAAGAGACAGCCATGCTCTTTAACAGGAGCTGGGATTTCACAAGCACCTGCCCAGGAGCAGCTCCAGATGCTGCTTCTGTGCTGAACCGACACAAGCAAGAAGGTATTGCTTAACAGAGTTTAAAAGCATCTTGCAATAAAGGGATTACCATTTTTCTGATTTCTCCAAGAAGCATGTAAGTGTGCTTCAAGTTTGGAAACTTGGCCTGAATGTGAGTATCAGCCACATCCACTTAAGCTCATGGTACCTTTATATAGAAATATGAGATGTTTGGGGGATGCAATCTATATATGGAGATGTTTGGGGGATGCAACCGATATATGACCTAGACAGTCCCTTTGCTGCAAGGCCACCCTGTCCCTGATTCATGCAGGAGATAACTTGACAGGACTTTCTGCTCATCAGCACACCATGGCCAGTGTCTCAGAGAGTGAAGATGATACATTACTGTTCTTTTCTCAGCAGCACCCCCTCTTTACCCCTATTTTTCCTAATACTTTAAAAATTGGAAATTGTAGAGATGCTGAAGAGTAAATAACCTGAACTAGAGAGAACTGCTGGTGTTCATTGATTCTTCTTTCAAGGAATAACATTGAGCCAGTAACTCAGATTTGTCAGAAAAATGTACACAGAGCTTCAATTTAGGAGGAAGCAATAAATACCTTGATTGATTGCAACCAAGTCTGGTTGACACTTAGTAGAAGAGTGAATTATTCATTCCTGGAAAGCAAGATGCTAACTAGCTGATTTGGTGCTTAAGGCAGCAAAACCATTTTTGTGCTCTCAGAAGGGCACCGGACATTTTACATAGATGATTTGTTGACTCCACATGCTAATATGTTCCACAATTTATGAAATAATGTTGTTTTGATGCATTTTCCTCAGCCTTCCTTCAGACTCATGCCCCAGGGTATGCACAAGGGAAACTCTCACAGACCACTGAGAAGAACCATCCCACCACTTCTGACCCGATGTCACAGTCATTATGTGGGACAGCCACTGCAGGATGCAACACACAACGGTTGTCTTAATGTGATATGTTCTAAAAGCACACTTTGGCAGATGGTGGAACTATTTACTAAGACTCTGCCTATCAGTAAACTTTCTGACAAAAGACTACAGAAAAGTGAATTTGCAACAGGGCCAATTTGCCATCTAGAACAGCGGTACAAGCTCCAGTCAGACGCTGCTGCCTTCCTTCCCACTTCCATCTCCCAGCTTGAAAAAAAAACCATCCCAAGGAGATAATTGTGCTGATGCTATGTGTCATTTTTAAAAACTGTATTATTGGCAAACAGTCAGTATGTTGGTCTACACGTTGAAATTATAGCTCAAAAACTTCCTAAGTAATCTCCCCATTAGGGAAGAATCAGTCAAGTGACGAAGCAATGAATGAAGACAGGATTGCTTTAATCTCTGAAAAACAGAAACTTTTCCTTTAGAAGATGAGTTGTTTAGAAGAACAATGAAAGCTGCCAGTGACAGCACCTTGAAAAGGGCTGAACTTATTCTGGCATCTCTCCTCCTGGTTGTTTGAAAACTGCACAGTCCCAATTCAGGGATGTCTTTCTGCAGGAGCTATAAAAGCTTTCCTCTCAACTCTCTTTCACAGGCCCACAGGTAAGAAGAAAGTACTTTAAACCGTGCAGCCTGGTTTACATTTGATGAAACATTCAGTGCTTAACAACTCCATTTAAGATCTATTCATCTACCACAGATATTTCTAATCAGAAGGTAGACCTGGTAGCAAAGGGAATAGTCTCAACCGTTGTGAAGACGTTTATCTAACATCACTAATGAAATTAAAGAAGGTCACATGTCCCAAGGAGGCAATGACTGTCAGCACACAATGCCAGCCAGCACTGTTAAGGATTTTCAGCTGACTTCACATCCTCATAGGCTCCTCCTGTTCGATGCCTTTGAAAGCCAAGTTGTCAAAAACCATAGATGAGGCTGACACGCACTTAAGTGCCTGATTTTTTCATAGTCTTGACGTCTGTCAACCTTAAAAGACTGTGATTTCTGAGCAGCACAATAAATTCTGGCGGAGCATATGGACAGCTGAGTTTAATCGCTACTCGCTTGCGATGCAACAGATTGTGCTTGCCCCTGCTGAGAAAAGGCTGACGATTGGAAGCTCTTCAGCGAGAGGACCATTTCTTCTTGGTGCGCCTCTTGCACACACTGAGTGCCACCCAGATACAAGCAATACACACTGCTGCTTTCTTAGCCAGGGAATTTGTTTCCATGCTGACTTCTTAAGAGAAAAATCTCCATAAGGCTTCCAAACTGGGACACACTATTCAGTGCCAGGGAACTTAAATAGAAACAATCTAAGGAGCTTAATAGATTGTATCAGCTTTAAAGAAATAATGGGTCAGTAGTTACCTTGGAGGAACATCCAAAATAAAGACTGCATCTATCTGTAGGAGACAGATGGGAAAGTTTCTTAAATACAGATATAAAACATAAAGCATCAGTTGGAGGGTTGGTGGAAGGGGAGTGTTTGAAAAGCATCCAACTGGCCAGGGAATGCTTTTGCTTCCATTTGCTACCTCATCGAGGCAAAAAGTAGCTTAAATGGTGAACACTAACACATGGCAGATTAATTAGGTATATGCATGTGGTGAATGTCCAAAATGGAACTTCTGAACTCTCAAGCAGAAGATGCTACTTGTTCATTGCAATCACACACTGGCTGTAAATTTTGGTAAGACCTGGACTAAAACAGAAGTGGCACATCCTGAATCCTCCAAAGATAGAGAGATGTGAGACAGAATCACTGCTTAGGAGGCTGATCAGAAGCTGATTGATGATTTGGCCTATTTAGATGGGGAAAACCAGGGGCTTGGGGCTCCAGAAAGAAAGGTGGTGATGAAAAGAGGGGTTTCCAAGAGAAGTGGTCCCAGAAGGAAGAGGGCCTGCAAAGAAGGTGATGATCCTGGCTGGGAGAAAGATGCTGAAAGTGGAGGAAGACCCTGAAGATCAGAGAGATGCACAGGGATGAAGGCCAGGGGATGCCCAGTGGCCTTGGCCAGTAACACCAGTGGCTTGTGACTGTGAGCACAGGAGTTTCTGCCCGAGCTTTCTGCATCAGCAGCAATCTCCCTGCAGGGAAGGGATGCTGAGCCTGACAGAAGGCAGCACGAGCTGGGGAGTGAACAAAAAAATGTGTGGAAAACCAGTGTCCAGATCAGCCATAGGCTGCTGCTTACTCTTTCCCACCTGTGACTGTCTCCTGTCTTAGTTTTGTGACAAAATGTTACCCAAGGCCTCTGGCTGGTCTCTTGCTGTGTCAGGCTCCAGCTACTGAACTCTTGCAAAATCCAAGTTTCTGATGCTTGCCCTGCTAGAAGGGCTGACATTGCTTTTGGGGACCTGCAAGCTTGGTCTTGGGATTCAGTGCCTCCTCCTGACAGGGGATCCTTTACACAGCTCAAGCTGCAGCAGAAATGTATGCCTTTCCCAAGGCTTCATGGTTATGGAATTACTGTTTTGCTTTTCCAAAAACATGTGATATTTGTGAGTAAACACGGCCCCATGTGTACATGGGCTTTGCACACAGCTAATAGACACCCTGTTGCTTTTACTGAATTACAAAAGCAGAGAAGTCACAAATCATTAGAAGTCGTCTTTAAATGTATTTATCTTCAGCTTGCAGGTAATGGTATAGCATTTATGTCAAGAATTGTCTGCTGTTAGTCCTGCATCAATACTCACTGGAAATTTTACTCAAAGATGGAGAACAGAGAAACAGTGGGAAGGCAAAAGTGGAATTCATCACCTGAAAGGCACATGCAAGGTCGCCAATAACTCTTTTTGCAGTAGCTTATTAACTAGATTCAGCCTGGCTATACAGGGGAGCAGCTTCTCCTGGTCTACCTTTATTTTATCTTTACTTTAACAGTTTTGTTTTTTTTTTTTTAAAGTGATTACTCAACTCCCTCCTACAAAAGGATATAGGAGCATTTCTGCACCTGGTACAAGGCAGTCTCAGAAAGCTTAATCCTACCTCAGGAAATGCCATTTTAATGGAAATTATGTTTCTTGGTTTTGTTCTTTTTGTTTCTTTGCTCAGGCTTGTTAAAGTCATTAGAGCAAACCCCAAAGTAAACCGCATCTCAGAGAATTCCCTCTGTACCCAGTGCACAAAGCACAGCACGCTCACCAGCCCCAGCTCCCACTGTCACAGAAGGTAACTACACCAAGGGATCTTTAAAGCCCTTGGAACAGGAGCTGTATTAGCAAAAATGGATTGCAAAGATGAGACAAAGCAAGCTAACAAATAAGCAACAACCACCACCTGCTCCTCATAGCTTTGCCAGTATGCACACACTGGAAATCAGAAACAGTTGGGGAAAAAAAAAACCACCCAGAAGGTGCTGGATGTTGGCCAAAGGCTTACTTGTTCCCACCAGGTCTCCTGCTCGTTCCCCTACCTTCTTTCCCACATTCCTCTCTCCATTGTCTTTGTATGTACATCTGCAGCACACACAACCCCGAAACCTGGCAGCAGAAATTCACTTGGGCATCTTTTCATCCTTAGCAAGTTGTTAGTGCAGCTCCTGCTACTTCTTCCCCAAAGCAGGAAGATCTTTCTCCTTGCATCAGTGACATCACCTCTTGTCCGCACACCTTGATTCAGGCAACCCTTCTTCTATGGCCTTCTGACCACCCGTGTTAGTCATTTCCAGAACAGTGAAATGAAATCAGTCTGTGTTAGTCTGAGTTACGCCTCTTCCTCCCCAGTAACTCCTTCTACAGTTGCCACCAGCACAACCGATTTCAGATCCTTACCCTCACATGCAGTGACACGAATAACCCCACATTACCTTCCCCGCTCCATCAGTAATGCCACCTCCAACACCTGGATCAGCTGCTTCTCCCCCAAAGACTTCTACTGTTCCTTCCTAAACTGACCTACCACACTACATGTACTCATTGATATTCCTCCCCGTGGCCCTCTTTTGCCGCAGCATCTACAGCAAATTAGCAATGAGACAGAGAGGCAGTCGGAGTTAGGATGTATCAGACAAAAAAGCTCTGATCACCCTAATCACACCACTCTAACACTAGACCATATCTTTTTGTACAACATGTAACACATTTTGGGCACTGCTGCAATAGAGGCAATAAACTAAACTGTCTCACCGGTGGTGCTGAAGCCCTTCAGGTACAGTTTTAAAAAGATCTTTTCTCTATACCCACTTTCAAATGCATTATCCCCTGGAGGATGCAAGACTATAATTTGCATTGAGTGAGGCATTCAGATGAGGTCTGGGATGCAAACAAACGTGACAAGAAGGCTAAGAGTCAGAACAGCAAGACATGGAATGGCATGGAGTTGGGATAATCTAGAAGTAAAAATGCATTCAAGGGTTCACGGTTCTTTTCAATTGCTGCTCTTCCTTTTACTGAAATGGAAGAAAATCACAGTCTCCTCTAGGATGGTTTGTTACTACCTAGAGATTTGAATTCCAGGGTTTCTACACTAGTTTTTTTCAAGTCAAGAATTCCTGTCTTGCCAGAAAACAAAGTCCATAAAAAATTGCTATTATTTACACTCTAGTAGTGTGCAGAGGAGACCTGTGATGGGTCAAAAACCTCTGATAAAGACACCAAAAATAAAAAGCACCTGTGTTCTGAAAACAGCCCCAAAGAGCTTATAGTTTGAGTTATAAAAATTCTTTTTCAGAGATAAGACTTAACTTCATAGTAAGAAATGCTGGCTGTCATAGATCTGAATTTCAAAAAACATTTTATCGATTTTCCCATACAAATGAAGTAACTTTGGTTAAGAATACTGTTGAGAAGTGTCAGACCAAACCTAGCTTTTCCAGAGAAGTACATATAGTTTAGTTTAAAAAAAAAAAAAATATTTTTTTACTGCTCTGTCTTCTTATTCTGCATGCAATATGCACATACAGGTACTGTACAAACAGACCAGAAAGATGAAAGATACTTGACGTGAGGTTTTTTCGTAGTATTTACATCAATGCAGATATTCAGCCACTCAAAGCTTTCCCTCCCCAAAATGCTCTATAAATTTCACTTTAATGCCTCCATATTTCTGCGTTTTGTGGTAAAGCTCTACTTTGGAATGAATCCCAAGGGCAGATCCCAGAGGAGAAAAGCAGCACAAACCAGCTGTGCTAGCCTGGGACACTCTGTATTCAAACACGAAGGGAAGAGTCAGGGTGAAGTATGACAACAGAGGTCCCTCTTTCAAGACTTTATAAAGGAAAGTAAAACTACAATGTAATAAGATTTTCCAGCTAATAGATCTGATTAGCAAAAAGCAAAACCTCTGCGGGTATTTTTTTTAGATAGTATCTTATATGAAAAGAAAGATGAGGAATTAAGAATTACGTAAAAGCCACCACCTTCATGATTCGATGGTAGGACGCATCAAAGTTCAGCTGAGCATATACAAGCCTGAAAAGTAAGTGTAAGTGTGAAGTAAGAGGAGCTGTCAATCATGTTGTGCATTTGTACAGCAAGCACACTGCGCAGGCTGGCTGCCGAGGTCAACCATGGCAGCATTAACAGCAACGCTGAAACGTCCTAAAGGCTTCAAGTACACCAGGACATTTTGATCCTGTAATTTAATGCATATAAAAGTACTGTTATATGTCCTTGCATATATAACTCTGACCTGGCAGGGTACAAAGCAAACCACTGCCTTCCAGTGCCGGAACATGCACCCTCAGCCCTGGCCGCTCCACAGAGCTAACCTGCTGTCATTAACAGGTTCCCTGCCTCAAGCTGGAAGCAGATCCATTTAAACGAGCAAGTCGAGTTCCCTTTCATATCATATAGACACTGTGACAGACGCAAACGGCGTGGAGGACTCATTCCTGACAATCTCCTTGAGCAGCCAGGCAGCGTCTGAGCGGGTGTTACAGCAAACGTGCTCAAGGTTAAACAAGCTCCACTTGCAGCCTCTCACTGTGAGAGGCTATCGCCTCCCACGCTCCTTCTGCTTTGGCCAAGCAGAAGATAAAATTGAGGAAAACAAAACATGTCCCTGCAACACATCGAGACGAGGAAAAGTTAGAGAAGAATTGCCAAGTTTTATTCTTTTTGTCACAGTCACTTCTCAGCAATGTGGTGCTTGTCTTGACATAGCTCGTCTTCCCCAATACCACCTTAAGGTCCAACCAGGTACCTGGAGGAAATTTCTCTAGTAATGGGTAATTTGGTAGAGGGAGAAGTGAGAGAGCAAACAGCGAGCTTCGAACATCTCAGAAAAATGTATACACGTGTACATACCCTTCTTAATTATCCATGGAGCTACCTACATTATTCACCAGAATCACTGCAGTCTCACTTTGCCATGTTGAATATGCAGAACCCTCTTCTGTTTGCTCTGCTCTTTCTCAAGTAAGAGACCTCAGTATCTAAAACATCCAAATATCGATTCAGAGGGTACATTCGCCTCCAGCTCCTCAAGGCAAACAGGCAAATGTTTGATTTTTCCCTCCCTTTTCACCATTTGATCAGGTTACTTACTTTATTTAAGCAAGTTGCAGGATCCCTGATGAAAAGAGCTCTTTTCCCCTTCTCCAGGAGCATGGAGAAGGTCTCCTCCATCTCCTTCCTCCTCCCCACCTGGTGATGGCTGCCTTTTGGTCCCAGGTTTCCTTACCCAGCTCCGCAGGGAGCTGCACTCTGCTCCCATGGTCCCCACGCAGAAGTGCGTCACTTTGTGTCCTTTTATTCCTTGAACATTAAAAGTTTCTACAGACTTGGGATTAACAAACATTAGAGAGGTCCCAGGCAGCGAGTACAGGGCTGTCACAGAGCCGCTTGCTGTGCATACAAAGAAACCCTCGACTAGAAGAGTCAGCAATGCAAGGAGAATTAAAAAGCACAGTTAAATAACCCTAAATCCTCATGCATATTTATAAACCACATCACATCCAAACTGAATCAATACCCCTCACTAGTTACATATGGCCTGAGAAAGCAAGAGCTGGTAACTTGGTTTTGCTTTACCCACTGTACTGATGAGACCTGGAAAGTCTCCATACGGGAATAAATTCTTGGGCTGAGAAGGGGGGTTTCAAGCTGTACCACAGCAAGGTGAGATGGAGCAGGGGAGAGGTGGAGCAGCCATCCATGCCGTGGACAGCACAGGGATCCACCTGTGCCTTGTCTACTGACAAAAGTTTCAGTTTAAACCCTTCTACTCCCATGACAAAAAGGAAAACATTCCTGGCACGAGGGCAGGGTTTTTGCTTTAAGCTGCAGCTCCGTAGGTGACAAAAGCTGCACCTTCCCCCCCCATTTCATACCCCATGTGCTGTGTGGGGCTGTCCACGTGGGGGACTTACATCATCAGCACGACCATCTGCTTCAGTACACTTTCTTGGCTTCCACTGGGAGAAAATACTTCTTGGTTGCCTGCAAAGCTTCAACTACATACTGTTTTTCTTAAATGCAATTTGAACCAAATAAATGGGAAAATGCCTAGAAACATCACACTGGTATCACCGGCCCATTAGCAAAATGACTCTTGTCAACATGCTAAACCTGCCTTGTATCAATGCATCTCCAACAACACACCTTTATTCAAGCTTGGACTGTCACAAAGCTGAGCTGAAACCAATTTGAATCTATCTTGAAATATATTTGGTAGACACAAAACTGTCTGGACACCAGTGCATGACTTAATGGCCTGAAATACAACTGTCCTGTCCCCTGTTTGGTTTTATTTCACCAGTTTTACTTCACCATGCTAATGGACTGGAGAACAACAAGCACATTTTGCACAGAGATGTGAAGGGGCAATGTTTTCAAATTTTACTGCCAAGTTTTCCCAGAATTATGACTGCCAGGTCAACCGATAAACTGTTAAGGCCCTACAAAGCCTCATTCAAAACACAGTATTTCCGGCTGTATAACATTCAGGCTTTGATTTTTATCATCACTTTCCTCATTGTCAACATGAATCACAACATTTTTTATGAAAGAGAACTGTGAATGAGGAGAAATCCTAGTTTTCTAGTGTTTCACAGTGGGAAACCAGTTCTTCAGCCTTTGTATAACAAACCACGGAGGACAGTTCAGCCTTACACGACAGCCAGCACAACACGCTCTTGCACTGCAATAGTTACTTGTTTCCCATTAAGTTTTAATTAGGTAACACATGCATAACTCAGAAACAGACTAGCTGCAGTTGAGAAGGCATCATTTCAGCTTTATTTGAGCAAATGTAAAAGATCGCCTTTCTACAGACCTTCAGACAACATCTCTAGGCACAATCACACTGACTTTCAGGGGTCAGATCACATTTGCTATGGAGGAATGTGTTTTTCCTTTGTTAAGACTTTTGCAGCAGTTACCTGGTCATTTTTCATATTTCAGTTACTGCTTCGTTTTTAACGCAGGTTTAATACCTTACAATTACTGCTACTTCAACTACAATCTTCAGCAGTACACAGGTCCTCCGAGGGAGCTAAAGGCATTTATTTCAAGTTGCTTTCACAGGCAGAACCCCCAAATAGTCTTTGATGCATCTGGGATGTACTGAGAAAAAGCAGGGAGTTTCTGCCTGAAACTGATACTGAATAGTAGACGAGCACCTCAGAATTCATCTGCCTGAAGTGGCAACAAGTGGCCTCAAGAACAACGATAAAAATCTTACTTGCATAAACATATGCATTTTTATCCTCCAGCAGGTCAACAGCAGACAAAAAAAAAAAAAAAAAAAAGATTGAGAGAGGTGATAAGGGAAAAAGTACATTTTACGTTAGTGATTTCAGAAAAAAATATTTTCTGTAATCACTCTGAAAGGAGTACAAATCTCTGCCATCGTCTTGCTTAACGGAGCTCAACAATGCTTACATTTCACTGGAGAGGAAATATCCATTTCTGAAACTTCCACCCACTCAGTCACTCCTTCTCTACTTTCTTCTCCAACTTAAAACCTTGAATGGGCTGAATTCACTTACTGAAGTTTGCAAATAACTAATCACCCATTGGCATTATTGATCTGCACATCCTGCACTTGCTGCAGTTGGAATGAGACAGCACTGGCTGGTGAATAGACTGTGAAGACCAAAAAATGAGATTAACCAGCTAGCCTTATACAGATTAAGTTATCTGCTGCCTTGTTCACTTCTCTTGAAGCTTCTAGAATGCAGTAAACTGAATTTCCTTAGTTCACAAAGACAGGGCTGATACGTAACTCCATTAGAAGAAAAGATCAGAAAAAGCAAGTAACACAATTTCATGGAAAACAGGTCTTGTCAAATAGACTTGAAGAGATTTCAAGTCTAGTTAATTAAGATAACTGTGTTGACATAACAGAATAGGAATTCTGTAAAATATTTGCCTCTGTATCAAAATTGCATTATTTTTTAAAACTAGCACAACGCAAAATCAGACTATGGTAGTTTTTAAATGGCCCAAAAGTCAATGAACTAACAGTGACAGTGTGCACTTACTGCCAACAAGAATTGCTTCTATGGCCAATCGTATGCAGCATACATCCCCTATGAGACGTAAGAAAATAGTACATCCTTACTAAAATACGCAGATAACACAAAGGCAGAATTGTAGCAAACAATGAAGTCCACAAAGATAGCTTAGAAATCTGATTGTGCTGGGCACAACCATTCCACAAGAATTCAAATGCATCGTGAGGCATCTCGAAACACAGAACATACTCTCAGGTATACAACACAGCAGGTACTTTCCGGAAGACAATGTCTGTGAAGAGGGCTTTTGGCCATGGTTAATAACGAAGGGTTACCTCCAATTTAATGCTGTGGGGAGAAGAAAAAAAAAAAAAAGGAAGAGCGAGAATCTTTACATACCTATAAGTAGACCTAGAGAAACAATATTGTCTCTGAATGCAGCATTGATGAGACCTCTACAGTGATAATGCACCTGGGTGAGGTGTGCATGCCTAACAGGGCTGTTGAAAATTAAGGAAAGTTGTGAGATTTCCATGAATGATTCATGGTTTGAAAAACACGTTTTACAATGAGAAATGAATGGAAATCGAACTATTTCATTTACTATGGAGAAGGCTGAAGCAATTTGATCAGGGTCTTCAGTGGAAACCTGGCACTAAATGGTTCTTTAATATAGCAAACAAAAGCATAGCAAGAATCCAATAGCTCACAGTGAAGTCCATGAACTGGAAATAATATCTATTTTTAATAGGAATGGCTAACCAGGGAAATCAATACATTGTCTATCACTTAGTATCTTGAAATCAATATTTGATATCTTATTAAAGAGTCTGTGGAGCACCCACAAGTCACTGGGCAGGGATTTCTCTTAAAACTATTTTTTGTGTTATATAGCAGATGAGACCAAATGGGTATTCCTTTTGGCCATAAACCTCTTAATTCGACTCAATCCACTTCCTCCAACTCAAAAAAAGTGTTACCAAATACTTTCATCCATTCTCTCTCATATCGTTAATTCTCCCTCTTACTTTCTAAGCCTCCAGACAATTCTGTAACTTCAGCATTTATTCCTCTTCGATATAACAAGAACCTAGATGTTATCACTGACATTTTAATCTTTTTCAAGGAGAGTTTTAATTTGTAGAGAAATTATATTAAAATCAATGCCTCTAAATATAAAAATACTTTCAAATCTATGTTCATTTTAATACTTCAGAGTGGCAGAGCTGCTCAAATCCTTAGGTGATGTAAAAGCAGAATGACACTTAAGATACAGCCGCTAAGATAGTGCCTTTTTTCCCTAAAGGAAATGCCTTTTTCACAGTTGTAACAACTTGAACATATGCATGCTGATCCATACAGATGTAATCCAGCTCACTGGAAAACTACAAAGTTTATTCGGTGATTAGAGTGCAAAAAATCAGAGAACAGAAACCTGTTTGTCATCTGCCATCTTTCTTGGTCAGTAAGCTTTGAATCAGGGAGTCTCTGTCCCGATTTATAGAGAGTAAAGTTAATTTAAGGATTTCTACTTTACTGGGAGACCGTGAAGAAAGACAAAAAGATGAACTGAGATGTGAAAACTCAAAAAAAGAAGTCACAAAACATCAACTCATCTCTACATACATCACTTTTGATCACGTGTACGCATTCTTTGTGAAATAACCATGCTCCACATATGTTCATCTTCATTAAAGCCAGAGCTTTAATGAACTGTTTCTCACGTTCCTATCTAACATCCTGCTGCCAGTCATCCGTCCAGCTTCCACAGCTGCCCTCTGAAGGCAGCATCTGCTATCTAGTTTTGAGCAACTTTGGAGACAACGAGGCACCTGAAGGATTGCGGAGTGGAAGTGGAGCAGGGAAGCAAACAGCTTGAACAAGCACAATCTGCCCCTGTAATCCCAGATGATTTCTGTCCTAGCATGCACGTGTCACAGTAACAACAACATGATTGTGGTTCTTCATGTCCATCAAGCACAGGTTCAGATGGATAAGTAATTATGGTTCTGCCCTCAGGAAATGCCTGAAACATCATGAGATAGTACACTGAAAGCCAGCTTCAGGACTTGGCTACAAACCGGTCTTTTATAATAGATAAACCTGGCCCACTAACCTCCAGCTTGGTTCCCCCCAACCACCTCCTTGCCAGTGCTAGTGATTCTAATCCCCATTAAAAAACCCCTACCGGAGACCATAACATGGCTGCCACTCTGTACTAAAAAGAAAAAATCCCAAACATCCCCAATTCCTCAACACACGCCTGCTTTCTCTGGAGCAGTAATGAGCTTGTCCATGTTGAACTTGAGAATACTATTCAATTTTATGAATTCTGCCTGGATCCTTACCAACAGCAAACTCTAATTTGTTTTCTGAATGCTATCTCAACTGTAAGAACTGATCAGTGCCTTCACTCCAGCTCTGCAGCCTGTATATTAAGTTAAACCACACGCAAATGTGTTTGCCTCTATCAAAAGCTGCTAAATGAGATAGTCTCCCATTCAAAGCAAAGCACCGCTAGGCAAAGAACCAGGGAAATGGTGAGTACTGCTCCGTCAGGTGAGATGGTCAGCAAATGCTGGGTTACCAGGTCGGGCAGTCCATGCTGCCTCCTTGGGAGGAGCAGGTGGCCACGAGGGCTCGACCTCTGCAAAGACCAGTCAGCTGTGCCCGAGAAGGGCTGAAGCTGCTCGGGTCCAGGCTAACCGAACTGGACCAGAATCTGACAACGTACCAGAGCTGATGGGTTTGGACAGGTGTAATAGATGGTCAAAGGAAATGCATTGCTGCAAACCCGATTTCTTTCAAAATTGAATTGTTCCCCTCCTGCTGTGTTCTCTGAACCACACTGCATCAACAAGGGCTTCTATGGCCAAGGCCCTGAACATCACCTTCACAGCACAAGGGACCAAGCTTCAGGGCAATTATCCATAAATTCCACAGAAGCCACTTAGTCACACTCTGTCACACGCACAGCTGAGCTGGGATTTGTACCATCTCCTTCCTTATTGCCACCCAGACCCATGCACAGTTGATTTAAAACCAGCCACATCCCCCAACCCTGATGGTGTCACCAGCCCCCCAAGCTCTGCTGTAGCACCATCTTCCTCTCACTGCTGCTGAGCATTCTCTTCTGCCTCTACACCTCATGAAGATTCATGTGGGAGGTTTTACTTCTCCAGAGATAAGCTTACTTTACCAAATATTTATAAATTAGTGAACAAGAGAGCCTGAACCCTTGTTTTTTATTGTGTATGACACCCTTACTGCTGATCCGTGCTTCTGTCAGGGATGGGTTTTGCTAGGGCACTACCACAGCGTAGTGAGCATCACCACGATCAGCCAACTTTTGTTTTCGAGATTACCAACTTGTTCCTGCGTCCCTGACACAGGGTTGGAAGTGGGAAACTGCTCTTACTGTGTGTGGGTCACTGTGCTGCACTGCCAGCCCCTGTCTGGGCAGCTGCTGCTAGTCCTGATCACTCTCATCTCTGAAACAGCCATGTGAGAGTAGAGTGCAATGGGCACCCTCAAAGAACAAGTACTTAGAGGCAGAAGACGGATTAAAATCAGGTTTTTTATATATTACTTCCTACAAGTGAGCTCTTAAGTGCTCAGTCTCTAAGCTCTTGGGAAAGAACAATAGCTGGAAAAACACAGGGACACTGAAGAGCAACAGGGAAGTGGAGTAATGAGTGATTTGGCTGTTAGTGCTAAAAATTTAAACACAATTTTTACTTATTTTCAAACAAGCAAACTATTTTCCAATTCTCTCTCAGGAAATGGGAATATGCAGACTGAGAGAGGACCCAAGGCTGCTTAAAATGTGATCTACAGTCCGGCTGCTGTGGCATGCTGCAAGGGATTTGCAATGCTTAGTCTTAGCTGGTCTCTCTCAAACACACACAGCCCTTTGAGCAGCTGTGACAAGCATCCCAACCACCACGGCAGAAAAGGAGTTAGCGTGTGGGAGAGAAGCTGGAGTAACGGGATGGAGGTAGTTCCCTTGCAAAGCACAAGTGACAAGAGCCGAGGCCCCTCCATCAGACCACGCTGTTGCTAGACATCAGCAGATCCCTCCTGGGATGAGCAAGAAAATCAGTGTGAAGTAAGGGAAGATATTCCAGGCTCAATTTAAACACCTCTATCCATTGCAGTCACATCTACCAGAACCACCTGAAATCTCCATTTATCACCTGCCTATTTTAAAACCAATCAATACCACTGCAGGACAGCAACTTTCTGTGCAAGTAGAAAACAAGATGGCCTAGAGCCCTTGGAAATTCTCCCTGTTCCCTACCAGCTTGATACCAACTCTGCTACTGTGTCTGCATCACGCACAGCCAGTGCTGTAACCCAGCCTTCAGCAATGCAGCAGCGGCAACTACTTTGCTTCCAGCAGCTCAACAAGCCTCGAGCCGTGAGTAGAGAAAGAGCCCCCTCTGCTTGCTTCTCCACAGCTGTGAAAAGTGTGTGTACGGAGACTAAGTGTTTAATGAAAGTACTCCTTTAGCAAAGGAGTTTGTGGGACGCAGGAGCTGTTAGCTACTTTATAAACCCGGGAGTGTGTGTGTGTGTTGGGAGAGGAGTTTTGAAGGAGAGAACAAGTACCTGAGAAATAGAAAAAGGTGCAAGCTGCAGGCACACACAGTGCTCCAGCCGTAACTGGCTCCAAGTAATTCAGAGTGGCCAGGTGGCTAAAAGCTAGACAGAACGAGGGACTGAGAGTGTGCCACACTGCACGAGCACATGCAGCAAAGCACGATCCAACTGTCCAAACAAGAGTTTTTAAGTGTTTGGCAAGAAAAGCTGGGAAGGAAGCTAACTAACCAAGCAGAATCACCAAGAGAGGGATGGAGGTGGCCAAAGTCCAACAGTGGAAGGAAAAAGATGAGGAACAACTTCTGTGCCCCCTTGACCCCACCAGTTTTTTTCAGATGTGTAATTCCCATGGCAGACGACACGATGGTTCAGGTGTCAGAGCCCATCTGAATCTTGTCACTGCAACAGCCTATACTGATGTTACCTCCAGAGGAGATGCACCCGCTGGGAATTAAATATCCTGGCACAGAAAGGTTTTAAAATAATTCTGTCCTTTCCTTTATTCAGTACTCTTGCTAGTGACATACACATTAAAAATAGCTGAGGAACCGCACATGCTTCTAAGACAAACTGCAAGCCTTTGCATTAAGTTTTACTGACCTCATATGTAAATCAGCCTGTGAAGACTGGTAGCCCATTATATACTATTCAATTACTACAGCAGGCATCCATCCTGTGCCTTTCACAGTGATCTGCAGCCTGTAACAGGTTCATAAACAGCTCAGAAAGACAACTGCTGTAGATTTCACTTAACTCCTTATCTATCTGCTTTAAACGGATTAAATGACTATGTCATTAAAATGCTTGAAGTAAGCCTTTGATCATAAACTTCTCATCATTTCACAGTTATTGAATCTGATACCTAATGAATCTTATTCTGCCATATTTCTCTGTCTTCTGTTACCAGCCTTGTTCCCCATTAGTCTTGGCTCCTCAGTCCTGATGCGACTGCTTGGTATGCCCAGCCACCGCCTCCTTACAGACCTCAATCCGATCCGCTGATTGCCCAGCCCAGAGGAACGGATGAAGTGCAGGAATTTCATCTGAGGTGGGGTCAGGAGAGAGAAAATAATCCACAAAATATAAGAAACACTCTTTACATATTCACTGCACAGCTGCGTGACTGCAATTTCTTTCTGAGGGCCCTTTCTGAAAGGGACCCGAGGGCCCCCACACACTGCGCACCCGAGCAGAGAGGGGGAATTTGGGGGTGCACTCTCCCACTCTTTAAAGAAAAAGTGAGTTTTATTTACATACTAAAGGGGTGAGAGGAAGAAAAGCACTGCTGATGTCAAGGGGCCTTCTGCCACAAAGCACCATCAGATTTTATCGGCTGTAATGCTGGATGTGCCTGACCTCTGCAGCATGCCAAGGCGGGGGAAAAGCAAGGGAGGGGGAAAAAAAGGCAGGGGAGAAACTTGTGCTACCGTGGGTGCCTCAACATAGCAGACAACAGCCACCAGCCAATGTCTAAGCCCAGCAAGGGGAAAGCCACTGCAGATCCTGGAAAATATCACAAGCCTAGTCAGAAGCAACCAGTGAAAACAGAGGGAGATAAAATGTTAAATGACCTGGTCCATGAGCAAGTGGAGATGCTGGTAGTTAAGAAGAACATAGGTTCACCAGTCTGCAACAACTGGTAGAGATGGGAGATCATGTCGGTTTCACTGAGGTCATTTTGCATTCTTTTGCTCCAAACTCCATCAGGCTACAAACCCAGTGATTAAACATGGCACTTAATGTAGCTTCTTGCACCAGTTCACTCTGGGCAAATCAAAGGGACTTACCAGGGCCCTGCACAGGAGTGCTGGCAGGGGGAGCCTCCAAGCGTTAGTGGAAAGATAATGAACAGGCAGGGGGGGTTGATGCATTAGACATTCATAAAAGTCTCATAAAGAAGAGAATGTCAGTATTGGGTCTCCTGAGTACTTTTATTTTCTCCTTGAGAAGTTGACAACCATTTTCTGAAACACTTCAGAGATACCTTTTTTTTTTTTTTTTTTTTTTTGGGGGGGGGCGGGGCAGGAAGTCCATTTTCATCAGGCACAACAGGAAGAGCAGACTTCAGGAGTTCATGTCTGGCTATTCTTCAAAACAAAGTAGAAGGACTTCATGGTGAGAGTGGCTTTTGTCCTTCAGTAATCCGGAGACACAAAAAGGAAAACAAGAAGGTGCTTCCAGCAGCCATAGGAGAGGAAAAGTATCGTGCGACGTTACATGAGAACCAAACGCCTGTTTCAGTTGTGAACTCTATTAAAGCCACATGAAAGTGTTAAACCGAATGCTGAAAACCCACACATTTGATATGGAAGAGGCCTATTATGTCAACTTGCACAGTCCTTGCCAATGCAGCATACTGACTAATGTTAATCATTCTGTGTTCTAATTACCTTACCATTATAGCAATTTCCCTGATGATCATCCCTCTTTTCCCCCCTCCCCCCCCTTTTTGCTGTTGTTCAGTGTTTTTCAACGATGCAGGCTGTATGGCTTGGACCACCTCTTTGCCACCCGAATGTTTCCAAAGAATTTACCAAAGGGTGTGTTATTATCTCTCTCCGTCATTCCCTTGGCTTACCAGGACATACTTTGTACTTTTAAACAAAACAATGTGAAAGAGGAGGACACTGCTTTGCTTCTGTCCCCTCATACGCTATGCACCGACACAGACAGGCTGGGGAAGCCACCCAGATGACCCAGTGCTACCCTCTCCTAGCACCTGGTCCGGCAACACAGAGCGTAGCAGTGTTGACTGCGATGGGACAGCAGGAAACAGCATCCTTTCTACCACCCAGCTGGAGTGAGACTGCCTTAGTAATTGCAATAGAGCAAGATTTAATTTATTTTATGCTTTACTCCAGAGAGAATGAGGGGCCAGATTTACACAGTGGCCTCATTCCTACCCCCAGAGCATGAACTGCTTGCAGATTTCACAGTGAGTAGACAGAAGCAAAGACGCAGACAAGTCCCTTGAACCACGGAAGCGATCAGTCCTTTAAGCCTCATCACCCTCCTGTACATACAGTGACATTTTAGTTAGCTTCCCCTATGTCTGACAGACATCCTGGTCATGCAGAGAAACCACCTTTAACTTGCTACCCTCACAAAATTTAGAAGCTTTGAAAAAAAAACCCAAAACACCAAACCTAACAAGAAAAGCAATCCAGTCCACTCTTCTCTCTTGCCCAAGCAATTTAATAACTTGCCAGACAGTGCTAAGAATCCATTAGAGAAGAATATATTCTGCATTTGCTGTGGAAATCTCCTGGTGATCTTATCTGTCTCTCAGTTCAAGCTCAAAGCTCAATTGTTTTTTTCTGCCAGTACAAGGAGACTTCAAGCAGCAGTGAAATCTTTTCAGATGGGGAGAGTCATCTCTTCATACAGAATTTACAAGAATAAGAGATTTGTGGATAAACTGAAATAATAAGAGGAATAGCTATGGGGTAACCAACTGGATTCTGAAGGGTTTTGAGTTAACTGCTCCAAGCAGCAAATTCAACATTATCGTGATTAGATTGTCTAAAGAAACAAGTACTTCAGAAACAGCCTTGCCCAGTAACAAGTTTTCAAGCTATCATTGAGTAATCCATAGAAGGGCATCATCTCTAACTTTCACATATATCTGAAGGACTCAGACTATCTTTTTAATCTCCTGGAAGTGTGCAACATCAGTAAAGAGCATTAAGTTGAACAGAATAGCCAAAGAGCCAAGATGGGGGAATGAAAGGGTAGGTTCAGGAGGAATATGCTGATGAATTAACTGATGGGTCTGTTTTACAGTATGTCCAGTATTTTTTTCTCTAGGATGCTTGAAAGAATGGACCACACAAAAATCTTCAGGTGCACATGCAGATCTGTCTTCTAAGCAGTTAGTGCCAACAGCATCATCATACTCAGAAGGTATCAGAGACCCTGGGAAAGCAGAAAGGCCAAAAAGACACTGTATGTTCAATCCCCAAATTACTTGGACCTAGAAGTCTACGTGCCACCTCAGCACAGCCTCTAGGCAGCCCCAGGAAAACCGTTTCACATGTTGTACAGTCACTGTTCCTTCCCCCCATCTCAGCCCTCTGACCATGCTTCAGTCGGATTCTGTTGGAACAATCTGGGTCAAGTCTATATATATCAAGTCACGTCTACATATAAATACAATTGCATGCATTCTAATACGTGTCTGCAAACATGCATTTATACAAAAAAATAAATGTGTGTATATAGATTTAAATTCCCTAGTGTTGTCTTCAAATGTTCAGGCTGCTCCACAATAATATTTATCGTTAAGAGCTCACACATAACTCATCATGCTTTTCCTTGCACACTGAACAGATCAACCTATGAGCAAGCCTTGACTCCTAAGAAAATAAACCTTAAGGTCAGCAGCTCCAGCTGTGATAGATCTAGAGGGAGAGTAGTCCCACAGCTGAGCTCCCTTGCAGAGACTGCCCTGCCAACAGCTTTTCACATCCCCCTACTCATAAAAATGAGAAAATTTCTGTAATTACTACCGATTGCAGCCATGGTAGTATTACACAGAGAGAAAGGATGTATCCGCTGGAAGACAACCAAAAATACATGAGAGAATCTCTGTGGAGCTCATCCTTGCTGCACAGCCTTCATGTTACTGGTTTTCCATGTTTTTCATCTTACTAGAGCCAGTAGTACAATGAACCCCCTTTTCAAAAGCAGCATCTTTGTACTGAAAGGTCACAATCTTGACTGAACATCTTATGTTGTATTCAAACATGCACAATAGTTTTCAGGACTTTTTATTTAATTTCAAATGTCCTGCCAGAAATGCAAAGAACAGGCACAGCTTCTGTATTATTTAAGATATGTGGGGTTTAAATGTTGATTAGGGAAAGGACCAGTGTTCCTGATGGAGCTGAACCCCAGGCTTGGGTAAACAAAAATGTGATGGATCCCCTGGGAACTCTCCCACTGGTATTTAACACAACCCGGCTTTGCAGACACCACCACTCCTTTGTACACACAGAACCGCCTCACATGACAAATGATTTAAAAAAAAAAAAAAAAAGATACAAAAAAGATACAAAGAAGATGCTCTTTCCACAGTGTTTCACTTATCCTGCCATGCTCTCTACCCTCATTGGAAGAGAACAGCCCTTCTACCTGAATTAGTCAGCATCTTCCACTCTACTGCTACCTGTCTTTCAAATCTAGGTAAGAAAGCTGTCAAAAACAATTACTTTTTTCTGACTTAGCTGGAACTATGTCTCTCTAGAGTCTTATCAAACAATAGCAAATGGAATTTGAGGCAAATTTGGAAACTTAGACGGGGAAGAGACTGTATCGTGATCTCACTGCATTTGGGGTGTGCTGGCAGAGATGCTCGGACATCAGGGTGTTACTTCTCCCCACTTACATCTCTGGGTCTCGCCAGGCAGGTCACGAGCTCCAGCCCCAAACAAGCCTGGGCTGCAGATCGAATTGCTCAATGCTACGTGTTTGACCGACAGAGGCACAGCAAGTTTGCCTTCTACTATTTGATAAAATTCTTCAGGAGAAACCCATTTTCTTTATGTAGATCTCTGCCTCCAGGTGTCAAATAGGTGGTAGGTCAGTCTGGTCAAAGGGGAGGATTCTGGGGTATGTAAGATAACATCAACATCTCACATGCTTGAATCCACCTGACAGAGGTCACATAAAGAAAACATGTTTCACTGATGCACACTGGCATCTCCATCAGTGGCTCAGCTCCCAGAATCTCCCATTTTCACACACATATTTTAACATCATTACGACCACTGCCCCCTCCTCACCGTGACATGAAACAGGCAGATTTTCCTCCTCTCATCACACACACACATAAAAAAAATTGGCTACACTGACAATTACAACCCTTAATCTGGCTAAACAACCTGGTGTTCTGTCTCTTAGAGATGGTGTCAAGTTTTCCACACACCAAACAGCAGAGGAAAAATCCTGCACCATAATCAGAGCCTCCTTATCAGAAGAATAAAGCTGTGGAAGAGTATTACTGAAAACTTTGACTTTACAAAGACCAGTGGCAAAAGCCAGACCACAACAGAAGAAGTGGCAAAGACAAGGACAGCATGAAACTGTGAGTGATTACTTTGGTTTAATCAAAAACTTGAAAAGAATTGGGTCATGAAACAAAGGCTGAAATGATAACGAGTAATGAAAAGCTAAAAGCCTAACGTGGAGAGAGCTGTAACTTACGGACGTGGTATTCATAGAAATTTGAGCAAAAGCACAAAGGTTCAGTAAACAACCTTGTGAGACATTATTTTCCCTATATGGGTCTAAACGACATTTTTGTTTTGCTTCTGTGACATCGCAGCAGAATTCAAAGCAACAGAAGAGTAACAGAAAATGAATTAAAAACAATTGAAAACTAATTTCTGCCATCAAATAACTACAGAGAAAAACCAGAAAACTATAAAGGGAGAGTCACTTTTATCATTTCCTGAAACTTTGCTTTTTCTTTGCTGTGTGATAAATAAGATTAGAGGAGCTTAAAGTGAAGTCTCTTTTTAAAACGGTTGTGTCTGCCTCCTCAGCCTTGGCTTTCACCTACAGGATGATTCTGGGGAATCAGTGAAACGTTCTTCCTGCACAGGAGCCTTCTATAGCTGCTACTTACTACTGCTTCATAGGCTGGCATTGTAAATTGTTGGGTGGGGTATTTGATAAACACAACTCTGTGTCTGAATGTGTAGTTGTAGCTGGAACTACTAATTTTCTAGCATCCTTGCTTGTTTTACCATACAACAGTGGTGTCTCTGTCACCATACCTTCCTTTCCTGAAAGCAGTATGCACACACAGAGAACACCCCCAGATTCAGCGGTTTAGGGCCCCCCTGCCATGCAACCAAGCCTTGCATGACTTTTAAATCCTCACCACTCGTTCTGCAATACCTGTTCAGTAAATCAAGTCTTGTTTCAAGCCAGCTTTCTTGTACCGCAGCAGGACTTGAACAGTTTCTCGGTGTTTGCCCCCTGCAGAATACATGTACTCTAGAAGCAACTTCCTTCTCAATGTAGCAGCATCCTCATCTGCATTTTGTGCTCATGACTGATTTTTCTACTCTAGCATAGATGCCACCTTTTGAAGTCTGTGTTTCATGCATACTGGTATGGCAACCTGTTCCAGTGGGACATTACCCCTGCCCCATCTCTCTGCCTGCTTGCTCTGAGCTCTCTGTGCTGCTGCTCAGGTATTGATGCTTAGCGCACTGACCTTTCCCTGTTGCAGAGCTGTTCAGGAAATCCAGCGCTCGCCCTTCCTCCCCTTCTGCTCATCTAATGAGCTGTGTGATGCCACACAACTGCTGATATTTTCATGGATAGTGGCAGGAGTACATTAATGAATTTATTATGGATTTTTGTGTTAAATGTATTATGCAAATGTTAATCAGTTTCTGCAGAACTTCGAGAAAGGTGCAGCATGAAATAAACAATATGGCTTTAGCTCTGTCAGTAAAATTTATAGAGCTTCAGGTGTTTAATATTCAATGTGCAAATTCATTTTAAAAAAAAATTTTAAAGGGCACGTTGGTAAAATTTCCCTGCACAAATGTGAATCTATGCACTCCTGGTCCCTGATGTTAACAAACATTAGCAATTCTGTTGCTGTGCGTGTCCTTGTTTTATTCAACATCCACTCTGCACATCACATTTATCAGCGCCACTGAGGCCACGAAACAGCTTCTCCTTGAACCACCTAATGACAAATCTACAACTCTATGACATGTTTATGCTTCTCCTCTCTGCTCCCATAGAATGTTTCTAATTCCTGTTAATTCTAATAACTGCAATGTATTCAGAATTAGCATGTACAATTATTTGCATAGCCCCAGCTAATTCAGTGTCACATAGTCCTCAAGGGTCGGAGCACCAGCATAGCAGCTTCTGCATTCCTCCCATTCTACACTGGTTCTAGGACTTTCTCCAGTACCTAAACCACATGGCACAAGATACACAATGTTTTCTCCCAAATAACCCATATAATCCTTTTAGCACAATTTATAGGTACATTATGTGGTGGATTTGGCAGTGTTATGACTTGATGATCTTAAAAGGTCTTTTCCAGCCTAAATAATTCCATGATTCTATGATCACAGGGGAAGTAATTTTCCCTTGCATCCATTTGGGTAGCACTTTAACATATACCCTTAGCAGTTCACTGTGAACACTAAGAGACACCCACACAGCAAAGCAGTTTGACTAACTCAAGCAACAGTTGAAGTGAAGGTGTAAGAGCAGAGGTTTTCACTCACGCTAACCACCAGAGTACTTGCTCAGTGACTCCACTGTGCTGCTCTAGCCCTGACATGGTACTGCCTGTCCCATACCATCTCCAGTGCTATTGTTACCCACGGCACCAGATTCACCCAGTCCCTGCTGCAATTACAACCAACTTGCTATGTGCATATTCTCCAATGCTCTGTGCAAGCCACACATACCTCTAATCCAGCATAAATGAGTAACCATGGTGTCTAGGTTATATGCTGGCAGTGAGTGGTGGAGGCATTTAGGTCATGGGGAGACTCCTGGAAGTATAAAGGTACCTACAAACACCTTTGCAATGTGGCTAAGAATTAAGAATGCCAATCCCCGAGTGAAATGCCTGTGCTACACTTGAACTGTTGGGTCAATAATTAATAGAAATGGCATAAATTTAACTGAGGCAGCATAGATGTTTATCATATGTGCTTTTCGTTGGTGTTTTGAGCAAAACTGTGGCGTGACCTGAGAGTGGTCTCTGCCAATACACATTTGAGCAGACACATGCCTCCTTACACCAGTGAAGACCTGCTGCAGCCTGTGCAATTTAGAAGATAATCTTTACCTGTAAAAGATAAACTTATTGCCAGCAAAATCCAGGAGTCCGTGAAAAGGATCACAAATCGCTCTGTTCTGCATCCACTCTCACACGCTCCCGTGAAACTCAATGTGCTGGATGAGTGGGGCAGCACGGTATGATATGACCTTCTGCAGACCTGGAGCTGCACGTCCCTGCTTAGTTCACCACCTTTTTACTCAGTCTCCTGCTGTATGTTCTCACCTATTCTATCTTCATAATTAAATTCCTCTGAAGCACACACACATTTTTTCCTACACCTTGTCAAAAGCTACACCTGACTTAAGAGATGGCAAGCGGTTTGCCCAAACCCATTTAAAGGAGCCTTTCTTTAAAAAAAAAAAAAAAAAGGGTTGAACCTGACCACCTGAGGTTTTCAATGAGGACCAGGCTGTGCCACAGACACGAATGCAGACCGCAGCATGCACAGACGAAGGAAAAAAGACAGGAAACTTGTGAAAGGGAAAGCATGGAGATAATCCAGGAAGAAGACATGTGAGCATTTATTTGAGAGGTCAATTAGGGAACCGTGAAAGGTTGACAATGTCCCCTCAGGTTTTGTAACTGTGTAAATGATTCATTCGTCATTCTTCACTGGTCACATAACGAACAGTTAGACTGTTAAATGACCTCCCTCAACTTTGCCTTGGGCTCCTAACTCCAAGCTAGTTACTGCCTGGATGCCAAAGTCCTAACGACAAACTGAGTCATTAATGCTTAAAGAGGAGAAACATTCCCTGTCCACCACACAGAGAAACCTGTGCTTGGGGTACAGCTCCCAGATGTTTTGTCAGTCCCTCAAAACACAGCACCAGGATAAGAGTGAGACTAGGCCAACCACAAAGGTTGGAGAGATAAGGGGAAAAAGAAACATGAGAGCACTCTGGATGCCCCAGCACCCCACACCGAAGGTCCATGGGCATTTGACTCCCAGAGAGCTTAATACAGCAGCCAGCAGCCACCCACAAGTCCCTGCAGAGCCTGCCCTGCATCGAGCCTCCTGCTTTGATGGGACCAACCACCTTCAGTCCATGCTAGCTTAGACAGGCCAATTAAAATGACCTAAAGTAGACAAATCAGACAAATCTCCAGACACCCACTCTATTTGCACTAACTTTGCCAATTATGTCAGCTACTCTTACTAAAAAAAATGATAATATTTCTTCTTGCAGAACTTTTTTATTTCTTATCTTCAAATCATTACAGCTGCAAAACAACTACCACTGAAGTGGACAAGTGGGTTACACTTTAATTTGTGCAAAAAGAATTAGTTTAAATCCTGGAAGAAACTAAGATTTCATTTAACCAGACCGACATCTGAAAACATAAAATGGTCAATAACAACAGCAAAGGGCGACATTTAGAAAGGAACTACTACACATGCATTAAGGAACACCCCAAAACACATTAATAAAGACATGCCACCATGACAAAACACCCCAAATACTTTGTGGAGTATGTTTTCTCAGACCGTTCCCTCATGGGCACCATAAAAGGGAATTCAGTCCCTTCTATTCTGACTGCAAAATTTATCATAAAAACCTGCTTCTGGCCCAGGAAAGTTTTCTGATGACTGTCCCCATACTATGTAGCTAGTCCCTCCTAAGCCCTTTGGCATAACAGGCAAAAATCAATTATTTCAACAGGTATGAATAAAATTGTGTTTTTATGAGCATTGCTGTCATATAACTACCGGCAAAAAGGCCAAACACAACCAGTTACTACTGTGACTACAGGCATTGCACTGAAAGTTGATCAGTTCAGAGTTTGGGCCAAACCATGAACCTTTCACACATCCAAACTACCCTTGTAGGGTTTCACCAAGTCTCAGAGATCCTCTCCCAGCTTTCTGTGACCCTGTTCAGGCTTCCTTGACTGCCAGCATCCACAGGTGATTCCTTTTACTCAGAAACAAGCAAGAAAATAAAGACTCTTTCCATTTAGTCTCATAAATACACATGCACACGCTCAAAGGGATTAGGCTTCTAGCTTGGCTATGGGACTAGAGGCAATTTTCATGCTCAAACACACCGCAGTGTAAAATAACATCTCCCTGCCTTTTATCCGTACAGATCCACTTATCTGAACACTAACTGGAGTTTCATTTTACTCACCAACCAGCTGTGAACTAATTATGAGAACTTCTAACTAGTCCTGCTCCCTCTCCAAGCATATGGATCCAATTAAGTCAAACTGCAGCTGATTTTAATCAATCTTCCTTGAAGCAGCCAAACTTGAAGAATCTCTTCTCCTTCAGCTCCAAGAGTAGAGGAGAGCAGGAAAAGCAGGAGAGTAGTATTTGCATAAGGAACACTTCACATCTGCTTGGTTGCCTATAAACACAAGGCTCCTAGCAGTAAGAAATGCTAATTGAACACTCCTCACAAGTCTTTCCTCCCACTTTATCCAAAAAGCACTGATTCGATCAGTCTCTTTTGTTCCTGGCAGGAGCTGCACTTTTCTACCAGCAGCTCTGGAAGATAGTCCAGATCATTTCAGATAACTAAACAAACCAAACCTTCCACTGAAATCTCAGCAAGTCTGCCCACCTTAGGCCAAACCTAACAGCACAATTGCTTTCCTGGAAGCCTTTTTTGCTTCATCAGAAGAAAGAAGGGTAGGGGGGAGGAGATAAAATTGTCTGATTAAACCCAGTCATTTAATGTATTATTTGAATCCCTCCCCTGAGCCACAGTTTTTCTTACAATAATGTCCTGGGCGATGGGGACTACCTCAGCAGGGTGTCATTTCTCTACAGTTCCAACATTTCTTGTGTTTTTGTAATCTGAGGTTTTTATTAGCAGTAAAGACCTGACCAGTGAGTAATATCCATGCTAAAGTCTTTATACAAGTGAAGGAAAATCAATGCAGCCTGCAGCTAGGTGTCAAGAGCCAAAGGGGTTTGGAGGAAGGGGTGTGTGGAGGTGGAAGGCACCTTCACCCATAATTCAAGCTGTCCCCACACAAGCACAGAATACAAAGAGATGTCAGATGTTATATACACTGCTGTGGACAGCCATTGGTATCTCAGTTTCTTTATTTGCTAATACTGAGCTCAGGGAGCGTGAATCACACACCTAACACAAAAGTACCTTTCCACATGCTTGCTTGCCCTCTGGCCAGTCCATCAGGGTCCTGTAGTTCACAAAGTGGGCCATTGTCGGCAGCAGCCAAAGCAGAATTGAGCAAAAATCATGTGCCAATATGCGGATACAAAAGGATGTGAGAGGAGACAAACATTTTTGAAGCTTTACTCCTTTCCACACATCAATAGTCAAACATTGACATTTTTGATTACCAAATATTAGCCATACCTCCCTAGATTTCATGCACTGCACACAGCTTTGTGAACTCAAGACTTCAGTCCAGAGTGACGCAAAACCTTAATTCTACATCCTGCCTCTTCCTGCTCCTGATCCACAACTTTAATACATGCCTTCCATGTATCTCCCATTCAGTACACACAAATCCAGAAAGTCAGAGGTTTTGTTTTAAAAAAATGAACTGGAGATAAAGATTTTCAAAAATTTCCCTCATCCTACCCTGTTTAATGTCACTCCTTACTTACCCTCATACCTTTATCTGATGCCATGCTTTTCCCATGTTTGTAATTTCAATCATCCTTCTGTTCAGTAAAATTTTTTTGTGGTTTCTATGTATAAAATTTGTCTTGCTTTTTTCCCCCTTTGTGATAAAGAGGTGTTACTTTAACCCATCATCTCCCAGTGATTTCTTTCAGATATGAGAACAAATAACATGTCAAACTATAAATATTTCAGTGACCTTATCTGAGCATATAATAATATTTTCAGCATATTTGCTCGGCACTGATAGAAGAGGTGAATTTCTAAGCTTATCCTTAACTTAGTGGGTTCCCACCATAAGGAACCTTCTTCCAATGCGTGTATAAAAAAAGTCATTCTAAGCCTGACCTGTCAAGATACTTGATTCCCAAAGGTGAATAAAAAAATGAGAAGGCTGATGTTTTCCCCTCTGAGGAGTTCTGAAATCTTGACCGTTGAGGTGGGCACACATTGATCAATACAGACACTTTAGCATTCAGCCTACATATTCCTATATTTATGCTTTCCTCTCTCCTCCTCCTCTTTTGGAGAAGCTGCTTTTGGCATCCAGTCCTCTAAGACACAAGGAAAGTGAGAAGCTAAGGAATGGGAGAGCTACCTCCTTTTAAATAAAGAATTAAGGCCACATGGCAAAGCAGATGTAAGAGCATGATTACCTTAATTCAGCTCACTAACTAGTCCTTTGGGGGACTGGCAGATTTCTCTTTCCCAGACCTGCTAAGCCAAATAACCACCTTCCTTCTCTTTTGCACACATACATGTTATCTCATCCTTCCCTTATAGTTTTTACTCTGCTCTATCTGCAGGTCATTCCTGTTCTCCCCACTCCCTTCACAAAGGTCTCACCTGCACAAGTCTGCATTCAAACAGCGAGCACTGTCAACAAGATAGGTCACGGGGACCCTGAGGTGAGCTTTCAAAGCCTTGGGGTGAACAGTACAACTGTTACTGTGTAGTAGCTTTACCACAGTATGAAGGTTCCGTCTTGTTCCTATCACCACACTTCTGTCCTGTGAAAGCTCAGCTACCCAAATGGTAGCTGCTGATGGTCTCCTCTACCGAGGACCAGAAGGCAGACAATTAGCAAGACTACGCTGAAGATTTTGCACCTTTCCTCTTTGAATGTGCAATTTAAAAACCTTGGTGTTTTGGTATCTCAAGAGCAATATGAACAAACAAAGCAGAGCATTTCAAGAGACCACAAGGAAATAGGCAATTTCTCTGGTCAGGCTTTCTTGGAAGGCTAGAAGCCACTGCAAGACATTGACAGATTAAAAATTACCTGAGTGAGTTGCAACCTGTTCTGAAACCAAAGCTGCTATTTTGTTTGTTGGACACCTAAGCATGGAAACACCAGCCCAAAGCTTTCATCTCCTCCTGATGACTGAAACCCAATTAAAGGAGAGATGGGTGACAGGTTTCACACTAAACATGGCTCAGCAGAAATGCTCAGCAGCTCTTAGCTCCCTGCTTTATCAAAACTGTCACTTCCCCATCTCTAGGAATTGGTAATAATAAAAAAAAAATCTGATTCACCTCTAATAGGTGTCAAGATAAAAATCAATGGTCTGTCTGAAATCTGGGTAATTTCAAACCTGCCGGTTTTCCACCATAAAGCAATTTACACAAAAATGGAAAAAAAAAAAAAAAAAACAGAAGAAGAGAGAAAGAAAAATTAAGAGAATGAAATGCTTCAATGCCAAATTGTTCAGCATATCAGAGAGAACAGAAGGGAGAGATAACACTGTTTGTAGCAGGATGGGCTTTGATGAAACAAACAGGCTCAGGTTCTTGTTTGCTCCAGCACCTTTCAAACTGGAAACACTATAAAAGCTTGAAACAACTCCTATGCCCCTCCTCTACCCTGGAAAGCTGTTCCCAGAATAACAGCAAGCTGAACAGACAGTCTGCTCAACTCCTGCAGGTGCCCTTGCTCTCCTTCAAGGAGGGTAAGACTTACAGATCTATCCAGAGTGAAGAGCTGAAGACCTGCCATACAGGACAGCCCTACCTCAGAAAAAGGAAAAACATCCACAGGAGCACAGCAAAAGAAACACCGCCTTTCATCCTTCTGACTCCACACCTTCTGCTTTCCGTGTCTGTGGTATGGACATGCTGCCATGTCATCCTCTCAACAGTACTGGTGCTTCCTGGCTTGGAAAATTACTATCTAGTAAGGCCACAAAGCGGTGGTCTCCATCTCCATTGATGATGGCAGCAGTGGAGTTCTCAGTACAAAGGGAGCTCAAATTTCCTTATCAGCTCCATGCTGTTAAGCCCTGTCTACACTCCCGCTTTGGCACAAATGAATTTGGAGACAGACAACTTGTGATAGTGGAGTTACTTGAAATAAGGTTTAAGAAGAAAAAAGAAGAGGTTCTAGGCAAAGGCATCAAAAAAAGACAACTGTGTTCATGTGACTGCATCTGACATCAAAACACTCCAAGAACATGGTCACAGATATAGATGTGTTGGTGCAGTTTGCACCAGCTTCCAAAAAATGCCTTGCCCAGATTGAGGGAAGTGAAGCTGCATGCTGTGAGTGTTCTGGCACATCTGTTAGAGCAGCTATGGTGAACGAACCATGTCAAGCTCTCCAGCTGCTCTGGACCTCCACATTTCCTACCTGCAGAGTTAGCTTCTCCAATTTCATTTCCAGGGATTTGTTCTCCTCTTCCAGCTTGCTGCGTTCAGCTTCCAGCTCCTCAATTTTCAGCCTGGAGAAGAAGGGAAAGTTAATAGACACTGTGTCCCTGCACAGTCCCACCACAAATAATCAAGTAAAACGTGAAATCACAAGCAGTATCAGATGATCCCTCTATTCAGTACCACACAGCTACACACCTGAGGCGGTTAATGTTTTAACTTTTTATGTTTAATGACTAAAAGATAGAAGTTTGTATGACAAAAATACAATTTGTAAAAGTATATTAAAAATATATAACTTGAAAATAAAGCAAATCCAACTTAGATGCTTCCTGAAACCAAGGACTGAGTCTAGACCATCATGTTTAATAACCAACAACAGCTAAAATCTCCATGAGCGCATCAAGTCTCTTTCTGATCTAATTTATACTTTTGGCCTTCACAACACTCCTTGGCAGTAAGTTCCACAATTTAATTATGTGCTGTATGAAAAATTAGTTCATTTTGGTTTATACTTCACATGTGATTACTTCACTGAGTGGCTGTTAGTCCTGCTATGAAAAGTTGTGAATAATTGTACCGTACTCCCCTCTCCATACCACTTTACAGGCCATCTGTTATTTCCTGAAGAATCTCAATTTAACCTTTCCTCACATCAAGAATTTTCTGTATTACTGCTCATCTTTATTGACCTTCCTTGTTCTTCTTCAAGTGTTATATGGACTTTTTACTATGAGAAAAGTTAGAACTACACACAGCACTCGTATTCAATGGCGTAATGAAGCTTTCTGTTTTGTTCTCAACTTCTTTTCTAATATTTCCTAGTATTCTATTTGTCTTTTTAACTATGGAGCAGTTACCTGATATTTTTAGAAAACTGTTCACAATAACGTAAGATCTCTTTCTTGAGTGATAACAGCCCATTTAGAGCCCACTACTATGGGAGTAAAAATAAAGGCATTTTTTTCTTACGTGCATGGATTTTGCAATTATTGGTGTACAACTTCATCTCTCGTCTCAAGCAGCATCATAAGATCCTTCTGAAACTCTGAACAGTCTGATAAGCTGAGTAATTTCTCAGATTCTCTCACCTCACTACTCACAAACTCCTCTTTGTGTTGGACAAGTTCCCAATAGAAGCCATTCCAGGACTTAGCAGAAAGCGCTCGATATTGTGAAAACAACATTTATTCTTTGATTTTTCCATCTTTTAACTTTGTATTACATAAACAAATTAATGGAAGAAGAATGCATCAAGCTTTATGAAGTAGAAAGACATGACATTATCTCTGGCTCAGGAGGCACTAGAAGCTCGGAGAGCCTTCTGGCAACGTACCCCAACAGCCTTGCCCTATTCGCATGGTCACCCACCATCTCTGCAGACACTACACCGGGACAACCAGCCCTCTGATTTTTATATTCTTATTAATCCAGCAAAGAACCTACTTTGTTATTCCATCAAAGTAAAGATTCTTTGTGGCCTTTGGCTCAAAGCTTTTTGAAAGGTCAAATATATTCTATCAACCATATCAGCCTTAGCCAAGTGATTGTTGAATCCTTCAGAGAACTCTATCAAACTTGTTAGGCACGATTTTATTATTATAAAATGTTTGATATAACATTTTTGCTTGCATTTAAGTACAGAGTATAAAAACCTTAATGCTGCTTCAAGAACCTCACCTTTCACACGTTAACTTCCTGGGATTAACTGTGCAACTAATGCATATTAACATCGATATTTGCATTCAATTTTCTCAGGATCCTTTTCCAGAATATTTTTAAAAAACTAATTTTCTTCCTTGATAATACTCACTTTCAAATGATCTAAATTAAGCTGAAAATCCTTGCACCGTGACAATAAACAACGCACCCATCTGCCAATATCCCAAAATTATGCAACAGAAGTTTCAGGTACGACGGCAATGCCATCTCTCTTACTCACGGGCAAAAGTTACAAACTTTTCCACAGAAGCTGGTTGATCTACAAGATGTTCAGCACAGAAATGCCTCCTTTATAAATGCACAGCCTGAATCGCTTAAATTATTTGTAAGCCCGACCCCTGCTGGTAATTTTCTGATATTATAAATTAGCATCTTTTTCCCTTTTGGAAGCTTCTAAAATGCCGAGGAGCAGCTTTTAGCAGTGTCTAGGCCATCGAGAAAGATTATCAATAATTTTGAGAAGAGACACTAAGCTAGCAGGGTTGGAGGATGCTGAAGAAGCAGGAGACTGAAAAGGTTGGGAAAAATGGAAATTCAAAATGGAATTAATGCTTTTAAGGGCATATTTCTAAATGGACTGCAGAACAGGCCACAAGAGCAGCAACATTTTTCTCTGAGGAACAACAGCACAGCAGTGACTGAAAGGTCAGAGCCAGACGCCGGACTCTCATCAGTACTTTCTCCATATTTACACACTGAATTTTAATTTAGAACAAATTTCTCCCCATCCAGCCTCCCAAATAAGCTGTGATATTGCCATTATCTGCCTGCAGAACTTCTCTCCATGTGGAGGTTTAAGCTCAGGCCTGTTAGATGCCCTTTTAGAATCACTGACAGCAGCCTCCAGAAAACACAAAGATCCAAGACACAAGCGAGCTGTTAACAAGAGTGGGTTTAAGCCATTATATTTTTGTGCTATTTCACTTGTGATTTTAAGATTTAATAACATGTTCGTGCTCTTCATGCCTCACCAAAGAAAGGGCAGTGGTTCTGAGCCTGAGGCATCGCAGTCAGGCTGCAGGTGTACACAGACCACGTATTCTGTGACCGGCAGCACGCACAAGAGCACCTGCGAGCTCATCCCTCAGATGCCGGCTCCTTCCCAGTACCCCAACCATCAGGGTGTCCTCCTTTCCCGACACAGCGTGGGGCTTCCCGCCGGGGGAGGTCAGCTCTCCTCCGTGCTGCTCTCCTTCGTAGACAAAACCTGCTGCTTCCCCTGCACCGAGCACCGGGAACATTGCTGCAACCTCTTTGTAGCAAAGAGGTTTTTAGGACTGACGAGCACTTTCACTGCTTATCCCTCTTCTAACCTATTTTTAACACTGTTAAGTGTCCTGGACCTCCAGCGGGAAAGCATTAAGAACCATTAGCAAACAGTTTGTGCTACTCTAGCGTTGCTTTCCAGCCCTGGGGAACTCTTCCCAATGGCAAAGGCAGAGCAGCAAGGGAAATCCTATCTATATATAAACACAGCAAAGCATTTGCAGCTGGTGGTTAAGATACAGCAGTCAAATATTGAAAAATATTTACTTGCTTGGCACTTGAATGTTTTCATTTACGTAAATTCAGGTAGAGGGCCAAGTGCGTACTGCTTTTGGATGCACCAGCATCCACAAAGGCAGCCTTAGTCTGCACACACCTTGTGCTCTCTGTCCATGGACATCTGCACAAGATATGTGATGCTCTTTTATCACCAATTTGCATGCCTCAACTCGTTACATATGGGAGTTACTTTCAGGTAGTGAAAACAATCCATGACAAATTCATGTGAGAACCACAAAAAGCAGAGTACAGAAACATCTGGGTACGGCACAACCATCTACCAACATAACGTTTGGGCCGGAACGAATGCCGGTGCCCATTTTGAAAGCAGCACTGCAGCACAAGGAAGGAACGTCAGTTACATTTGGAAATACCGACATCATTCTCAAGTTTTGTGATACAGGGAAAAAATCATTTGGATTAATTTCTGGAAAATTTTGCTCCTTCTCCATACAGGGGATTGAAAACATGAACATATTTAAGACTTCTTCTGCATCAGATGCAGACAGTTTAACCCAGAGTCAAAGGCTCTCCACAGGTGCGCAGTAAATTCCAGCCACCTCTGCAGCCTTTCATGAGATCAAATTTAGTGCAAGAATGCAGATTCACTGGCACTTGCTCAGACATGTGGATTTTCCCACTTTCAAAACCAAGCTTTATTTTACTTCCACTGTTCTGTTTCCCGAGGAGGAAAAAGAAAAAACCCCACCTTCGGCCTCAGCTCTCCTGAAATGATACTTGTGAGAATCAAGACATCCCAACATGTGCGTTCAGTCTATCTAAAAAGTGCTTAGATGGTGAGCAATGGCTGCTAGAGAAAAGAGCCAGGCTGCTCCTATTTTAGAAAGGAAGAAGGAAGGAATCTGATTTGTTTTTCAACAGTACCTAGGCACTTCCAAGAGCCTCTCTCAGTCCACAGCTTTTCAATGGAGTTAACCAGTGAGAACTCCCTACCATCATCCCTTTAGCACTCTTTTAGTAATTTTTAACATTCTCAGATGTGTTACGTGATTGCCTGTAGAGCAGCATGGATATTGCCCATGAGGACATGTCTCATGGAGGCCCCATCTGCAAAGAGGACACGGCCATGTGGAAAAGCTATTGCTGAACAGGAAACTATTGAATGGAGCAGAAAATGTATGTGTTGGGAAGATGCTATTAAGGGATCCAGATGGCATTGAGATGGTGTTAGGAGCAGAGCAGACAGAATTCCAGCAAGTGTGACTAATAGGCATTGGCAAGGACATGAATTTCTTTTGAATT
Organism: Falco punctatus; assembly: GCF_963210335.1. Classification (NCBI taxonomy): domain Eukaryota; kingdom Metazoa; phylum Chordata; class Aves; order Falconiformes; family Falconidae; genus Falco; species Falco punctatus. The sequence continues at coordinate 30,894,691 of NC_137583.1, read as the reverse complement.
ACTGTAACTCTACCCAGTCACTAAATCCACAAAAAACATTTAGGATTTACTGGGGTTGCAGTTTGACAGCAGAAAGAAAAAGTTCAGATTTGTTACAGCTGAAAAGGTCCTTCAGCTGTTGCCACTTAAGTCTTTACTGAAGTTCTGTTAAAATACATTACTTTTATTTATAGGTTCTGAAAAACTAGTTTCTGCACAGTTATCACCTTCCCTCTAAAAGGTGCTAATGCCTAAATGCTCTCTGTTTCGCTATACCCCACAGTGCATGAACTCAACAGTTTGATCACTTTTTCTTTTCATAAGATCTGCAGAATATAAACAAAGATTTCAGAGGGAGCAGGAAGAAGTGTGAGAAATGACAGCATTAGCACCGGCTTTTATTGTCTCTTCAGAAACGATGATGCTGGGAGAGAGTTTCACATTTAAAGTTATAAAAGGTCTGACGAAAGAGCACTTTGTTCTCAAGAGAAGGAGGAAAAACTGATAAAGACTTTCAAGTTTCTCACTGAAAATTTACTTTCCATACTAAAGAAAAATGAGACAAAAGATATAGTTTTAAAAGCTCTCATTCACTCACAGGAGGTGAATACAGATTCAAAGGATTAATATGGATATTTTTTTTTCTCCTTTATGTCTTTCCTGCTTTTGTTTTCAGAAGTCAGCTTCTAACCACAGGGTGTATGTGAAAATGGCTGGAGGCTCACGGTCCATTCCTGCTCTGCAGACTCCCTTTCCTGGCTTCTGCTGGTTTTCCTCTATTTTTCACATTCCGTCGTGAAAGCAGCTGACTGGAGAGGCTGGGCTTAGACCAGAAGAGCAGACACATCATACTGTAGATTAACGGGATTTCAAAGACCGCAATAAACTACAAAAATGGAAATAACTCCCTCATAAGCTGTGGCATTTCTTTCCCCACTTTCTAATTTAAAAGTTTGCATTCTTCACCCTGTTTTCTGTCAGAATTAATTTTGGGCAGCAGTCTGTAGAAGGAAGGAGTAACAGTGGAGCTCACGTTGCTCGCTCCTCCTTAGCAGCTATGTAAAACTGAGTAAACCCGTCCTGTTGAGGCCCACAAGGGCACAGGAGGAGGACAAGCACAGCAGACATAATCCCTTCCCATGCTAATCTCTGTTCTCCTCCAAACTCCATCTGTTCTTTAATCACGCTACCCAATTTGTCCCTGCTGCTGGACACATCCAGCCAAGCCACGAGGAGTGTTCTGGGGTGGACACAGCACATTATTCCTGAATCCCAAAAGCCTGGGGGAAGACGGTGATTGCCAGGGAAGGTTATGGAGCAGAGCATCCATAACAACAGGATCCAGGGACAACAGGGGGATCAGGCCCAGCCAGCACAGGGTTATGAGAAGCAGGTCCTGCCTGAAGAACCTGATCTCCTTCTGTGACCGGGTGACCTGCCTAGTGGATGAGGGAAAGGCTGTGGAAGGTGTCTACCCGGACCTTAGTAAAAACTTTGACACCACCTGCCATGGCATCTCCTGAAGAAACGGGTGCCCGTGGCTGGGACGGCGGTGCTCTATGATGAGAAAGCCGGCTGGGCGGCCAAGCCCAAAGCGTGATGGGGAATGGAGCTGTCCCGCCGGTGGCCGGGCACCAGCGGTGTTCCACAGGGCTCGGGGCTGGGGCCAGTTCTGCTTAACACCTTTATCGATGATCTAGACGAGGGGATTGAGTGCACCCTCAGTCACTCTGCAGGTGGCACCCAGCTGGGGGGAGCTGCCCTGCTGGGGGGCAGGGGGCTCTGCGGGGGGGCTGGGCAGGCCGGGCCCAGGGGCCGAGGTTCAACCAGGCTCCGTGCCGGGCCCTGCCCGTGGGTCACAGCAGCCCCCGCAGCGCTGCGGGCTGGGGCAGGGGGCTGGGAACTGCCCAGAGGGAAAGGGCCTGGGGGGGCTGGCCAACAGCCGCTGGGCAGGAGCCGTGTGCCCGGGTGGCCAAGGTGGCCAGCAGCATCCTGGCTGGTACCCGAACCAGCGTGGCCAGCAGGGCCAGGGCAGTGCCCGTCCCCCTGCACTGGGCACCGGTGCGGCTGCCCCTCGAACCCTGGGCTCAGCTGTGGCCCCTCACTGCCAGGGGGACGTGGAGGGGCTGGAGCGTGTCCAGAGCCGGGCAGGGGCTGGGGAAGGGGCTGGGGCACAAGCCCTGTGGGGAGCGGCTGGGGGAGCTGGGGGGGGTCAGCCTGGAGAGCAGGGGGCTCGGGGGGGACCTGATCGCTCCCTCCAGCTGCCTGACAGGGGCTGTGGGCAGGGGGGGTTGGTCTCTGCGCCCAGGGAACAAGCAACAGGGCAAGAGCAAACGGCCTCAAGTTGTGCCAGGGGAGGTTTAGGTTGGAAAACAGAAAAAATGTCTTCACCAAAAGTGTGGTCAGGCATTGGAAGAGGCTGCCCAGGGAGGTGGTGGAGTCAATAAAGAGGTATTTAAAAAACATGTAGATGTGGTGCTTAGGGACCTGGTTTAGTGGTGGGCTTGCCAGTGCTGGGTTAATGGTTGGACTTGGTGATCTCAAAGGTCTTCTTCAACCTAAATAATTCTATGATTCTATCTTGCACTCCTTTGAGAAGGAGCCTCTTCTATGAAAAAAGAACTTGGTCAAGTTTGCTGTCCAATGCACAGAAAATGCCAGAAAACACAAAATAAGATCCAACTCTATAATTTGACTGCTTAAGTCTAGGTGCATAAGAAAAAAAGCTTTATGGAGTCAATTCTGCGATGCTGAATGGAGTGCTTGAGAGTCTGAGAAGACACCTGACGCAGTAACAGTAGCCAACAGTAAGGAAAAAGGAGCAGGGACTGACTTACCAGTTCTCCAGAAAAGAGAGCTCCAGCAGAAAGAGAACTCTTTGCACCAAGCCATTTACTGTTTGAGCTGAGCCATGAAAAGAGTGATTAAAAACAAACAAAGCCATGCTTTCTGGAACAGCTTTGTAGCTAAATGACTAGCATCAGGGCCTGGGACAAGTATTTAAATCAGCTGTAACAACAAAGAGCAGTTCAGTAAAAAGCAACAGAAAAAACAGGCTGGAATTAGAGCCTGGGACTGTGGCCTCTGTGCATCCATAGCCTCAGGAGCACGCGGTACTGAAATGGGAAAGAGAAGAAAAGACAAAATATCACCGTGAAAAAACGGCAGCAGCTTAGCCTCTTTGCTGAAACAGCTTTCAGGGTACGGCTCATCACTGGAGAGTAGCTCTGAACCACCAATGGCTTTACAGGTAACAGGCCTATGTTTCTGTCATACTTTGTGTGAAAGGTTTGACACAATTTCATGAAAGGAGGAGAGAGATGAGATTAGTAGACAAAGAAATTCTTTTAAAAACAAAGGGAGAAAAACATTAGCTTGGGGAGTTTAGGGCAGCCTTTGAGCAGAACCAAACACCACAATCCCGTAACAAGAAGGTACTTGTGAGCTCCACTTGTCCCCGCCCAGAAAACAGATTTTCATTTAGGGCAAAGCCAGACATCTCTATGCTTACTGCTGAGAGCCTTCTGCAACATGAAGTGATCCTGGACTGTGTGGCAATCTCACTGTTTCCCCCTACACACGCTGTCCCTGAAGCTGCTCAGTTAATAGATGGCAAATGCTGTTCAGTGAAGATAAACACTGAATAATGAGTCTTGGAGGTGAAAATAAAGAGTCTGAACATCTCCTACATGAAAGCATGCTGCAGCCCATACCAACCCAGGGAGGGAGAGACCGAGGAGGTTCTGTAGAAATACTCTGAAAACCTTCAGCTCCCAGAAGGCAGCAGACAGGATGCTGGCTTTACTGATAGAGAGGCACAGTATTAATCAGGAGCGACGGGGTTTAATGCTGCTGAGGAGGCACTGAGCACTTCTGCAGCGGTATAAATATTAGGTTTCAGAGGGTCTAGTGCACCTTAGCCAAGGAAAAACCTGAATGTGCTCAGGTCAAACAAACGTCCACAATATGCAAAAGCAGATGGAGACAAGTTTATCCCCCTGAAAAAAGGAAGCCATAGCATACTATCCTTTACCAGAACTCAAACATATGACAGAATAAAAAAAGGGAGATGTGTGCCTTGGGTCTCCAGAACTATTACATCATCTTGAGGGAACTATAGCAGCGAGTCCCTAAGATTAGGTGTACAGCCCTAAAATGTATTGGAATAGCTTAGCTGAACATGTGTTATTTTCAAACACCTCCCCTCTGCTATGGAACTGGGTTTGCAAAGCCATAAAACAAGCTCCAGAGGCAAAGCACAAGAGCAAATTCATAACGTACAGGCCAGTAATTTCTGCTTTCTGCAATTCTGCTTGCTGCAAAATCTTGCTTTCAGTCCTATGAAGCAGTAACGCTTTATAGTGATGGAGCTGAAAATATAAAAGAATTAAGAAGTGCAACTCCAGCCAAAGTCTTACATCAGCTGAGAATAAAAAACTCAGCCTGTCAAGGTTTGATTTGCTCAGCTTAAATAAAAAGGAACTTCATATCAAACATTCAGAAACAGATGAACTTTTCTGTGCTCAGTATTTATCGTGTCACCTGCTTTGGAATAGAAGCTGTAAACGCTTTAATAAATACATGGAAAGGTTGTCTAGCTTCACTGTAGCTTTAGTAAATGCTTATATATCCTCTGCTGAAACACTGTTTTGTAACTTCTCTTTCACGGAATCACAACAGGTACACCTCTGCCATCTGCAGCAATGCACAAGGGGAAACATCCCTCTTTTAAAATCTCCAACGCTACACGCGTATCAGTATTACAAAAGCTGGATTCTAAACCTCTTCACACATATGCCAACAGATCCTGTGTTTACAGTTGCGATTTGGTCAAAATAAGAAACAAACAGCAATGTTGTTTCCACAGGAACGGAAGTCAACAGAGAGAACAGTGACACAGGAGCCAGTCTTATGAATTAACTGAGAGCAACAGACCCCAAATATTAAAGGAGCCTGCAGCTTCCCGAAAGATAGAAAAAATGAGAGAGTAGCTAAATGCAGGAAAGATCAGCGGCTGAGGCTTTCCATTAATGCTTCATGGACTTCTCATGTCCATTAAAATCTGGTGGGAAAGTAAAAAGTGTGCTCAGGAAAAGAACATCCTACTTCAGAAATACAAGGAAAATACATTTTCATCGATGCTGCCATGCCATGCCCTGAATACCAGGCAGCCTATGCACACAGGCCGTCTAGACACGTATAGCTTTTATGCACTGTAGCACGGTGAGGTCCTGTTCGTGGTGCTCTACCATGAGATTGCAATAACCGGCGCAAGCAGCGAAACTACCCTGGGCCTTTCCCTTCTCATTAGTTCCACTGAGAATGGTAGAATCTTCTCAGCCTTCCCCCCTTGCTTTGCCTACCTGAGTGTGTCAACCTCCTCCTTGGTGACGATGGTACTTTGCTCAGCTGTGCACTCTTGGGACTTCAGGACCTTCACCTCCACCTCCAGCTGCAGAAGAGAAAAGCATTAGCTCCTCCAGAACTACTAAGGGGGCACACACAAACAGCAAAGGGAGGAGGAGGAAATCATGATGTTCCACACAGATCAGACCCTTCTCAGGACAGGGACGTGAAGCACAACTCTTCACATGTTGAATGTCAAAACCTCGGGTAACCCTGCTTCCCTTTGCAATCCCTTTTGCCTTCCCCAACATCTCCGAGGTAGAAGAGGCACAGAAAGTTGATTGTTTCTAAGCAAAGCTTCTGCTTCTCTTCCAGATGTTTTCCCTACCCGTCCCCCACGGATAATGGAATGCAGAGAATTATCTGTGTGGTACTAGGAGCTCGCTGGTACTCAAGATTCAGTATTGACAGTTCAACTTCATTTAGCTTCAATTCCTCCCCAGAAGTGAACCACAGGATTATGCTGCCTTGTCCAGGACAACTCCGAGATACGTACATTGAATCCAAAAGACTGGGGAATATTTCCAGCGCTTTCCAATATACGCTTCTACCTCAAGCTGCTCAGGTAGCTCTAGCGGGTCAAACAAACAATTAAGAATACTTTCTGCCTCTGGCCTTGTTCGGGAAGGAACTCACAAGAAAGCACTTCAAAACTCCACAGACGAAAACTTCTTATCCAGACTCTACCATTCCCAGGCTCCCTGACTTATGGGGATCTGCACCCTAATTCAGCTATCAAGACAATGCATAGATTGATAAACTACCTATGTTATTTGTTTCTAAACCCCTGAGAAAATGATTTATTATGACATGTAAGTAGAGACAAACTACCTAGAGGATACTCAAACTTCTGTTGCAGCACCTTCTCCTAGCTTAGACCTCCTACACACTCATCTTTGAGATTTTGGATTTCTTTTTGTCATCTGTGTTTTAGCACCTGGCAACTAATTCCCCTAATAAGTCTATTGATAGAAACTATTTTTCACTCAGGAGGAAAACAATAAGCAATCCAGCCCTAATTATAGACGCAAAACTTACGACCACAGAGAGCTCAGTGCTCAGCATCAGGGAAATAATCCATTAATACACCATTCCCTCCAACAGCACGGATTAGACTTGTAGAGCAAAATCACATTACAACAGCAAACTTCTTGCAAAGACAACGAGCTGGCAGAAACTCCCCAATTTTACAAGGAAGAGGAGCATATTGACATGTGCAGTCATATTGCTCAGTCAGAACTGAAATTTTGACATATTGCCTCTTTGCCCTTCCATGCTTACCAGAAGAGACAGACAGACGTGGCAGCACTGTTAGCAGGAAAGGGCAAAAAAGAGACGGTTGGATTATTCTCCCTCCCCTTTCTGATACCACAGGGACAGGGCAGAAGAGAGAGGGCAGAAAACAGATTTTAGTCAAATTTCCCCCTGTCACCCCGAAGTCTCACATTCTCCCCCTGCCTGTCAAAAGGCATCCAGGAAAAAAAATAAGCAAAGGCCCACCTGCATCATCAGGCTGTACAAATGTTAATGTATATTAGCTGCCTGATAAGATTATCACAGCCAGAAATGCTTCCCTCAATTTTCTGATTACTGAGCTTATCTCTCACAGCTCAGCCCATCACAGATGGCTGGGGATAAAGCAAGAGCACCAGATAACTCCAGGAATGCGAATAAAAGGTACCAGGATGAGGAGCAGGCTTCAATTCCAACCTCCTTCTAGCAGGAAACTACTCGTTGTATCTCCTGTCTTCCATGCCTGCTGAAGCCTGGATGTGTTTGCTGTTAGAGTGGTTTGTGCTGCTTTCTGGACTGCATGTGGACAGCACGTGACGATGGAAAGGCCGGTGAGTAAGTTTTTTATCACTGGCTAAGCGGGCTCGGCCTTGAGTCCAACTGCCACCTGCTCACTGACACGAGCAGCTCAATCACGGCCACCTTCCTGGGGGAGAAGGGGGGACACAGGGGGTGAGCGAGTAATCTCTTCTTGTGATCTGGGGTCTCTTGTGTTGGCTGCATAGAGAGGAAAAAAACGGAGCATGTAACGGGAAAGGAGACAGGAGAGTGAATGCACACATTCTCAAGTGAATGCTGCCGTGAAAAGCATGAGCGCAGGTCTCGCCTGATGTACAGGGGTGACAAATTAGTGCCAGGTACGCCCAGTAGCAGTGTGATGAGATTTTGCTGGGTTTCCAAGAATAAGCCATTGAAGGAGAATGAGGAGGGAAGGACACATGGACTGTAAGGGCATTTTATGTCATTTCTGTGTGCTCCCAATTTTCAAGCGCCAGAACTACCTAGACTGAAAATCTGATGTGCCCGAGGCGAGAATGGAGAGGAGGGCACCGTGATATCTTTACAGATGAAACTGACTCAAGCAGTTAAACATTGACATGGACCTGCTTCCCAGAACTAGGATTAAAACCACTGGAGAGTTTCAGGTTCAGGCCAAGGTACATCTTTGTGCTACAGCAAATGACTGTCATCAAAACCTCACAAAATGTTTATGAAAAAAAGGAAAGTAAAACAATTAAGGTATTAAATATTTCATGCAAAACATGCCATTTCCTTTAATTGTTAGGGTTTTGGTAAGGAAAACATCCCTGACTGCCAATCTCACAGAAGATATTAAAAATATTATTTATGTCTTTTCCAGGGCAAAAAGAAAGTTAGTCGAGATCAGATGGAGTTGCTTGTTGCTGGGATCCAGTTCTGCTTTTCTGAAGGCAGCACAGTGCAGGCAAATAGGTCTTCATGAAACAAGAATCAAGAGAAGAGCAAAAAAGAGCAAAAACCATGGAATCCGTTGCCTGCTGGACAATCCAACCAGAACATGATCTCACCAGCTCCTGGTCAAACCTGGCACACTTGTACCAGTGTGATGCTGCGACAGATGCGGCCACTGCTCGCTCCTCCAGCTGGACCTTCACTGCAGTTCTGCACGTGACGCAGTCAGGACAGCAGAGAAAAGAGAAAGAAGCGGCAGAACTGAATGAGGAAAATAAGCAACAGGAAGGCAGCAACAGGAGAAATACAAACCCATATTCTACATAATTTCCAGTACCATGGAAAGCCTAAGAGGTGAGGAGGTTAACAAGACCATTCCCTTTGACACAGCCTCTTCAGGACCAAGTGATAAGCATGGAATGACCCACCACAGTGGCAGTTTGTCCCTTCCTGTCCACAATCATCTCAGCGCCAGTGGCAAAGAACAGCCTCGAGAAGGGATAAGGAGAGGAAGAGCCAATCTTCTCTTGCTGTTTTCTCTGCCTAATTCCCATCACATTCCTTTTCCTCAATTATTTTCCAGTCCTAGTCTCTCTTGCTCACCAGATGCTGCTTTCAGCAGGCATTTACTGCTTTTTGGACTAACTCAATAATCCTGTCTAAACTCTTCCAATTTTTATCAATAATTTTATATAACTGGCTGAGTTAAACTTTTATTACTTTGAATACATTAAACTAGTAGAAGCCATTACCCAGCAGACAGAGGAAACAGGCTGCTCAAATTGCAGCTCATTGCTGTATTCCCCCATTCAGTACCAAATGACCTAGGTCAGGCTTGGATCCTTTCGCTCTCTTTTATGTTGATCTGGGTTTTTTAACTAGCATTGAGAGCAGAGAGAGAACACTGTTCCAAAATACAGCATTGTATGTCTTACCCTGAAAACTGCACCAGAGCGACCTAAGGACCTACAACTTCTGCAGAAGCTTCAGGGTTAATATTGCCCAGGACCCAACACCCAGCGATATCCCCACTGTACAGAAACATATTAGCAACTTGAAAAGAAACAAAGTTCTTATTTTTTTTTTAAAGTTATCCAAGGTTTTTATGACACTAGAAAAGGCAGCATAATGAATAATGCCAGAGCCTATTACTTGTGAATAAAACATACAAACAAGTACTTATATTTTGATTATGTGATGTTCTCTTCTCTTTAGAATATAACGGAGCCTCTCGCTCTCAACCTAAAATGACCTCGTTTATCCCAAATCTTTTCTATTCTCTTTCACTGCATACGAATGCATTTCAGACCAGCTTTATTGCTTTCAATAGAAAGTGACCAGGACACATCCAGTATATAGAATAATTTTAGAATGTCCACTTCCACAAATATACAAGTACCCTAAAAGATGAAATGCAAATATTTTTCCAAAAGAAGTATTGTCATTACTATTTGCAAACTGAGAGAGGAAGGAATAACATGGATGGATTTTTGTCTAGTGTTTAATTAAACAAAATAGCGTTCTTTTTTCAGCTTTACTTTTAAACCTGCCTGAACAGGATTTCAAGATGGTGGTTTTCCTCCAAGTGTTAATGACATAGCAAACACCCACAGCAGTGTAAGAAATATGTTCCTTGCTGGTTCTCTCTTCTGTAGGAATTATTTAAAGATGCATGAGATGACAGGAGAAACATAAAATTATAAATTCATCTCCTGACAGCTAGAAGAAACAAACTTTTCCTTTAGAGAGCTGATTTTCTTGGCCTATTTCTGGCATTTGTCATTTCTGACCCATATTTGTCCCCTCCAAAACAAGTTCTCTGAGCCTCCACCACGCCACTGACCTGCCGTTCCTCCCACTTGATTCCAGCAGCCTTCAACACTGCTGAAGACAAGACAAGCCTTTCCAAAGCACCCTACTGACCACCACTGTCCACACCCCACCTTCAAAACGAGACATATCACGGGACTGAAACCTCTAAATCAAATCAGTTCTAAATCGAACCACATTTACAAACTTTTGAACATTTTAACACACTGCCCAGAATAATAATCAAATCTCCGTTCAGGTGCCCCATTTTGGGTAGTACAGGACTCAAAATCTAAAGCATTTCAACCCACTGCTAAAGTTAGGATTTGCAAATCGGAAAAAAGGGGGCAGTTTACTTGCCCACATCAATGTACACGTATTTCACAGAACACATGCTGCAGACACACGGTTATTATTTGAATAATGAGTGCATTTTAGTGAGGGGCTGATACAGCAATCTTATCCTGATGAAATGTGTCTGCACGTCATTCAGCATTCTTGGAACTGTAAAAAGCAGGAAATGCTGAATCCATTATAAATGTCTAAAGGTTTATTTAACAATGGGCTGATGCAACATCCTTTAAAAGGCCTTCCTCAGCAAAAGAGCTGATTTTAAAAGGCAGAGATAAATAGGAAATGAATTGCATGGAGCCAACATGGAAAGGTGAATTGAGAGGTTGTGTTTGACTACAAGTCTCAACACAATTCAAGAAGCTATTTAAATACATAAATATTTAAATGTATGAAAACCCAGCAGACTTGGAAAGGAAGAGTGTACGCTAAAATAGACAAGAGCAGAGAAATGGGACCCCCAGTATGGCCCATACACTGAGGTTTGAAAACAGACAAACTACCATTCCCCAGGAGTTTGATACACCAGTTATCCTAGTGATGTTATTTGTGCATCTCTCCAAAGGATGTAGCAGCGACTAAGGATCTTATTTGCGCCTCTTCCCACAGAGCAGCATGGGATGCCTGGTGATCTCCTCTTGTCTACAAGCTTATAAATCTGGCATCAGGACAGAAATCAAATATATATGAACACCGGTGAGTTTAATTTGGGTGTCCAGCAATACCACAAGTTAGTAAGACACCACACTGAGCACTTCCACAGATCATTCTGCTCAGCAAGAGCAGTATTACCTCTTCCATACACCCAGCCCACTGACATTCTGAACAACACCTGAAGGACAATACCTGCAAAACAAAATATTACTTGCCATTTAGAAACAGGCTAAACAGCCCAGGATTAGTAGGTACATTTTCTTGGGAAAATTGATCCTTGATGCTATTGTGAAACAAAAGCAATAAAGCCAAAGAAAACCAGATATTCAATAAGAAGTGGTTTAGAACTATCTATTTCCCACTTGGTTGAAGAAAAAAAACAGTATTTTTTTTCCCTCTTTAAGGACAAAGGCTAACTGGATCACAGTCTCTATGGGTTACCCACTCTGTAACAAATTTGGTGTGCTTTTATCACTGAGAAGGCAGGGCTAGAAGCAACCTTCCAGCAAAGTTTCCTAAAAACGTACTCATGCATATATATTACTGTAGATACACACAAACTCGGAAGCGGACATATGCTGACTTCAGACTGTATTGGAGAGAAGCAGGATTGTGGCTTTTCTCCTCCTGTTGCAGTAAAAAGAGAGCAATTTTTCAAGTTTATACCAAATGTCATTCTATTTCATTTCCAAATATAATCTCCCAGAGAGAAGGTTCACTTGCCCTATTTCCAATCTCTAAAGTTAATACACAAATTTATATTCCTTTCTCCCACTCGCTCTCCTAAATTAAGAGGCGTAATTACTAGGAACGCTTGCTACAAACGAATAAAGTGCCAAGGGAGAAGGAGCTGTCACTGCTGGATGTCTGCAGCAGCCACCCTCCCCTCTCTCCCATCCCCAGAGGATCCTGCTTATGAGGCAGTTTCTATCTTTCCTATTAGCAGGGGTAGCTCACACACAGGAGCAGACACCAACCCCTCCCTCTGCAGGCAGGACAATCATAAGGAACAAAATTACAAAATTAACTTCAGCCTGTCAAGGAGCCACTGGTGCTTGCAAAGATGATTCCTCCCAAGTTCACCTTTCGCCTCTCCCCAGTCCTGCTGACCTCCTGAGCGATGTCAGGTTTCTTTAATGATAGCAGAGAAATTCATATCTGCAATCTAAAAATTCAGCCCCAGTCTCACTCATCTCCCCCCTCCCCACCTCCAGCACCCTCTCAAAAGGAAGATTGATTATTATAATCAGACTTAGTTCTGACATGGCATTTGCATTTTCAAAGCACAGCATAGTCATTAACTAATTCATCTACCCCAAGGGAGCCCTAACGAGCTTTCACCTCTCTCCCCTCCGATTCCCAACCTGCAGGCAGCCCACAGCTTTCCTTCTGACACCTCCCCTCTACACTGTGCTGCACAAGCGCAACTTGGTGAAACTCCAGACAGGCTCAGTGAGCCAAATTCAGCCCTGCTGCAAAGGAACACAGCTCTGCTGCTAGCAGCTGAAGAGGACGAATGCACAGACACCCTATTTAAACTAGCTATCCTACAGTTTCTGTTCTGCAAAAACAGGCCAGTGCCACAGGGGTCCCAAAATTACCATCCTCCTGAACGAGCAGCATCAACTGTGAGCCTGAGCTGCCTGCCCAGCTGCAAACATGTGAAGGAGAAAGCATCATCACACCACGCCCTTCAAACCCCCAGCCTCCTCCTGCACAGCCCATCCAACAAGCTCTTACCCAAATACCTGCAACACACCTTTGTCCCAAGACTCAGCCTCCTGCCCCTTCTTAAGTCTCTTCTCACACCCAACACTGCCAGATGCCGACCCTCCCCACTCACCCACCTCCCTCTGCTCATTTCTGCATCCTGCCCCAACAGAACCACAAAGCCCCACACCCCCAGATGCTCCACACAACAGTAGATTACTGTTGATGAGCAATAATGTTTAACTGGAGGTGCTTAACCTGTATTCAGAGGATCCATTTCTAGCAGTCCTGTCTGGAACGCTTAGGAGAAAAAAAAAATACCAGCAAAATATTTCTTTTTCTCTCTTGCTTTTCAATCTACAGCAAACAGGGCTGTTACTTGAACAGGGGATGACATGACAGTACTGATAGTGTTACCCTGCAGCAATGCACTACATACCAAGACTTGGTATCTCAGTTGGAGGTGCAGAATGGGGCACAAAACGCTGCAGCTTTGAACAGCCAAAATACTCCAGCTGACCCATTCAGTGTAGCACTCACGGCCCTTTTTCACCAGTGGTGAAAAAGTATATACACAACCACCACACACCAGCTCTCCTGGAAGGAGCCTGTCCTCTTTAATGGACAGATGCTCCACTAACGCTAAAGCACGTCTGAAGGCAACTACCCTGGTCACCAGCACAGACCCCATGTCAACAGCAAGTAACGTGCAACACCAGTCATCATGTGGGTACCAACTCAGGATGGTTTTGACAGCCTTCCTGAGCTTTACTCCCCATTTTAAGCTGTATTTATTTTTTTCTGGTACTCTGGGATGGGTGCAAGATGCGACAGTTTGGAAGCACGCACTACTGGACATTCTTTACCGTGAGGGTGGTGAGGCGCTGGCCCAGGCTGCCCAGAGCAGCTGTGGGTGCCCCATCCCTGGCAGGGCTCAAGGCCAGGCTGGATGGGGCTAGGGGCACCCTGGGCTGGTGGGAGGGGTCCCTGCCCATGGTGGGGGGGTGGAACTCAATGATCTTTAAGGTCCTTTCCAACCAAACCATCCTATGATTCCATGACATTTCAGCAGGATGGAAGCTGGCTCAGAGCTCAAGATTAACAAAACTGGAAAGTTCACGAGGAAGAAGAACAAATACCCTGTGCAAGAGACCTACTGATCAAGGAAACCGAAGACGTTAATTTAAACCCATGAGCTGATTCAAGTATTATTACACATTTCAACTCTTATTCCCAGAGGAAGGAGCATACAAGGAATCTCTTCCCCTCAGCCTTGCTGCAGCCCTGTCCTGTCCACACTCCCAGGTGCAGCCACGAGACCTCAACACCACTGTGTGACAGCAAAACTCCTTGACAGCTCCATCCATAAACCCCCTCTTTGCTCTAACAGCTCGCTCTGAAGAAGGATCACGTAATTTCCATGTCCATTCAGCTCAAAGCCTCTCTGCTGTTACCAGCCACCCTCCACTACTTTCACCAGCACGTAATTACTGTTTCTTTTAACAGCTATTGAACGCTCCTCCCACCAGGGAGAGCAAACCAGCAGATGTCCACCTGAGAGAAGGAAACTCTGGAGTAATTAGCCTTAAATGGCTGACACGTCCTACCCATTACTGCTGGTTAGCCCAGCAGAACACAGATAACAGGCTCTTTAGGGAACCTGTGAAGATGTGGGACAATGTGCCACAACCCCGTCCAGTGCGACCGCGGCACTGGTGCAATGGAGTTGTCTGTTCTCAAGAGGAGCATCACACAGGTCACTTCTTTCACGCAGAAGCAGGCATTTTTGCTAGACAAGTCTTCTAGCAGCTGTAATTCACAGGCAAAGCAACAAATAAATCTGCAATGTCATACCTCCTCTGTACAAAGTCTGAATACAGTTTGTTTCCTGAAAATATACCCTCGAGGAGTTTGTGGAGCATTCAGTCAACAATTCTCATTAAATGGTAGCTTGTAATGCCAGCTCTCACCCCCCCATCAGGTTTCTTGCTGAAAAACCATCACATAATAAACAGTCAAGAGAAGAATCTATGCTTTTTACATACCACCTAGGAAGGTCAAAGGCGAAAGAGGAATCCAACATCCATTTATGTTCCTTCGTCTCCTAACATAAATACAGTGGAATCAATCTCTGCTTAATACTGTAGAAGAGCAAAGGAGCCTTCACTGAGTGCTAGACTTGAAAATTGAACTTAATCCTCCTGCTCCAACTCACATGGAACAACCCACAGACTGCACTTCAACATGCTTTTAAGAACAGCTCTCTCGCTCCCACTGCATCTGCAGCCCAATTTTGCAGTTCACTACAGTGGGAGCACTGCTTTCTGGTGTGTCTCAGCAGACAGAGGGAGGGTGAGCAGGGGCCGGCAGAGCTTCATGCTCTGAACTCCCAGAGATGGGAAATATGAGGATGGGGAAGGGATCCAGCTATGGGAAAGTAGCAGCTCTCTCGACACAGCCTCCCAGCTGCCTTCAAGGAAGGGGCAGATGCTTGAAGGAGTCTTGTTCCCCAAACTCTTCCCTAAAAACCAGGCTAAAAGAAGCAGATTTAAGGTTTTCTGGCTAAATGACCCATCCTAAGGCCCTCCTGCAGTAACAAGCAGTGGACTTTTAATGCATAAAAAGTGGGAAATCTCCCTCCTCATGCCAAACAGCAAAGGTTACAGGGCCCTGCCAATGCCGCTCTGCCCGAAGCCTCTCAGGATTACGCCTGCAGTCCCTTTCAGTTCCCAGCAAGCAATCACAGAACAAAAAGCAAAAAAAAAAAAAAAAATTCCCTCTCAAATACCGTATGTTCCATTCTGGTGCCAAAGCAGAAGCCTGGCATTTTAACCTTTGGTGAACATGTTCTTGCTGCCACCAACAATAAACTTCAAGGTCCAGCTCGGAGGGGAGGGAAGGTGTAATAGATGCATACTGGGTGACATTAGCACTGAAAAGAGCATCAACAGGACAGGGCCTGGCAGGAGCTCTATTTTATACACCCAGTCTTTAGAGGTTAATGAAATATTCATAAATAAGTTAAAATTCTCCTGACAAGCTAGGTCCTGTAATACAACAAAGAGTTGTCAGCCTCAATTAAGCAATTCTAAAGAGGCAGGGGACTGCCATTGATTATTTACCAAGAGGTCATAGGAAAAATTCTGCTCTATGATCTTCTTGTCTCTGTGGATAAATTAGGTTTTACAGGTCCTGCTGGAGGACTCTGCTACCCTGACACATCAGCTCAGAGAGACCCTGGCCTGCCACCACTACCATCTACCCCCAGCACCTATCAGCTAAAGGCAAAAAACACTGGGAACAAGCTCTTCTAAGGGTGCTGAGACACGAACAGATAGAAAGCAAAACAAATAACATAGCAAGCTGATTAGGCCGTCAGCACAAGGACGAGGATAGTCTTGAAACTTCGGGTTTTTTTAAGCTTTATCTCACTTTCTGTACACACAAAGCCAGCCCTGGGCAAGAAGTATCCAGCAACCTTTGATCTGCAGGCACGTCCACTGAACAGGCCCTCAATGTTCCCCCTCAGATCCCATAGCTAGAGATCTTCACATCCTCCCCTGTGCTCAGGATAAACTGTGCCTACAGAATTACCGTTCTCAGATCAGATCTCTCCGGATGATTCCCTTCTGATACAGGTACAACTTCCCAGGACTGTGAAAGCAGGAGAAAACTGGTCTCCGTCTTTGTCACAAGCAAGTTGGAAACTAATGATTTCTTTGTCCCATCCTAACATGACTGTTCAACAGATCAAGTCTTCCTTTTCCTCTTCTGGACATGCACTGGAAGCACATTTTCCTTCTACAGCTTCTCCAAGATGCCTTTTTGGCAAGACAGACAAAAGGAGCAGAAATTCCTGAACCCTAGAGGTATCCTGGACCTCTTGCCTGATTTTCCCCTGCCTCTCAAAGTGCTCAACATAAGTCCCTGCACCCTCCAGGAAATTTTAGCTCAACTAAATCAAACCACGTGAGTCTGAGGTAGCCCATAAACCTCCTACAGACTATGTAAAGATAAATGAAGTCTGGAAAAGCACAATATTTGCATGCATATTATGTGTTTTGTATCTCAAGGCTGTGCCTACTATAATAAGGCCTCTGATAATATCCCTATCCCATTCATTTTATTCAACCAAGTAACTCAGTGTAACTCAGATTTTACAGTGACAACAGCAACACTGGCAACAGGACCACTCTAACTGCAGCACAGCAGCGTCCTCCACACAGGAAAATGATCCACCTTTCCCCTCTGCTCAACAAGTGATGAGAAAAAAGCCCTGCCCTGCTCTCCCTCCCCAGTCCTTGTTCCAGTTACAATCCTGCAATGCAAAGGTGAGAGCACATTATCAACTCTCAGCCTATTTCCAGGCTGAAAAGGGGAGCAGTAGCCATCATCCTTTTTACCAAAAAGCACCCCATTGCATTTGTCAGTACAGCTCGGGTTTTACGGGTACACCTGTAGCGTGGAGACCTCCCCAAATGACGGGTTGAGAATCAGATCATTGTCTGTGCATCTCACCTGAGCCAGAATTGCCGTTCAGGTTTAGATCAGACTGTTTCCCTGAAATCCAGCAGTACCTGTCCCACTGGGAGCCCAAAGGGAGGAGCTGCAGTAAGGCAGCTCTCCACTTTAGCCAGCTATGTTTCCTCCTTCTGAAAATCCTAACCCCATGTCAGCTGTTACTGCCTTCGGTGAGAAAAACGAAAACAGTCCTGTTGAAACCAAATGGTGCTGCTGAGTTCCATAAAACTTTCACGTTAATGGATCCAACAGCAGGTTCATTTGTGTAATGGGACTTTTAAACAGACCGTTTATTTCGTTTTAATTTGAAGGGAATGTACTATTTGATCCCATGTGCCTGGCTAGACTTTTGAAACAGAGATAAACCACAAGAACTGACTCACTAAGTCTTTTCTTCTAACCTAATTAAAATAGCATTGAGATATTAACATGCAGAAGTGTAATGTACTGATCACCTCTCCAGTCTACAGGCAGTTTTTCAGCACTCATCTACCAAAATCCCAAAGCTTCCATCGCTCTCTGCTTTGCCCACAGTCACATGCAATAGATGCTTCTGATGCTGCCAGTTTTGTGTGTTGAACGTGAATTTTCCAAGCAGAAACATGCAGCAGATGCAACAAAACCAACCCAAACCGTTCATCATTCCCTAGGCTAAGAGAGGAGGAGGGTGGGGTGGGAAGAAAAATAAAAATCTTCTCTCTGTTCCTCAGAACTTACTATATTCTTAACACTGTGAGGATCTGCAAGGACTAATTTTAAAGTACTTGTTTACAACAAGCACTGAAGTAGAGCTCTAAGCTAGGAAACGGAGAAGAATAACTGAGTACTCCCATGCCTCTGTTCTAGGGTTTACTTCACCTGGAGAACCAAAGCTCTACAGTAAAAACACAGTGAGAAAAGTTGAAAAAAGGCATCGACGACTCCTGCTCACTTAACCCTCCTCCTTTCAACAAAATCACATTTCTAAATTCACAGGACCACATGATAAAAGTGAAGAATAATACAAACACTGTGAAGTATATACAAAACAAACAAGCAACAAAAGGCTCTGCTGAAGTAAAGCTACCCAATAGAGAAAAAGACATCTCAGACACTGATCATGAAAACTTATTTAAACCAAACAAAATTCACTGAAGATCTTGGGTCAAAAAGAATAAATGCACAAACACAATTACTGGTAGCACAAAGCAGGGAGGCTTTATTACAGAAGAGCATAAATAAATCAGAAAAAAGAAGCTAGGTGAAAACTGACGGAACAGCAACAGAATTGAAATATAATTGCACAAGTCCCACAACAGCTAGAACCTCTCCTACAAATTGAGTCTTCATCAGTCAGAAACCAGAGAGGAGGACAAAGAGCTGGGTAGATTAATCGATCACAGGATGAACACCAGTGCCATGCGGCAGTGGAAATGGGTAATGCGATTCTGCAAGGGAGAGCTGAGCTATACCCAGGACAGAGGTACCTGCCTGCACTAGAAGCTCCTGCAGAAGACACTTCGGTACAAGCTACTGCTGGGACATCACCCGGAATGACATGACCACTCTGGTTACTCATCTTCAAAGGAGATACAAAAACGGGAAGAGATTTAAAGAAAGCTGCAGGATTCATGAGGAGCCCAAAGAGCCTGTTTTAAGAGAAGACTGCAAGAGCTTGATTTGTTTAACCTAAACAAATGAAATGCTGGGAGAGAACAATTGTTCTCTATTAGTATGTCACAGCATAAATACGAGGGAGGAAGAATACTCACTGTAGTTTAAGGAGAACATTAGCACAAGAAAAAAAAAAAAAAGGATATTAACTGCACATGTATTTTCCGTTGGAACTGGGAAGATTTCAGCTGTCAGAGCAAACTTTCTATGACAGTAATGGCACAAACATCCAAAGCAGTTTCAAGACAAAATTGATAAATTTACGAACTCAGGTACATGCTGCAGTTGTAGCAGTTACCAAAGGACAGAACTTCATGATCTAAAAGTCCTCTTCCAGTCTTCTGTTACCATATCATTTCATTCTGCATCAGCTTCTTTTACTGTCCCTTCATAACCAGATTCATGTTTTTCAATCTGATTTGAGAACTGGATATTTCCCTAAAATTGCCTTACTAAAACTATTGCTGTGTTCATGCTGCTGCTCAGCTGAGTGCCTCGCTACTCATCTGTCTTGGGTTTGCTAGTCTCACATAAGGTGTTAGGATAAAATCTGTCAGATGATAAGGAGATCTGCTGTCGCCTTGCTAAATCAATTCAGAAATGATGAAATACATTTTTGATAGATGGCGATTTCCTGTACTGGTCCGTTCGTCTCCTTTCCCCGCCCAGCCTGTTGGTTCCATGCATGTTCCAGCAAAGCCTCATCTTTATTTATTACTACTGTGGCTCAGTACTCTAATCCCACATTTAATTGCCATCCCATTATAGATAATACAGAGAATTTACATTTCCACTAATGAAATCTACTTTTGTTCTTATGCCTGGTCCATTGTATTCTTTGCTTTATGTTTAATAACTCTTAAACAAGAATTAAATGTGTAATATTGGCAAGTTATCCAGGGTAGGTCTTTCTATACTAAAGTTCATTTCCTTCATATTCTCATTTTCACTTCTTCTACAGTATCACTGTTATCGCCTGTAAAGTAAAATATAACAGAATTTTAATCCTTGCCAGATATTTCTTTTAAGTATCAAAAGTCACAGTTCTTAAAAGTTTGGAGGTCTGATGCAATCACTAGAAAGTAAAAGTCTTTCAGTAATAATGCAAAAGGTTTATGAATGGTGTGGGTCTCTTGTTTATGTATTGATGCCTGTTGCAGTTTTCCCAAACTCTTCGCAGTTTTTTTCATGTTGTTTTCCAGTTAACAGCTAGTTCCCAGCTACAACATGCTCAGTGTTCTCCGAGTTTCTTTCATGTATTCTCCTTTCTGTCTTCATTATTTCTCCCGAAAAACCATCAGTTTACACAGTCGCTGATATTTAAGTTAATCTTAAACATTATGATTTCATCAGACTGAACACATGATTTGGCTCCTCAACTATTCCTGACCTGCTGCCCTTAAATACAGGTCTCCTATTCTTTGCAAAGGGTTAATCAACACTTACTCAAGGCAAGGTGCCTTCATTACTTTCATTTTAAGGTGTCTTTATTTGTCCAGTAAGGACACTCAATTTATGCCATTCATTTTGTGACGGTCACATTCTTGGACTTCAAATCTTCTTTACCTCCCACCCTGCTAAGCAATTCTTCTGATTCTTACATCCATCCTTTTTAATCTGCTGGAGGGTGAAATATAATTTGTTCCAATGAGCAGTCTATAGATTTCAGAGCCCACATGGGCCAAGCTGTCTTTTGAAGATGAAAGCCAAAAGATACCCAGAGCACCTCAGGGCAGTGAAAATACAGGTGATGCTTTTTTAATACCAAGCTCACTTCCCTTGGGGATTAATGATGGTGAAAAAAAAAAAATCTTGACATGAATGCCCTGTGCTACAGAACCAGACTGAAAGAAAGTGTAAGATCAGGGATCACAGCTGTTGCTTGGATGGCAAGCTTGAGCTGAACAATTTCCTCGGGTCTATAAAAGGATATGAAAAAGGCAAATGAAAATTAGAAAAACTAACACATTTTCTGTTTCCTTCCCTCAGGGAGTGAAAGAAAAATAATATAACAAACAAGAAAGCATTTTCCACAAATAATAGTTTGGTGTGAGTGAAACTAGCTTTCAGCTCTATGCCAGTAGATCATTAAACGAACATACCACAAGTAGTAAGATCCTGGGAAACACGAAACAGGGAGCCGTATGTGTGAACTCTATGAGCAATCTCCCAGCACATCGTGGAGATAAAGATACTGGAGCGCTAGCCTCAAAAAAGAAAACATCCGGTGCTGATAAAGTTGTCAGAAAAATGCACATACATACACAAGAATTGCAGGAAAGAAGTGTGCTTAGGCACCAACCAAAATTCACAACAAAAACATTCTTTCAGCTAATAAAAGAAACACAAAACCCACAGATCTGTGGGACAACTAAGTCACCTGAGCCCTATCAGACTGGTGACCCTGTTATGTACCACCTCTCACAAGAGCGGGCAAGCACTGCTCCCTTACAATAGGAACACACTCAAACTGTGAATAAAGACAAATAAATAAGTGAAGGGTTAGGGGGAGAGAAAAATCAAAGTTTCATTATTAATTATGCAGCACAATGATAAGGGCAATTTTTCTTAAATCAGAAAATAAATTCTAGGTTCAAGTTCTCTGAAGGATATAAAATATTAGAGGATTTTTTATGGTTGTAATCACAAACTCATTTCTCCAGCTACTACTGGCCGTGTCTAATTAGGGCAAAGTACGTTAATGATACAGCGGCACAGCCCAGAGACGTCTTCAGTCGCAATATTAATTGCATTTAGGGAAAGAAGCATGAATTGTGCTTATACAAGCTAATTAGTATGGGTTTGCTAATTAATACTGGAAAGTTAAACTGCCTTTGTCTTGTCAACTGCAATTAGCTGAAGATGTTTAAATTTCTTTTCTTTCTTTTTTTTTTTTTTCTTTTTCTTATTCTTCCAGTAGTAAACTCACTTTTAGCTGACAAGCAAGGAAAGCGTGCACTGGAGTATTCGACTGCAGTTAGGGCAGCAAGTCCATCCCACCTTCCACCAGCAAGACCTTGTGTCCTGTGCTGGTGTCCCCTAGAGCACAAACCACCCTTTGTCTCTTCTTGTCCCTGTTGACACAACTCCCTGAGCTAGGGTCCTCCCCTGCCAAGGACACAGAACATGCAGATGCTGTCTTACTGAGGCCATGATCCTATCCCATTTATCCGACAAGCATTTTACTTTTAAATATCGCTATGTAACGAATGAATTATTTACCAGGGCATCCAAGATGCTCCCCATTGCAGACAAGGAAGCCCATCAAACTCATCAGTGAGATCCAATCAGCTAGTTCACCAGCCCCAGTGCACATGGCTTCATTTCCAGTGCTGAGGGTGGCAAAGCCATTAGGACTCTTCAGGGTGGCGATAGAGATGTCACTCCACAGAGGTTTATCCCAGAAGCAGCCCAATGATCCATCAGACTGTACAATAGCACCTGACAGGTGTTTATTCCATTTCACTTAGGGCCATAAGCTTGTTTGCAGAATGGCTGACGAAAAGCAATATCCACATCTGTCAGCACCCAGAGCAGGATGAGCCCTTCGGCCTCCCCCCAGCTGCAGAGGCTTAACATCAATCTAACAAGCAGTGGATCACGTGAGAAAAACAGGGAGAGGGATGAAAAGGAAGGTGAGATGCCAGGAATCCAAATCAGGCAAAACAGTTGCTGCAGCGTCAGCTTTAAAGGAGTCTGAAAATAAGGCCATCCAGGTGAGACACTGATCTGGAAAGGGTAAAAAAACCCCAACAAAACAAAACCACATAAAGAAAATTTTGTTGGATGGCAGGGAGGAGAGTGGGGCTGACAGTATAACCGCTGGAGCCCTTGGACAGCCCTTTGGAACAGCCACATCCCAAGCGAACAGACCTCTGCCACCACCAACACTGTGGAAGACGAGAAGTGACACATCTTTCCCTACCAGGGAGATTTCGCCTGGGGATGCAGAAGAACCATCTATCACCAGTGAAAAGAAGGACCTATACTGTCAGGTTTCCCCTCAAAAGGGAAAAAGAGGAAAAACAATCTCTATTCCTCTGTATGAAGCAATTTTCCTGTATTTACCCAACAAAATTCAAAATGCTGAATAAAGCCCACATCTCACAACTGGAATCCATCGTCTAAAGCATGACAGAATACAGCCTGCTCATCTGAGGTTGATGTGAGCTTTACTGGAAGATCACAAGACTTGCAGACTTCCACCGAATAACCCTTGGGAATAGGCACTGAACACTAACTGCTGCTTTATCCTCTGCTGATGGATGATGCACACCCCCAATTAATGCTTTAACACTGGAAGTTCCAGTTTCTCCAGCTCTCTGCTAGCCTGTTAAATATGACAAACTTTTGAAGGCAAGCAAATAACTGAAAATCCAGGCTTAATGAGCCAAAAAGAAAAACTTTGAAATGTTTAAAAAAAGCACACATCAAAATATTTAAAGCATAGCAGCAAATTCTTCCTCTGATAAGTCCACTGAGCACAATGCAAAATTGATTGTATAGAATTAAAAACTATTAACAAAGCAGCATGTAATGAGATCAGATGGTAAATAGGATTAATTCAGTTTTCTCTGGAACTACCAGTTTTGACCAGTGTCACCAGAGAAAGCGGCTGAGCATACAGAGATGTTTGTCCACAATGTAAGATCACCCCAGAACCAGAATCAATTAACACTCTCATTATGAAAAATCTGATGGTGGAACAGCAAGGAGCACAAATTAAAAAAAAATACTAGCAGATGTACGGCAACCTATTACTAATACAGGAGGGGCACACCAGTTCTGCCCTCCAGTGCCCTAGTAGAGTTAAGCAGAAGTCTAATAAGACTAGTGTTGGCACTGTGGTTTATAATTTAGATTTTAGAACAGATGTCTGTTTAGCATCTACTTACTAGCCAGTGATACATGCCTATTTTTTCATTAGTAATAAAATTAATCCAGTATAAAATACATCTACAGAATGAGTGTCTACATCCTGGATACTGCTCAGGTTTTTCTTGTGACTAGAAAAAGTTGCAGGAATGCCACAACTTGCCCATGAGCAAACACACTGGTTCACAAAACAGTTTAATGATGACACCTCATTTATCCCTGAGTATGAAGAACCGCATACATTAGCCATGAAACTGCACATAAACCTCCCTACTGCCTGGTTTTGTAGCCTCTATTATTTTTGGTCCTTGAGTGACCTGTCAATAAAATAGACAAACCCAGCAGAAACTTAACAGATTATATAAAAATAGTTTGTGATAATTCTGTCATATCTCATCTGCTTGTCCTTAGCACACTTGAGACGGAATCAAAGGCCCCCAAAGAAAGGAGTTAATTCAGTATGAAATTAAACGCTTGCTTCTGATCTAGAGCTCCTACCAAAGAGAAAGGCAAATGCCAAAAAAAAGGAAGAAAGTCCACGAGATCTCATCCAACACTTGTTCCAGGTGCGTATGGAGTCAGAGTGCCAAGACTAGCAGTAGCAATACAAACTTTTACAGTGCTTATTTTTTATTCATTTTGGAATATTTGGAACTGATCTGCTGTTTAAATGAACTGAACTTTGTATACTTTACTGCTCTGTAAAAAAAAATGAACACTTACCATCTCTGCTCTTTGCTTGTGATTTCCCACTTCTTCCAGAACTTGAGACAGCTGAGCCTGCAAGACAAGAAGAAAAAAAAAAAAAAAAAGACCATGAAGTCTAGGATGTATCCTTCCCCTCCAACCAAAAAAGCCAAGAGCACCATAATATTCACAAATTTGAAAAGGAATTGTGTTGGGTCTTGTTCTGTCCTATCGGCATCCCATGCCATGAGACAATCCTGTCCTAAACAGCCTGAAGCCAACATACACAAGAAATAACAGGTTTATTGCAGAGAAGAATTCCACTGGATCAGCTATCCCACATTTTGGTCCCGTGGTCCAGAGAAGTGTGCCTCTTCTTCATTTCTTTGGAAGTTGCAGAAAGAGCAGTCTAAAGCCCACCCAATTTTTCCAAGCTTAACTTTAGAGAAGGAAGAGGCTTGCTCTGCTCCTGAAAGGTGTGTGTGTTTCAAGGTAACTTCACAGAAAATATCCTTTTGAAGTTCTGGGGTACAGGGTTTGGTTTGGAAGCCTTCAAAATTGTTGTGGTAGAATACCAAGAAAACCTCTGCAACACAACCCTACTGAATTCCTGTGAGAAAAGAACCCAATCCAAAGCTTTTTCTTTTTTAAGAGGAAATTTGAAATTTAAAGAATCTTAAACTTGAACAGAAATATCTTATGTTATCCCTGTATAATGTGGGGACAAATGGCAACTTGACTCAGAGGAGGATCATTTAGAGTTTTGTTTATGAAAAAGGATTTTAAATGAAATTGGTATTTTGGTAACAGCTAAGAGAAGCCACATAGACTACTTGAGCACATCTTCCCACATCTTTTCTTTCACAACACTTTGCAAGCCTGCAATCAGCCTTTCTCTGGTTAGTAGAAAGCCCAAGAAATAGCCACAACTGATGACAGAGAAGCTAATTTTAAAAATGTATCTAAACAAGACAAGAACCCAAAAAACTTTCCTGCAAACTAATTCACGTAAATTCAAGCAGATATTAAAACCCTCCTGAGTCCCTCTAACAATCTCTCGCCACACTTGAAATGGCTCTTTTGAGTACTACATCCAAACCAGGGACAAATAGCAAGTAGTTTATTACAATGAAAAGGAAAAATTGAGCTTTGAAGGCTAACTGCACTGAAATGCAAGCAAACAAAAAATAAAATTAGAGTCTTAGGGATCAGCACAGCAGAAGTTCAATTTTGCAAACAAACAACCAAACAGTTCAAGACTTCCCCAGCCTCAGAGCTCAGCGGAAACTGAAAAAGTTACAGATTCTTGCTGTGCAGGGCCTGGGATGATGTGACATTATTTAAGGAACAGACACTCAAATAAGATGAAAAGGGTTTTAATACAAGCCTGGGACCTGGCACAGGGCAATGAAACACACTCATTAAACACTGCGGGAGATGCCAGTCCCAACCAAACACGGACCGCATGTACAAGCAAGTGAGAAGAAAAAACAAAATTATCATCAAGTTTGATGCTGAAACATCAGGAAACTATAAATTTGCAGACACCTGGGAAAGACCTTTTTTTTCCCCACTACTATTGAATCAGGTAGAATTATACCAGCAGGCTAGAGCCAGGAGAGTCACATGGAGAAGAACAAGAAAACATGCCCTCAGAGATGTTATTTATGAGAGATGCTAGCACAGCCTTTGCAAAACACCCCAAGACTGAACAGTGTTGATCAAAAACAACCCCAACTTTTCTGTATATCAATTAACCTGATCTATATGAAAGTGACCTTTAGATGGGAACTACTGGCCTACTCTAAACTAGATGTAAAGAGCCATTAAGAACTATACATTTGCTTACGATTAATTTGAGGGTCACGCCTCTTCCCTTTAAGTCTCCTGTTAGTAAATACTTCTACAGAATCAGAGTAATTCCGAGTGGAAGAGGCCAGTTCAATCCCCTGCCCAGAGCAGGGGCAGCTACATGAGAATTCTCAGGGCTCTGGATCAGCTGGGTTCTGAGTATCTCCAAGGAGGTGAACTTCAAAACCTCTCTAAGCAACCTGGGTATACTGGGTTTGTGTGGCACGGTTTTGGTAGCAGGGAGGCTACAGGGGTGGCTTCTGTGAGAAGCTGCTAGAAGCTTCCTCCATGTCCAATGGAGCTGGCTGGCCTCGGCTCCAAGACGGACTCACTGCTGGCCAAGGCTGAGCCCCATCAGCAATGGTGGCAGCATCTCTGGGACAAAAGATCTAAGGAGGAGAAAGAAAACTGGGCAGCAACAGAGCAGGGACTCCCTGGCAGCCCGAGGGAAGCCCATGGAGAGGCAGGCTGTGCCCCCAGCCCGGGGAGGTTAATGGGGGGGGGGGGGGGGGGGGGGTGTGTGTGTGCAGATCCCCACCTGCAGCCCATGGAGGACCCCGTGCTGGAGCAGGTGGGTGCCCGAAGGAGGCTGTGACCCCTTGGGAAGCCCACGCTGGAGCAGCTCCCGGCAGGACCCGTGGGCTCATGGAGAGAGGGGCCCAGGCTGGAGCAGGTTTGCTGGCCGGGCTTGTGACCCCGCGGGGGCCCAGGCTGGAGCAGCCTGTTCCTGAAGGGCTGCACCCCAGGGATGGGACCCAGGCTGGGGCAGGGGAAGGGTGTGAGGACCCTCCCCCTGAGGAGGAAGGAGCAGCAGAGACAAGGAGCAATAAGCTGACTGCAACCCCCATTCCCCGTTCCCCTGTACCACTGGCAGGGAGCAGGGAGAGAAAATGGGGTGAGGCTGAGCCTGGGAAGAAGGGAGGGATGGGAGGAAGGTGCTTTAATATTTGGTTTTATTTCTCATAATCCTACTCTGATTTAATTGACAATAAATTAAATTAATTTCCCTGAATCGCATCTACTTTGCCGGTGACAGTAACTGGTGAGTGATCTCTCCCTGTCCTTATCTTGACCCATGAGCCTTTCATTGTATTTTCTGTCCCCTGTCCAGCTGAGGAGGGGAGTGACACAGCAGCTGTGGTGGGCACCTGCCATCCAACCAGCGTCAACCCACCACACTGTGCCAAGCTTTAGTCACCTTGACAGTGGAAATATTTTTCTTTATAATATTAAGGCAACAGTACGCTATAGGAACCTGTTTAAGGAAATGGGTATAAGAGCATTTTAAAGTACAAGAGCTTGATAAAATTCAGAAAAAAAAGCATAGAAAAGACTGACACATTTTACTTCAGGAGGACGCTGCAGAAAATTTTAGACAGGAGAGGAATAATACAAAGGGATGGGAGAAATTGAAAATACAAGCAGGAAATATTCCATAATTTACCTTATATAGAATATGGCTTGGGGAAAATAACGGAGTACAAACCTCTCAAGCTGCTATCCCACAGCGACCTAGAGGCAAACCTGGACAGCGAGTCTGAAACAGCAGCACGGTAACAGCAGATCAATATGATTTGGAAAAGCCACCGTATAAGAATTGATTCACAAAGTAGGTTTTCTTCATTGCATTTATTTCTAGGCAGCTCATCTCAAAGGGAAAGAGTAGCTAACTAGTGGGAATCCAGAGAGCAGCAACTAAACTGACTAGATTGCTGGAAGAAATGATTCATGAAGATTAAAAGATTTTTAATGTATAGTTTGACTACAACTCTCACAGAAGAGCAAAAGGGACATATTTAATGCATCGAGAGCCATTACAATGATAGAGCTGTAATGAAGGAGGCTTTCCCAGCACAGCTGATGCTGTCTGATGTGCTCGCAGCCGGTGCGGAGACCCTCCTGCCCATGCCCACCTACGCAGGCAGATGTGGAAGCACAAGCGAAAGCCCAAACTTGCAGTGGGGTCCTCTGTGCCTGCTCTCGCCTGGCTGTGAACAGATGATCTGAATGCTTTATCACATCTAGTTTGTAAACATTAGCCCTACCCCAGACTTTATATTAGCTTAAATCAAATATTGAACCTAGCTCAGCTGTTAGAGGACAGCTGCTTGCAAAGTGATTCACTGCCATGTTCCTTCTAGGCCACAAGAAAATACAACCTAATCACCAGCAGCATGGCAGATGCACACATTTTTAATTATGAAGAAGAAATTAGGCTCTGAACTTATCCCCACATCTCACTTAATCAAGAATGCATCGGAGGAGCTGTCAGCCACCACAGGCGTGGAAGGAAGGAGCTGCAGGGCCCTGGACCAGTGCCTGACAGTGTGCTGCGCCCCTGCACCCAGCCCCCCTTGGGGCATCTGCCAGGGAAGACCTGAAAGAAATACCGTTTCTTGGAATAGACTTTTTCAGGAATGAACTGTCGGATTTCTCGGTTCAATTGGCTCTGGCCACTCCCAGCCAATGAAAGCACAAGCAACGAACCCGAGTCATTTCAGGTGGTCAGGGAGGAGATGGCGTGCAAGGGCCCTGGACCCCCGCACCCGCAGGCATGGGTGGGTGATCTGCAGCAGGTGCTGGAGCAGTTTGCCAGAGTTCTGCACTGGCAAAAGCAACGTCCTACCTATAAGTAGCTCCGCTCTGTTTTACAGGCTTTTTGATTGATCACATTCACCTTGGTATCTCAGGGATCTCTCAGTAGCTTGCATGCTGAATTTTCAGACGATGCATAAACGTTAACTTAAAGCTCCAAGGAAATTCTCATTACTTAATACACATGTTAAATTCCCACAGATCACTGAGCTCAAGCATTAAGAAATCTGATAAGCTAACAGATATTAAGAATCAGATATACAAATATATGTAAAGTCCAATTTGCCTACTGAAGGCAGCACAACCAGGTAAAACAAAATCAAGCAGTAAAGCAAGAAAAAAAATGCTCTCAAGTATTCAGTCAATTACTTTAAGCCTCCGAAAGCAGGGTTTGTCAATTCAAAACATCCATCTTACATGACAATAGTCTAATCTACTGTCAATGCTACTGCCGTCCTAAGAGAGTGGCCAGAAGGGAATGATAACCTGTGCTCCGGCCTCGCAGGGATGCCGCAGCTCAGCGCTGAAGGAGGAGCAGGAATGGAGAGGAACTGATTCAGATCCTGAAGAGACCATTCTGAGTTGTTTTAGTTTGCTTCCCTGCATCAATAATTCATCTTCTACACCTTCCAAAAGTCAGCTTTCACTGACAACGCTGGAGGAAACTGGTCAGGGAGAGCTTAATGAATGAAAGTAAAGCAATCCGGTGGTTACAACGCAGGTGTTAACACTGACTGCATCAGCAGCCCCACGTTCTTCTCTGGGGGCTGGTTGTGAGCCAACTACCCTGACCGATAGGCAAGCAGCTCAAATGTGAGACTCACTTGTAGGAAAAAATTAGCTACTCAATCTCTAATGAACGGTCTTTCTCTACACAACAATACCCTCTGCTCTACAAGCAATTAGCAAATCGAAGCACTCTCTTTGTGGACCTGCATTAATTTACTCCTCGATGTTGCACATTGAATAGCTCATAGGTATGGCACTGCACAATAGTAGCAACAGCCAGAGCCATAAAATTAAAGCTTGCTTCAAAGAGTTAGGGAAGCAAAATTATGCGTGCTGCATACAGGGGATAAATCAAAACAACCTTCATTTGGAAACATCATTTTAGTCTTATGCTTTCATCAAAAAACATGATTATCTTAACAGTCACATAATACAATGTAGGTACTTTACAAGGGAGAGAAACAAGCAGCACATTCAGTACCTCAAATTAAAAAGGGAGTCATTTTTATTCTTCCTTATCAGGGTGAAATATCTGAGAACACACATAGCTGCCTATTCCAGGGTTGTGCTTTCACAGCTCTAAATCCCAGCTGCAGGTCCCCAGAAGGAAGGCCACTTGCTGGAAGGGCAGCACGACCACATGGGAGGGGAAGAGGAGGCTCAGCCTGGCAGAGCTGTAACACAGCTGCAAAACATGGCATTTTTACAGCATGCCAAAGCCCCAGACACCCTTAGCAGTATTTTATATGCAACAGTTGTATGCAAATTCAAGTCAAGTGTGACGATTGGCAAATTTAGGTATAATGTTAATTAATAGCTATTTCAAATTAATTAACTTCTAAGATAAATTCTTGCCTCTTCTCTTTGAGAAAGTTAACACACAATTTAAATTTACAAGGATATATCGGCTACCGATCACAGAATTACGGAATCTTCTATGTTCTAACATGCCCAATCATTTCAGTTGCCTTGTGCTGGCTGCTCTCCATTCCCTGGGTAATGTCACAGTAACTTATTTATCTGATCACTTACAAAATAAAATACAAGATGAAGCTTCTTTGATCAGGCTAGATGGCCTTAAAGTGTGGTTAAAGCATGATGTGACCTGTAACAGGGTCCAAGGCAGCGTATCTTATCTGATGCCATAGTCTAGGGAAGAAGGAAGGAAAAGAAGAGAAAAAAAAAAAAAAAAAGAAAAAAAAAAGCACAGCATTGCCTGTTTCTGTCAGACCTGGGAGACACAAGTAAAATATAGTGCATCAAAGCTGCAGCTGAAATACAGAAGGAAATGCAAAAACATGGCTGCGCTCCCCGGACAGTTCTAGTAAGGAAAGCATTGATTACAACACTTACAGTTCAATCAAACCTAAAAGCATATAGCTCTATGCACCACGCTGATGAGTTACGTGGAACAACACAGTAGTATCATGATAATACTTTGAAGAGAAGGTTGCAGTCACTAATTAACTTGCACACAAAGATATTTTTGTAAGATTCTGACTTGTGGGGAAAACAGAAGGAAAACTTTGATTTCACAAAAGCCACAGACAGCTTACTTATGGGGGTGGCAGAGACGGAGGCAGAAGTAACTCATCAGCCACTTGCAGTTAGACTTCAGTTTATTTGCATACTGTGATCCTGCATATTAAAATATTGTGAGAACTGAAATGAAATTTTCATTAGTGTTCAATCTGAAATCTCACTCATGGGATTCAGCTTCCAACAGTTAATGCATGAATTTGCCTGTTTATACTTTCAAGTTACATATCCGTTTATACGATGGTAGCCAGTACCTTCCACCTTCAACCCATTAGCCCACCATCACTGCAGACTGGTAGCAGTACAGTATTGTTTTGGCATCTCTGAAACGCACTACAAAATTACACTGGATTAAATGGTCATTTCTAATTTAAAATATTGTGATGCTTTGTAGATGAAATTACTGATCTTTCACAAAATTGCATCAATTGAGATCACAATCAGGAAGACTGTTTAGTATCAGACACTGCTAAAAGATTTCCCCACTGCTTTACAGATTCAATTTTGCTGTTCTCAAAAAAGTTCTCGCGGTTATAAAATCAAATGCACATCCTTTATAAAGTGGGAAATAACAGCTACAAATAAACTCTGGTGCTGTCTCAAAAGCATCAAAACCACTGTATTATCTTACAGGAGCAAAACTGGAGGGGGCGGGGGTGGCCCTCCATCTGATCCAAAAGCGAAGGGGAAAATTCCCCAACAACTTTTGTGTGTTTCAGAAATTTGTATGTAGTGAAGCAACACTCATTCTGACTTGTAGAAAAGCTGCAACATGCAAAACGGAGACCATTACTTAGTGACATAATTTATATTACGTGGATAGGCTTACAGCCCAAAGAAAAGCATGTGTTTCAGGCTACAGCTTATGTGGTTTTCCATGTAATTTAGTCCCTCTAAATTTTACCCCAAGCCAAGAACAGGCAAGACAGGAAACCAGAATGCCTGTGAGCAAGATGTCCCACATCTCCAGGGACTCACGCTCCCGGGCATCACGGCAAAACACAACACCCAGGGACTGAAGGCTACTGCTTTGTGCAGGGTAGGGAAGGGTGGTTTTTATAAAAAAAGCAAGAGCTGGCACTTACTTGAGAACCACTCTTCTCCGGCTTTGGTGTGCAGCAGGGAAATGCCGCCCCCAAGTGAGAGACAAAAATCAGCTGGTTACCAACGGGAGGATGAATAAAGCAAAGGCTCTTGGGTGCTAAACGAAAAAAATGATACTGCAAATTGAAAAACTGCTGAAGTCATAGTTATAATGACTGAAGATACAGGGAAAACATCTGCAAGATACGGGCTCCTGTCAACACACTATCAAGATTTAGGGACAAAGATATAATAACCAAGCCTTTCTCCAGCTCTTCAGTCTCAAGGACAGGCTGAACTCTCTCCTTCTAAGAAACACAATCCATCTAAGAAACACAAACGTCAAGAATTCGTGACAGTAAGCTTATTATAATGAAATCACCCCAAACCCTCACTGGTTAAGCTCTGAGAAAAGGGTGTAAACAAAGTCACTGTGGAACAACTGATACGAGAAAGATAGGATTTCAAGCAGAAATTGCCCACATCCTTATTCCTGGCAAGTCACTTGACCTAGCTTAAAATAAGCTGCATAGTTCTGCGGCAGAAACCCGGCTTTTGTTCCCACTCTGCCTAACAACTACCAAGAGACCCAGGGCAAAGTACTAAACTCTCCGAAACTCCTTTTTTCTCTCCCTCTCTAATGTAAAGATAATAGTCACTTTGTAAAACCATTCAAAAACCTTTGACCAAAGGTGATCTCTGAGCACGAGGTGCCACTATCGACACAAAACACACCTGATGGGCCACATGCTCAGGTAAAAGGATCAAGCACCATATTAAGTGCAGAACTCAGCACCGGCACGTTCAGAGGTGGTGGTAACCTAATCTTCCTGATCCTCAAAGCAAAGGTGACCTTCACAACTGTAATAAAACGCAAAACTTGGAGGAAGATTCTGAACTTCTCTAAATCTATTTCATCAACACTGTTCACATAATCTCCCAGGCAGATGCTGTCAGGTAAGGAACGCAGCACCAAAGCAAATTGGGAGATGGAAAAATGCAGAGCATTACATTCAGGAAAGGATGAGTCTTCGGAGATCAGACAGCCCTATGCTAGACTGAAACACTTATAAAGAAAGCAGGTAGGTGCAGGTAGGTAGGAAAATAAGGGGCTCAGGTGTTACCAGAAGTTTCATGTGACAAAAAAGCATTAAATTTGCAAAAATATCTCAAAACAAGAGCAAGCATTTGTTGTTTTACTCTCTGAGCTGCAACTGAGGTTGAGGCAAGATTGAGGGGTAACAGCCGAGCAGTTCTTCTCTACTGTTTTTCCTTGATGCTTTCATTCAACACCTTGCTAAGAAGGAGCAAAGACCAAGAGATTAGCACAGCTCTGCTGGGAACGATACACTTTTGCAGTAGGTCTCCTTCCCTCCATCCTAATCAAATGGTGCTGCAGCCCTTGGGGAGAGAACACATTGCCAAACAAAAAATGTGAGTTTGCAGCTGCTTCCTCAACAGCAAAGGGCAGCCTGACTGATGAAACTCTGCCAAGCCAATAGCTTCGAGCATTATGCAGTTGGCCAGTACAGCATCTCCCAGACACACACAAGTGACTGCCGGATGCTGGCGGACTCTCCAAAGGAGTCATTCCCCATCACTGGAACACCCATCAGAAAAGCCTCTGCCACTAATGCTGTCTTTGTGGGCTCAGATATATTCCTGCCTCGGAAAAGCCGCTGAGTGCGCAGTCGTAGCAGGGATTCCCTTCTCTTTTGCTGCTCCCCTAGCAAAATTTTTAACCCAACAGCAAAAAGATAACCTGGCATAAAATCTGTCCATTGAGGGTTGACCGCAAATCTCTTGCCAGGAGAAAACGAGATTATTAATGTATTAGTGCAACTAAAAAATATTAGGAAAGTATCAGACCATTCCACAGGGAAATAGCAAAAAGGGCAAGGAATACAAATCATTTGGAGGACACTAAAGAGAATGAATTTTACTGTGCTGTGATCAAATCTAAAGCTGAAATGAAGGGGCACCAGCACAAGGTTCTGAAACAAAAGTAGCACCTCTGGGAATCAGGTCATTCATTGCTATTTAAGTGATCTGAAAATGGGCACTATAAGCAATTCTGTGATCTGGTGAGCACAATGTTTTCTTCAGGTTGTATTAAACCTTCTTGAACTGGGAAGCAGTGCTAGAGACTACAAGCAGATGACACGGTAGCTATCAGGAATAGAAACCCTTGCTATTAGATGTGACGATGAGTTGGCTGGGGAAAGGAGCCGCAAATGTTTGTGCATTTATTTAATATTCTGTCAAAATTTTAACTCCAGAAGTTATTCCCTCCTGTGCCTCTTCAGATTATCAGCAGAATGAGCTCAAGCTCCAAAACCCCTCTCTTGATGAAAGCAAACATTAGCGCTCACCAAACCCTGAAAAAGGGAATCTCAAACACTGAAAGTGGTGGCAATATGACACCCACCATCTCTACCAAATTGTGAACTTTTCTGCCACTCCTTCCTACGTATTTTTCCAGTACCACCTCCCTGGATCCAAGTACTCCCCCTATCAGTTGCTTCCAACTAGGTTTGATAGCTAGAGGGAAAGAAATGACATTTAGTTGATGAAGTCTGTAAATTAGTCAACAAAAATGTTCACTCTAATCCATTCATCAGAAAAAATGGTGGAATTACATCTCTACCTAAAAAAGCCCTTCTAATTTCAGCCCAGTGAGTCAGCACTGCTGCATCTCATCACTAAGAATGATTCATTGTCACTGCACTTCTCAAAGTCAAGAATAAGGGTATTCACCCCAGTTCACTGTCATCTCATAACTACTGTGGATTCAGGCACTGTGTTTGCATACAGTGCTGTTATAATGATTTATGTGAGTGTGACACTTTTAATTTAAAGGCATAAAGAGCTACTGTCAGTCTGCCGACCACAAAGGAACATTTTCTTTCCAGTGGGCTGACAGCTGAATACCTGGAAAATATTCTTGCTTGCCAAGAAGAGGTCTCTACACCCTTACAGCCTAAGGGTAGCAATGCTTCTGAAGACACAGGTGGATGGCCAGTGTCTTTGGAGAGAAACACTAATACTTGGTTATGAGTTAGAAGAAACTTTTCAGAGGAGATAGAATCTGAATAGAAATTCAGACAAGTGGTATACATGGAAAGCCTCTGCCCCAGACGGAAGCAATGGTGAGGGAGAGGGTTTTATGCATGGATTAGATCCCAGCCAGAAGCTCTATAACTGGATGAAACAAAGAATATAGAAAGCTAAGCAGCATAGCTGCGGTGTTCTTTTATACAAGTCTCCTAACATCACACGTTCATTTTGACTAACCTTTCTAACTATTAAAACAAGGCTACTGAACAGCTCCCCGTGACCTTAGCACCCCCAAGTACTCAATGGCAGTACCTTCCTCTAAGCTGCCCGAGGCTGTTTGTCAGCTGGTGATGTGTGGCAGTAGTTCAGAAAAGATGTCTTTAATGATACGAGTGTGCTGTGAGCCCTGTCCCTAACTGTATCTCACTGCTATCCCCACAAACACACTCCAAACAGGAGCCCTCAGGCGTGTCAGCGTACTTCCCAGGGAAATTGTTTTAAGCCAGCCAGCAAATGCCATTGGGGAAGTGAAGATCCATGTTTAAATCAAACTTTTCTTCTACTGGGTTAATTTTAATCTAGTTTGGTTTCTTCTCCTGGTTCTCAGTACTGCTGGCACAGGTTGTGCTAACTCAAATAAAGGTCAAGGAGGCGTTTAAGCCACCACTACCCTTGGCTTGCAAAATTATAGCCGGTGTATTTTTGGCATACAGCAGAACAGAAGACAGAGGGTAAAGTGCCTAAGCCTCGGAGGGTCTCCAACAAATTTCAAACACTCTTGGAAGTTGCTAGGTAACAATGCTAACCCCCGGACAAAAACTGTGCAATGTTTGCTGTGACAAAGCAATGCTTGTATTGCCCTTGCTTCTGCTCTGGGAATGCGTTTGCTGATGACCTGTCTCCTTTGCTGCCAGAGTATTTCCAGACTCTAGTCTGGGTGTGTAGTTGGATTTTGCTCAATAAAGCAAACATTACATTTCAAACATAGCTATTATAATTAGCAGAAGCTCATTGCTCAATTCCCCTTCCAGACAGGGATTTCCAAATGTCACAGTGTGCTTAGCACAGCTGATCTGCATTGATGGCTGCTCTAAATGCAACTGACCGAGGAGGGTCCAGAGCAAAAAATCAACTCCTATACCAGGAGGTGAGACAAAAAAACAAATACAGTAACTGTCCTTTATCCTGTACCTTCATTTTCTTGTATCTTCTGTACAGCACTATGAGGAAGACAAGTTCAGCAGAGAGACTCTCCTCTTCAACACAGAAGGTATATTCACACTTGAGGCCAAGCAGCAATTTCTCTTAGAATTTTATACCTGTTCTCTGGGTCCCCAGATGACTCTGCCCTGTCCTGGTTGTCAAGCCAGGATACCATGGCATAAAAACAAAGAGCAGTAAGGGGGGAACAAAAAAGTTTAAAAAATATCCTAAACTAGTACAGCTACTGGCTGCTAAAACCATTTTGCAGAGGCTCTGGCAAATGCAGAGACCCAGTTTAAAACTGTATTTGCTTTCTAAATTGGTTTTGTAAAAGTATAACCAACCTTACGTAATATTACAGCATTGCAATATGTAATGTGCAGCATTAAGAAAAAAATTGCAAAGTTTCTTCTCCCAACACATACCTACCCACGATGAGCTCCCAGTCTTGAAGGAGAACGCTAGCACTGACATTTCCAGGTATTACATAAATCAGTGGTTTCCAGCCTCCTTGCAGACAAGCTTCCCTGCAAAAATCCTGGCAAAGCTCCACACCTCAGCATGTCCCGTGGAGCCAGCAAAAGTCCAGCTGAGTTTATTAATGTAGGTCTAATGCAACATCTCACCTGTGATGTACTTGTGTTTCACCCACAGCTCCTGCCTCACTGCTCGGGATATACCAGTATAAACTTCCTTCACTTCTCCAACACCCCAGGAGGGGCTGAAGATGATTAGCACCAACCCCGCTCAACAAAAGGAGAAAACAAAGCACAAAGATCATATGTCCTTTGCAAGGCCACAGGGGCAGTCACAATTTACAATTATAATATAGCTCGTCAGTTTTGTACTACAGATACACTAGGATTTAGAGGCTGAAGTTGCAGGGGGAAAAAAAGAAAAGAAAAAAAAAAGGGGGGGGGGGGAGTGGTGTGTTTAACAGTAGCCTCTATCAGAAGACATTCCTTACACTGAAAAAGTAAAGAATCCTCCAAGATGACAACTAGAAGAAAAAGACATGTATAAAATACATTTTTACCATGCTCAAATCAAATATCCCTGCACACCATGGTCATGCTTCTGTAACTTCCTGGAAGAGGAGCAAAACTCTTCTACTTTTATTTGCTAATATATTAAAAATAAACAAATCCCAATGGAATTTAAGCACACTGTAGAGGTTCCAGCAAAAAAACATCAAAAAAGTAAGCAAACTAAAAAGATCCTCTCTTGGCACGCTCTTGAAGGAAGGATTCACCACATTTCTAATTGACTGCTACCGTGGCATAAGTGAATAATCTATAAATAGGCAACAAATGCAAAGCAAGCACTTGAAGGAAACAGCAAGATTATTTTTTTTGTTGTTGTTTCTCTTGTTATTGCTTAATGGTTTGTTGGGAAGGAGGTGCCTAACAAGGTAGAAGAAACATGGCAAAAATATAAAGAAACAGAAAAGGATGGGGTGTGGGAAGGAGGGATAAAAGAGACATGAAGGCATTCAAATGTATGAAGTGCACAAACACACTTTTGCCTCTCGTTTTCCAGAAGACTGAAGAAGCATGAGGGATGGGAGAAGGCGCACAGCTATGTCACAGCATCAGTTAGTAACTGGGCCACACTGAGATAAGCAGGGACAGAGACAAAGAGGTAACACAGGCAGCATCTATCACGTGCAAAACATGACACCCAGCCACGATGCTCTCGTTGGTGCGGTCCATGCAGCAGCAGCGCTCAGGCTCACCGTTACGGTGGAACTGCTCTCTGTAGGCAAACTGAAGCTGGTATTTAAACCATGAGTACACAGGGGAAACATGCTTGTGACTGCGGATGCCCTGAAGACTCCCCCACACCCATAACTTGAAGAAGGCTTTTATGTTATTGATAGAGTCTTCTCTGAAAACTCAAGCTCCTGTGGGCCATCCTGGACTAAATTCTAGTCTTTTCTACGTATCAGATTCAACATACTATTAAGTGCAGCCATTAAAGCACCAGAAGTGTTCATGCAGCTATCTTGTGGCAAGAGTCATCCAACATAGAAGTAGACTCAAAACTATTATTAAGCAACCATCCACATCATAAGAAAAGTGAAAATATATCAATGAACAACAGAGCTGGAGGAATCTGAGTCATTCCCAGAGATGATCTAGTTTCTGGAAAGCATGTGTAGGAAAATTTCCAATAAACTCAGTTTTTTAATATTAAATAATCAGTTCTCAAAATAACTGGAAGTTTTATTTCACAGCTCTTGCTCCAACCTGTCTGGTCACCCTCCTCCTCCTTCCCACAGCTAGTCTGACTGCCCACAACATTCCCAGTCTCTAGCTTTCCAGCATTCATCAAAGCAGCCAACTTAATTATCGTTTTTAATTACTCCTGTTAATCCTATGCTTCTTCTTTCAAGCCTGAAGGAGGCTCTCACAGAATCCAAGGAGCAGAAAACCTTCTGATTTCTCTTTCCAAGGAGTTTGGCTAGTGTTAAGGTCCTTCACTACTCCTGTAAAGTCCTTCCTTGCAACTCCATGGCAGATCTTGTGCAGCACATGGGGTTTGCCAGCGAGCAGCCCAGGACCTCCTTGGAGCCTTCTCCTCTGTGGTGATGGAGGCTAATCCCATGCGAGCTCTGCACAGATTTACAGCTCTCTCAAAGTTAAATTATTTAATTATTTTCTCCTGTAGGGAAGTGGAGAAGGCTACCAAAATGGACTGTAATCCAAAACTCCATCAGTCAGTATCTTTAATAGCTTCCAGCTTTTAAGTATAAAAATCAGTCAGTATCTTTAATAGCTTCCAGCTTTTAAGTATAGAAATAGCTTTTTATACTTAAAAAAAAGGTATGCAAGGGTTAAAAAAAATTAACAGAAAAGAAATCCTTGCATAGCACAAGTGTGATACATATTCTGTTTGCCGACCGCCAGTTTAATCTTCATTGTAAAAACTTGCAGGAGAGTTACTGTGAGGGCAAAGGGCAGGATTAATCAATCTGGAGCCCAAGTCCTTTGTCTATCCATAAAATAGACAGAGCAGAAGGAACAGAATTGCAAATTTCCTTACACTGCCCCATCAGTGCTTCTCAGTTTGGGGCTGAAAGGATTATCTCCAGAGGGAGCACTGCAATTTTATCTTAGACATGGTCCATTTGTTCCTTGGCCCTTCTGCTGAGGCTGCCAACAAAGATGCCAGGCAGGTTGATATTTTTGAGATGCTAGTGTTTATCTTCTCTGAGTGAACCAAACAGCAACTCATTTCAGGAAAGCAATCCAGCAACTCGCAATCGCTTCTCGCTCTAGCAAATGCAGACTGACAAGGCAAAAGGTGAAACAGCTTGATGGTCCCATTAGAAGCCTCTGAGTTTCCTCGCACCTGAATGCCTGTCTAGCAAAGCTGTGCTACAGAAACATAAAAGATCTCCATTTGGCAAGGAAAGGAAAGAAGTCAGAACATATGCCAAGATAATCTCAGTTATTAGCTCCTGCCACAAAGGTACAAGATGTATTGAATTGCTCCTCCATCGCACAGCATGGGATGCTCTGAGGCTGGGAGTTCCATTTCAGAGGCGTGCACAGGCTCGCTAGTGGATGGGCATTACAAGGGATGCGGTGAGTACACACGGATCTAATGCTGCAGGCAAAATTAAATCAAGCAACAGAGCCAGGGTAAGGGAACACAAAGCATGACAGATAGCTCCCTTCTGTAAATATTTGCAAGTAATAATTGGGAACACTGTTTTTTAACCTCCTGTTCACGCTTAAATTTTCTTTCTTCTTAACTAAGCAGATTATCAGCTAAGAAGATTTGCCTTTGCCTAAAAGTAGCTGACCTCAGAGCAACACCTGCTGGCCTCTCCATCCTAGGCTGACAAATGCCAAAACGGTGACCCACTCTTTGGGGAAGAGGCCATACAGGAAGGGTATATAAAATGTACATTTGTTGTAGGAGTGGCAACATTTGTGCCATTCAGCAGCTCCAAGATGTTCACAAAGACTCAAGTGTGACCTTTTCCCTCTCTCAATCCCCTCTGCTGTTCTGAAACAAGTGGAATCCAAAGAGCAAGTGGAATGCAACAGAAACTAATATCCGCAATAATTACTGTAATGTATGAAGTGTTGATGGGCTGTAGATATCAGATACAATGAATCTGGGTCTTGCCTGGCCTAAATAAAAAGGTGTTCATTATCTTGAGAGGAAATGCCACTTAGGAAAGATAAGGTCATGCCGCACTGTGAAGATAAATGTCATTTCTCTATATAGCTATGATAGTCTCACCTACTGTCTTCAGAAATGCACGTAAACAGCAAAGCAGTAAAAGCCCTGTAAAATTACCCTGGGACACTATGTTATTTTAAGAGCATAAAGCCAGTCATCTGGAGTTCTTTGGATGTGCATTCCTGAACATGCCTTAAGAACACGTATGTATGTATACACATGTATTTACATTGTGCATTTTGGTAGTAATAATAAACCAAAAAAATTAACTGATACTTTCAAACAAGCTTAGATATGGTTGGTATCATGTATGTTGAAAGAATTTCAGACTAATCATGTATTTTATACTGTTATACACATTCCCAGGAATTGCATACATTTGCATAGGTAGTTCTGTGCTCATCACAAGCCCCCAGGCAGCCTCTGCTAAGCACAATGAGCAACTCTAAATAAATACCATACATAATGCTAACAACTCCTCTCTTTTCAACAGCTCTGCATGCTGCCATGCTGCAGCTGAGATAGAATTAAGTACACTCAGATGATCTTAGAGCAAACGGCACCGACAGAACAACCTCCATCTAATAGGAACGGCAGCATCAGAGGCCCAGGTACCTCCAGCCAAGGCTTTTGGAACAAGGTGAGGTCTCCTTGCAGCACTCTGCAAGCAGGTGCTCTTGCCCTTTCACACCGGCAGACAGAAGGCGAATAACAGCTGGAGGTGATTTAGCCACTGCTTGAATGTTCCCATCTAAAGAAATACGGTTTTGTCACCACAGTCGTGCAGACGTCACTCCTGTCCTAACACCTTTCTTCATAAAAAAAGGTCACAGAATGCTTCAGAACCCAGCACGCTCATTTTGCTAGGTGTAACTAGATCCACGGTGGTCAAAGGAGCATACATTTTATCTGAATACTTGAGAAAGGCAGGTTGGGGAACTGATCTGTCCTAAGGCTGCACTTTCCACTAATGAGATGACCTCTTAGAGAAGAGAATGAACCAGATGATTAGGAAGTGAAGAACACTGCATCTGTATGAACAGTTAATAACATTAAGAGTAGTCAGAATATAATTGCCAAAGGTAGGGTGGATAACAGCTTAGCAATAATATCTGCCACAAAGTTCATTTGGTTTATGGTCTCTACCATTAGGCCAGTTCCCAACTGCATTGCACAGCCCTAAGAAAAATTCAGAGTTTGTAGGCTCTCAAGAGATTCTCCCATAAATTAATACTGATACAGATGCTCATTGTTTCTTTGTGTACATAAATAATGTACGGTAGCAGTCTCCACACAAAGAAGCCTCAGAAAACTCTCCCATTACACAAGATAGTCTACTTAACCTCTACAAAATAATTACACTCTTCACATTCATAGCTACTGAATATATCATCGGGGTTTTATATACCAATAATAGTGGAATTTTTCAAGCTTCTTGTTGACTTCCTTTAAAAATTTAAAATATTTATGTTTAGCAGCTCTTCCAAGAATCAGCTTTCCAATGGGAAATGAGCTGTTTCTACCATTTTCCAAAAGGAAGTAAAGTTGATGTTACAAGAACTCGTGTTTGCAAGTCTGACGTGGAATGCAGGCAACAGAACACAGAATAGATAAAAATCAATGCTTTAAACCAGAAATCAGTTCTGGTTTTAATGTGGTCTTGAATAGAACTAAAATATGAGTGTACATCTGTCAAAGCTAAAGCCATTATAGCCATTTAAACAAATTGAAAACATAAATCAGTTCAATATGTCAAATCAATGTGCCATGAATTTCATATCTATGTTACTGACATCACAGTTGGATTCATGGCACGTGTATTGTACAGTAGTACTGCTCATTTCATTAAACAGCATAAATAAAAATCAGAATAAAAACGTTACATCTTACATTACAGGAAGACTGTGGCATTTTCCAAAACTTAGGACTTCCAGTTTGTTTTGCTGAAGAGCTTTTAGCACAATCAAAGCACATTTGACATTAACACTGATTAAAGCAAATAGATAAATTGTAAAGCCTCTGAGAAAACAGAATTGTTCCTTACAATTTACCTGGACCACCCCTGAACAGAGGAGATCTATATCAACAGCTTTGTTTTTATTCACAGCTTGGTGAAAACTGCTATCAGCTGGCTTTTTCAATTATTCTGTTCCCAGCCTTTTCCAAATATTAGTAGGCTAGTCATATTTCAGTAAAAAAGAAAAAGAGAAAAATAAAGAGAGAATTCAGCCACCTTTAAATTCTGATCAAGTTACGACTTTCAATGGTGCCGCACTCTAATTCATGACTTTAATATGAAACCAAACTGGGGAAATGAAGATGCTGCAGCCTATGGACAAACCAGTCCATAGGGGAAGACTAGCGGAACGCATGGGAGTAAACACAAATCATAACTATGGAGAAGTATTAAAGGTGAATAATTATGTGTGTTCTGAAATAAACCAATTGCAGTTGGCTCTTGCATTTAGGCACCGTTCAACTAACTGTACTCAAGCACTATGCTGAACCAGACTTTTTAGACTAATTAGTTCCCTGAAGAAACACCTCTTCTACTACTGGTAATTAAGGCCAAAATAAAGAATCAATGGGCTTCAAAAAGAAAACCCAGACAGCAACAACTGTTGTTCTAATTGCCATAATAACCAAAGTATTAAGTGTATTGAAGTGGATCTCACAATCCTTGCAAACTGCAAAGAGCAAGAGTGTTAGGATCCACAAGAGCATGGGAACAAGCTTGTGTTGATATTTTTTTTTCTCAAAGCACTTTTTCTGTTTATATATTATAACTATTTGTTAACAGGATTTCAACAGAAGTCTGTAGCTGGAGCCCATAGAAACACAGTGGGCAGAAATGAGCTCAGCTGTACAACAAGCCTGTGTAGAGGCCCTGCAGGAAATCTCTGGAGACTTTACAGCATAGTTTTAAATAGAAAATAATCATTAAAAATATTAATCCCTCTTTCTTACAGGAAACCACCATCTTGAATTAAAAGATGACATGAAAACACAAACACTTAAAATCTTAAATTATGCAGAGATTATATAATTATTCTGGAATGAAGCACTAGAAATCACAGAATTCAAATTCAGCCATCATAAAAATAAAAAATCTCAAGAAGTTCAGAACATATCTTAAGACACCCTGACAAGCACTATTTAATGTCATGCAGAGTTAGGGAATATCTAAGATTTACTGGCATTTTCCATGTAAAACATTATCCCAAGGTGCAAACTTAGCTTTTACTTTTTTCACAAGATATTTGCCTCCCTTCTGCCCTAGCACCGCTTGGCTTTCATAAGCTGTTAAAGCTTTCATCAATGTGAGAACGTTCCTAAGTAGCAGTCCTAATAATCAGGAGACACTTAACATCAGCCTTAGGTCTGTACTAGCACTGAAGCCTGAATCACCAATATAGTTCAAAAACAGACGAGATGTGCTGGCCTGAGAGCACCTCTGGGAGATCCAGCATAAATGAACCTGGCTTTTAGTCTGGAGAGACACTGGCCAGGAGCAGCTAATTTTTCCAATTT
This sequence comes from Falco punctatus, assembly GCF_963210335.1. Taxonomy (NCBI): domain Eukaryota; kingdom Metazoa; phylum Chordata; class Aves; order Falconiformes; family Falconidae; genus Falco; species Falco punctatus. The sequence continues at coordinate 30,850,537 of NC_137583.1, read as the reverse complement.
TCCCCATCCCTGCTGAGCCAGGCACCAAAACAGCTCTCTGGTGGTGAGCCCCGTGAACACGTACCAAACATTTCAGGCAACTTCGGGCTGGAAGTGCTCCGGAGGATGTGGCATTGCCTCCAACCGGATCCCATCACCCTGCTCCAGAAAGAGACCATATACCCTGGAAGCGGTTGAGAAGCTTTGATCGTTCCTATCCAAGGATCACTCGAGCAGCACCAAAGACAAACCCTGCTACCAGACATGTGGCATTGGCAGTGACAAGGGCTGTAGCTGCACAGTCCACATGGATGAGACCAGTGCCACATTAAATCTCCACGCTTTCCAGCTTGGAAGAGATTCAAAGAGATTAAATCTCTGATTAGATGCAGAATGTAGTTTGCCCTATTTGTTGAATGTTTCCCTAATGTTGCAAAAAAACCAAACAACTACGTAACTGGGGAAAGCAGCACTGGACAATGGTGCAAGCGCTAGAGGCACCTGCCCAGCACCCTCCCTACTGACTCCCAGCCCTTCCCTCCACACTGCCTGGCTCGCAACAGCAAGTGATGGAGACCGACATAAGGACACATTTTTACATTTTCAAAGCCTTCCCTTTGGAAAGCTGGAAGCTACCTGTTCCTAACCCCATTCCCCAAAGACACTTAATTTTCTATTTTCCTTCTGTCTTCTGCCTGTGAGGGAAGAGCCGTGTTATCACTGCGCTACTTGCATGCCAGTTGCAGCACCCTGCTCCCACGGCAGCACCTGTGGCAGGAGGTGATATGCACCATATTGCACAAAAGCAGCTCTTTCATGCAGCGTCTTTGCTGCCGTTTGCTGCGGATGAGGCCACTGCTCCCACTTCAAATGTATTCTTACTTTCTCCTCCACCTAAAGACATCTAATTGCAGAGCCCGTATCTCTAGGCACAGGCATGCAGGCTCTCCAGTGTAAAGGGTTTTAAAGCTCTCAACACCATACGAAATGCTCTCCCCTGTTCTATTGCGGTACATATGACTCATAACTGCACATCAGTTATCTTCTCTTTCCAAAACATCAGTAAGAAAGAACCCAATTTTAAATCTTCTGTAAGAATTTAGACCCAGTTCATCTGTTTCTCTTGTCTCCTATAGCTAGGTGCGTCTGAAGCTAATCCAAATTCCCTAGGTCAAGCCTCATTTGTGCCTGGTAACTTTTAACATCACCAGAAGAGGCTACAGGAGATTTTGTTCATACCAAGAGCATTTTAAGGGGATCATAAGTGAGAGGGAGGGAAAAATGTTTTTTATTGCTGGCACCTATCAATCTGCTTGGGGCTGAAGTGCAACCATTGAGAGGTCAGGTACAGGAGCACTCCCGTACCCATACCCTCTGAGCATCACACCTAGACAGGAGGCTGATGACATTAGCACGGTCCCACCTAGGCTAGGTATGCTTCCTGCAGGGTGAAACACTTCTGACAGCGGGAGTCCATCCTAAACTCCCTGCGTTACTAGCACTGGTGATAATTTATCGTTAGTCAATTTTTTTACATTTAGAGAGTTAAGACATGATCTAGTCAGTAAGTGAAGTAGGGGCGGGTCAGGGACTGCATCTAGATCAGAGGCATCCCTGTCAGCAAGACGTGATGGCAATTACAGTGTTTTCCCTTGTTCTTACGGCACTCCAAGCACAGGAGAGCAGCAGAGCTGGGAACCGCTTTTCTGTCCCGTGCACTTCAATAGCCTACTTCAATATGCAGCCAATAGCAGCAAAAGGGTCCTTACAGCTGCTCGTTGTTCTGCAGCTGGTGGCATTTTGCTGGCGGCTTGTCTATAAAGCAGCTTATCAGAGGCCAGAGATAGAGATACTGTCATAGTTAATCATGTAATTTACTCTATGCAAGTTAGTGCCAGGACATTCTCATTTCTTGAGAATGATGGAGGCTTGCTTCCCGTTACCTGCAGTCCCTAGGAACTGCTGAGTTAAAGCCATTCTTCAACTGTCAGAGCATCCATGCACTAAAAATAGCTGTAAAAATCCTGTAGTGAAAACTGCTGGTTTGTGCAGAATATCTCCAGTATAAGGCAGTGCCATGGACTGCTTCTCTTGATCAATTACTAACTTCTAGGACAGAGCCAAAATGGGGAATCTCCTCAAAAAAGTTAATAGTAATTGAATTTTAAGATCCAGTTCAACCAAAAAGTCTCAGACATGCAGAGACAGGCTCTGCTGCAGTATCAACCAGTTTTAAGAGGCACTCTTCTTCCACAGAGCAGGGACTGTCACCTTTAACAAATCATTAAGCCCCTTCATGACTTGACTTCCTCATTACAATGATGGTTATATGCAAGGTGCTCTCCCAAAACACAGCCACTGGCAGGTGTAAAAGGGAGGAAAGGAAACTAACAGCTCCCTGACTTGATAAGGTCACTCAGGTCTGAAGGAAGGTGAAGCGTGTGAAAGAAGAGAGAAGCCCAGACAACCCATTCTGCAGGACTGCCAGAGGGCACGGAGCCTGACCTACTCCCCTTTAGAAAAGGAACACAAAGGACCACAGTGGTTCCCAGGAAGGCTCTTGTCTGCCAAGAGATGCCAAAGCATTCAGGTTCAAAATGGTATTTCGACAAGGTGTTTGCTTTGTCAGAAGATGATGTCCAGCCCTGTGACTGCTTCAGCAATCAGTGGTAGCTGATGCATGGAGCACGTTAGCATCATCTCCAGAGAGAGCCTGTTTTCTCCCACATGAGTCACAGATAAGATGCTACAATGACAGCAGAAGTCTGGGCAAGTGAAACATATGCCATTCTGGAGTGGCAGGAAAGCTCTAGTGACTTGAATTTGCTCCTTCCAGACATATGAAGCAAGCAGAGTAATCTTCTCATTGCTTCTTACAGTTGTCACCGAGAAAAAAAAGTGCACAAGGGTTGGATGGCAGCAAAGACATAAAGCAGGCAGAAAAAAATCTGAAAATTAAACCAAACTCCTCTGTGCCTTGCACAGATGGGAGTAAATTTCTCCATAAAGTTCCCATTGTCACAGAAATCCCTTCTGCTACGTAAAGAAACAATTTACATTTGAGGGGGAGAGGAAATACAGCAGAGAAGGGATAAAGCAAGATAAACATAGTGTGGATGAAAGAGAGAGAAAAAAATAGAAGGTAAAAAAGTGGAAGGCACTGATAGGGGAAGCTGGGTGAGAGACAAGGAAGGACTGTTAACTGCTCAAATAAACATTTTATTGCATCCGCACATAAAATTTAAGCACTTTAAACACCGGGGTGACTGCTAAGTAACTTCCTTTGCAAGGAGCAGATTTGTGACTAACATCACAAGAATCAACAATGCCCAATTTTCACCGCCAGCAGATGCGCTGCAGTTATCAGGTGCAGATAAAGTGACAATATTTGGTCAATGAGTTTTGAGGTCACCAGTAATGCCCCTGGCGGAACAAAAACACAGAACATATGGCACTTCATGTGCTGAAACTGTCAGACTCATAATTAACTGATTAGAGTACATATGGTGCTCACTGTAAATCTCTCAATGTAAAAAATGCTTGAGACCATTGAAGGTGTCAGCATGAGCCTTCCTTGCAAATCTCTCTTCATTAAAGTTTCATATGGAGCCAAGTGTGTTGTAATAAAGTCGCTATTAATGGAGTTATATTTATGATGATTTCTCTTTTGTGCAGCTGGATTTCACTTTTCAAACACTAACTCCACATCTGAGCTTTTTCACAGTAGCTGCTGCTTGCATAGAAGCTTCTTGTTTTGTCATATTTACCTTGAAATTAGAAGTTGCGAGAGCAAAGGTAGTAAAAGTTAACCAAATTGACAAGAAAACTGTTAATATCACCAGTATCAAAACAAAAATTCACGCCTTAATATAAATAAGGCTACAATTCTGTTTATTTTAAGTATTTATAGCAGGCTGGCCAGGGACAAATTCCCACTCCCTCTTCAGTTCCAAAACACACTTTTAAAAAGATGGTGAGTGACACTTCATTAACCACATGAAATAGCCCGACACAGCCTGCTTGCTTTTCCAGCCACCATTTCAGATGGCATTTTCCTTTGCATCTCCCCTCTGCTTTACATTCAACAGTCCATAAAGTGCTTCTTTGAACCTCTCCAGCCAGATCAGTGGTGGTGTGAGTGGGGGGCTGGGCTGGGGGCAGGCAGTTCTGGGACAGATAAAGCAGTAATTTTTGATCCCAGAACAGATTATGTGTTTGCATGTCCATGCATAAGAGATCCAGCTTTTCTCATCAGGGATGATGGGGGGGATTCATCAAATGAAGGGGATTTATAAAAAGTTCCCCATCAGCCTCTCTTTGCCTTTCAGTTCTCTGCCCTATCAGGCTCCGCCAGGACAAGCTCTTATGTAGCACCACTGCATCTCTGAAGTGATCCGGGATGAAAGCATCCTTCTGCATTCCAGTTTCTGGAAAGGTGCCTGTAACCAAGCAATGTCTGTGATGTGGACGCAGCAGTGCTCCCAGCAGCTGTCCTGCCCAGCAAGGGCTGGGGAAGAAGGGAGTCTGGCATGACCCAGTGCGTCACCTAACTCCATCCTCCCAAAGTAACACTCACACACAACCCTCCAGGGCTTACACATACCTCTCTCATTCCCTGTGTTCTTTTAAATGGCTCCCCACCTCCATTTATACATCAAGCAAAGGACTTATCAGAGACCTCATCTCCCTAATGAGTTAAAAGTTGTTGCCTCAGCCCTAAATTCTTCCTAGTTCCACACAGTTTCCTCCTTGCTCCTACTGCGTTATCACTATCACTCTGTCTTCACCAGAGTGAAGCAGCACTGCTGCTGGAATGGATGGGAAAATCTCCATTTTCAGGGTAAGGAAAAATCCCTGTTAAAAACATCACTTTTTCCTCTCTATGGTTTGTTCAGCGGTGGGGCTGCTGGTAACAGATTAGGGCAGTCAGAAGAAACAAGAAAAAAAAAGAAATACCAAAGGGTTCTCTGCTAGCGAGCACAGAAAGAGATTTTAGTAAATTAAGTACTCTACAGCAAAAAAAACCCTACCCAAACCAAACAAACAAAAAAAACTGTGATAAAAGAAGTCAGGCAGGAGAGACATGGTGCATGGTGTGAATTTTAAGGTTTGTGAACAAAGCTGAAAGGTAGAAACAACAAAATACAATGCAAGAGGATGCAATCGCCTTACAGGTTTCAAGGACTTTTTTAAACTGAAGATGCTCCTTGACCACAGTGATACCTGCAGTCTCCCCAGCAGGGATGCAGCGCCTGGGGACTGTGCAAGGGCTGCTCCTGTACACAGCGTCCCAGTGTGTGCTGAGCTGCCAGAAGCACTCCTCTGCGGGCATAACTGGGGTTACCTAGGGTGGTATATCCCCTGTTAACTAGTGATCTTGTTTTCCACGCTGTAGCAAAAAGTAAGAGCATCAGCCAGGCCTTTGCAGCTCAGATCCATCACTCGCTCTTTGCTGCCTCCCCAGACCTCTACATGGATCTCATCAGAACAGCTGGGCATGTTGTCGCTTTGCTGCCACGCACGATGCTCACGGATGCGCTCTTCTCGTTCCCCTGTGCTTCTCTACAAGCTGATTGTGTGCTGCCCTCCCAAGCCCATCCACACCAGGGTCTCCCGGGATGCCCCCACCCTTCTGCCACACTGACCTCAACTGAAGTTCCCTTTCTCCTTCCCTCCCCACCCCCCTCCGGAGCCTGTTTCTCCCACACCTCAGAAACAACTGAGGCTCCAAGGTGCCTCATTCCGGCTGTCTCCTCCGTTTGTGAGATGAGTCATGCAGGTGTCAACATTTCTAAAATTTGTACAGAGGCTCAGCAGAGCTGGGAGGGTGCAGAGCATTATGTTAGAAGTTATTAATAGCTGCTATCGACCAGTTCTTTGATCTACAGGCAGTTGATTACAGCTGCTGCTCTGGATGATGAGGCACCAGGAGTCCTGCCTGTACCTCAACTTCCCTTTTCCAGTTTCCGGATTTTTACTAGACCAAAAAACTTTCCCCCAAAATTTCAAAATAGATGGGATTCAGCAGCCACCACTGCAGTCAGAAAGACAAACACAATCAAGCGAAGCATAAAATTTTACTTTACAAGGGGAATATCAGGTCTTTGAATCCTGCTTCTAGCAAAGTCTTTGAAAGGCTTAAAGGTTGACATCACACACAACAAAGCTCCAGAGAACACAGCTCCTTTCTGAAATTTTCCATGTAGCCCTTAATCTATAGCCACGGAAAAAAAAACCCGTAGAATTTGTTCCCTATAAATAAAGGGGCGTAGCAATTGGTTCCCACACTCTTTCATGCTTTCACTTGATGAAGGAAACGTCTTTCACTGTTGCTCAAAGATACCATGCACATCTGACCCATTCAGGGAAATGATTCCAGAAATCTCCCTCCAGCAACCTAGAGCCACTGTTGGAAACAACTAAGAAAATAGAATAAAAGAGTCACCTATCACTTTATGCCAGCAGCATCTAATCCTGTTCTGTCTGGTGGTAAGCAGTATGGTGATCAAAAGACAACACGAGAGAAACATTCTGAGACAAGACAAACTCAGGCAAATTTCCATTTTATCTGAGGTTACCAGCTAACATCTCCATCAGCTTGCCCAAAACTTTGCAGAATTCCTTTTCTGAGGAACAGGATGATACTGATCTGTACCACACTATACTGCTCCGCTCGCTAAGGATTTAAAGGTCACTGGAGCCAGTGTTGCCTGACTGAAGACCCCACCCACCAACACAAGAAAAGAGCATTTTTAAGGATGCCAGAAGCAACAAAGAGAGTTATGCTCAGGGGGACAACCCACTCTATGCCTTCAACATGAACCTAAGGAGCATCACTTCCTACAAGTTTTACTCCATTTGAATTCTGTCGTGTATAAATCTATAGAATGGTGGAACTAGACACGAAGAAAGACAAATTCCCATACTTATGACTATTGCAAAGCCTATGTAATAGAACTGCCAAGCTTTAAGATCACAGACATATTCCAAATATTTCAGCTCCTGACCATAAAGCCCACTCCATTATGACAAAGTACAACAGAGAAGAGGGGAACTACTTGGCAAATGCATGTTAACATTTACCTTGTTACATTTCACATTACAAAAAGAGAACTAAAAGGAGTATAAGAATTCCTTCAAGAAATAGCTCTGTCTTTGGAAGGAATGTTTTTTCTTAGAGAAAACCTAGTAAAAAGCATTCAATAGAGTTACTGGTATTCTGGAGTTTTCAGGCCCAATGCCAAGATGAGAAGAATTAACATCAGACACTCACTTCACTTCTTCAGCCCTTAAGAGTAAAGCTCTTACAAGCACACACTCACCCACGCTGCGTATTGAAGAGCCCTGCTACACGTGTGATCCAGTGAATCACTTCGAGCAGACCACAGAGAAGACACCACACCTGCTACACTTCATTACCCCTTGACTTTCCCCGATATACAACCCTTTAACCCACAGGAACTAGTTGTCACTCCAGCCACGCAGCACAGCTGGGCTTAGCACAAAGCACGCTCACCACCACCCAGAGATCCAGCTTCAGATGCGGAATAACAACTCGTAGGTCTTATTGATCCTGGAATTTTGAAGTCTGAATTTTGCAAATCTCTCTTTTGTGAGGGCAGATCACATGACTAGGCAATTCAATCTTACAGATCTCAACTACTTCACCCCTGGGTGAACCATAGTGCTTCTTCATTACCTCCAGCTCGGTGTTATGAGCATGCAGCTTCTGGACCATCTCCTCAGCCTCACGCATACGCCGGTTCAGCTGGGGCGAGTGCTCCGAAGGGGTCAGCTCGCTGTCATACGACTCCAGGATTGCTCGCATCCCATCACGCTCCTGTCAGGAAGAACAGCAAACACCTTTAGGGATAAAGCCCCTGACCTCACTCCAAGGAAAGGGTTCCCAGAACAATATTCTACATTTTTGCCTACTGTTCTTTTACACAGCAATGAAACTCTGATGGATATATGCTCATCATCTTCATATCGGCATCAGGCCACAGATGAAACACACAGTTCTAACAAAATAAAAGTTGCTGCTCTGAAAACTGAAAAATTAGACTGTCATGTGCTTATAGAAGCACATATCCCTTGCAGGAAAGCAACATGAGTACACTCTAACAAGGAGATGGCAACTGAAAACAGAGCCTGCCTTCTTTTTGGAGACACTATTCTAATTCAACATGGCTGAATGGGTTCCTTCAGCAACATATTTAGTGTAGTACTTGACATTTTTCCTGCCAAAGAGTTCCACCAATGAATGAACAGAATTGTCACAACAGAAACAAAACAGATTTGACAACGAACAAAGTGGCTGAGAGCAAATACCCTCTAAATGTATGTGACTTAAACTCGTTGAACGCTGCAAAACTCAGTGTTTAAATAAATATTGTTTCAGAGGTTAATATCTCACAGACAATGTGTTTGGCTCACTTTGCTACTTGCTGGCAATTATAACCACGTGTTTGCAGAGAAACACAAAAAGAAGGATCCCTCTCCCCTCTGTGAGCGCTTGCACTCCCAAGTATAAAGCTAAAGGTAAAACTCGGGGGGGGGGGGGGGGGGGGGGGGGGGCTCCTAGTTGAAGTATTTCCTAATGCATTCCCAATTTCAGATAGCACCTAACACCCACCTCCGAGGCATTGATGGAGAAGAAGAATGGGGACAAAAGGCTGAGAACTTCAAAAACTCAGGTGTATTTTAAGGAGATTACCACTTACAGTGCCACATGCATACAGGGATTAGCCAGCTGATGAAGTATTTTATTCTTTGACTGCATGGAAGAGCCTTGATGTTTGTGAGGCTACAGAACAGGGTCAAAAAAGGCCCCTGGCATAAATCCAAAGAGCAAAAACTCTGAGGAAGTCTGACAGTGCAGCCTCCCTTCCACTGCTGAAGTTTGCCATCTCACCCTGTTACAGAAATGCACAAGCGCTCTGGGCAAAGCAGTTCTCTCGTGTGAATTCTGCCACCACACACGTGCAAAATATTATTATAAGACCACTCAGTTTTGTAGCTGTGCAGTTCACATCCAGACCAGGCCACTGCCATTACACTGAACTTGGAGCACTTCACAAACCCACCTTGGCCACGCTGAAATGCTTCGCTAGGATTCTGCTCTTCTGGGGAAATCAGGAATTGCCAGGGTACAAAAAAAAGGTCCTTTTCCCCCCACCCCTGAATGAAAAAGGCTGTATTTCAGACAGCAACGGTGACGCTAACCGCTCAGCTGAGCAAGCCCATCTACAAAGACTACTGACCTCCTTCAAAATCTAAAGGTCAAAGACTAAACACGGATAGCAAGTGCACGTGTGGGAAAGGGAAGGAACATTCAAATTTGAGTTGTGAAAATACGACTAGGGGCACTGCCAGAGGTACAGCGTGTGTTCAGAACATGTTGTGGACTGAAAGGTCAATCAAGATGCTTGGGTTGGTCAGCAGGTAAAAGGATCCCAAGACCAAAGGACAGCCTAGGGCTACAGGAACTGAGTTAACAAAATAATAAGAAAAACAGGTTTTAACATAAACAGGTCTGGAAGCTACTACTAGCTCCTTGCTCAGTCCTGACAGAAGAGAAACATTCTTCCAAGGAAAGCACAGTTTTGCCACAGTTTAGAAAGAATTACCATCTGGCAGACATATGAAAGGAAGCACTTCCATGTTACTGCAGAAGAAGAAAACCCAAAACCAGCTACACCATGCCTGCCTTGTAATGAACTTCTTTAGCAGAAAGGCAGCAGTACAGGATCGGTCCATCCTCCTCCTCCCTCACACACATCACCCCGTTTGCCCAGTGCATTCTCCATAAGGCAAACTGCTATTGCTCAGGAGACGATTTTCATTCCCTATTTATTGCAGAATCATTGTCCAGAGCACAGAAGAGAATTTAATGACAGTGTTTAGCAAAGGTATTGGTTTGATCCTTCTATGTTGCTGCAATTACAGCACCCTCTCTCTTTCTCTGTGCTCCTAGCTGCTCCGCTATCCTAATTTTCTGCTAAGCATCTTTCATCAACGTGATAATTTAACACTGTAATGTTCTCGCCATTACAGCAGGGCAGTCCCAAAATCCTTAGCATTTTTTCAAAAGCAAACAGGACCCCTGGCAATTCCCATCACACTTGGCTTCCAATTAACTGCTGAATATTAGGTCATCTGAGTCATCCCCAGGAAGATCCTAGCAGTTCCCTGAGCTGCTCAGCTGCAAGGAGGACAAGCTTCTGCTTTCATGTTAGGATGGGAAAACTGCATGGGAGCAGGACATCCCTATCGGCCGTCCTTCCCCTAAAATCAACCACCGAGCTTGCCCTTCAAAGCCTTTCTCTTAAAGGAAGAGTAAAAGTCTCAAGAAAAAAACATGCACGGTAAACACAGCACAAGCTGTATTGGGGGGGAAAAAAAGGTGCTGAAAAGCTGAAATAAAGGGTGGTACAATTAAACACTTCATCCTGGAGTTTAGCTTTCCTCTTTAATTATTTCTAAATATTAATACTGTAATGAAATCAATTCTCAGCTTCCAACAAGTGGTCCCCAGCTCCATTTTTTAAATTTCTCCCCATCAAGAGCACTTACTGAAAGCTTTTCCCTCCCTCCTAAAGATCTTGTTAGTTTGGCAGGAAATAGAAGTTCTTGTTGAGAAGTCCTCTGTCTAAAAAGATTCTCTAAAACATAATCCTGATTTAGTAACTGCTGCAATATCTCCTCATCCCACATGCCCCATCGTAAGCCTCCCCAGGGACTTTCAGGTGCCCTTTCCAACATTTTTCCAACACCTCTGCTTTCTATCAGAAGAGTATTTATCAGAATTACTAAAAAGCAGTTTCTCTGGGAATTTCCAAAATTTTCCCAGCGGAGGGCATCTCTGCTTACTCACCATGGACCACATACTGGCACATTTCCAGGTGCTCTTTACCTTGACCAGTTTCAAATCAACAGCAGAACAGAAACGCATCTTACTCTAAACATGCCCTAAAAACAGAGTAATTGGGTTTTATGTTCATTATAAACCTAGGAAATTAATGCCCTACAGCAAACTCCAGTGCTGCAGCTTGCAGCTGTGTTTGAGGAGATGTAAGTTTGAAAAAGAGGAAGGATAGTGATTTTTTCAAAGGTTGAACAGTTTCCCTTCCTTCTGCCAGCAACAACCAATTCACCAAACAAATGTGCCTCCTACTATTGCTTAAATAACTAAAAAGAAAACGTTTTATAATCTTAACTAAAAGAAAGCTTCTTTCCAGTCCTCCCACCAGCTCCTCTATTCCCTCTATGTAAAGCTAAAATTCGACCCAGCTGGGGAGTAGCTTGAAGCTACAGGAAAGTCTCTTTCCCCAGCATTCACACACCAGAGGGCTACCAGAGCGGGTCAGAAACAGCAGTAACATAAGCGACTTTGGGGTTAATTTTAAGGGAAAGAACTGAGAACTGTTCACATAAGCATCATCATCACCCTCCCCACCAAGGTCCCCCAGGACACTGGAGCAGTGCTGCTGCGCATCTCCAAGGACAGCCGCAGCTTCAAATATTTGCACACTGAGGAGTATGACAGTGACTCCCAGCTGTGTATTGGAAGCAACTGAAGAGTAAAATGCAGCCAAAAAAATCCTTTTTTGAAAGTCATCTGACCTTATATACATACATTCAAACTCAGGCCCTATTCCTGTTGATGTTCATTAGCCCCTCCTCAAACATACATACACACAATTCACCGCAGACTTTCTAATTAGTTGAAGAAAAGAAAAATCAATAAGAAAGAAATTAAAGTTACAAATCTCACTGAAGTCAGTCACACACCCAGGGAAAATTTGTTCCTGGGGTAAAGTTTATCTAGTGTCATAATTTTATTGAAATCCTATATCTTCCTATTGACTTTTATCGTTTCGAGCTGGATGCCAGTGTTATCATTATTAGAGTTTCAGTGTTGCTTGCAGGCCCGAGGTTTGGGGGTTTGGTTTTTTTCCCTTTTATAAACAAGCTGTAATTGTCTGGTTTATTGATCAATAAATCTTTCAACTGCCTCTGTTTATCCGGCTTCTGTCCTGGTAAGTCTCCTGCACCATTCTCTGAAAGAAAATATAGGGTTGTTGTTTTTTAAAGAACAGATTGTTTTGTCATTAGCAATGAAAGAGCAGGAATTGTGCTGGTCGGTTCCGATAATGGCTTTTTAATGACAGTTGCTAGTAACAGTAAAATCTGCTTTATTTCCACATGAGTGAACTTCCACTATTAATCCACAACCCAAATGCACAGCTCTCTCACTTGCTCTCTCACTTCTGCATGGGTTAGAGCCTGGCAGAGACTGACTTTGTAAAGTGGAATCATAATGATATTTCCCACTCGGCGCTTTTTTGATGGTACAGAAATATTCCTGTTCCTAGCGTTAGATGAGCTTTTTGTTTAATTAATGATAATTTTTGGAGAATGTTAATAGACTGCTTCATTATAGGAAATCAGTGGCAAGATTTCCCCCTCCTCTTCCTCTCCAGACTCCGAACTCCAAATTAGTTGTAATAAGAGAAAATTTCGAGACTGAAGATACGGAGTTTCAACATCAAACAGATGCTATTTGCAATCAGGTATAATTTAGCTAACTATTCCCTATAAAAACACAAATAAAAGAGAAAGATGACTGTGTAAGAGAGGTCTATGCTTTCTTGATCTGAGCTGTACAAAAACACACACAGAAAAAGCAGGGTAGTAACTCTGCCTTGACCAGATGTTTAACATTAGTAAAACTAGCAGCAGGAGGTGTGGGAACATAAGCCAAAATATGGGCAGAAATAACTGAAGAATACTTCAATATATTAGAGCATGTCAGGACCTATTGAAAAAATATATCCTTAGGGTAGATGAAAACTTGGTTACAATAATTTCTGGTCTATGAGCAACCACCTTTGATGAACTCATAAATGGCAGGACAGGCCCTGAAAACAGGACAGAGGAACAGACCCAACCTTGTAAAAGAAGGATGAATGAGAAAATACAATTATATATCTTGCAATTATAATCACTTCAACATTTCGGTATCTCATAAAATACTTGAAGAAAACATTAACAATTAAATTGCAAACAGCTAGAAAAGAATTAGGGAGAAGGAACAATCAACTGAGCCTTAATATGAATAATATCAAACCACTCTAATTTCCTTCTTTGACAGGTAACCTGTCTACTGAATAAAGGCAAGCAATAAATGTTATAAATCTCAACTTCACTGATGTGTTTATCAAAGAGGAGGATTACAACTCAACTTCTCTGTAATTCAGAGAAATGAATTTGTATCAAGGTGCTGAAACACATGAAAGCAAAGCACAGAGCCCTGCGTGTTGTGTGGCAACACAGACACGAGGCACCGTTAATAGGCTGCAGCATCATTTAGCATCTGCCCCTTCCCCAAGCTGCCCGTTTGCCCCCAGCTCACAGGAGATATGTATATCACGCTTCAAGCTTGTCGGGATACAGGCAGCTGCTTTACACACCATGGAGAAGCACTGGCTGGGGAACATGCATGGGGCTACTGACAGTGAACAGGTTCTGCCCCAATTTGATGGCTGGAGGAACTGATAAGGATATAAGCCTTACTTTGTAATTTGTCTTCTCTCTTCAAAGATGTATGTTCACATCCCACTGCCTTACAGAAAAAGAGGGGGGGGAGTAAAAACACAGTGACAGCAAGACCGAAGAAACAGGGGGCTGAAGGCAGGGCACTGGCTAAAGGCACATTTGGTCAGACTTTGCTATTACAGGAATGTATCTAAGGGAGCTACATCCCCTCAGCTCCTGACACCCTTGGAGCACTGCTAACAAGAGCTAATCAACTCTTCCAGAACAGACAAAAAACCCCAAGAGTTCTATGCCAAACAAAACCAGAAAAAATTAAATTACCAGAAACTCTTCAAATCCTCCTTGTCTACAGCAGCATCTACCAGATGGCAAATTGTTCCCCTTTCTCTTACCACCCTTAACTTCCATACTAATCATCTTCAAACCAAAATTTTCTATTCTCAAACCTCCAAACCGCTTCTTTCTCAGCTACAGCCATTTCCCAACATTTATCTCTGTGGTTGACCTATTTTCACATTACTTTGCAAATTAGAACTGACTGCAGACACATATGTATATACACACCATTGACTTTCTACTCAAGACCTCAATTAAAACAGCATTTACAAAAAAAAATGTTAACTCCATAAAAATAAAAACATCCAGCACATTTCACTACCCTTGCACTGACAAGAACATTAGGGAATGGATTTTCAAAATATCCTTACCTCTCAAATGTGACTTTCGATAAATCAAACCTCTGCTTGCATTTTTGCCCCTCAAGCCAATATAAGGCTCTTGCAGGAGTCTAAAGATGGATGTAACCTATAAAGAAGCCCTTCAGATGTATTGTGCCCTACAACCAGGGCTTCTCCAACAAAAATTAAAATTCTTTCTTTATAAGTCCAAGACCTGAATAGGTGGGAAAGAGGTCAGAAGGACTGATGTACTCTGTAACCACAAGCGCAGCAAACCAGGAGTTAAGCATCCCTCTCTGTCCCACCATCTCTCTGTAACTGATGGGTTTCATCACTTTTTGTGACACTCGTATAACAGCCATTTTCTTGCCACAAAAGGTAGCATATCATTAATGTTGAACACCAACTTTGCACCCAAGGTTGGAAGTCTGGAGAAAGCAGCCACCATGGGAAACTGTGGTGAGAAGAGGACGCAACCAGGCAGAGAGCTTGCAAAAGATGATCAAAGGCTAATTTAGGTGCCAGAACAAGACAGAGAGATTCTTAGCTTCCCAACCAAAATTTCTTAAATTCTGGAGACTCTGCAATCTGATTGCTCTTTTGGCAAACAGTCAGCAGGCAACTTTAAATGTACACCTACAAATTCTGGTGTATCTTATATGCTCTTATATTCCTTAAGTTTTTCCTCAGAATTACAGTTCTTCCTTTCTAGCTCTTGCCCCTCACCTCCAATACTTCTCTGGAGAGGGCTCAGCTTGCCTTATATCCTGGCAATGGACCAGAGCAAATAAATCCACTGTAACTCTTTTAATCTGTCTCTTGATAAATCCCCTGCTTATTATCTTCTGGAAAATTGTGCATGGTCTCTAAAACCCTCATTTTGCTTATAGCACATACATATGCCAGCTGACAAGCAATCACACCACTGACACTGCAACAAACTAAATATCATTTGACTAAAATACCCCTGGGGTCCCTTTGCTTCACAGAGAGTTTAACATGTTCAGTTATGTTTCCCAGCCTCCTGCTGCCATGAAATAATTTTATATTTTTCTTCATTTAACTCCCATCTACTGGAACACTCACCACTGCCTATCTAGCACAAGCTTGCTTTTCTATCTCAGTGTATTTCTCATCTCTTGATTAAAAAATCCTCCCCTTCTTTCTACCACTTCTCTTAGCCCTGCTGCTCAAGCAGTAGCAATCTTCCACAAGTGTGAAGCTGCTTTATTCACCTGCCTCAGCACAGGGCCACTCTCCATCTGACACCAGTATCTGATGCCGTGTGCACGGTTCACATTTGGAAAATGGTCATTTCTTTAAAAAAAATTTAATACCATGAATTCTTCAACCTAGCCACTAGATTACCATTGCTGGCAGAGGGAAGGCATGGAACTGACAAGGAAATGTATTCATCCTTACTTACTGGCAATATAAAACTAATATTTTATTCATCTATTTAAAAAAAAAAAAAAGAAAGAAAAAAAAAAAACCACCTTATTCAACCCTGAAAAGAAAGGTTTTGTGAGGGTGCATCAGATTCTTCTATTCTGCCAGTGTCTACAGCACATAAAAATTAAGCCCTATGTTCATCCCTTACCCTCAGATTTCTTTTTCCTCCTGCCTACTAAGTATCCCAGATATTGGCCTCTAAATCTCTTAACAGCCAGTTTCCTGCAGTTCTAGACGCTTAAATATCATTAACTTTGGAGAAAAGTAAACTGAACTGTGCTCTAAGCTGGTGTGGTTATCTCTGCAAAAATAAAGGAGGAGGAACTGCACCACTGCCTGGGCTCTGTTCCTAGGGATTCAGGCTACGACAGAACCAAAGCAGGAGGGCAAATCTCTCGCATCAGATTTTGAGAGGACAGAAAAATCACAGACCTGAGTTCATCCGATGAGCTCAACACAGCACATTCCATTGAACGTGAAAAGTAATTTCTTGGGCCCCTTACAATGTGTCAACAACTGTAGGAATATGGCAGCTGTGGTTTTTTGAAAATGGCAAAGAAAAAGGGCTTTTAGTTAGCGCTTCAGAATATACATCACCTGACTGCTTTATTAAAAAATTGTAGTAATTTTCCATATTTTATTTAATTCATAAAACATTCCCTCTACTACCTCCAGGGTATAAAAGATCAGCAACTTCAACAAGAGTTTCAAAAATCAGACACCAGGTTATCTCCTAGGTCACCCCTAGCACATCTGCATTATCTTTACAGGATTCTCCTGGGCAGAGGGGACACAGGTTCTTGCCCTCACAGCCCAGCAACACCTCCTTAGGAAGGGACACGGTGCAGAGAGGATTGAGCAGTCTGGCTGCTACAACAGAACTTCCTCAGGCAATGAGCTGAGCAACACACGTGAAGCCTGCAGACACCCACAGCGCCTACAGGACAAAACTCCACGTCACGTCAGACCAAAGTCGCAAGCCACAGGGCTGAACGCGTCTATACAAAGAGCCTTTCTGCTCACTATACGTTGGGGTTAAAATGTTTTCACTTATCCACAGCTGTTGGAAACTCCCTTCAATTACTGGCCCGTAACTACTAGGGAACTGTCCAGGAGCCCACAGTATTCGTAGATCCACCCTGATGCAGAATACAGAGGGGTAAAAAAAACCCAGACAGCCCACATGTACAGTGCCACATCCAGTGCCTGCCCATCCCCGACGCTTAAGTTGTTGACCAAAAGCCATAGAGCATTTTGGTAAGCACAGGAGGTACAGCGTGCAACTTCCATACAACGTAAGCCATTTATAAGGCAAAAGAATAAACATATTCTTGCTGAAATTGTAATAACTATAAAGGGTCATTTCTCACCCAAGCTGTGCTCCCAACAGTAAGACTGGGCTAGCTTAAGGGACAGCTTATTTAACCACAGCCAACGATTTATCTAGGGCAAAACAATAACAAGCCATTATTTTGAACTAAAATGCTATGATTCAGTCTGATATGGTCAAAATACTAATTTCACATTACACAACACGTTTCACATTAGCCACATGATGTGGGTCACATGTTTTAACTTGCACCCTTTGAAAATATGGATGAACAATCATTTTAACACTTTGTATACATGAGCCAACTAAAAAGGTTAAAAACATAGACCAAGCAACCAAGTAACACCACCTCTTCAGCTTTTTTAAGATCAGCTTATTCTCTCTACCCAGAGCACAGTTCAGAAAACACCCACAGAAATGTCTCATTAGCTTAATCAGGAGCTACCTTCAGGGTCACACTCAGGAAGCAAACACCACCAAGCCTGGCTACTCCTTAACCCTGTGAGCTGCACTTCTGGAAAGAGTTTTCTCCATCTAAAAAAGCAAACGTGCCACCTTGGTGCTCTGGACTGCAGCTTCTTGGCAGAGGTTTGTCATACGCCAGCATCCTAATCCCTTGCAAACATCAGTGCAGGCTGGTGTAGAAGATCATGAACCACCCCTCTGTGCCTGGGATCCCACCCCTCTCCCCTGTGCCTGGGATCCCACCCCTCTAGAGACCCAGAGAGGACAAAGAATAAAATCAGATGCTTAAGAACCAGCCACAAGGACCACATCAGGCAGGTACAAGGTTATGGCACTTTACCACCATTCCAGTTGCACCCTCACCTTGGGCTTCCCAGCTCCAAAAAAAAGCCATTTAATGAACACTTTTGAAAACAAGCTCTCACTGACAACTCCTCCGGATATTTTTATTGATCATATAAATATCCAGTCTCTTTCTGAACCCTGATAGATTTCTGACCTTGCCAGTTTTCTGACGGAAATGAATCCCATTGCTTGAAAATGTATTTTATCAGTTTTTAATTTGCCGTCTTTCAGCTTCATTGAACACCTTTGTTCTTGCACTGCACAGACAGGGAAAACAACAGCTCCCAAACAAGTTCTCTAAAGCCATTCATTCATTAGACGCTGCACTTTCAACTTGTCACCTCCCATTCAACTACTTTTTAAGGTAAACAAATCCAACCTTTTATTTTCTAGCATAACTGCTTTCCCAGTCACTCACAGTCTCATCACCTGTTTCTGACTGCTGCTATCATTCTTCAGCATCCTTAGCTGAAGTAGGTTGATGAGGAATGAAGCAAAAGAGTGAAGATGTACCTGCGAGTCACTGGTCCCTTCCCCACCTCTCTCCGTGAGCAACAGGTACACTCTCACCCAGCTCCTGGCTGGCTAAATAGCTCATGATCCCAACACCTGCTGCTCATCAAACACTTTCACACACAGGTTACTCACAGACCCACTCCACCAGCACCCCCCCACAGGCAAGGACCCTCTGACTGCACTCAGTGCCAACTGCACAGGTTGGCAAACACCTACTGCTCACCAACTTCAGAGAAGTTAGAAAAAGAACCATTAGAGAAGCAGGACAAAATGCTCTCCCAAAAGCTGCTGAGCCAGGGGATGGCAAAAGTCCAGTGATTTGCAGTTTGGGAACATGACAGGCAGCAACCTCCCCAGTCACACGTGGCAGAGAATAGAAGAGAATGGATGTCTACACTTAAGGAAGGGCCTCCAGCCCTGTGGCAACAGCACACGGATACAGATTCCTTCAAATTTTAAAGATTTCAGAACTGATACTATTACCTTAAAATAGATTACAAATTAGTACACCTAATATTAATATTAGCTGCCACTCAGCGAACACCTTCCTTTTACAGTGTCACCAGACTGCTGATTAATTCACGTAGACAAAATGACATTCCTTTGTTTGTTCTTCCTCCATTGCCTCTGCAATATTAAATCAACAAAATCTTTCCTCAAAACTGCACTGACATCAAGAATGTTATGCTCAAACCATTAGACAAAACATGAGGCACTGGAGTCATGCTTCATTAAAAACAAGTGGAAAAATCAGTTTACCAGAAGAAAAACATTATTTAGAAAATGTATTCATTACACACATCTGAAAGAGAATGATGATTAAATGTGTAAGACCAAAACATTGCTCAGTCTTTTAATTAGTATTTGGCCACAAAATTATGTACACTCCTGTTTATTTACATTTTGTTTTCAGCAAACCCACACAGCAATAAAGAGCAGAACCACAATATCAAAAAATCTACTTTGTTGCAAACTAAAACCGTTGGTTTGCTTTCATAGTAATGAACTGCCAGGTACTAGATGACAAAATGCAGAATCAGCTTTTCTACTTCTGTGCACAACTTCATCAAAGTGAATAGAACATGGTACAATCACAGAGATGACTGTCAAAAGAAAAGACACAGTAACAGAGGGAAGAAGTCTCTCCTTGCCACATAACATCATGGAAAAAGCTGGGAAATAGCAGACAGTTAGTGATGAAGATGAACCCCCACTTCCATATTGCAACACACCCACAATGCAGAACCTTCTGTATAACCTGTAGGCACTCAAGTTGAAATTTAGCCTTCCCTGTGTTCTACATACCAGAGAAACAATCCAAAGGACACTCAATCCACTACCACCACAGGCAGAATTACAGAATTTTTAGTTTGCAATCAAGTCCTCAAGAAGATGAAAAGGTGAGAACAGACCCATTTATTTAAGCATACAATACCCATCACTAAATTTGTCCCATCTCTGGAAAAAAGTCCATTGTGATATGTCAGGAAATACTATAAGATCTATTTTTATTATTCTAAACTAAAAAAAAAAAAGTTTAAAATGAAGTCACATATCAATTGAGATATTTGGCTCCTCTGCTTCCATTTGTGAAATACCTTATATTTAATAAAATGCCTTACAACAAACCTGGCCAGCACTCTCCTGATTTAGTACCTCTTTCACAAATACAGCTTTATCTTACCAACAAATGCTATATGAGATGATGCCAATTTTCAATATAGCCTATTCTCAGCAGCAAAGAGACTCAGACTTGCACAACAGTTGAGGTTTGAAAGCTGCTCTTTGTCTACAGCAACCTCCCCAGCTCTCCTGGATTTCCTTTCTCTCCAGGAGCATACTCCATGGGATTCTTCCAGGGAGGCTCATGAACAGATCATACTCCGCTCTCCTGAAGTCTAGGACCGCGATGCTGCTATTTCCCTCGTTCTCTTCTCTCAGGAGTAATTTTACATTACTTGAACAGCATCCTTACCATCCACCTTGGGTTGTTCAAAAAAGCCTCCACAATCAACATAAAACCACTTGATACCACAAGCACAAAAAAGGTTGGTTTAGAGATGAAGGGAAGACAAAAGGTAACAAGAACAAATATTCAGCTAGAATTTATGACCCTTTCACAATCCCTCTCTTCAACTTATTCCAAAAAGCTGTTCCTATTTCACTTGCAAGTATTATTTTTCAGACTTGTCCCTATTATTTCACCTCGAATAACAATATACACGAGCTCTACCACATTAAAAGAAAGCATGAGTACCGTATCGCCTTTGTCAGTGCAGTCTTGAAGATGCTGTCCACGTTTACTAATTCACTAGGACTCTTCAGCTTACTGAGGGTAAGAACAGAAGCACCCAAAAAGCAGCAAGTTGTAAGTTTCTGCCTCTGTCTTCCTGTGTACATCAAGGATGCTAAACACACACACAAACAAAATCAACGAACAAGGCTATGTAAAAGACTTCTTGTGCAAAACACCTGCCTCAAGCCCATGGAAGTAGTGCAAATTTTACAGCACATGTCAAATCTTTGCAAGTTTTCCCCTGAATCAAATTAGTGACTAATGAAACAGTTTATGATTAACACTCACTTAAGTCAAGAAGTAAATTGGGGGAAAAGCTGTTAGATGAACATGAGCAAATCAGATTTGCTACAGATATACATAATGAAATGTGTATATGTGAAGAAAATACTATCGCTGTATCTTCAGGAGTCTTCGATTTCTGAACACACTCTGTATTACATCATCACATAATATCCTCTAGTGAGATTTCTGAAACGTGACGCAGAAGGTACAAGCAGTTGATGTACCCGCAAAACAGACGCACCTTCTAATGTTCTACATACATGAAGTCTCACAAAGGCATGTATCTCACTGACCACAGGCACAGAGCTCTGACAGAGTGCTCCTTCAGAGAAATAATGACCCCATCCACCTCAGGCTCGCTTGCTGAGACCACGCTGGCTCACAGGCTCTGCCATTTGGATTTCCCCCTTGGTCCAAGGCAGCAGGACACTGAGGAGCTATGGTCATGCAGGGACGAGAGAGCAAAGCACAGCCCATCAGTTCTGTCTGTACTCTGAGCTGCTGGAGCAGCACCTTGGAAAAGTGAACAGAACAGAAAATATCTGCTAGAAATGATCTCCTAAGCCTCTAAGCACAATACTAGGCAAAAATTGATTGCTTTTTTCCTCTAGAGCAGTCTTTTACATATTCGAAGTTATGTTTCTTTGCCGCAGTATTCGCTAGTATAATTCTTCACTCTTTCCTCTTACTTTTTACCACTTCACTAGATGGTTAATAAATATCCATTTGTCTCCAGAAACGGAGAGGAACCGCTGTAGTGTTTCTGACACAGTTATCCAGACCTGACTGGAAGGAGAGCCAGGAATGAATGAGTTGCGGATTAAGGACAAGAAATCACTCTGTAATTGAAAACTCAGGGCCAGCCACCATGAAGTAAAATACAGGAGACTCACAGTGTGACACTAAAAATCAAAGCAGAGATGAAATGTCTGTGGTCTAACACTGGCTCAGGCCTCAAATTTTATTAATATTCTGCAACTGCATATCACACAGGTTACTCCATGTACCTAATTTTAACACCGATCCCTAGCAGCTTGGAATTTAAATACAAACATGGTACAAATTGAAACCCCCTCCTCATCAAGCCTGTGGTGTAGATTGTGTAATGACCTGTTTCTCCAGGGTACAGACAATGGCAAGTGTAATTGTATTTTGGTTTTGGATGTGTGGAAAAGGAAGAAAAAAAATAGTGTCAGTTCAGCATCTTCAGCATGCATGGAGAAGGAAGACATGAAAAGAAAAACTGGCTTGAAAATGAGGGAGCTCTGAAGTTTTCATCTCAAAAGAAGAAAAAAAGCCTTTAAAAATTTTTTAAAAACTTCAGAGGAACACAGGCAAATAAAGGAATTAATCTCCAGCTGAAGTTTATGTGCTTCTAAAAGAATATATACTCAAACATCTTTATCAACAGTTTAATACTACAAACAAAAAAGCCAGCAGCATAACAAATGAACATCTTAGAGAGAGCTTCTCCCTGCCTCCTCCTGTGGTACCAAAAGGCAAACAGCTGCGTACTTTCTGCATCACACACACCATTCTCACACTGGCACACTAATGGGTTTTCTGACAAGGCAAACTCTAATATTAGATATCACCCTTATTAGCTCAGATCAGAGAGTATGCTGTTAAACCCTGCAGGTACCACGCTCCGCAGAGGTTGCTCGCTTTATTTCACAAATCATATGTAATTGCCTCTTTAATATCAGACACTGAATTGAGTCGAACACTATCAATCTTCTCTAAATTCAACATTCATGCACTTCAAACATATATATTTCATACTTAAAAAATACTTTTTACAACAAGAAGTACTTCAAAAGCTAAGAATTGAAGTTATTAGGCAATTTAACCCACTGATACAAACAGCAAAGAAAAAAACAAAGACACTCCTCCCATGCTCCAAACAGCAATTTCTTTTTCACCAGCTACATGAAGAAACAGGGGGTCTCCGAAGCGGTTTTAAACTCTTATGTTTGAATGAACAGTATGTGATTGATATGGCTGTTATTTGTAACACCATAGGAGCACGTCAGAAATAACTTTGTGTTATTTATAAGTGCTGTGCCTGTTTTGCACACCGGAGCAGCCTAAGGGGCACGGCATCCCACAGCAAATGCCAGCTGCAAGGAAAGGTTTTCTTAGGCACGTAGGTGATCTTTGCTAGCCATTGCTGGAGGCTGGCAGAAACCATGGCGCTGGGGATGGGCACACACCCGTGCAGGCATCGCACACGTGGGGCTCAGCAAGTGCAAAGAGGTGAGAACCTCACAGGTGCGGTGGGAGATGGGAAAAAAATACGAGCTGGGCTTACTTCTGCAGTCAACGTTAAGATAATTCACATGGTCTCTACCGTGTCTGTTACCAGAACATTTTAAACAGCCGTGAGGCTGCTGACCAAGAAATGACAGCCTGTCTGTGCCGGGTGGTTAAAGCAATCATTAAGCACTTGCTCAGTGTGGACCTGGAGCTTGCTGAAAGGGGAGGACAGTTACTCATCACTAATGCTTACTTTCACGCCGCTCTCCCACTAAGCTTGCTAACAGTCTGGCATGCTAATGGATATTCAGGTGGGGTTTTTTTTTCTTCTCATCTACAGATTTACCCACTATTTTAAAACCAATTTAATTACTGCTAAATCATCTCCAACAATGTATGCCAAGTCTAACCTTGAATTTCTTCAAGAGGTGTGATTTTTATCCCTGCTTTTTCACTTATTGTGTGAATAGCCAGTCAGTCGTATCCTGGGCTGCATCACCAGCAGCGTGGCCAGCAGGTCGCGGGAGGTGATTCTGCCCCTCTGCTCTGCTCTGGTGAGACCCCCCCTGCAGTGCTGCATCCAGCCTCTGGGGCCCTCGGCACAGAAAAAATATGGACCTGTTGGAGTGAACTCAGAGGAGGCCACGGAGATGCTCAGAGGGCTGGGGCACCTCTCCTATGGACGGAGACTGACAGAGTCGGGGCTGTTCAGCCTGGAGAAGAGCAGGCTCCGGGGAGACCTCACAGCAGCTTCCAGGGCCTGAAGGGGCCCACAGGAAAGCTGGGGAGGGGCTTTGGACAGGGGCATTTACTGCTAGGACAAGGGGTGACGGCTTTAAGCTGAAAGAGGGCAGATTTAGATTAGGTATCAGGAAGAAATTCTTTACCATGAGGGTGGTGAGGCGCTGGCCCAGGCTGCCCAGAGCAGCTGTGGGTGCCCCATCCCTGGCAGGGCTCAAGGCCAGGCTGGATGGGGCTGGGGGCAACCTGGGCTGGTGGGAGGGGTCCCTGCCCGTGGCAGGGGGTTGGAACTCGATGCTTTTTAAGGTCCCTTCCAACCCAAACCCTTCTGTGATTCTGTGGTAGTTGAACTGCATTTCACCAATTTGCTTTTCAAATGGAAAAGATTACTGGCAAGAGGTGCAAGTTCCATACTTCCCTGCTACTTACAGACGACATTAGTCTCTTCCTTGTTCATACGTACTGAAACAATGCTGTCTCCTGACACGTCAACTTTAAAAAGTAAATGCAATTGAAGTTTTTGCCATGCAGCTCACAAAGAAAGATATCTGCACGTTGTAATTGATTCCTCTTCTGATCTCACCAGTTAACAAAAATAATTGAATTTGGTACCCTTTTTAACACATTCACATATTCCTTTACAGTTCCAAGTTGAACACACTTCCTGCTTTTGTCCTTGGTCTCATTTTCAAAAACCTTTATCTTTAGTTTGCTAATCTAGCACAAGCAATAGACTCTCCAGTCAGGGGAAAACCAAAGCAGAGACAATTAAGACAGGAGAGAAGCAGGAGGAAAAATGCAGAATAATATATGCAAAAGCAGATGTCTTATGAGGACACTGTTACATGTAACTTGTTCAAGTAATTCTTCCATTTAGCAATAGAGAAATGTAGGACTACTTTTAGGTTTTTATGCTGCACTTTTTAGCAGTCAATCTTAAAAGGAGCCTACTATGAAAGTTCAATGTTACCAACTCCATTTTCCAGAAGGGGAAACCGATGCCCTGCAAGGTGAAGTGGTTGTGGTCATTCAGCAGCTTAGAAGAATGGGGCTAAAAAACAGACCTCTTTCAAGTCTTGCCTGGGGATCTTCCCAGTGATTAGGTCATCTTATGTTTAAAAAAAAAAAAAAAAAAAAAAAAAAAAGGTGTTTATCAACTATACACCAGCTCTCTTTAGGAAAGGACTACCACCACTGTGCAGCCACTTCTGAGATGCTGCCTTTCCTGAAGTCATGCAAGACAAAGTCAAAACCACAAAGAAACAGAAAAAGAAAATAGAGAAGTTAACAAGTATGAACATCCCCTAAGTGTTCCTGTTACACATGATCCAAATTCTTGACATGCCTAAGTCATGAAAGATGGAGGGAGATCTAATTTCTATTTTTACAGAAGAAATTATCAGTACTGCCAGAATCAACCAAAATACTGTTTTCAGTTCTAGGAATAAAAGAGGAAATACGCAGGTGCTGCTTTGTGACACTGCAAGGAGAATCATCCCTCTGGAGACAAAAATCAACAGTTGTACCTGTAACCACTATACTTTCTCCTGTCCCTTGTATGAGCAAAGGAACTCATACAAAGAAACAGCTCAGAAGCCAAAAAGCTGTTCACTTCTAGAGTTAACTTTCTGCTGATTCAGGTTCAGAAACCTCATTTTCAGACCTGTTCTAAGAAAAGAAAATGACTGGGAGCATTTAGGTTGGGAAGGGAAGAAGGGAAGAGAGACCCCTTCCACGGCAACATGTTGGATAGGCTTAGCTGTGCCCAAAACAGGCTGCTTGTCAAGCAGGAAAGCACAAGTTTTAGGTCACAGACCCAGAACTTAGTCCAGCAGCACAAAGCCAAAGACTTCCCTGTAATCTGCACTTCACACAGAAGGAAAGAAGCCACTCCTGATCTCACAGCCATGCAAAAGCCATCCTTCAGCAAAACTGAACAGAGCTGCATTTGCACACTAACTTGTCGAGCTGCTGAATTTGTATGCAGCAACAGAACCATGTAAGGATCAAATAAAATTAATTCTGTCTAATAACAAATTAATTGTCCATGCCAACCTCTAATGTCTCCATCATCAAATGAATTTCCATGTTATTTACCACCACAACTTCCCACAAGGAAGGAGAAAGACAGCTGCTTAGATTAAAGAATGAAACAGAAGAGCCTCCTAGACAAAGGATCTTTTCATTTTCTAAATGACTGCTCTACTCCAAAACATCTTATGAGAAATACTGTTATTTTTTTTAAGTCTTTTAACAAAACCAAGATGCAAACTGCTTGATTTGATGCTGTTACTTCATTGTCTCAGAACTGAATGCAACAACTTCTAGTGGTAAAAGAAAACACAGGCTCATGTAGAAATAATGTTCCCATTACATGAAAAATAAATTGTCAACAGACCTAAGAAACTATATTTTGACATTTATATTCTTTGAGGCATGGATCACTGTAGCCCTCACCATATTTATTGACAGCAGGAACATTTTTAAAAGGCATATAAGATGACAACAACAAAACCCACTTTACTGTAAAACTAAGCTATAAATTCTTTCAAAAGACCAGAAGTGACACATGCTGCCAGATCCTCACCGCTTTTATTTTACAATCTTATTTTAATGCCCCTAAAGCATCCAAAAATCGTCCAGTTTGACCACAGCAAAGAATACCTCTCAAAATCATCATCTAACGATGTTTTTCTGGGAAATAAAAGAAAGCTTTCTCTAACAGCAATGTCAGTGCTCCATCCCACTTAAACAATCTACTTCTGTGCTTGAGGACTGCCTAGGCTTAGGGAACTAGCTTATAACAAAGAGATGATCCATTTAATCCTGAAGAAGTCCTGGGAAGAGAAAGGCAAAAAGGGAGAAGACGGCCTTCACAGAAGATTTGGAGAAACCTCAGGTCTTTGACCTGATTAGTCCAAAAATTCACTATTTTTTGTCAGGCAAACAGTAGTAAAAGATGCAAGAGACCTCTTAGTTAGACAGAAGTCAAAGTATTTTGTCAACGCTTACTTGAATAGGGTTTTAAAAGGTCATTTCTTGGACAGTTGTCATGGGATAAGCACCCTGTAGCATCTTTCAATTGTATTGGGATATCTTCACTACAAAACAAACAGCAGGACTGTATACAGTGTTTGAACTTGTCAGACTTACAGCAGTCAAGAGTTCTCTAGGTTACGGAGTGGTCCTACCAAAATTCTGACCTGAACGTCCCTGTAGCCACAAAGGAGGGCAAAAACTTGTGCACAGCAAAACTACTGGTCATGACCTGGAAGAAATCTTACAAAAATGAGCACAATCTACCAAACGGGGATTTAATTTATCCTAGCTGTGATGTTTTTCTACACAGAGAAGATTAGGAGCAACTGATTCACTCTTCCAAAGCAGAAACAAAACAACTTTTAGTTAAGAAATAAAGCAGATGGCCCATGCAGATTAAAGAGTAGGTACACTGCAATGGTACAGTGCACCGCTGCGCGCAAATCCCACAGTAATTACAGCAGCAGCGTTATTTCACTAATGATGCTACGCCTGTGAACTGGGACAAATTAACAGAAAGACACACATGCTGGTGACTTGCAGCCCAAGGGAAGGTGAGTATGATGGAGACACAGAGACTTAGGAGAATCACAACAGATTAAATGTTGCAAGGTATAGGCAAGCAATATGCAGCCCCCTCAAAAAAGGAATACAGGAAAGGATGTGTTCCTCATCTGTCCTAGATTTGTATAAAAATTGATATTCTCCCAAGAGACTGTACAATGGATCTTTCTCCTCTCATTCGTATTTCAGCATCTTTACTGTTAGTCCACCTTCCTCTAACTTCTGTGAAGGCTGGAGATCAGAATCACTGTCACTGGGATATGTCCCCAGTCAGGTTAAACCAGCATTACCTGGTCCGTAAGCTACTTCGGTTCAAGTGTGAGCTTTCATAAAGCAAAACCGTATCAAACTATACCATCTACACTGACATTTCACTTCCAAACATCATGAACTAACAGAGCAGATAGTCCAGGGCCTTATATGCCTAAGAAACACCGCACAATTTTCCCCGCTCGAGAGCAGAACAGTGCTGTGATGTACAGGAGGGACCTCAGGGGTGTCCAGCATGTTACCAGCCCCCGCATGATGCAGCTCACACACAGCTCTGCACACTCGTCCACCCAAAGCGAAAGCGCAGCCTGGGCTCCGCTTTGTACCCTAGCAATGCCAGGGTGCTCCAGTTCAAAGTGTTATTAAATTCAAGTCAGAGAGCACGGTGTGAGAATGTGAGCCCAATTTAGGGGGGGGGGGGGGGGGGGGGGGGGGGAAACAAGAAAGAGCCATTTGAAACAAAATGATGAATCCTTGCTCAAACCAGTCCCTGATTTAAGTAAACGACACAACCTACACCTTATCTGAAGAGGTGTGGCAGCTGATATCCCATGCCAATAATTTCAGGCTGTTTAGCCTGTCGGTAGCAGCTTATTTTCTTGGACCTCTGGGGATAGAGCTGCTGTTTGTAACGTGGCTTATTGGATGTTATTGATGCTGACTATTTCTGGGCTTCAAGATTTGGCAGGCAGTAAGAGTTTTCCTAGTCTGGACCAGTGGAGAGCAATTCAATATTATTTTGTACTTTGGATGATTTTAAGCTAATGAAGGTCCTATTCTTTTTTATAACTCCCCATGCAAATGTTAATTTTTAATAAACTTTGCCCAAGTAGGATTTAAAGCTTATCTCACAAGACATATTTAGAGCAGTGCCACGGTGAAGTAAATCTGGGGAAAAAAATACATACAGCTGAAAATAGGATATTTCTGCATGCTTGCTTCAAGGTCTACCAAGAGTTTTCTGCACAGACTGACTTGTTGTCAGACTAGGTGTTGCGCAGGAGTGGAATTATTAATTAACAGTCAAAACCTGTGCCTCCCAGGCATGCCGTGGATGAACTTCATTGTCACTGAGAGTTCAGCACTTCACGTCAGCGACGTGGGAAGGCTGGAGGTAGTAGAGAGGGTGGGAAGAGTCGACAGATGTTGTTTAAACTTCACAGGGCTGGAAAGGTTAATCTGATGCTAACAGGTAGCATGTTGGCTGAGCAAGAGGCTTTAGATTATCAGTCCTTCTCTGATGATGGGGATGGCAGCTGCTCCGATGAAAAACATGCGGAGGCTGCAACATCTTGTAGGCTACTACGGGCCATGCGGCCAGTTGAGTAGGGAAGAGGAACGCTGTACATGGCTAGGATCTGACTGGAGAGGGCTTTAAAAAGTTGGTGTTGCTGAGGGACAACATAGGGCTTGTTACCTATCTGTGCTCAAGACCTTATAATTAATTCAAAATAATTAAGCTTAATTATGCAAATGGCAGAAAGACTTCTATGTATCATTTTCAAAACCTGTTGAACAGTCTCTTCAGATCCATAACCCCCGCAGCCTTGTGTTTTATTCCCTCAGAAATTAATTATGGGAAAGACAGTTTCAAAATGTATTAAGAGCTATCACGTATCTAGGGGTCATTCGTGCTGAAGTCAGGAAAACACATTAATGGGAAAGGTGCTGTGAGCATCTGAGCTTTCTTTACGACATTCACGGATGCAAGGACAGAACTCATGACCTCTCTTTTCTATCATCAGAGCCATTCAGAAAGCTAATGCCCAGAAAACACTGTCTTATTGAACCAGACCACTTTAGTACTTTCATTTGCTTATTTTTTATATTCTTATATATATATTTATTTATATGTATATAAGACTAAGTGCTCAGCACCACTTCTTCCCCTACGATACTACTATTCTCAGCAATTACGTTCAACCAGTCAGTACACAGAAGCTTCAATGAGGGAAGAAAAACAGGCTAGAAAGATCTCTCAGGCATCAGGATTTACCTTGTATTTCACAGCTTTCCCAGCGTGTCTCATCAGCAAATGAATCCTGTGACTTCAGGAAATTAATCTTTCCCTATGCATAGGTCATTAAAATATGGTAGCATATAGAAAAAAAATGTACTTCTGAAATATTCATGTTGTTTACTGCTCTAGGTTGCTCCTTTGCTTCCTATCTTGAGGAATTTCAGTATTAGAAGTCTTGCCATGATGCCTGATTTGCTCTACTTCAGTTCCAGAAATCAAACTAACATCAAATTTTAATTAAAAAAGCACCAATGTACTAACAGAAAATTTTTTCCTCATTAATTGAAATTCTTCTTTTTCATCTGTATCTGCTCCCAATATCCATGTACATCACCAAGAATCAGGAATTCTAAAGGAAAGGATGCAGAATGAAGGTCCTGTACTCCACAAATCAAGACTTACACCAATATTGGAGAATTTTAGTTCTCAAGAATGATTCATGTTCTCCTCCCAGTGGCAAAGCAACTGTTGCCTTGCAACTGAACATCTCACAGAGTTCTGTGTATTTACAGGTCCCAGAAAAAGGCTACTGCAGAAAGTAGCAAAATAGGCATGCAACACCTGAGACACTGAAAAATACTTTTTCTTCTCAATTCTCTTCCAGTAAATTGCATTGTCTGTGGAAAAATGCTCAACCTTAACTATTCATCATGACCGAAAATACATGTATTCGCAAGTACATGTAATCTATTAAACAACTGTAATGAATTATAAAACTAAAATAGGGAAGATTTAGACTAGATATCAGGAAGAAATTCTTTACCGTGAGGGTGGTGAGGCACTGGCACAGGCTGCCCAGAGCAGCTGTGGGTGCCCCATCCCTGGCAGTGCTCAAAGCCAGGCTGGATTGGAACACCCTGGGCTGGTGGAAGGTGTCCCTGCCCATGGCAGGGGGTTGGAACCAGATGGTGTTTAAGGCCCCTTCCAGCCCAAACCATTCGATGATTCTATGAATTGCCCCTTTTGACTGAAGTGGTCTTGATTGGGTTTCTAAGTTCTCACTTTTTGCACATTTTTTCTTTTTAATTCAAGTAAAATCTCAGATGTGTTACAGAAAAATGTCAACAGACTGATGAAAAATTAAACTTCGTTTTAAAAAAAAAATTAAAGCTCCACTAGTCATGACTGAAGTCTGAGCATTTGTATGAGCTTAGACCTTGGGAAGGTGGTAAGAATGAATCCTTATAAACACAAAAAAAGGTTTGCTGTTGATGTTACACTGTCAGGTTTGAAAGTTTCCCATCTTCTTAAATCAGTAGCAGATCGCAGTGCAGCTGCACGTCCTTCTGACGTTGTTTCACAGCATCCATCCACTCTGACAGTCCACAGGCTGCAGCAGGTGGAGAATGTGAAAGCCACAAAAAGGAAAAATGTAGGTATTTAACAGAAGATACCTAATAAGGGATGTGTCTCTAAAGGCTGAGTTTACTTCTTTTTGAGAAACAGCTTCTTTTAAGTTTTCTAAGAGTGGTTACTGCAAGTAATTTGAAAATCTCGGCCAAAGGCCAGAATTTTCCCCCTACTCTTCTCCTCATTGCAGCCAACCAGAAAATTACCTTGATTTTTTTCAAGCACCATCCATCCCATTCAACTACAGCAGAGCTGATGTCCTAATCTCTGTTTGGAGAGCACTTCTACACTGTGTGACCTTACAAATTTGGGGGTGACTAGACCTGACCCCAAGGGGCTAGCTATCATTGCTCCCTTGTAGCAGTAGCTCCAAACTGAATTATTTAGTAAGACAGAGTGTACTGCGTGATGTGGCTTCAATACAGTCTCAAAACAGAACAACCATTTTGAATGAATAGAGACCGTTTGTTAGGCAGGAAAAAAGGCCTGGATCTCTTTCAACAATAATATTACACAGAAAAAAAAATCCCTTTGAGCACGTGGCAAGACACCACTGAAGAATTCCATGTGACATCCCAAACAAAAACCTCTCCCTCATACAAAGTACAACACAGATAAAAGGGAAAAAAGGGAAATAGAGACACACATATCACTGTTAGGAAAAGCCTAAGAGTAGTTCTCTGCTTTTGTTAGATGTTTTCATATTTGCCCAAAACCAGTACTGCACAGACAAAAATAAGGCGTCTTACCACTCGTACAAGAGAGATGAGCTGTACAAATTAAAATCCTATTTCTTTTTTTTTAAGAATCTGTTCCCATTTCCATGTGAGAGCTCCTGAAAGCAGTGTCGTGTTGCCCCTGTCAGGGACAGGCAGCCCAGGCAGGGACCGTACCATTTACCTGCTCTACATGTGGCTCCTCACCTTCTGACTACCACAGGTACATCTCCCACCTTCAATAAATTGAGTGCCCAGCAACTTTTCTGCTGGCAACCATTCCACATTCCCCTAACCACACCTAGCAATAGGATTTAGCCAGCAGAGATACTGAAATAATATTGGTTTCCTCTGCTATAAGGAGCCAAGTACAACATGTTACACCAAATCATTCAGATGCCCACAGGCCCAGGTAACAAGCCTTTAGCAGCATCTAGACACCAGGGACAGTGTTGTCCCTGGTGTAGTTCAGACGATGTTAGCAAAACCACAACAGGGAGAAATTCAGCCTTAGGCTTATTCCACAGCAGCATTTCATCTTGGCCAGCCCCAGCAGGTTCACTAAGGAGAAAATCTGGAATACCAAGCACAAGAAAAAGCCTCAAACACCAAAATCCCAGGGCATCTCTCACCTGACATCCCTTCCACAGCATCTGTTTAGAAAGCTGTGCCACGAAGTCATAAGCATGCAGGGGATCACTTGTGGCTCTTTCAGTGCCAGCCCCAACCAAGTCTCCTAAAGGTATTTCCCTCTCCCTCATCTTTAACTCTCCCACAAAATGTCACATTGATTTTCAAGGCCAAAGAACAGCCATCTGACATCTTAAAAGACAGACCATCATGTTTTCCACTAGGAAAACCACAAAAGACTAAAGTGAAGAAAAAGACTAATGCCAAATAGGTGCTTCATCAAGGTCGCACAGGGACTCTGGCCTCACCAGCAGCCCATGGTAAGAGCATGTCTTGTTTTGCTAAGCTAGTCACTTCTATTTCATTTGCACATTGAGGAACAAAAAGCTGCAGGAAACAAATATGTCTTTGACTGCCCTTGGCCCTCAAAAGCTTAATTACTTTCAGTATCCTCAAACTATCTGGACTGCCTTCAGCAGCTGAAAAAACTCTTTACCTATGCTCAACAATACAGATGTTTTTGATAGTTTTGTTTAAAAATGCAGACAGCAAGGCTTTTCATTTTCCTAAAGCATTAAACTCCCTCTTGAAATGTAACCCGGGATCAATTTTATTTCATCTGTTATGTAGCAGTTTTAATAAAGTGATAAAATGGAAGATATTAAAAAACTACATGAGAAAATAATCCTCTGAAATAACGTGAAAATGGAACGGGCAAATAATAATACAACTGGAGCAGAAAACTATTACATCCACTCTCAGGTTGCTTACACGTCAAGCACCTACTCTGCTTAATCTTTCCAAGAGAAGGAAACAGCAGGCGCCACTCCCCACCACAATCTCTGCTCCCAGGTTTGTACTCCTAGTAAAACTACTCACTACTTCTGCAGAAAAGAAGTTTTCTCTTTAGAACCAGGCAGACAAAAAAAAAAAAAAACACAACTGAAATCTGTCTATTTATAAAACTGCTTATGTAAAGATACTATAGTGAATGAAGTGCTACATTATGCAGTGCAAGATGTAATAGAGTGAATTATATTCAGTAAGATCACACACTACTGAAAATATGCAAAAAGCACTGCTGCTGACTTTCAGTTGTCAAGCTACACACACATATATATTGCTCATCTCATTATTTTCTACTGTTTCCATGTGTGATAACATGCCTAATGCTGACACTTGTCCTATTCTCCCTGGAAGACCCTACATTAGCATGTAAATAGCTGGCAGATAGGAGGAAATGAAAGCAAGGAAGAGCTCTTTAATTAACTTTAATCCTCTGAAAATCCATACAGCAATCTGTTCTGACAGTTTTCTACACGGGATCTTCTTAGGAGGTCCCTAAGTGCTGCCTGCGGATCACTGCCAGGCTAGAACGAGGAGAAAGAATGAACAAACCCATTTTGGAGACAATATTTAGACATTTTCCTGCTATTAAATGACGACTGGTGACTGCCATCTGGCATTATCAGAGCTGTCATTAGTCCGACGCTGGATGGGAAACAAAGAAATGCCATAAGCAAGAGGCTAGCACACTTCACACCCATCTGACAGCCAGTCCCCCGTGCTGGGGTACGGGTGCCAGAGCTCTCACACACATTCAGATACACGTACACACATCAGGCACTCTCCTCTGGTTTCCAATACTATACATGCTATATGCCTACGCCCTCTGGCCCACATTTTCTCAGCCTGTAGTGAACACAAAATCCTCAAGGTTGAAGAGCAAAGCAATTTCATTGATAGCAAACGTGATGAAACAGCTCTGTCGTAGTACGCAGTCCTTCAAATCTTGAACAGCAAAAAGGCTGGCAGACTATAAAGGAGTGAACTGAAATCATTCCTCAATGACTTACATTTTCCAAATGTGACAAATGTTATTCATAAGCCTCTATTACAGGAAATATCAAACAAATTCTGGTGAGGGGAAAAAAAAATAAATCTATCAATAAATGGAAGGAGATGCAGTGCCACAGTCTTTGGCAACACAAGACTGTCAAATAACTCTTACCTAGCGGGTTAGATTTAGCTCTGGAAGTGGTATCCTGCTGGTTGATGGGAGCCAGTACAAATCTCACAGAAAGGTCACTGGTGGCAGCCGTGCCTTGGAGTGACCACTTTGAGGCCACTTATGGCTCAGAGAGCTGACCTGTAAAATTCCTCAAAAAGCTGAACAAAAATTGAGTCCCCTGTAGGGTGACTGGGCACAGCTTAAGAGCACACACCAGCCAGAAATGCAAGGAGTCAGCTCTCAGTCCCCTGGGTTTCTTTGAAGCTGAAGGAGGGAACAGCAGAACTCCTGAGCATCCAACAGGTACATCAGGGAAAGCCTGGCTACAGCACAAAGCCACCTGCATAAAGAGCCTGCAGAGCAGGGGGGATGCGGAAGGGAATGACATGAGCAGCCTGCTCCCTTGCTAAGACTTCGAGATAAACAGGCAGTGATGCCATGATAAGAACCCTGAAAAATCTGCCTGATAAGGTGACATAAAAGGCAAGTAAGGCTGAAAGAAAAGAGGACAAGGCTTCTTTAAGGCAAATCTCCAGCTTTTACAATGCAGGAATAGGACTGCTAAGCCCAGGTCAGAGACCAAAGATCTGCCGAGGGGATCAAAGGTATAAATCTCTACCTGCCACACATTGCTTCCCCCACAAAGAGCTGTTTTAACAAACATAAAATAATACAAAAGATAAATCAAACCGTACCTTGCCATGTCTGCTTTTACCAAAGGATTCAAAAAATAAAAACACAGGAATAAGAAAAAGGTGCCTAGATCACAGACAAGCAAAGAAAAAATTGTTATATAGCATCAGCCTGTAACTATCTACAGACCTGCTTCCCCAAGCCCATGAATTTCTCTGAGAACTGAGTTCTCCTATTCTATATTTTCATGCTCTTCTGCCAGCTGAACCACACTATATACAGTACAGAGAGTATAAAGACCATATGTCATCACAATCTCCACTCAATTTTATTAATGCTGTAATATCAAAAGTAGACATTTCCCTTTATTCATCATACCAGATTCCAGTGCTAGAAGATACAGAAAATATCCAGCATTGCAACTTCAAAAACTTGGTGACTGATAATGCTCAGAAGAATGCACACTTTTATGAATATGTAAGCGTGAATTTCAATAAAATGACCTTTAACACAACAGGTTCCAGCCAAAGTAAGAAGGAAATCTCTACTGACACATAAATTACTAAAGATGAAGGTGTTTCTTCTAAGATTTACCTTACACAGAATTGTCCATATACATACTGATCACTAATCCTCTTTAAACTATGCACCAGTTCCCACAGCTTTGAGAAATCATGTTCTAATCTGATCTACATTTTCCTGTAGAGAGAAAACACCATAAAAAGTGCACTTAACAGCTATGAAGACAAATAAAAGATGAAATTGGAATAAGTTCATAAAAACATTATAATCACATCCACAATTAGGCAGCAGATTGCACTTTGGCCATCTGGTAAGAATACCTGACACTGATAATATCTGAACTACGGCCTCTCGGCTCATCTGCCATCTGATTGCTTCATTTTAAAAATGTACGCAGTCACCAAGCAGCCAGTTTCTTTAAAAAATACAATGAAATAAAATAAAATTTTTAGAAGGGGAAGAAAGGGAAACAAATCCATGAAGTAACACCCCAGGTAAGGGCTAACAGTTCTGAAATCTCAATCTGATCATAGAGAACAAGACTGCTTAAGCTCTACAAACCGCCCACAGGTACACATTTCAGCAGACTGATTCATCTTCAAGACAGACAGCAGTGACAGCATCTGTGATCCAGTTATACTTTTCTTTGCTTGGGAATACAGTGATTTGTTTACTCATTGCAAGAGTCTTAAATCTCACAGGACATTCAGACACTCATACAGGGAGAAGACAATGAACATTTCAGAAATTGCTATATGCAATATATGAACTTGCAGGAGTACCTCCAATCTTTATCAAAATTTCAAAGAAAATAAACCTACTGATTTCCACAGTTGTGATTGGGTTGTTGTGGGTTTTTTTTACATTACCAGTTTCATAAAGAAAATAAAGACAAACATCAAAACACTGAAAGTCATGATGCTTGCATAAAGTGAGGAAAGGTCATGTAAATGTAAAACACAATGGAGAATTGCAAGTCAGTAAAAGGCACAGCAATGATAATCATATTTTAAAGGTAGACCAATTTCCACACAATGAAAACTTAAAACCCTAAAACAAACTGAGATGGACAGCTGTGTATACAGGGCAATTCTTCGTTTCTATTGGAAATTAGAAGCACGAGTGGCTGTAGCTGCACTGTGACTCTGACCCAGCAAAGATACAGGGTCTGAAAAGAATTAGCGCAGGTCCTCACTAGAGAACTGTGCTGTTTTAATGGAGAACTGTAACGAGGCAACGAAATGCTTCAAGATATTAAACCGCACTAAGGAGAAGATAAAATAATAATCTCAAAGCTAAATATTCACCCAAGGCAAAAATAACAAAGGTGGTAACAGACAAAAGGAATACAATGATTTAACATTAAAAATGGCTATTGTATTGGAGATACTAGACAGCAGACATCCTCCTATATGTTTTCAAAGAGAAGATAAGGTTGTTCTGGGAAATCAGTCATTGGCACGGAAGTTTCACCTGAACATTAAGAAAATTAGTTGAGGTTCAGAATTACAAAGCACCTTTTCCAGCTGAGTGTTACAAGATAAAACAGAAATAGATAAGCATAAGCTTTTTTTTAAAGTACTTTGAACTGAACTAGTTAACAATTCTTTGAGAGAACTCACAGGAGAGCGGAACTAGTGAATGCAGAGTTTCGAAAGTCTGTGTAAATGACTGAGTATCCCTCAATTTTAATCATTATGTGAGAGTCCAATACCTGTTGGTAAAAGCTGGCTAATGGAGGAGCACACTATTCTTCCTTGCCATGGAAAGCAATTAGCAGCAGGCTGTGCTAGGGATTAGAGCCAGAAGTTTCATTCAGTGTATTTATTAGTGTAGAAAAACAGGGGCAAATAGCAAGATGTGTGCTGACAACATAAAATATTAATGTTAGCAGAGTCTAGACACAAGGGTGAGGCATTATGGAGAAACTAAAAAAAAAAAATTAATAATGAGGGAAGAGCAAAGGCTGATAAGCAGACTGAGCACACACAAATGCAAGTTAATGCAAAGTGGAAGGAAAAAACCATTAGATTTCACACAGGGTGCACACAAGCAGCTTTTAAACCATAATCTCCTAGATATTTGATCTGGAGACCCTTTGGAACTATGACATCCCTATGGACTTGCCAGCCAGACATAGCCTGCAGATAGAAGGGAAGGGAATCCAGCCTGTGCCTATAAACCAGGCTACAACCTCCACAAACAAAACCACTTCAGCAACACTGCTCCAGGAGAAAAGTCAGATCCTTGTACTAATACAGGTTCACCAAAATGAGACTAGATGCTAGATGATACGACAAGAGTTGGCAGATGTAGAAAATCAGTGAAATGCTAGGGCTAACACAATGGAGCAGGCAGCATCAAGGAATACATACACCCATGCTACAGCAAAGGGCTTGCTATCTGAACGAAGGTCATTGTCACTTAGGTAAGGCACAGAAAACCGCAGTCTGCATTGTGGGACTCCATAACAAACAAATATCCTCAGTAAGAGATGCAATAAAGATTTAACAGCTCATCCACTGAACTCCTGTTTGACTTGGGCTCAGGTCTTCAGCTCTTTCATCCGAGTGTCGAGTGTCTCGGTTCCCCATTCTCTTTTATAACCAAGATAATGGTGCTTCTTCATCTCACAGGAATGACAGAAAGAAAAATGCAACCCTAAACATTGAGTACTGCTAAAATATGAGTGGCAGTGTCATTCAGGTTCCCAAAATAGACAGTATTTAACCTTCATTAGCTGTTAACAGCTCTTGCAAGTCTACCAAGCACTGATACTCAGATATTTATAACACATTTAACTCCAGACCAAGTCCCAAGACAAAAAAGAAAAAGAACAGCCAATGTAACAAGAAGATTCCTCCCCCTTTCACCAAGTTTCTTATCACAACTTCTTGGGGGAAAAATTTGCAAAGAAAAAGAACCCATTGGTCTGGATGAATAAACCTTGTAAGTCCCAAAGCTCTCCCCGGGGAAAGCAGCAATCTTGCTTGTTACACCTTTAACAATGCAGCAAAAAGAAGATAAACATTTTTCTTAAGTTGTATTTGCATGAAGAATGTGAACCCTCTAATTTACATTTAATGTTATTAGCCTTCCTTTTAGCACGTTAAGAGTTAAGTACAAATCAAAACTTTTGATGCAGATCGTTGGGCATCCATTCATTTGCATGCAGGCACAACCACAATCCATGCGCAGAACCACAGCAGAGGAGGAACAGCTTGCAGGATCTGTCAGCTGAAGAGAATCCAAAATACAGTGAATTCTGCATATAGCAAGCGAAGTATGACCCCATGCTGACTGGGCCGGGGTCAGCAAAAAGTCCTTTATCATCTGGTATTGCTAATTCAACTAGAAATACGTACTTTGATGTTTTGGGTACAGTTAAGATCCAGTTCATTCAGTGGAGCAGTTCGGCATTAAAACTTAACCTGTGCAACTGCTGGCTGATGAGAGGCAGCACCACATACTTGCTCCCTCTCCTTGAAGGAAAACTAGTAAGACAAACTAGAGACAGACATCTCTGCAGAAGGAGTAATGAGTAGCTAAACACTGGCAAAGAAAAACCCAAACTCACCCTAGCTAGGTGAAGTGTAAAAAGACCTCCTCAGAAAGTCAGGGTATTTTCAGCAGGAGACAGATTCACAGTCAACTTTAGCTTCTCCCTTAGAGGGATCAAATTGTTCCCAATGTTAGGGAGAGAACTCCAACAGAGATCGTGACTCAAGACACAAAGATATGCCAACAGCTGCAGCAGAAGGACCTTCAGAACCTCAGAACTCACTAATCCATGTCCAGGCAGGGAAGAAAGTGAGGCAGGGAAGGTATGCACACTTAATTGCTTCTGTCTTTATTTCTGTTTACTCCTGTTATCTAAAGGAAACATCAGATTTAGAACATATGTTTCAAATCCTTCAGTTTGCATATGCCTCTAGAGAGTTAAACTATAAACCTGGTTCTTATTTACAGCTGTTCAGCATCCTATCCAGGATATTTTCAAGGGATTCAGCAGATTTCTTTTCTCTTTTATACAAGTAAAAAGCCAATATTGGAACGCAAGGGCTACAAACATAGCCTCAGGTTAGCACCACACATGAAAAATTAATGTGCACAGATATTACATAAGAAACATGTTGGCTAGCATAAAAGGAGGGGGCGGGTTAAATAGCTTTCTCAGTTTTTTTAATCATTTCTTTGGTAGAAAAGATTTCATTTAAAGCCTTTAAAGTGTGACGAACAACTCACTGAGCTGCCCATGAACTGTACCTCTGCGACAGTTACACCACAGGGACAAGCAGAATCAGACACTCAATATCTCTTGTAGCTCATACAAAGATGAAACGGCCACTAAATAAAGCGGTACTTTCCTGCTCGGGAGCAGAGAGGATTATTCAGAAGCATAGGAAAGCAGGCACCTCTCTCGCAGGAGGCAGTCACCAGGGCTGTTCAGCAGATGGGACACAGAGGCAGAGCAGGAGGAATGTGCAGCCGCTGCTGTTACCTGGTGTTCAGGGAGGACAAGTAATGGCTCTGAGAAAACCAACAGATTTGTGGCTTTAAACTGGGAGGGAAAGCGGAAAAGCAAACAGATGAGTTGCTTGGTATTTTGCTAGAAGCAAACAGAAGAGCTGAGATTTTTAAGGGACTGGCAAGGTGAACTGGGGGTAGGAAAGAAACTGCTTCCAGGGAGACCACCCCCAACACCGTGGTGGCAGAGGTGACCCCCAGCCCCTGCACAGGGGCTTTGGTCCATGCAGGCTGGGCCCCTGCAGCCTTGTGTGCAGAATGAGTATGAAGGGAAAAGGATGATGGTCAGGGTTACAGTGGGTTAAAATGGGCAGTGGGAGAGATGTCACTGGCATAAGTATTGCCACTTGTTCATGTTCACTTCATGCAAAAGGTCAAAAATCCTCTCCAACAGTGGATTTTATTTTTAAAAAACAACCTAGAGTGGTTCACAGCATTTTTTCCCCCAGCACCACGCTCTCACATATGCTATCTTAATAAACATCTTCACGTTGGAGAGGGATAAAAGGCATTTTGTTTTGATTTCATTATATTTCCTGAAATTGCTTTTTTCTTTCAGCATTTTTTTCTTGCCATTCAGTCGTGGTGGCCCTCACAGAGGGATAATGCAATAACACTTTTGACAAGGTCAGCTTTCCAATAAGTTTGCAAATGGCATTTCCCAATGACAAAACAAGCACAGCTTTTCTTCTTTTGTAATTAATATAACAGAAATGTCAACCCGGAAAGTTGGTCTCCAAAGGTAATACGTTATCAAGAGAAAATTAATTTTTGAAGTCAGAAAGTGTTTCCTTATCTGTAAAACTGAAAATACTATTTACATAGTAGAACTACTGTTACAAGCACAAAACATAAAATTTCTGTAGCTTATGTACATGTCTGAAAAAAAGAGCAACTGGGGAGAACAACAGTTAAATTGCTTAAATTGCTAATTCAGACACTATATCATTTTGAGAATTGCACATGCATTTTGTAAATTCACTTTGCACATGCCCTGTAGAAGCACACAGCATAAAGCTGTGTGCACATACTAAAAGAAATTTTACTTCACATCCACGCTTATCTTTAATTTAGCCACGTGTTTTATGCACAGAATTAGTCTTTCCAGCTGCTCTCCCATCCACATAAGCAAGTAACATCCAGCTGTTGGTCCTGGACCTACCTGGGACCTACGTGTCTCCCATGTGAGGCAGCTAAGAAATGGGGGACTCTTCCAACTGCTTCTCCCAGTGGAAGGAAGACCCTGCAGCTCAGAGGGAGAAAGGGAATAAGAGCATCTCCTCTCCCTGAAAGGAGAATGAGTTCTTGGCACTGTTCCACGGAGCTGGAGCCCGCAGGGCTTCGAGCACACCCCGTGTACCTCAATCCAAACCTACATGCTATACAGTCAGGTAGGTGAAAGCTCTGCCTAGGACCTGCTGCTTGTACTCTGAATGTCCTTCAAATGCACAGAAGGACAGTGAGCCCCAAGTCCTGTCATCCAATTCTTTCTATGTTTAGTTTTTACAGCTCCTACAGGCACTTAGGACAAGCCTACGGGAGCTTCAGAGTGCCAACAGGAGAGTGGGGAAAACTGAATGGAGGAAGCTGCGCTCACATCTTGGGTGGAGCAAAGGGGTGGGGGGAAGAGTATTCAGCTGCAGCAAAACAACAGATCTTGCAGTTACAGCATGGGCTGTCACAGAAAGCTAGCAGAATGCAAATTTTTCTGTGAAAAATATTTGCCATCAATGTCAAACCCAGCCCTCCAGGTGCCTGCAGCTCCTAGGCATGAGATCAGCACAAACTTTATCAAACGCTTGCAGAAAAGTGATCTGTTTGAAACGCTCCCCCCTTCAATCACTTTCACTTCAACCACTTTGTCCTAATTCCTTACACACAGTCCTGTGGCACCCAAAATAATGTTGGGTAGCAGACCAAGTAGGGTGTAGCCTCTGCTTCCCTCAGGGCTGCATATGGGAGCAAATACCTGGGATGATAGGGCACTGGCTGGGGTAAGCCTGTTTCACTTCCTACGGACCCACACAGTGGCAAGCAAAGGGACACATTTGCTAGAATCCTTAGACAATTCTTCACTACCCAAGGCAAGTAAGGAGATGTAGACACATCTACAGAAAGACATATTTAAACGTTGCTCTGGCTTGTGCTTCCCTACACTTACAAAGCAGCCTGGAAGCCCCACAGGTTGTAGGACCTTTCTACATACCACCTCTACAAATTATGAGACTCTCATAAAAATACTTCTCTTCCACCTTCTGACAGGAAGAAAGTTAAACATCATCTAATCTTCTTTTCCTGTCTCATGTTCACACTTTGTTTACCTATTAATCCCTTTCCAAATTCTTGACTTCAGAAAAGGTAGTGGTATTTCTGGGCAAATCCTGAGGCTCTGGATTCATACAGACAGGAAATTATGGCTCAGTTCCTCCACTGTCCCAAACTGCTTCCACCTGAACAGGAAAATTTATGGTTAATGGTTCTTCACAGCTCCTCATCTAGATGTTCCACAGAGCACTAA
The DNA here is from genome assembly GCF_963210335.1 of Falco punctatus. NCBI lineage: Eukaryota > Metazoa > Chordata > Aves > Falconiformes > Falconidae > Falco > Falco punctatus. The sequence continues at coordinate 30,807,835 of NC_137583.1, read as the reverse complement.
AAAAAAATCAGCAGCTGTCCCATATATTGAGAAACTTGTAATATAATAATCTCAGTACATCAATCAGAACTCATTAACTGAAACTAGACCAATTATTCAAATTTGCTGTAGTTTCTATTAAATAAAGTAGTTGTCGTGATCTGAAATACTACCTAGGCAAATGTGTTCATAAAACAGGGAACAGTTCATTTCTCCTCGATGCAACAAATCATGGGTCAAAGACCATTTCCACAATGCTTTGAAACAAAGCTCATTTGACGTCTAATATATTCATCAATTTAAGCAATGCTTGACCTGAGATGTTGTGAACATGCATTGAACAAAACATTCAGTATCACACGATACTGTGCCAGGAGCAATCCAGAACTCCTTAATTCTCCAGACAGTCCTTCAGTTTTATAAAGATTTTGGGTCTTCATTTGAAAGGATGCTCTGAGTAACTGGTGTCTGAGTGGTGCAGCTGTTCTTACCAGAGGCTCATATCACATGTTGAAATAAGCTACTGTGCAATTACTTAATTATCTCTCTCTCCTACCCTTTAAAAAATCCACTGCGATTCAACTTGAAGCAAACCCAGTTAATCCAGTTTTATGGCTGAGAATTTAAACACAGAGAAGTCAGAGATTCAAAGCTGCAGTTCTTGTGGCAATACCACTACTCTAAGAGGCACTGGCATTAATGCCATAAGTATCTGAGGCACAAAGAAATGCAAAAACCCCTTTTCGTGCAGCTTATCCTAGCGAGTATTTTAGAGCCTGCTGTTCAGAAATCCAAAGCCCCTTCCCCTGTTCTTGGATGCCACCCAAGCTGGTGCCTAACCACCCCACATGGCTACCTCTTGCTGTCTGCCCTTCCCTTGCTTGTGATGCGCAGAAGCGAGGTTTATTCTGCCCGACTTCCCTTCACAATGACTCCCTCATTCCACCCATTCATCTTCTCGCTTGCTTCTCTGCCATATCCGCTCAACCATCCTTCATAATTCAGGGCTGAGGAGCTAAGGAATAAATGTTACAGCACACGCATCAAGGGAACTATAACTTTGAATTACCTGATCTGGGTGAGTGTAAATTCTCAGCCATAACATTGGATTAACCTAATTTCTTTTTATTGAATATTTTACTTTTGGAAGTCCTACAGCCCTTTCTCTCAGAGAAATATGAGAACTGAAGGTCAAATAAATTCTTTTATGGGTATATTTCTAATTTTAATAATCTAACCTCTTCGCATTGAGCATTAATATCTAGCAGTAGTAGAACAAAGTAGCATCCAGTCAGTATTTTGGGAAAAAAAAGATCGCATTTCTATAGCCCTTCAAAAATACCTCATAAAATAACTTTCAACTTTGCTGCATATTCTCAATTGTTATAAAATTTTTAAAAACCCTCTAAACACTTAGCTTAAATAGAAATTGTCAGACATAACAGCAGTAAGAATACAGAGGCTGTCCTTGTGCCTCCACCTCAAAAGCATCAGATATAAAGATAGTAATGAACTCTCTATTTTTATCATTACAGAGTTTACCAGCTACATAAAAAGGCAAGAGAATGTATTACACAGAACTGATTCCCAAAAAAATGCTAAGATAATTTTTATGAGCTCTTTCAAGCTTCTAAAAGGGAAAGGGAAGCAAGGCACATGAGTCTATTCATCTTCTGCCTCCAGGCTGGTCATTTGAAGCTAACTTCACCATTTCCATGTCAAAAGCCCTCGGGTGACTCTGGGCTCTGCTCTAACAAAGCTTATCACCTTCATGCCTCTGTGGGACGTATGCATTCCTATAGTACCTATACAGGTACACAAAGTAGAATATCCAAAGTCAGCGAAAAGGCAAATTTATCCATTAGTTATGAAGAATTATGTCAACATCAGATCAAGAGCAAAAGATCTCACTAGAGAGGATCCAGTGGTAAGCCAGAAGGCAAGGGCAGACAGCGCTCCCCACCATCTGCAGTGCTCACAGACAGGGAACCAGCTCAGGCCTCTCAGATCCAGAGATCCCTTCAAGAGATGCAGACTGACAAGTCAGCAACCAAGGGAACTCTTAGGCTTTGGAAAGTCATTTTGGAGCAGGCTAAAGTAGTGAGAACACAACAACTCCACTACTTTCTTCACTAAGTAAAAAAAATGAGTAGTAAACCTATGGCCAAATCAAGCGAAGTAAGGAAACTCATGTCAAACAAAGAAAACGAAGCAAAAGAAAAGGAGGTAGTTGTCTTGGAGCCCACGCCAGAAAACATGCATTTCTCCTGTCTTTCAAGAATCTGCAGATCTCACTTGAGAAACAGTAATATTTTCTGGTTTAGTTTAAAGATACTTCCTCCTTCCAAAGGGTCTCTGTGCACTACTTCAGAAGTACTACAGCCAGCCTCTTCTCTAAACACGTCCATTTCAGCTCTCCTTAGCCATTCTTTAGACTCTGCAACAGTGTTAGCAAACGATAATAGTAGGCCTCATGGAACAACCTGTTTCAAAGGAAAATGTCTTGTACTCATTTTATTCTGGAAAACAATTTCCATTTGCTTAATATAGTCATGATATTTTACTGAGGTAATTATACTCTTAGCTATCAGTAACAATTAAACCCTTAGACTGAGGTTGCTTAATAAAGGTCTCAAAATAAATAACACATTCCAAACACAATATTTTAAAATGTCAAGCATGCAAATAAGATCTTATAATGAATATAACGAAGCATCAAGTATAAATCAGCACAAAGTTAGTCTGTCATTGTACAAATCTCTGCAAAAATTGCCTTTAGACTGTTGTGGGATTCTGATCAGCATGCTACAAAAGGGCAGTGCAGGCACTGCAGATGAAACCATTTCATTAAATGTTATGACTGCTTCATCAGAAAGGCAGGGGGACGTCACCAACACTGCTATGTTTCTACAGTTGCAGAGCTGAGTGACTTGCGTAACGCAGTCAAGACTGTGGTGAAGCTGATAAAATTTGCATTTGTTCTGTTGTATCTTCCGTAGCAACTTCCATGAAAACTCCAGTCAGACCGTTCCATTGCAAGCCAAATAAACCCAGAAGCAGATAAATTAGGGGTTACAGACAAAGGAGAAAATCACACTCAGACTCCAAGATCTAGAGATATATGACATCAGGTCAATAGGTCCTGGAAAACTGTTACATATGGAAGGTGAGAGCATGGTTTAAAGACCCTTACAATGCAGACAGCAAGATGATTAAAAAAGGTGAAGCAGATCAGTGACAGAAATTTTTAAAAAAACAGTCAGGAAAAGTGTTGTCAGAATAAATATTTGCAGAAATCTCCTTGAGGAGCATCCACTGCAGGCAAAGAGTGGTACAGCAAAATATGTCCAATGCTGCTACATTTGTGAGGCAGCTGCCCGAGGTCCAGAAGGTGATGGTTAGGTGGAACAGGAATAAAAGAGGTCCAGAAGGTGATGGTTAGGTGGAACAGGAATAAAACATAACACAGTAAGTAACTAGAAGAAGTTACTAAAAAAAAAAAAAAATCACAACAAATTTGGGTTATATAGGGGGAAAAAAACCTCCAGTGTTAAAAGAAATCCTCCCAGAACTCTCTTTCCCTGAAGCACCTCCACCTCACAAGACACAGAGTTGTCAGACACCAACAAAACCAAATACAAAATGTGTTTTTTCATCAGCCCCAACAGCAAATGTCTATAGCAGCTGTCATCAAACCCCCAAACACTACCTTCTCCTCACAAAACTTAGCTCGCTTTACCCAGTAACACAGACACTCCTGTGTGAGCCACAAACACAAAGCCCAACAACGGCTCTGCATCAGACTGAACTCAGGATCAATATAACACCAGCTAACGAGGGGGGAGATATTTTTCATAAAAGCATCTACCCCATCTCTGATCTACCTTAGTTAGTCTTCATCCTTTAAAAAAGGCGCCCTACAAGAACAGTCTGGGAATTAAAATTTATGATGTTAGTGGATATTAAAGTTACAATTCAGCAGAGACCTGTTCAAACCCCCTGTACTCCACAGGCAGCAACTACCTCTTTGTCTCTGTCCCACAGCTGTTAATGATCTTCTCTCTTCCCTTGCTATCATACCCCTCCACCCACAACTACCAATCACCTTTTCTCTGAAATGATTTAACTGATTAATATAATTCAGTTGAAATTAAAGGGAACTGTCCTCAATCTAAAAAGTCGTTGAGTCTCTTTCAAACACAGAGTGCCTTGGCTCCTCTCTTCCCAAGCACGCAGGATGATCGAGCAAGTCCTGTCTCACGCAACAAAACCTGCCTTGCTGAATTACAGAAGAGGCAGCAGTAGAATTGCTTTAAAATGTATTTATTTGCAGGCATAAAAACAAGATAACTTCCATGGGTTTATAAAAACCTATGATGGGGAGCCACGGTGAGATGAGGGAGAGGACTGGCAAGGGCCAGGCTGACAGCAGTTAACAATCACACATAGTGTGGCAGCACAGCTGGTGATGCGTAAGTAAATGCTATACATGCAGTCAAAGTGGCTTGAAGGAAGGAAGAAGCATCATATTGTAACAGCCAGAGAGAAGCATTCAAACTACTCGTAACACAGACAAGCAGCTCAGTTCTGCCCCAGAGCTGTCCATACTACCTGGACACTGAGCACAGGGTATGATATCCAAAAGAAGGTCTGTGGCAAGGCATCTGTTTGCCAGAGTGGGTGGTTTTATTGCTACCAAGTGCAATATTTAAAGCTAATTTTTCACATATCCCTGGAAAAATGTTAATTCACCTTCTTTGCTGAACGCCCAGAACTTTAAGATCCTTCCCTGTGCTTTAAAATCATCTGCCTCCCAAGAAAAAAATGTAAGACCCAATACGACAGAGAAACCATCAGCATTATTTTAAATCTTTACTGATTACAAAACAAAGCAGATGGCAAATCAAGTCACGAACTCTGCATCTGCCATGCTTAATGAACAGTTTAATTACCTAGTCCCATTTCTGATGCATCTCTGCCATTCTCAGCTCTGGGAGTCACTTAGATACTTCGCACTGACTCTTGCAAAGATACCTCAAGGAACATGGGGTATGAACAGTCCGCTGGAGTTGGTTAATCAATACTTGTTTAATCTCCAACTTTTATGGTGATGGCCTAAATTATGTCGCAATAGAAACAGATTTCCTATCAGATCACATGATCTGGTTGAAAGCTTAGAAAACAAAAGGGAATTTTTCAGCTTCTTCTCCAGGCAGTGGAGTACCCAAAGGCAGACAAATGCACAGACAGAAAATAAACACAGCAAAACAACAACATCCAGTACAATCAGATAAACTCATCTGCTGCATTATGCCTTACACAAGAGCAAGGGATGCAATCAGGACAGCCTACATTCACAAAGTCTACAATTTGAGAAGCAAACTGGACTCATTTGGAAGAAGTCACAAGAAGTAACCAAAACTGGGCTTCACATTTTGCGTTTTGGTGTATGCAAACAGGCAAGGGATTCCCACGAAGGATCATACACTGGCTGCAAAAAAAGCAGGAAATTTTGTCTCTGGTCAGATTTGCTGCACAAGTTACAGGCTGCTCCTACCCACCCTGCAGCTTCATGCAGGTAGATCCAACCAGCTTGGACACAAAAGAAATAACTGTTTTAAGGAGTCACTAAACTGCATGTGTGCAGGAGAAGAGCCTGGCAGGTCTAAACCCTAACAGCAAGCTAAGTAAGGAATACAGGTAAGGGCTGACTGCAACCAGATAAAAATCACACAAGGAGAGGAGGAGGTGACAAGCCTAAAAAGATCCATGCAAGCCAGCTGTTGGCCCTCCACATCAGAAGGCTTTGGGAACCCTCCAGTGTGCCTTTATTGCTTTTCTCCAACCACACTCCTGCTGCACAAAGTCCGTTTGTACCTTCTGAAAGCTGCCCTCCCGAAACAAAAAGACCAGAGCTTGCTTTCCATTAAATACTGACTCAATCAGCTGCTTGCACTCAGATAAAGATTTTCAGAAAGGGTTTTACATTTCAGAAGACCTACATGTCATAAAATTTCCCAAGAGATTCAGATTTTAGCCATTTGGTAGCAGAATTGACTGTTTCTAATAAGCCTACTTCATAAACAAAGAGCAGAGGTTGTGTGCAAAGCTCTCAGAAAAAGAGAAATACAAGCTTAAGGACAGCATAAAAGTCAAACACAAAACTGTGTAGGTAAACATGGCATTCAAAGCCAATACAACAGTAAATCAAAGAGGAAAAAGGGCAGAGGTGGACTAGGTCTTTCCCCAGCACTTCAGATTATGTCCCACTACAGCTGTATCGGAATTACCTCAGGTAATATAGCAAAGATTAAAGATTACCCTAAAACTCTGAGCAAGCCAAAGCAAAAAGACAGCACAACAGACAGGAAATCCAGTCAAGTGGATTTCTGTAAGAGTGAATACAAACCTTCAAACATCAAATTCTTTTGCATCACCTTCAGTGAACAGACTGACGGTCCAGGAGATACCTTCAAGCCGTCAATGTCTGCAAACCTCTAGGGCATACAAATCTAGTCTTATGTTTCACTGAAAAAATGTAGATTAGAAAACTTAAATACTGCCCCGAGATTTACAAGGACATATGGGAGAAAGTAATAAACTAACATGTTCTAAACAGCAGCTTGTCAACAGGAATAACCAGGATGCAGCTCCCGTGCCAGCCCCCTGTCACTGTCAGAGGTGGAATCAGCTGGGCTGGACTACTGCAGTAGTGCACCACAGACAGGACAAGGCTGCTCTTCAAGCCAGGGAAGAGAGATTTGTAGTGACTCACAGAAGAATCCTAGACTGATAACTGTGCCAATTCCAAATGGTAAACCAAGTGGAAAGGCCCACGTAAGCTCAAGAAAGCCCAAAAGAAGCAAATGGGGCAAGGAAGCAAGCCACGGATGGAGAAGTTAAACGCACTGAAATGGAAAGATGAGAGCAACCAAGAAAGACAGAAACTGTAGCGAGGAGAAAATGAACAAGACTGAACAAGTGAGACAAGCAATCTGTGAAAGCCAAAAAGTACTGCTTGAATCTTGAGGAAAAAAAATGCAGCAGTCATAAAAGTAAGCTGAGAAGGAATTGGATTGGCCTAGCAAGTATGAGAGTAGGTTTACAACTAAAATATTTGGTACTGCTGTTATCAAATGAAGAACAGCTTATTGTTTTCCATTGATCTTTTAAAACACATTCAAGGCCTCAGACTTCCAGGTTACAATTTGAGCTCAAAGAAAGAATAGCTGTTACTGCATTAAACTTGCACTGTTGAACACGTCTGATGCCTTTCAGTCCTTATTTGCACAGCATACAGGAACAGATTCACTGCCCTACTAGAGGGTCAAATATACACAAATGCAAAAAATCACACTATCAAAAGCAATAGCAATTCAATCTTATATATAATAGTCTCCCCTAAATTAGATTTTCACAGTCCTATTTAACAAGACAAAGATTCAATAGAGAGAGCTCATCTTTTCCATTCTCAAATTACATAGAAGCACACTGTACTACTGATGCCACTAATTAGATGATTAAATACCATTCTAGGTGATATGCTTTCAATGTAAAATAATTATTTTTGACAGGCAATATATTTGCTCAATCTCATTTTAAATCACAATATCATACTTTTTTAATTAAATGAAATTCCTTCTTCTGATTTTGCATAAGAAGAGCAACCAGCAGGAAAACAGTGCCAAGGATAGATTGCCCAAGTACCACAATGCAGGTACTTCTTCACAAAGGACCCCAGGCATTCTGTGGATGGACTAGATGGTCTGTAAAGGTCCCTTCCAACACAAACCACTCTATGATTACATGAATATAAATTTTCAGAGACAACAGAGTCTTTATTCCTTTAAAAACGGTCAGTTGAGGAATCACTGAACACATGAAAACCTTCCACTGTCAAAACACGTTTATTTGCCATGGGCTGACAAAGGACATTTCCAACTTCTCCTCTACTCGTCTTCTGGGAGAGGACAGCAAACAAATCTTTCCATATAAATTAGGTTATAATTCATTACATGATAAAATACTGTTGACTTTTTGTCCAGTACTTAAAGTAATAATATTTTTGTATTCTATGATAAAACTTATTTCTGCTGAGGACTGGAAATAAGTTAACAAAGGGAATATTTTAGTAAACATCTAAGAAACTTCCTTCAGGGCTGAGCAATGCTAGACAGCTAAGAGGTTGCAAATGAAGGAATTTAATTGGGTTCAGTGTCCACCTGTGTCATATCCAGCCATGCCAGCACCAAACTAGAACACTACAGAGGGCTGTCTGCTGCTGGGGGTATTAGAAATGCCAAGGAGAAGAGATGCCTTTTCTGTTGCCATGACAGAAACATGGAAAGTTTGGTTCATCCACCGATTGCCTACCTCAGTGTGAAGCAGAAAGAACTGCTGTCATTTTTCTCTTCTCACTTATATGACTCTCTATGGCATCAGATTCTGCAGCCAGATCTGATAGAATATCCTCTTGTAAAGTGGTTGCTTCATGCTTCGAGAAGCTCTGCTTTCCGCACCATATATCACAGCTTCTTTGGCTCAACAATGACACGGAATTACATAGAATTGCAGAATTGGGTGCAACACAATTAAAATCAATCCAAATGCTTTAGTTGATGCTGAAAATTAAAGCTTAAAGCACAAGCAACACAACACCTCCTTTCCCCCTTGCTCAGTCACTCCCATACCAGCACCTTTCCTCCCCATACATTGATGTGCCTGTCTCCCTCTCACATGCTCTGACTACTTGAGCCTGACCTTACGTACACACATAAGCTTACTTACGTGAGCGGCTTTATAACACCAGGGAGACTGCTCAGATGAGTGAAGTTTTCTAAGGAGTATTCTTGAAAAGTGAAGTAACTACCATTCTGACTATAGAGAATTATTATTCCCTCTGGGGGAAGACTGCTCTCAGGATTTAATATAAAGTTTTCAGCGCTCTACAGACTTCAAAATTATTGTATAGATTTCATCACGAGAGCATACCTGATGTAGGATAATGCAGACTTCTTTGATATATCCTATAGAAAGGATCTTAAAACGTATTTTCAATTTACTGGTCTAGTGCCTACCATTACATTCAAACAGACTTTCAGCAGAAGAGGAAGGCAAATCTCTTACTCTCTGTAAATTGTTTTTCCACAGGAACAGTTGACAAGGTGCCGTCATTTCATTCTCTTTAGGAAAGGAGGTGATTCACCCAAAGCCATTATAAATTCCCTTCAGTGGCTCAAAACACTCTAGTGACAACATGATTCAATTCTCTGCCCTCACACAAATGCCAAGCCTGAGACAAAGTCATGTATTGCCAATGCAGCATGAGCCCAGATGGGGGGAACGCTAACAAAGCCTTAGGATGTACTACTGCTTTTATTCTAATACAGTTCTAATGACATTTCACGTCTTATGTAGCACCCAGTACACAAAGACCCCATAGTAACTTTGTAGTACCAGTTATGGAGGTGAACAAAGAAGAAATAGCAAGGACTGCACCTACAGGAAAGAAATAAGGGCACAGGCTTTTCCAAGCACTATCTAGAAACTCACCTTGGTGAGCAGCAACACACGTTTCTGCAGCCGTCTGACCAGTGCTTCATGCTGCTCACGTTTCTTCTTCTCATCCAAGAGTTGGCTCTGAATTCGTAGTATTTCCTCCTGTAGCTGCTGCCGGGCCTTCTCTAGTGTTCGGGCACTAAGAAAGATAATACAGACTGGTGAAATCTTGACCACTGCCTCTTAGTCAGAGAGATCAGAAAAAATGAGCAGAGAAGCATCACCACGACACCTGGACATTGGGGCTGGTGTCATTTCATTTTACAGCTGCACTACTGCAAACAGAGTAGCTGCAGTCTCATTACCAGCAGTTCTCAGAAAAAGATATGAGAGAAGAACCACCCCCAGTAACAGCCTTCTTGTTCGGCATGAGGCAATTACTGGAACCCCACATATACAAAGCATTTAAATAATTGCATATCTATTTCAAAATCAACCAATCTGCCCTTCAGAAGATGCCTCATTTTCAACAAACGATTCACAGTCTTGGGTTCTACTGTATCTTTTCACCTTTTTCTAAAAAAGTAGAAGTAAAACTGAGGTTTAATATGATCTGCTTTGACAGATAATACCCAGCAAGTAATTACAGCCACCACCTGGACATTGCTCTTGCCAGCTACCTATATTGGAAGAGAAATGTCTTCTGAGGCCAGGTGATTAGCACTTCTTTTGCAATGTGGACATGATTCTCAATTCAGCCAGAATAGCCTGGTCCCTCTTCTCAGCTCTCTGCAGCATGACTCGGTAATGCACAATTATTATCCATGTATTCCTGGAGATATTCTTCATGCATGCCCTTCAGACACTCAGTGTGCTGCTGGGACACTAATGGGAAGCTGTTCCAAGGCACACATAAAGCAGCTCATCACAGATCAAGTATGCTGGCAAAGTACTTGATCAATAACAAAGTAAGAATGAAATTATTCTTGTGATTATCGAGAGTCGGCTCATAATTTAAGCATGTCAAGTTTATCCAAGACTTCACTAACTTTAAGTATTTAAAGAGTGGGCAGGACATGAAAAAAAGTACTGCACACAAGTCATAAAGCCTCAAGCAAGCTAGAAAGACCAAAACAAACATCTCTAGTTTACTCAGGAACTGATGATCTTTGTTTCTCTGATGACAAAAACACCATCGGAAAATTTATAAATGCTTCAGAAGGATACTCTTTATCATTATTATTAGAAGAAAATTAATAAAAAAAAGCTTTTAAATAAAATAGCACTATTGTTAAGGTATTGCTTAGATAGATCCAAAAAGGGAACACTGCCTTAAAAGACACTTAGTATAAATCAAGTACCTCCTGCACTACCATGTCACCAAACCATACTTCTTGGGAAATTTATGTAGGAATTCACCAAAATCCCCAAGCAGCTGTCCCCCTACCTCAAGATCTCCCCCTTGAATTAAAATATGCATTTTAAAACACTGGATGAATTAGAAGCCTGTTTAAAGCTCCAGTTCAATTCTGAACCATTCACAGACCAATTTAATAATCAGGGACTATGGAATAGTCTCTTCATTGTTGTATTCAGGTGGGAAGGTTCATCAAGAGGTCTTCAAATCTGCATTTGAAAATGTATAATTTCATTACCAGGGCACCAATGCTTCCTTGGTTCTGTTTTAATTAATCACTTAAAAAGGGAACCTGCACCCAAGAATAGTATCTATGGTGATGGAACATGAAGAAGCACCAGCCTTGCACTGGATACTCTCTTCCCCATCCTAACCTCAGCAAACATCTCAATTTCAGTCTCATGAGTACTTAATACAAACACTAGCCTTTTTCATACTGAATAATGCAAGAATTCCACAAGAACAAAGTAGAGAATCAACTCTTGTTGGATTCTGCAAAATCAATCCATATTAAAAAATTTCCTGGAAGCCAGCATCGTAAGATGACAAACAGCAGGTTGAGTCCTGGCATACTGTGAAATATGGGATAAAATTAAGTGGTATAACCGAAACATCAAATGTCACAAACACATGCCACACAAGAAGTGATTACTTGCAGTGCAAAAAACCCACATCATTCAGAAGTTACAATTGCCAAATTACAAAGATACCCACCACTGCTCTCCAGCCCATCCTTTTGTCGGAGGCTACCCCTTTGCAGTGTAGCTAGCAAACTCGAACACGTGCTCACAACGTGCTCACTGCTGCTCAGCTCACAATACAGCATCCTACACCTTAAACATGCCTTCAGGGGCAATTCAGGCTGACTAATTTCCAGTTGATGGACACAAGTTGGATAAAATCTTAAAACATACAGGAAGATTCATCTCACCATGCCTCTGAAAATCCTAGGCTTAAAACACTTTCCAGGCACCTTGCACTAAGACTGATTTCTTAAGCTTGTGCTAAGACAGACTTTAGGCCCACGTATACGTGCCAGCCTACCAAGTTTGCAACAGGTCAGCCTCCAGTACAGGGCAGAATGGATGGGTGAGATCAAGTAATCTCAGCTACTGTCTTAAAAGTCACTGTAGTTTGTTCAACAATATTGCTTTTTTATGCATAGGGTAAATGTAAGTACAAAAACCTCATCAACTGTGTTATAACAAATTAACTCGTGCCACAGAAACCCTACTGCAAATATTATTTGCCCTATCAAAGAAACTTAGTCCTCATCAGAGTCAGAACAGAACTAAAAATGCAAACATAGGATTAAATACTACAAAAGAGCCAGAATCTTGCATTTGATTATTGCAAAACATTTTGATAGGACAAATCTTTTTTTCCTACTCTCATGACATTGTGACCTATTTCTACAAATGCTGAGTGGACTGACGGATTATGATTGAACCGACATTCACAATGAAAAATAAGGTATGTGCTAGGTTTCTGTTCTGGTTTTGGCTGGGATAGGGTTCATTTTCTTCCTAGCAGCTGGTACAGTGCTGTGTTGTGGATTTAGGATGAGAAAAATGTTGGTAACACACTGATGTTTTCAGTTGTTGCTAAGTAGTGTTTATACCAAGTCAAGTACTTTTCAGTTTCTCATGCCCTGCCAGTGAGTAGGCTGCGGGGGGACACAAGAAGCTGGGAGGGGACATGGCCAGGACAGCTGACCCAGCCTGGCCAAAGGAATGTTCCATACCATATGACATCATGTTCGGTATATAAACTGGGGGAGAGCTGGCTGGGGGCTGCTGCTCGGGAACTGGCTGGGCGTTGGTTGACGAGTGGTGAGCAACTTCATTGTGCATCACTTGTTTTATATATTCTAATTCTTATATTATTAACATTATTATTATTTTCTTCCCTTTCTGTCCTATTAAACTGTTCTTATCTCAACCCATGAGTTTTCTCACATTTCCAGTTCTCTCCCGTATTCTGCTGTGGGGGTGGAGCAAGCAAGTGGCTGCATGGTGCTTAGTTGCCAGCTGGGGATAAACCACAAGTTTCCTTCTTGAAATAATGAAAAATATTTGAGATTCACATCTCATGAAGAGCAGACATTCAGGCACATACACACCTCTCAAATTAGGTTGAAATACGACTGTTTTAAAACATGAGAAGAGTTAAGCAAAGAGAGACAAATAGGCCATTTCCTAAGTCATTGCATGGCGTTTGCATCACCTTTTCATATCAGCCTCAGATCAAATGTAATATTAATGTACGTAAAAATTAAATGCCAGATATGTTTATGAAAGCAGAAACAATACTTAAACTCTCTGAACTGACTGTTACCATAGGTTTCCTTGTTATAGGAAGCATGAAATTCAACCTCCTTACAACTCTCCACACCACGCCAAAGTAAATTATCAAGATCCTTTCTTCCTCTCTTAGGAAAGATTGATAATTCTTCCAGAAACTGCACCAAATACAACATAAACTGTCTCTAAGAAAAAATCCAAAAAGCTGGTTATGTTCCTTATTGACAACAAAAGAGGATTTGAAAGTAGATATCCAGTAGCAAACGCCATTGAAGTTAGACATGCGCACTCTTCTTCCACACTGATGACACCTATGGCTTTTCAAAAGTAATTGCTTGCTCAAAACAAGCATTAAAAAAAAATAATGAAATAGGCAGGCACAAAGTTCTGTGTTCAACATAAGCTTGAAGAACTGGCATTTTTTTAAAAATCTTTGCAAGTTCAAAGTAAACCTTTTACGCCTTGAAGAGAAAAAGTCATTTCTGTGTATCAGCCTAATAATGTTTCTTGTTCCACATCCCAGTGAATGAGATGCCAACATCTTTCTGTTCTAAGCTGTTGAGACTCTTCATATTTTGCTCTTCTCTTCTGTAATCCACTTCAGTGTAATCTTAATGATGAAACTTCATTTTCCAGAATGTTCTTTTTAAGACTGAGAACAATGATGGCAGAAAGTGAATACTGAAGCTGTAAGATACATTTTAATAATCCCCTTCAGAAAATTACAAAAGCAGCTGACAGCTCCCCACCCCCAATGATCCATAAAACATTATTTTAATCATTTCATCCTTTCAGTAGCCAAGTAACCACCTCGGAGAGATTAAAAAAGTAACAGGGAAAGCAAACAGGATTCCTGAATCAGTCTGTGTATCAACCTGAGAGGAAAACACAAAGTCCACAGTGGCACAGAGACAATTAGAAGATCAACACTGTCTGGGTCATGTTGCAACTCTGGAAAAGATGACACACTTACACACACCAGGGCCAACTGTCAGAAACAAGGATCACATCAAAGAGAAAGCAGTGAAAACCAAAGAGTGTGGATGGGAAGAACATTGAAGAGGCACAGAGGGAAAACACGATGACAGTGCTATTGCACAAACATAACAGAAAAAAGAAACACGCTGCAACTATCAATGTCTTCATGACAGAGTCCAAAATAAAAAGGTTAGCACACAGGCTAATGAGGCAAAAAGGAGCGAGGGAAATTGTTTTGCAGCAAGACGTTTGGATGAAGAAAAGCACACCCATTCCTGAGGCTTGACAACTTGCAGCCTTCTCAACGTATCTACACATTTATAGACAGTACACACAGGCATAAACCATGCTGTAGACTGATAAACAGAGAGCTTGAACAAAAATGTTGGTTTTCATTCTGGTTCGTCTCCCCCAGGTTTTATAAGCCCAAATGGAGGCATAAGCAGCAACAGGGCAACTCCAGCATGTGTTCATACTGTCCGGTGGGTTAGCCAACAGAACATCCCTGCCTGTGCCTTCCCTCAAGGCTCCTCCCAATCTCTATTTTCTGGCACAGCCTTCCCCCCCCCCCCCCCCATCCTCTGCCTAACCTGCCTCCACAGGAACCACCATCTGGGATGGGAATTCAAAAGAAGAAACAGAAGGGAGATCATGAGGACAAAAATAGCCTGACTTAAAAAGGGACAGGACACAGGAAAGAAAAGGTGGGCCTTAGTAAAATGAGAATTTCCACCTTATGTTAAAAAGGAAAGAAAAAAAAAGATCCATTATAAAATGCTGCTGAAAAGATGGATGAGGGCTCTAAGAACACTGCTGCAGAATGGAGCTGCCTCAACTAATAAATTTCAGGCAGGTAAACTAGAAAAGCAAACATCAGGAACGAGATTATTTTAGTGCTACAAGTATTTCCACTCAAAAGCTAAAGGTTTGAGTGCTAACTTTTATTCGAATAAGATTGTTTGGCACCTTATTCTGCTTCCTTTCTTCTTCACATGCAAAATTGCAAACATACTGAAGCAGCAGCATCTATTCCTGCTCTGGAACACTGTGCTGCTACTGCGACGCACACAAGTGGGAACTGCGGAGGCCAACACTTCCCTGTTATCTGTTATTTGCCTACTACATTCAGAAGGAGCAACAATACAAAATATTAACATCTTTAGTGGAAGTTATCACATGGGCTGTATTTTATTTAAAGCTTTAACTGTGCCGTGTAGCGAGGCATATGAAATACTGCTACAGAAAATACTACACAAAACAGTCTACCGAGAGTCAGTAGGAAAACAAGCTTTTTTTGTTGCTATTTATTTCTCCCAAGTCTTCAGGAAACATCTGCAAACTTTGCCTTGGTTCACGCTTCGTATTTTCTCAAAGACCTTTTATGTAACTCACCATTACCATGCTTCCATAAATCACAGATCATTCAAAAATAAGCAGTTCATACATCACGTTGCTGTTGTACATCCAAGGAAGACTTGAAGCACACTGAGTTTATAATGAGGGAAAACATAAAGAGAATTATTTTGCTAGTGTGGACAGGTGAAACAGGTAAGCAGCAGACAGATGTTTGGAGATTTACTGGTACACTGACAATATGTTTTATCATTGAGACAGTATTTAATTTTACTCCCCAACCAGCAGTATACATAACAGGCTGAGAAATGCAGTTCCTTCAAAGTGAACACTTACAGACCAGGAATAAATTTTATATTCTAGCCCCAGTACAGTAGCCACAACTGACTGGCAGGAGTTAGGATTTACTAAAAGAAATTCACATCAGGCACTTTCTGCTTCCTTTCACTACGAGGTCAACACACTTGCTGCAACACACATGGCTTTGCTGACCACAAGAAGCCACAGGAACCAAAACCAGGAGCATTGCCAAAATACAAAGCCCAGCACAGCTCTATCTGAATGGATACTTAATCAGCCACTCAACATGAGATTTACTGTCACGCTATTAAATATGCTTTCCACACTCACCATCAAGATGACAATAAAAGCAGTGTCTTAATAAATGAGAGACTTCTGGGGTCTGGTTTGGTTTTAAGTTGAAACATGAATAATTTGTCAAATACATCCCTCACTGAATTCTGGAATGTAAAGTATTTCAAGAGTGAGATAACTACAGGCACAAACATCCTTTTTCTAAGCCTCCAAACCTAAAGTGTTCATAAGGCCAAAGCTTCTATTAAAGGTATTTATTTGGTGAACAAAACTTCTACTAGTATTTAAAAACCACTGAACCCACACTGTTTGTTGCATGCTTATTAACTTGAAAATGCTGCCGTCTTCAGTATAACTGGCTACAGGAGAAATCAAGCTGATAGTTGAATACACAAAGTGATTTATAATAGCTTATGTAGACAAATTATTACGGGCTTTTGGTATGTTCAAATGCTCATGGCTCTTGTTCTGAATCAACAAAAGTCAGATGCCGTTGCATCCTGAGCAAACTGATTCCCTTTGCAGTGCTTGGTAAAGAAGCAAGTACTAAATGTTCCTAATAAAATGCAAGCAATTAAGAAGCGGGAGTTAAAAACAACAGTCCTCTAAGATTATTAACACAGCATATAGCCTGCACAGCATGTATCATCTATCTATGTATCATAATTTTGTACATGGCATTTGGCAATTACGGAGGACTGCCTATTTTTAAAGAGCATTCACTGATAAGGATCTTCCACTCCTACTCTGAGATAAGAATAACCCCGCTAGGTTCTTTCCAACACTGCAAGCAACAGGACCCACACTACGGCAATGCCTTCTGACCACAGACTGATAGACCAAAGGGAGGCAAGATGTTCACTAAATTGTTCAAAATACATTACAACGAGTTGGGAAGATGAACATCTCCGTTCCAATTATTTCAATAAGAGAGCCGTGCTCGTTTGGTCCCCTTTGCAGGTCCCAGCTTTTGCTCTGGCAGCATCACTGGCTGGTGAGGAAGGTCAGCCCGTGGGTAATAATGTCAGTAAGGAAACACAGGGAGCTTCAGCACCCAACAATTGGAAATGACTGCTCCCTTCCCCATCACACCCCACACCAGCTCTGAACATTCCGTGCAATGCAAGGGAGCAAAATCCTGAGAAAGGGAACTGTCACAGGAGGCAGGAAAACAAACAAACAAAAAAGCCCAAAAAACCCAACCCCAAGTAAGAATTTTGAAAGAAAACCTTTCTTCCAGCCAGGATCCAAGCATCCTCTCTGCAGCTGGCTTTATTTACATCATCTAATTCAAATTCTAAATGCTCTGAAGTGTTATTACACTTTTTTTTCCTTGAAAACAAAAATGACAACAACTGAAACAAAACTGGGAATGAGAAAGCCCAAAGATTGAAATAATTACTAATCAAAGCAGAGGCCTGTACATGGGATGGTGAAGTCACTGGCCAGCTCTACCCAGTAATTTCTCTTCATGTCGGCTCTGATGAGTTTTATATTTCTAACATTTCATCAATTTGAATCACTAAATTCGATTTGCATTCACAGATAAACAGAGAGGGAATAATAAATACTCTCATCTGACCTTGAAGTGTGACACAGAAAATTGCCCTCCATGATTTCATTTCAATCTGAACCATAATGAATAATGCAGTTGGCCCCATCAGTTACCAATCTATAATCACACTTGTGGGCTGGATGAACTCACGGCTTTGCCTAAATGGGATGAAGAAAGTCAAAACTTCTCACTCTTTTTGTACCGCTTTTTTCTGCTTCTCCCGTACTATTGAAGTTAAGCTTCTACTTCGAGGGTGAGATGCCCCAGCAACTCCACTCGCTCCCAACTATTGATTGGGGGTTGACTCAATGATTTAGATTTGTTGCACAGTCTAAAGTGAGAAGTGAGGTGAAGGCATTGCACAGTTTTCTCATCCCAACTCAGTATTATGTGCATTGCAAAAAAATAACCTGTAAAGGCTATAAATTCAATAAATATTCTCCCTCCCAGCAAGCTGTCAAGTCACAGGCCCAACTCTCCGGCACTGATGTGAAACACAGCAACACAGCACAGACAACTGGTGACATGAACATCACGAGTGACTAAGAATATTTCCAAATTCCGTTACACATTCAAACCAACACTTATCATGAGAGCGGAAAAGTCATCTGGGAATAGGCAGCATGAGAGCTGAGGAGCTGTAAAGAATAAAGGACTGATAAAGAGGAGCAAAAAAAGGAAAATTTGCTTGAAGTAGGGAAAGAAGTGAGTAGGAGAATGGTTGTGCTGAATGAACCTGTCAGCAAACAAATCTGCTGAAATTCTAGGCTCTTGACAGTTAGATAATAGCTTATCTTAATGAAATAAAGAGGGTCAAAGTGTTTAGATGAGAAAAACAAAACATTAAACCCTCCACTGCAATATAGCAAGCGAGTCCTCACAGACTCATGACTCATTACAGCTTCGTGAAGGTTCTGCAGATCTGTTTCAAATGACCTTTTCCAATGAGATCTCATTTCCAACGTGCATTACTGTACTCCACAGTGAAATGAGTATTGTATATTGCTGTTCAGTCACTTTCTTTTTTTAATATCTGAATCTAAGACTACCTGAATGAATCTACAGAAACACAGTTGTCTAAAATATTTCTTGCGGAACAAATCAGTGATGGACCCCCCACGATAACTCTCCCTAAAATTCAAAGCTAGAGCTCAGCATTTCAGCTTCAGGCTTTTGTCAGTGAAAATCCCTCCAGGTTATGTGATGAAAACCTGTATAGGTTTTCACTGGGGACTCAGAAGAGAATCTGTAACAGATATTTATTGACAACAAATAAATCCAAATAATTAAGCGCTACCCCCTAGCACGTACCCATGGGACACTGATGCAGAAAAAAGTAAACGAATGGCTGAAAAGTCATTTAACTATCTATGACAAGCACTCTGACAGACTGCTGTTCTTAGCTTTTCTTTCTCACAAACACCAATTTAGCTTCATCTCATATCTGCCTCCCACCTGCTTTGACTCAACTTAAGTCAAAGCAGTCTACCATGATCCAAGCCATATTAAGCACAGCATTATAACAGACAAGCTAATGGTTAAATCCAAAATAGGGAAGCATATTAAGCCTGCAAAGGTCTTAAAAATTCCCTGATGAAATAACCTGACCAGTAACCGTGATTTTTTCAGGTGTCACCATGCCTTTGGGCATAACAATGTGACATAGTAATGATCTTTCCTACCATGCTCTAATAACAAATCAGGATTCACTGCTAACTGCATCTGTTTTCTGCAGGATCTCTGCCTCATTTACTGCAGAATTTGGAAGATTTAATGAAGCACAGAAATTGCTTAAAGAGAATGGTCTCACACTAAGGCAACTGAAAGACTCCCCAAAAAAATGGTTCCAGTTCTCGCCTATGCCAGAGTTCCTAGCTGATACCATGAACTCTTCAAAGGTAGTCCTTAGTGCTCAGTCATTAGGTGGCTCCTTCATGCTCAGATCATGTGCTGGGCACTGACACTACTGTTTTAAATCAATAGCAGCTACTCATAACACATGAAGCCTTTGGAAATGCTGTGTTTTGAAAGAGCAAGTTCTAAGCATTCCAGGAATGGAATCCCCAAAATAAGGCTATACTTTCTCCTTGGTTTGCATCTGGTGTAACAGATAAATTGTAATACATTATTGAATTTCTCTATAGAAAAAAAAATGCATAGCTACTCATTAAGACAACATAATACCCCATCTCTGCCAAGTGAAACAGAATCCTGCATGGTGTAGGAAACTAGACTAAGGAGGCATCAAGTGACTTTAATCCTCGCATTTCCTACCCTCCAAGAGCTTCACTTTGCAACCCTTACGTAGTCTTCCAGACACCTATTTTTCATAGGGGGAAAATATTACTTTAAAGTGTGCGCACGCGTGTGTGCATGTGTGTGCGCGTGCGTGTGTGAGCGCATGTGTGTGTGAGCGCATGTGTGTGTGTGAAGAACTTGTATCTAAGAACAAGAATGAGAAAAAACACCACTTAGCTGAAATGCCCCCAAAACATCCAATGTGGGGTAAACTTCATCCTAGTTAAATTAGTTTTCATTCTCATATACATCCATTTGGGGCATGTGTATAAGCAAACACAGATGCATAAAGCAGAGAAGAGCTGGTCTCCAGCCATCTGGTGTCAGATAATGCGACTAAAGAGACTGGGATCTTTCCAAGCTAGACTATCACACCATGACTAGCTGCCATTCCTTTTGCAGTACCTCTGCAGCCCCACTCTCTGTAAACCCAAGAAATACTGTATAACTACACACTCTCACTCTGCCTCTGCTCAGCTGCCCAGCTGAGCAAACTGCTTTCTCAGACACTGTTTCCAAGCGGTGATGAAAAGGATATGCCCAGATCAGATTTACTGATGTCCTGCTAACCTTATTCCTAAAAATCTTCTGTGGATGTTTGTTTTCCCTGTTACCACCCAGAAATACACAGCACTATTTGTTTCCTCCACTGGACTGTTGACACCATTAGGACTTACCTGCAGGGCACAGCAATCTACTTTGTGTCCCAAAGTAGCTCAAAGAACCCTTAAACCACTATAAGGCAAGAGGAATAACACTGTCACTGTGGAAGGAGAGCTGCCAGAACACCTACATTGACAGCAGTTACATCAATTCTTTTGCAGCAATATTTTTAAATGTTTAATAAAACATAGAACTACGTGCTATGCAATCTTTTTGTAATTAATACTTAATACAGAAACCAGTCAGGTGGACATGTAAATAGCCTTTATGCAGCAGTTTCAGGTTTCAAAATCAATAGATGAGCAGAGAGGTCAGATGCTTTACTTTGGAGTGAAGTTGAGATAGGGAAATGAATTTAAACACATGCATTTTGTTTCTGTACCATAAAAGAACAGCTCTGCTCGATGTTTCAGCCAGTTGGTATCACAAACGATGTTATCAACCAGCTCCATGTGCCAGCACCGAATGCTGGAGGGAAGGGATGGTAGTCCAGTGTGGATTCAGCAGGTATTGTGTGAAGAGTTTCTGCCCTCAGCAGTGGAGCACCATAACTCATCACTGTCGTGGTTTAATCCCCACCAGCCATTCAGTCCCACACAGCCACTCGCTCCCTCCCTCCACAATGGGATGGGGGAAGAGAATCATAGAGAAAACTTGTGGGCTGAGATAAAGACAGTTTAATAATTGAAATAAAATAATAACAATAATAGTGATGATAAATTCTAATGAAAAGGAGAATAACAAAAAGAGAGAGAAATAAAACCTAAGAAAAACAACGTCTGCAAATGAAAAACAATTGCTCACCACCAACTGACAGATGCCCAGCCAGTTCCTGAGCAGCCAGCTCTCCCCCAGTTTATATACCGAACATGATGTCATATGGTATGGAACATTCCTTTGGCCAGGCCGGGTCAGCTGTCCTGGCCATGTCCCCTCCCAGCTTCTTGTGTCCCCCCGCAGCCTACTCACTGGCAAGTTAACATGAGAAGCTAAAAAGTCCTTGACTTAGTGTAAGCATTACTCAGCAACAGCTAAAACATCAGGGTGTTGACATTATACTCACCCTCAACCCAAAACACAGCACTGTCCCAGCTACTACTTCCGGCTGAAACCAGGACAATCACACAAGTAGTCAAGATTGTTTCCGTGCTGCTTAACTCAGCAGTTTTCCACTGGATTCGAACACAGCCGAGTCCCTGAACAAGCAGTGAGTGCCCCAGCTGTAGGGTTTGTAACAGCTTGTACCATCGCACCTACATCTGGAGCACCATGCCTGTATCCAGCGGAATGCAGAGCTTACCTCTTCCTTTCCAAGCCAAACATCAGCCCCACTGAAGTCACAGAACACCCACTAATTTCAGGGTACATGAAAGCTCCCTTCGGGTTAATCTTCCTCAGTTTCCTATGGAATTGCTTATGAAACATTTTGGACACAGTTGATTCAGCATTCGTCTCTCTCTTTCCTGGGATGTGGAAGAAGCACAGCCTTTTTCACCTTTGTGGAAGTCTCTCCATAGCAAAATAAACACGCAGTTACAGGGCTACTTTGTGGGATACCACAATGTAAAGCAATACCAAGTGCGTGTTCGTCCCAGGAAGGGCTGGCATCTGTCAGATCCTCCAGTCACACCAGGATCAGTTCTGCTTCACCTGCTGGCTTCCTAGCTTCCAGCCCACAGTGATTTGGGCATGCATTTCTAACAGAGCAATCATTCTCGCTCCCGTTCAGCCTTTTAATTCTCATTTGACGATAATGGCATAATTTCTCCCCTCTCCACTTAATGGAGAATAATGAAGACCAGCTCTGATAAATCTTTATCACCCAAACTCTCCCTGTCAGATACTACTCTGGCCAGTACTCGATAACCAGGAGGAACTGATTTGATGCAGAAGATAAGGTGTTTAACTGTGTTATACTCTGCTAGAGCAGTCTGAGAAGAACAGAAACAATCATGAGTCTGCAAAATCATAAGTGGCAGGATGTGAAGAAGGAGCAATTGGTCACTGCCTCTTGGTGGAAGAACTAAAATTAATGGAGGAAAATTCATCATGGGCTATTAAATACAAAAAGGTATCACCTTCAGCTCAAGAAATTCTTAAGCCTCAAACTGAGGAAAATGTAAGCAGTATCACTGTGCATTTGCTCCTGTATTAGACTTGCCCAAAACTTCTGGAAAGGTTCATTGGTTTAGGTTGATCTTTGATCTGATCGCAAATCTGCAGAAAAGGGTTAAAAAAGAGGTTTTGCCTATTTTTAATGCACACCAATAGATCTCATCTAGCTTAAATTTTACATTTTTGTTACATTATCTTATGTGAATATGTTGTCATTTAATCTCTTTCATACATGAGCCATATTCAATTTCCAAACTATAAATTAGTAGCTGGAAAAAAAAATAATTCTGTTCTCACAGGTGCAGTTTGCCATGTCTTGGCTACAGCAGCAAGTGGTCCAGCTGATCAGTCTCTGTTATCATAATCTTCCCATGAAAAGAAAAAAAAAAGAAAAAAGAAGGATTTGAAACCTGCCAAAACCCTCCCAACAGGTAGTTAAGGCCATAACTATCCATTATATTTGACCATACTTGTGTTCAGGTTTTCTCAGTGTTTGGAATGGAAAGGGCATTTTCACAGAGGACTGCTTCATTCCCCTAGCACTACGTTCCATGCCAAATGCCACCACACAACACAGCTCCAACTAGATCATGACTTTGGTATCCAAAAGGTGCAGCCTTTGCAGAGGACAGTGAAAAAAGAACATGCACCAAAGAGGAGATAAAAAGTGGCTGCAGATCACAGGCATCCCACAGATGTATATAAAGATAAGGTTGAGGTGCATCATCTGCGCTGTTCAATGGATATAAAAAGCTGTGACTGGAGCAGCAGATGTTACAGACCAGAACCACCAGGCTGAGCCTCACCTTGCCCTGCCTTGCCAGCCACAGCTCTTCACAGCACCTGACTTCATGCACTCCTGTTTGAATGCGAATAGGACTTAAAAGGACTGTGAACCAACTTCTTGTGCAAGAAGAGACCTGTTTATGATCTTCTGTCTGGTCAACAGATACACAATATTCATTTTCAGCAACCTCAGGTGACAATAACAAGTAGGACTACTAAAGAAAAAATTCAAAGACCCAAATTTTCCGAAGAGCTGCTGTCTTAACTATGTATCTAGAGAAACCAAACATGAACTACATTAAAACCCAAAGGGCATAAAAAAATGATACCACATGTGATTTCACACCAAGTGGCCACCTGTAGAGAAAAACAGAAAATTATTCTTATTTTAAAGCCATTTGGAAATGCAGCCCTTAATACATTATCACCACCATTTTCCACAACATGATGGGCAGGCAGAGCATTCCTACATTGAGGATTCATAGCTGTACCAGCCAAACCAAGAAGGTGAAGAACATACAACTGGAAAAAGCAGAGACAGTTGGCAAGGCTGATTTAGCTATCACTTTAAAAAACAGTTCCTACTATGGGGCCTTTTTTTTTTTTTTTTTTTTTTGGAAAGCAAAGAAAGGAAAATAATGCTGCTGGTGTGTATATTTTTGCAAACTCCTTTACAAAGGAAAGAAGACATTTTTAGGCTGAAAACCTTCAATGAGAGCTTATATGTGCCAACAAAACAAATACACAAGGAAAAAGTTGCCAAGACCATAGCTAAAAACCCAACACAATAAATGGGATGCACAGCTCGCTCTCTTTGGAGCTACCCAACAATTAGCAGTGCTGGTCCCTCCGTAGCCTGCATCTC
Organism: Falco punctatus; assembly: GCF_963210335.1. Lineage (NCBI taxonomy): Eukaryota > Metazoa > Chordata > Aves > Falconiformes > Falconidae > Falco > Falco punctatus. The sequence goes on along the minus strand of NC_137583.1, from coordinate 30,783,431 downwards.
CCACATTCAATATAGGCACTTTGGCAGCCAATACATAGTCTATGCTCAGCATGCCCTTCGATTGCCACCTGTCTTCCATTATCATCTCCCCTGCTGCGTCCATTGTGCTTGATTAATAAAGCCCATTCTTCCTGTTTATTTCCTTATCGATCCACTGTCTCCTGCATGGGAAAGGCATCAATGCAGTTAAGGGCAAGCACCTGCTTGGAGACTTCACCCTTCAGCTGCTTTCTGAAAATGCATTTTATTCTCACTGGATAATAAGATTCTGTGGTTAAAGGACCTTTTAGGTATTGGCATTGTCATAAAATGTTCCTTGTGTCCTACTTCACTGGCCCTGACAAACTCTCTGCTTGCTGTCAGTGGACTAATGAGAAAAGAAGCACTTCTAAAGAGCTTTGGGTACTTTTGCATTGCAAAGTGAAAAGGAGAAATTGAGATATTTCAGTAATGTTCCATTTCAGTCCAAAGCCCCATAAAGAGGAAAGAAAAAAGGGAATGTTTCTGCACAATCACTGTATCAACCAAGCAGCTCACTGATTAATCTCTCCTTCCTCTGCATTCACTGGCTTGGGGGCTTGGAAAGTTGACACTTGACTTGAAAAATGCCAACTCTAAGCAGTTTATTTCCTCTTGAACTTTAAGAGCTGACTGAGACAGAAACGACCTTTAAAAAGGCAGGGTTAGTTCTTGTATGAATTGATAGAAGGATTCTTTGCTTACACAGCACAGCAAGGTACTGAGCAAATCTCCTATGCAAACACCCCTTTCTCACCAGAGGCCAGAAGAACACTCTGTTCCATCAGCCACAAGACTGGAGAACCTGGGACCTGGTGACCTACCTTGTCTACATCAAGAGGGGAAGACCACATTACAGCCATAAACCGCTGACCTTATATATACACAGGACAGACACTACACCAATATTCATAACCTTGAGACACCTGATCTTCCATCACAGCGAAGCAGTGCAGGCACATTTAAAATTAAGGACACCCAATAACTTGTACTTAAATCACATCGCCAGCCCAGACCATGGAACAGCCAAGCAGACGCCTGCTGCCAGTGTGACACGGCGAGATAGCAGGACTCCTATTTTGGGACATCTAGGTGGTTGTTATGACTTTGCTTATACCAATCTCTGCTGAAGCTGCTAAAAAAGAAACTAATCACTACATGGCTCATTACTGGTCTTCAATGAAAGGCAGTTTGAAAATGCAAATCAATATGCAACAATAACTACTAATAATACTTGCTGCCACACTAGTAGCCAGAAACGTAACTGGGCAGAATATTCTTGTCTGAGGTCCACCACATAATTAATACCACCAGATGTACAAAGAAAGGATATGGAAGGATTTTGTGGCAGAAGAGGATAACCTATGAGTATTGATAGAGGAAATTCACAAAGCAAATATCTGGGATGCTAATGGGTATGGGAATACACTGGCGACAATTAAGTTTAGTTTGCCTGTGTGCTAATAATGATACTTAGTTGAACATCATTTGAAGATACAAAGCACCCTGCTGACAAGAAGGCCTGTGCCTAAACCTGTAAATTAAAGCAAGATATCCAAATTATACTTCATTAATCCCAAACAGTGCAAAAATATTCAACATTTTCCCACTCTGTAAGGCAGACATAGCCATTTCAATAATAGCAAAACGTTAATGCAGAAGGTGAGCAAGCCCTCCACTTCTAGGCAGAAAAATTCCTGAAAGGTAGGGTTGAAATTTTGCCTTATTTATTTATTTATATTTTATTTCTAGTCTTGACCTTCATCTACCAAGCCATGCTGACTCCTAGCAGTAACGGACTGATGGAGTTCAGAAATCTCCAGTGAAGTATGAAGTATCACTTTGCCATCAGCAGCAATAAAATGCTTCCAATGTACCATCAGCCCGCTTAAGCAGAAGCAGACATTTTATAAAGAGAACCCCACGGCTATTCTGTGCAGAATTCACTTATTCTTTTTTCTGGAAGGCAAGTACACATCAAACTCACCAAGGCAGACAGAAGAAGTCAACTCATATATAGTCTAGGTTAACTTATTAATAATGAATCGTTTCTGTCATTATTCCTAAAATCTAGTATCAGGCAGTATGCCTCAAAAAAAATTAGGGTGGAGGAGAAGAGATGGGGAACAGTTTTTTGGTCTTCAGTGTAACTGGAGGCATGACAAAGAACCACAGTGTCGGTGGGATATTGAGTGGAAACTCTCAAATGAGAGCTCGGCATTTCCCTGCTAGTGGAGGCTTAGAAAATTCCTGTCCCTGAAATATATGTATATTTTGTGTATGTATATATATACACTCAAACACAAAGCACTTATCAATGCATATTAAAAAAGACTACCTGTACTGTTTTATCCTACATAATATTGCAAAGGTATCAAGTATAAGGAATATATAAATATATATTTATTTATATTTTTTTAAAACACTGACTGATCACTCTGATGGAACGTTTCCTATGCATATAATTGCCAGAGGTCTCACAGAAACTTGCTCACTCCTGCAATGCATGGTAGAGACTCCCACTTTCAAAGTTCTGTACAACCACTTCTTTTAACAGTCAATTTAACAGTGTTTAGCCTCCAGCTGTTGCTTTCACACACAGAACACTATATTTGGCAATCTGACTCTTGTGCATAAACAGGCTTCTTAACATCTGTATGGCAATATGAAAATATAAAAATACCACTTTATACAGTAGGTGTATAACTACCGCAAAACAGATCTGCTCAACTGTAACACACATCAAAACATTAAAAAGCAGTAAGAAACTGCCATCTTATTTACATGAGATGCACTTTGAGACTTCTAAGTTTTGCCTGAAGGTTTAATTAACAAGCAATTCATGCCCCAGGGCATTTTTCTTGTAGTAAGTAGTCTTCCTCATTCAGTTGCTTCAAGGACTCCACTCTCTATAGCTTGGCAGAATCTAATCACCCCTACGGGAGCACATGATAACATGAATGCAGATCAGAGAAATATCTTTGAATGAACCAAGAAAGATGAAGAACTAGATGTAAAGAAGAAACAATTTTGCACCCTTTATTCAAGAGTCTATTAGATCTTTAGAATGACAACAAGGGCGGGGGAAGAAGGCGGTGATCTGCTCAAAAGCTGAGACTTATGTGTTCCATCACTGCTTGTTCAAACACTCCTAACACGGAAGTTCCCAGATCTAACTTTCAGCAGCGATCATCTTAAGTCAGACAGGGAATTTTTCAGTCCTCTTTATTTTTTTTTGAAAGGATGTGAAGAGAGAAGAAGAAAGAAGCGATCAAGAATCCACATTTGGCAGTTCTTTCCTTTGTCATTTAATTCAGTCAGAGGCAGGAGAATTTACAGGTGTCATCCACTTTGGTTACTCTAGGTATTTTCGCAGAAATGTACTCAGTGACGCAGAATGAAGGGCGGATTTTCCTCCAGATTTCACGCAACAGTACAGAAAACAAAGTTTACTGAAGAATAAAGAAATGTGAACAGTCCTAGGCAGGGCATGATAAATAAACTTACTAGCATGTTGTGAAAGCTAGCTTCTAGCAGCATGACGCAAAGCTATGCAAGGCTCACACTGAAAATGGGGAACCCATCCTCAGCGTAAGGACTCTGACTGAAATACTGCAATAACAGTAAGACAGTGTTGGATCCGGGGGTGGGGGGGATGGGGCAGGGACAAGGACAGGGGCAACACACAACACAGACGGACACACACACACAATAACAGCAAACTCAATAAACTGGACAAAGTAGGGTGGTTAGAAAGGTGAAAGCTTCTGTTCAGGCAACGCTTCTTTTGGATGTGCCATTGAAGTAGTGATCCCTGCACCATTCCCAAACACTGCAGGTACCAGACTCTGATGATGCTTGCTAACAAAGGGTGCTGCTGTGCATGTCTCTCCCCTAATGTCTGTGCACTATTAGTCTACATGGACTTGTTAATAGCAAGCAATGCAAAAACAATTTGTAATTGTTGAGATTCTCGTTAATTTTGCACAAATACCTTAAGCAAACCCTCCTACCAAAGCCATCAACACAGTGAGGAAAAAAATTTAAAAATTGTCTCTTCCTAAAAACCATTAAAAAGTAATTTGAGCAGAAATCTGGTCATTTCATTGCAAATACACCTTTGCATATTCACAAGAAGCTCGTAAGAATACAGAGATCTAATTCTATGAACAGCAATGCACAATGTCACCCTTGAATGCCAGCAGAGTTACTTGTGGATTGACTACTATTTGGTGATGCTTTAAACAGAGCAGATGTACCAGCTGTACCAGCTGTAAGCGATGTTCCAAACCAAAGAATATTTGGAGGTACTCCATTATGGGCAAGTGTCAGTAAGGAACAGCCAGCAAGGGCTTCACAGGCTTTCTAAATTGCTATGTAATGATGAGGTTATATATAAAAGATAACTGGCAGAGCAACTACATATGGCCATCATTATTCTTACAAGATTTAAAAAAAAATAAAAATAAAATTTAAAAAGCAACGAAACAAGCAAGAAAACAAAACAAAACCCCAGGACAGAATACTGAAGTTATACAGAAGATCTTCAGGACTTTAAGAAGGTCATTTTGTGCACGTACACTGCCTGAACTCACAGTCTGCTAACCTGGGAAAGGTTTGCCTTTGATGTTATGGCTGTTCAAAGGTATTCTCAAGTTGAATAAAAACAGTAAATAGCAAAACCCCAAATCCAGAAAAGTTTCCAAATATACTAGACTGTATAGTATCATGCTATAATGGCATAGATGCCTAAAAGAATAAATATTTTCTGAACTCTGACTTTCTGACAGTTTTAACATCCTAAAATGAGTATATATTGAGAAGTCTACTTGCAATCACTTAAATCAGTCTAACAATTGATTTCAGTTGAATTTATTAATCTACTTAGAGATTATTGATACTATAGCTCCAACTATTAGCTACTGATAGGAAATATACATATATTTAACAACTTGAGAATGATTTAAAGATCCATAAGCCTGTAATTACTTGTTACAAACTTCATACAGGAGTATTTTAAAGGCTTGATCTAGCTGATTTCATTAGTACTTTTCTGATACTTGTCTACATCTAGACAATGATAATCAATTCATTCCAAGGCTGATCATGCTCTCGTTTTCAGGATCTCAGTGTTCCAATATTTGAGTTCCTACTGAAACAAGACAGTCTAATGAAACAAATTGTTTTCATGGTTTTACAGAAATGCACGGAAACATTCCTATTGATTGTAAGTTAATAAAGGATCCTTTTTGAAAAAAAAAAGATAAATGTAATGTTTGTATTTTACCAGTACTGTTTACAGAACAAAACCACAGTTTTGTAAGTTTGTAGATTTTTTTAAATTGAATTTGTGAAATAGTTCATTTCATCTATCCGTGGCCCAGTATGCAGGGTAAGAGCATTGCATTGGAATTAAAGAGAATTAAGGTACAATCCAACATTTACATTGCACTAAACTTTAAAACCACTGCTGTTAATCACAGCACCATGAATTCTTGCAAAGATTATGTGGGCAAGTGGATACTCTTCAATCAGATGAGAAACTTATATTTGGGGTTCTGCCACCATCATCAATGGAACAACGGCTAAGCAAAAAGATTTGGTCTGTTGGCTCTTCAGAGTGTATTTTTAAGGCTGAATTAAAGTATTAAAACGAAATAAAAGATTGCATCTGAAACGAAAAACCAATTCTTTCCCAACTTAACTACATGACACTCAGAATTCCAGCAAAACTGTCACAAACAAGCAGTAACAGCCATGACTGAATGCATGGAACACCCGGCTTTTAGATACGCTGAAAGAATAATGCCTTGTGAAATACAAGTAATTCATGAAACATTTGTATGCTACCAAATGTGTGTAATTTTCCTGTGGTTATCGCACATCTCACCTCTCGAAGCCTGCTTCAGCACACAGAACCACTTGCTTATTTTAGTAACCAGCGTTTGTTTACTCCAAAGCTGTTAACAGAAAGTGTAACTGCTTCAATCTAAGGCACACAGAAGAAATAACTTCAGTTTTGCCCCAAACTGAAGACTACATTTAACCAAGTTCTCAGCATTTATTTTAAACTGTGGGGCACAAATTCAGTTTGCAGTCTTTTATGGCCTAGGCTGGCACATTCTCATGTTTCATTTTTGGGTTTGGTAGGGGTCTTTTTGAAAATGCTTTTTTTATCCCCTAAGAAAAGTGCTGGCAATTTGTTTTGAACAAACATATATAAGCTTCCTATGAGGTCTTACAACAAGCTGTTAAGTAGAAAATAATGCTTTTAGTACTTTGCACATTTCTGCACCGCTAGGTGCTGGTGCCGAGCAGGGATGTGACACCAGCAGACGCGCTGGCATTCACTCCATGAACAATACCAAAATGCAGAGCACCAATATTGAATATTCAAACAATTTCTAGTATTTATTCCACTTTTTCTTCAAGCTTCTATAAAAACATTGTAAGCAATAGTGTTAAATAAAATCAAATCTCTTTATATCAAGCTAATTGCAATACCTGTTTTCACTAACATCCCAAGACAAATCTTTTAGCCAGGAGAGAGCCCTGAAGAGAGACATAAACTAATCCATAAAGCCGCCTGAACAATCTACGCTTGCCTTCATGAGACTCCCCGCTGAATCTTGAAAACCAAGATCAATTTGACATCAACTAATTGTGGTTATTCTCACCCTCTTTCTAAGCATGGGCTAGACAGAAATCCTAGGCGGCACACGTTACCAACACTGCGTGCAGCAGAGTTCTGACCTCAGAAAGCAAAATTTGGATTGCCAAGAAGATTACAGGTGCCAGACTTACAGTTTCATTAGAAGTCAGTGTGTTTTTGCAAAAGATCCAGTGTGCATCGATTTAAAAAAAATCTGAAATATTGAGTGTAATCAACTACAAGGGTCTGCTGGTAGCTCTGTATTTTTAAAAATCAATCTGAAAATCCAATGCCTTGAAAAAATAAGGGAAAAACACCTAATGATTACATGTAATAGCATAGTAGTAGATCTAAATGTAAATGCAGAAAAAAAAGAGACTACTAATAAATATGAGATAGTAATAGCTCTAAATGTCTTGCCTTCAGGAACATCTAATTTATTTTTAAAGGTAGATTTTAAGTCTCGTGTTTGCTCTCCTTTGGGTCCCATAAACTGTGACTGTGTTAATATAAAGCTTGGTCTGCTCTTAAAGAACAGCTGAGCAGCTTAGTTTCTATTCTAATCTTCAAGCAAAGGTCACATCTCAAGTAAGCTTTTTCCACTCTTTTTTGTGTTGTATACAGAAGACGTGCTGGGGTGGGTTTCCTTTCCTCCGAACAATTCAGACGAATTTTCAACCCGAACTGGTTTGCTGGAGACACTGACATTTCTCATCCAGCCACATCTCTTCTTAAAGTATTTCAAACCCATTAGATTCAGAGCTGAAATGCTTGGGAGGGGTCCCCTGACAAACACGTGATCTGTGCTGTTTTACACAGCCTGCAGATACAGTTCAAAAACAAGAGTGAAAATTTCCTATTCATTTCATGTGTTTGCTGTGGATAGTAGTGATAATTAACCAGAGAGATGTAAATTAATTTCATAATGGATAATTTCAGTGGAAACAGCCAGCTGTCCTGAAACTAGTTTGTGCCTGGAATTGAGACTAGAACTGGGCATTTTCCACGCTCTATTCTGAATATTCCCTGAATGTATTCATTCCTTAACCGCTGCGCAGTGGGGAAATTGACTGCTTGAGAAAAACTACTACAAAAATTGTGGCTGCTGACCTGTCCGACCAGGAAGCAGGTTGCTGGCTGACTGAGTGGCTTAAGCATTTACTGTTAACTTCCCAACAATTATGCATTATAACCTGAAGTGTATGTATATGCATGTACCCATGCACCTAAAGTCATATTTTAAAGTATGACATTTACAGATAACAGCATGACTCAGAAATAGATGAAATTTAGGTTTTAAATCATCCGTTAGGCTGCAATAACACTTAGTTAAACCATCACTCCCCATACAGAGCCCCACTGATAGCACTCATCCTCAGACATTTGCATGCAAACACCAAAGAAAATAATACAAACATTATCGCTTTTCTTCCATTCAAGATACACTATGCCTGAAAAGCGAAGAATGGCATCACAGTATGCTAAATAGGGAAGACACTTCCAAAACTGCCTCTGAATCACAGCAATTAAAGAATTAGACCGTGACCCACTGAGTCCCATCAGCGTGACATTGTTCAGATATGGAAAAAATGAGTATGAAAGGGGAAAATGTACTCTGCCTTACACCTACAGTCCACCATACTTCTGGCTTGGCTAGTGGTGAGGCTCTTGCCATCATACTTAGGGTGTCTCTGGCTGTGTTTCACCTTCCACACACTCTAACTGCTCCCTGAAGACAGACAACGTTTTTCCTGCACACAGAAGCCACCAGACTGCGGATCACATGATTTGAAGCACATTTCTTAGGAATACATTTCAAAGCTCTGCAGTTCGTGACTCAGGGCTTTAACACTGTTCTTGCCAGGTCTGGTAATCCCCTGTACTTCTGCACCAATCCAGTAAAATGAAGAGAGAGTTTTCTGGAGGGGAAAAAAGGTGCTGTGCAAAGTGCTGCTCTCCCGTGAACAACCAGCTTCCAGCTGTCAGCCAAGGCAGCCATTGCATAGTTTGCAGGGTAAATAATTCTGTCGTGGCATGCAAGTGCCAACATCCATGACCCCCAGTTAGTTTTGTCCTAATGCTTTATTCACAGAACTTGGTATATTTTGCCCCTTTTTTCCTTAACTTTCTTCCTCAAATTGTTTTTTCTGTACATTAAAAATCATCAAGAGATTGAAACTGAAGGTAAAAAAACCACCAAACTTTTGTCAGGTCTCTGGCATGCCATATTTAACCTGCGAGGAAGAGTCCAAATCCTGTATTCTTACTTTCCAAATGAACAGAGAATCAGGTTTGAATTAAAACTTCACAATATACAGATTCAAGAATTCTTTTTTTGTTTCTCATAGTCAAAGATAGCAGGCAATGCAGCCCCACTGAAACGAGACAAAAAGCCATTCTACACTGAAACACTAAAAGCCCTTCGTATCCACAAATTCCTCATCTCATTTTTCAAGAAGAATCTCTTCTTGCAGAAACATTACAAAGGTATTTTCTTCATCTTTCATCTTTGTGAAAAAGCATATTATTTCCATGCAGGGAGCTAAGGTGCAAGGGCATTAAAATCCAAACAGAGTCATTATAATGACCGCCCAGCTAGCAGGCATTCCTAACAAAGCCAGCTGCAAATCTCTTGCTCCAGACCATGACACTTCTGAAGCTCCCCAGACTGAAAAAAAAAGGCTAAAGAATTTCATCCTCTACCCAAACATAAGTAATAAAGTACATAATCCCACTGCAATTTCCTTAAATGGGACTGAACTGGCAGGCTGGTGATACAGAGAGAAAAGAAATGCTGGACCAAGTCAAATTACCTCTATCGTTTTTACACTATGTATGACAGCTGCTAGGAATACTCATCTTTTAGACTGTATTTCCAGTGATACACTTTTGACACACAGGAAGTATTTATGGAAATAAGTTGATGCATAGGAACAATTAAGAAATTTAAGCCCCCAGCATGACTCTATTCCGTAATTTCATTCTGAACATGGAAAACCCAGTACCAGAACTCCCAGTGTTACAAAAGATGGTGAATACTTCTGCAGTATGTTGAAGACAGACCAACAGGCATTTCACCTGCACTCCGAGCTAACTGAAAAGTTACATAGCGGCTGCTACCAGACTAAATCCAGGAGATGATGGCCTGCTGAGAAGCGAGGCATATTAAGGAATCTCCATGCAGTACTAAGATGGGTTCTGGTCATCCTGAAGTATCACCAAAAGCTTCTACACTTCTGCCTAAAAAAGACAGGTGCATCCACTGTTTCTTACCCACATGTCCCAAATTCCATACATCAGCATAGGTGGCTTGTTTTACAAAACATCATTCTCAAAATGCATTCCTGGATGTCCTCTTGCATGATCCTGAACCTTCATTTCGGTGTTCTTGTCTATATAATGGGATAATGCTATTGAAGTCGCTTGCAAAGCTGTTTCATTTCCACACAGGAAGCATTGCCCAGAAGACAAAGTAAAACTTGTTACACCTTCAATACAGGTCCAGGAAGGGGACACACTTTCAGACATCTCAGCCTTTTTACAATGCCTGAAAGTTTGCCTGGTTTTACCAAGATTATTAAATGCTCTAGGAAAAGACACTGGCATGGCATACAAACATCTTTTACATACCTAGGCCAACAACATTACAATGATTTCACTCTTGTAAGAGCACCATATTGTTATCCTCCTTGATACTTCTCCGTATTTGTGAATTCTAGAAAGGCTTTTCCAGCACGGAATGGGCTGCAAATGGTCTCAGCACTGTTACAGCCCTTCCTCCTCCACGAGTCTGCAAGTCCAGAAGCTCGAAGGCAGCACGCAGGGGAGCGCAGCATGGGAAAGCATACACCTCCGAGCACCAGAGCTAGGAAAGTCTGGGTTTCCACAAATTTGTGTTTAAAGTGTGATAGGCTTTGTTGTGAAGATGATGTGAGCTCTAGCAGAAACTCTGTTAATGACTAGGACATTTCCACATTATAAAGGCTCCTACTGTACACTCACAAGAGTTTTACAAGGTTTGCACTCTCACTGCTCTTCTCCCCCTGCAATAAAAAATTCCCAAGTCCCCTCTTCTCTATTCAGGTGCTAGTTTTCACAAGACTAGTGAGAACTTCCTATCCCGAAAAGTAACAAAGAATCAAAAAAATTATTGGAGAGAACATGTATATGCATATTCCTGGGGTATTTCCATGAGAAGACACTTAGGTACACATTGAGCTATAGGCTTCCAGAGCCAAGTCTTAGCCAGCTACCTATTGCACTGGGCTTCAGGAGATAAGCCATTAACACTAAAGCTACACTTTGGAAGTAAAGAAATCTTATTATTTTAAAAATTAAAAATCAAAATAAAAGAAAATAAAAACAAAAGGCAAAAAAAAAAAAAACCAAAAAAAAAAAAAACACACCACAAACCACAGCCAAAAAAATTTAAGGAGAAAATTGCTTTGGAAAACTAAAACACTGAACAGTGTTAGCAGTTTAGCCCATCTTAGGAAAACCTATCACATATTTTGACCTAAGAACAATCCAGTGGATATAACAGCCTTTCACAACAGCCACCATGGGAGAGAGGTCTCTGCAAAGTGGTCACCTTCAGTCTCAAGAAATCGAAACAGTATATAAAATCTCCCACATAACTGCATGTACACAAGTTACAAAGGGGGATATCTTTAGCCTGAAGACAGACTTAAAAGCAATTTATTTTCCACTTCCCGTAATACTTTGAAAATATTTATTAGTGGTTGTCCAGTTCTTAAAAGTAAATTCCATCTAAAATTTATAAGACAACTCTTCTGTGTTTAGCCACTGAAATATTTTGCATTTGATGATACAGTTATAGATTAATTGCAGCAGCAACAGATGCAAGAAGGAAAATTAACAGGTTAGGGCTCTTATCTGGGATTCAGCAGATCTAACTTCAAAGCCTCACTGAGCCTCAGGCTTTCAGTTTAACCTTGGGCAATTCATTTAACCTCCCCTGTACCTCTGTTACTCATCTATACAACGCTGTATTTAATAAGAATGTCACAATGCTTCTTTTCAACAGTGTTTATATGATAAACATGCAAAAAATTCTGGCATTAGGATCTGGGTACCTATAAACACACAGAAGACTCAGAACCCAAAGTTTCTCAACACAACCTTCAAGGCACAAGTAATCTCCCCTCTCTAAAACAGGATGGAGAACCCACGTCTCCCCAAAGCCCAGAAATTGTCATAAGACACAGCAAAGTGTCAGTATCAGTAACCCCAATGAGAGAGTACAACAAAGATACAGGTCCTAGATGCAGACAGACAACTCAAAAGGAAAAAAAATCACCTTCATTTCAGCTGACAAAAGAGAAACATGAGGAGACAAAACCAGTTGGTTCTGCTCTAGCATTATGTACGGGAAAAACTGCTATTCCCTGCCATTATGGAAGAAGCCATGCTAAAGGCAGCACACAATGCCTGTGGTTTCCAAAGGAGAAACCGAGGTGGCAAGCAGGTGGTGCTGGTTAGTGGAGAGCATAGCAGTGTCTTCAGATTATTTTTATTTTCCACCCGTCCCGCTGCACTGATCCCTTTACAATGGGAAACCTGGACACAGTCCTGGCAGAGGAGTCCAGGACACAGAGAAGGTGGATTTTGAACCATAATGACAAAGCCAAAAATAAAAATCAGCAGCTTTCTGATAACCTTAGCACTTTCAGTAACCCGTGGTCAAAGATGGCAGGTAATAACATATAGCCTATTTTATCAGATAAAACAGATCTACCTTATGGGGCTGAGCCGTCTGTTTAGATTTTCCCAATATATGGCTGTGACTTAGCCATCTACTAGGGATGCGGAGGGAATGCAAAGCAAAGAACTGCACTTGTGCTTCCTGATAGACTTTCCACAAAGCAACTTCTGTCCAGAGGTAAGGAGGAAGGGCAGCCAAGAACTGATCAAATGAACCAACAGAAGATGTTCAGGCATGTCACTGGAAATAAAGCACTTTGTTTAAAGAAATGCAGCTTCAGTTAAGTAGAGAAAACTGAACAAATACAAATGCATTTCAAAGGAGAATACTCCTCATAACAGACTCTCCATGGGCAAGATGGATGATAAAGCAGATTCAGCTGCTAAAGCAAATGGAATTCACATTCGCATTTAGTTAGTGGAAATCTACTAGATACCCGAGGGTGATGAACATTAAACAGTGTGAAATTTTATTGCATTTTTCAGCTCCCCTCCTGGGATTTTTATGATGATAACCAATTTTTGCATATAAACACTGTGAGCTCCAAAAGTTTGATTTTAATCAACGATGTACCATGAAAGTTTAACAGGCACAGAGGCTTTGAGTGCTAAGGTTTCTTTGTGAAGAAGGCCATATTTAAACAGTTAGTGAATTAAACCCACACTCATCTTGTGAATGACAAGGTGACTTAGAGATTCAGCACATTCTGAAGTACAGTGAATCTGCTCCATCAATAATTTGCAATTTATTTGAATATTCCTGGTGTACAGAAACTTGTTTAACTGTCTTGTCATGCTGAAGATGGAGTTCCTGAACATCCACTTACATTATTATTAACATTTATATAACGCCACACTTTGCATTGAATACACACATTTTCCATTTTTAAAGACTGTTGCTATCCACCCAAAAAAACTACTCACAGCAGTGACACTGGGTCAGACCGAATTTTATCTAGCCCAGCACTCAGTCCTCAACAGCAGCCAAGGCAGACACCTTTGGAAAAATACAAGAGCGGGACAAAGGCGTAGGAAAACTTCTGCAGCATATGCTCCACGTCTTCAGCAACTTATAGCTCACACGCTTTTTGAATCAAATGTGGTACCTTTGTAATAATAAACCCAAATGTTTGTTTCTTCCTTTAACATTTTCACTCCTTTTTTGAACTTCTACAAATCCTAATAGCATGGTATCCCAAAGCTTGATCACTATGCATCATGACTGTGCTGGTTTAAGCCTGCAGATTTTATTTGCTGGTTTCTAGTTCCTGTAGAGCAGACACTCAGCATTAGAGAAAATTGGGAGTTATCCTGAAGGCAAAACGACAATAATAAGAAAGCATGCAAAGTAAGTTGAGGTGATAAAGATGCACGTCCACATCGTGAAGAGACAGACAATTCTTCACTAAGCAGATATTCTACCTAGCTGCAGGAACTACTGCACAGAAACAAACAAAAATTCCCTACAAATTAAATTCTTTCAACACATTTTTTACTGGTAGCACACAGATAACAAATCTCTAAAGAAAATCCCAAAACAGATTACAACTAGTTTTTTATAGCCCCAAGTATCAGAGAAGTTTTATGAGACAGAGGAAAAAGTCAGCAGCTGCACAGAATACCTTTCATTTAAAAGACAGGATAATAAATGTATATAAACACAATGGAAGAAACGAGGAAAAATAAATACTGTCTTGTTGTTCTTAGTCATGCTTACAGCTTAAAAGGCGGTTGGGGGTTGCAGCTATAATGCATCCAAAAACTAACCAGCGCTTGGATTTTAAGCAAGTAAGACAAATGACAAACAGAAGGGACTGCAAGTATAAAATGTTTGTGTGTAAAAGGATGGGGAAAACAGAAGGGAAGAAGAATCTCAGCAATATGAGCAGCTCTAAGACTTCAGGGCAAAAAAAAAAGGTGATAATAAAAGGAAATTAGCCACCAGTGAAACGTATGTAAAAAAGAAAAACAACACTTGCTACTGACATTTGAGCGCCGGTCAAGCAGCAATGCTGCAGCCAAGAAGTTAGGGAACTCCCTCTGGATAACCCAAAGTCACTCTGAGTTTGTGAGGTTTAGAGGTGCATGCTTTCAGGGCAACCAGAAAGGGAGGGCAAAGCATACCTGGTGCTTCCTGCTTCAAAAAAAACATTGCCCCAAAGCAACAGAGTACTGAAGGGGTAATGCATAAGGTTTCCTCTGCAACATTATGAAAGGAGACTCTATAACATAAAATGGGGAATGATCTTGCATCGACAGAATGTGCTAACACCTTATATTGCAATCCATGCACAAAGCATAGCACGCTGTGAATTCGCAGGCTGTAAGAGAAGAAGCAACTTGAGAAACCTTCACCCCAAACTGAAGGCACTATCATTTACTTAAATAAGAATCCAAACACAGGACACAAAGGAAGATTTCATTCCCACTTAGAACCCTCTATTAAGGAAGGAGGGGGAAGTCTCTTCTACTGCCTTACATCTCTGAATTCACAAAAGGAAAAATGTAGACCATTTCTGTCTGATCTAAGAAAACTCAGAGAAAAATGATTGGAAAGCCCTGTGAGCAGATGAAATCAGAAAGTTTCTGTACCAAAACTGTTTCCTCTACCTCAAAATCTCCCCCACTGCCTTTTTTTTTTTTTTTTTTTTTTTTTGAGGATGGGGGGAACATTTTAGCTACATCTATTGATTTTCCTCCTCCTCCTTCAGGGAATATTCACAGATGTGCAAAGCCACCTATAACAGCAACATTAGTTGAAGCAAAAAATGAAATTTACACTTGACTGCCTCCTTCAACAATGTGCAATCACCATTTAATAGGAAAATGGAGCAGAGTGCAAACAGGAAAAGGAAAGGCCTGATTAAAACCCACCAGTCCTAGAGTTGACGATACCCCCACTACAGAAACAAGGCACATGCTGAGCTCGGAGCAGCACGAGCACTGCAGCGATCAAGAGCCCTTCATCAGACAAAACTGCAGCAGAAGTACCAAGGGGAAGTATTTTTCATTGGGATAGTGGGGTGCTGGCTACCACGATACATCCATTTGCTTTCCTGTCTTTCAGAAAAACAAAGCAAATGCTTAAGATACATAGCCATGAATCCTTTCTGCTGGCCAACAACCAAATCCATCAGGAAAAGCCAAGAAGATGGGGGTTGAGCTCTGAGCATTCCCAAGCCCAGCAATGACAGAGCTAACTTCTCCTGGATAGGATGCCTCACTCTTTTTCCAGATAGTGGAGCTGAGCCCACATTCCCCTGCCTTTGGGTAGAAAAGGATGGGCTACCTCAGTAGCGTGACTTCAGTGACATCTTCTCAAACTGAGCGCCCGGTGGGCAGCAGGGGCAGGTTCCAGATGCCCCCATCGACACTGGGCTCAGGCTGGGCAGTTCCACCTGTGGCTGCTGCCAGAGATAATCCCACCGCAGCAAAACTACACACACGTCCCTCAGAAAACTATGAGCTAGATCTGGAAAGCTGCACTAGAAGGATATGCTTCTTGCTGCCATCTACAGCTTAGCAACCTGTGGGATGGCTTCTAAAAAGACAGCACTGGCTTGGCAAGCTGGGCTGTCTGAGAGTATTCGACTTACAGCACTGCCCAGAGATTTACCTTCACGCTTGGACCATACTTGAGAAGTTGATTTTTTTGTTTGTTGTTTTCACTTTTTATCATTTACATTACAGGTCTGTTATTAATGGACTCTATTTACACATGTCAGAAGATGAGAGAAATCACCTAATTACCTGTTTTCCCCATCAGTGAAGGAACATTTGGCTACCAATTTGCTTTCCACTCCTTTCTCTTCTTCCTTTTTATATGTGTGAGATTTACCATCCCCTGTCAGCTGTGTGCTGGAAGAATCATTTTCTAATTATCAAGATTTCTCACACACCAACTTTGAATCATTGAGCTTTTTTTTTTTCCTCTTAGATTAGGAAAATATTCCTTTGAAACAATGTTTCATTTTCAGTTGGCTCTGAGAAAAGTCTGAATTTCTGCTTAGCTTTTAATTGATATTCACAATAAATTATTAAGGATAAAACCAAAAGAATGGGGCTAGAGCAAACAAGTAAACAGCCCCATTTCTGTAGCTTACTGGCAATCTGAATAAAATTATTAAAGAAACCTTTTTTTTTTTTTAACCTAGGTAGAAATGTTGCCTTTTTATTTTGCCAAGTATACTTTTATTTGTAATATTAGGAAATTTTAAAAACTACTTTTTCGTTGTTGTTGTTAGCTTACTGTCTCAGAATCTTAAATTATATGTTTGCAGCCAGGCTGGTGCTGTGATGCTACACAGTCAGAAGACAGCAAGATCAATACCACTAGGGGATGAATGTCTCCCACAACTACCTAGTGCTCCATAGTCTTGTAGAAGTTCACACCAAGTATTCCAGTCACCATGGGGCGAGTCATTTGCCCCGCTGCAGTTCTCCAATACTTTCAGAGCATCCGATTCTTAGAAACCTGCACATTCACATGTCATCGCACCTCACCTCCCTCCTCAAGTTATTCTGCCAAGTTGAAATCAGCTAGCCCACCCCCTGAACTGCACAAACAGGGTAAATTTAATAGGTAAACCCACCTGTAAGTACACATTCTAGCAGGGCTAATACATACAATATGCTCCTTGAGCAGCTGTCAGGATGGTAAATTAGTAGAAGAAATCTCCTACCAAAATGGGCTTCCAGACAGTGCCTCTGACAGTGAGAAACTCCATTATGCCCAAGCAGGGAAGATGCTGAGGCAAAGGGCGCTGCTAATTTCAACCTCACTCCTGTTTGCCCTTGCAAACTGCAAATGTGACACCTCACTCATGCACATTGTAAAGCTGCAGTAGTAGTTGCAGCATCATCCAACTAAACTCAGATTGCAGATCCCTTCTAGATCCCTAGACTGATACTATGTAAGACTAAGTAAGCACTACAGACAATCTTTGGAGCAAAAGCTTCCAAGAGAAGGATCACAGAGAAAGGAGTATGCTGTTAACATCTAGAAAACTGAAAGACAAAGATAAGAATTTATCTAACCAGCTGCCTGGGGCAAAACATCTACGCTCAGATAAGTAATGATCAGAGTTTCACTGCCCAGCTGCATGATGGCAGTATCTGTTATAGTCACTTAAGTCTGATTACAATAAAGCTGTATTAAACAAATATGGATCACCCCCCATTTTCAGTGAACGTGGGAAGCATGGCAGAAAGGATAACGGTGTCCGAGCACTTAACAGCGATTTAACCCAGCTCATCAGTGGCAGATTATAGCTCTGTATGTAACTTGTATGTCTAACATATGATAGCAACAAAATAAATCCTGGAAAGATTCTACTTGTTAATAAAATACCATTGAATTTCCTCATCTATTAAAAAGGTCCAACCAGTTTTACATTGAAGCACAGCTGGACAAAGTGAGAGGAAAGTAAGACGAAATGTAACACAAGGCTGGGGTGAATAACCAAGGTGTGAGGAGGCACAAAGTTCAGATGTAGTTCTTACTAAGAGATGTTATTGAGAGGACAGGGCAATCAAAACATGTAAACTGGAGCTAAGAATCATTTCAGCCATAATATCCCTCTTGAAAGAGCTTTATATAAAATAATCACATGAATGTCAGGAATAAATCTCCAGTCATATATTTTATAATCGGGCAGTTCTGTTAAGCCAACTGTCTCAGTAAATGATTTCATACCTGGATAAGTTCTCAACTTAAAAATGTCATTGCTATATTCTTAAACATCTAATTCCAGCATTCCCAATACATTTAATATAAAAGTTCCAAATCTCAGAAACCACATGAATCCAAATCTGGCTGGCTATTTATGAACAGCAAAACCAGACAGTAACCAGCAGCATCTTTTTGCCTTTTTTTTTTTTTTTTGTTGTGGTGGTTTGTGAGTTTTTTGTTTTGCTTGGCATGTGTGTGTGTGTGTGTGTGTGGTTTTTTTTAACAGATGTCATATGGATGCTGGAACGTCCCACCTTCTGGAGCATTACAGGGAATTAGTATCCCAGAACTGCATCTCCTCCCTTATCCCACTCACAGGTGGCAGCCACAGGCAGCAACACTTTGATGCTTTGCTACCCAAATGGAAAAAAAATTAACGTAATCTGTAAGAAATGAAATCACAATGACAGCATCTTGTAAGTGAAAAGATTAATCCTGCTTTGAATTAGATCCAGCACCATGACACAGTGGCCAGCAAATTTTGCAGTAGTGCATACAGCAATGAGTAACAGATATCATTTCTCCCTCCTATAACATATTCCACTCGGGTTCTCACACCTACCCTATCACCATGGCACCAAGTATGCTCCACTACAGTAGCAGCATTACAACTTTGAAATATGACGCATAGCTTATGGGTTTCTTTTCTTCTTTCCATCCCCAAAGCAGCATGCCATTTTAAGTCATTCCCCCTTTTTTAAACTATTTAAAACAGAATCAGTAATGTTATTTTATTTTTGCAGGCTAGTATCAAAATACTCAGCTGAAAAAAAGAGGAACTCTATGGTGGGTTTTGATCCATGAAGAGTTTAATTTTTTAACAACCTGAAGAAAACTGTACCTCTTCAAAGTGATCTTTAACCTGAGAAAGTTCTGTTCTACATGAAGAGCTGAGATGTCATTACAAGAAGGCTTTTAGATATCGCAGGCACCGATAATTAGAGTAGTGAACAAAACCATTGAGACCTTAGGTTTCTCTGGGAGGCGAGTACAAAGATTTAACAGTAGATTTGATCTCTGTGCCATAGACCGTGCAGATGAGCCTGAAACTGCTGCATTTCGTAATCCCAAAACAGAATCACGCTTCAGTAAATTTCTCTATATTCTAGCCCAGCCAAGAAATTACAGAGGTACGTATGAATGAGGACAGGTTGCCATCCAGCTGGTCACAATATAGTCTCTTAGCCCCAAGGCAGGGTAGAGCACAATGCTCACCATGACTGAAACAGAAAATTTTGTCTTACCAGACAGACCAGGAAAATTGCTGTAGGTATAAATCAGCCCTGACATTCACAAGGGACTGCACCATAGTTCCAGACTCTTCCCAAATACTTCAGTTTGCAAGCCTGCATTATCTCTAGGAATATTTAAAATCATTTTAATACTAGCTGTTAACCTAAGAGTTGCTTTGAGGCAAATACAGAGACAGACTGAAGACAAATGGTGCTGCCATAAGCCAACAGAAGTAGCAAAAGAAAAATGTAGTTAATGAAGACACCCTATTCTCTCAGAGGTTCAATCCACTACTGAAAGACAGTATTTTGATTAATTCAAGCAGTTATTTTTCTGCATATAGCCTTTCTGATGTGTAGAGTTCTGCTAATCATAAGGTGTCACAACAGAGTAATAGTTAGCATTTAACATTTTCAAAATTCTATTTAAAAAACTACAAACACCCTCAAAAGACAAGAATTACAGCTGCTTAAACAACTGGACCCCCTGCCAAAAAAGAACCCAGAGTTTAATACATCTTATAATACAGGACAAATAAAAAAGCCCCAAGGGTTTCCACCTATGAGTAACAGAAGAACAAATTAAACTGTACAAGAAGAATAGAAAAGAATTTTCTCCTTTCTTTTCTACTGTGTCTGTGAACCTTGCCTTTATAAAACTACCCTTGGTGATTGACAATATGGTAAATCCTTAGTCAGGCAGACAAAAAATTTATACTGGTATGACAGAGAACATAAATCTGACATCGAGTTGGATGCACTACTGAATCTGAAAAGGCCAGGCAACACCTTTTCATACTGAGCTTCAGCATGGGACCTCCGTGCAGCATTCCGTGGGGAGCTTCCCTAGTTTCCCATTTGGGATCTGAGTCCATTTGAAGTGCTCTGACTTGCAGTCCCTCTGCTCGGGTCCTGGCTAAGAAGCCAGCTGCCCTTCACATACCTGTGGCATACGAGTTCTTGATCTGTCATCAGAAGTCATTTCATAGAAACACAGGAATCCATTACAGGTACTGATATGGCATTTCATAATAAAATCAGATAGGAAACTGAGCAGATAGTTAGATTGTGCTCCTAAAGCCCTATTGATCTGCTAGGATCCATCAGAGAATTAATCTTTTGCCTTAAGGTATTCTAGTAGACAACTACTGAGTTTTCTAGGAAATAGAATTACATTTTCACAGCTATGAAAAATTTTGTTTTGATTATGTGTTTTTCATGTGGTTGGGTTTTTTTAAATGCAGCTGATTCAAAGATAACTATCTTCTATCTCTAAATATAGTTGTAGTTCTTCACGCATAGGTACAGCTTACCAGCCTAGCTGCTACAAGCAACTGGCATTTACATCTTGTCTCCTCTGCCTAATCACTAGCTGTAATGTTACAACCTGTCCTACTTAAAATATCCAGCAATCATTCACCTTCCTATTGACACATTGGTTTGGATCATAATTCTAAAGAACCGAAGTTAAAAATGATGGTATTAGATGTTAGAGTCAATCTTTACAAGGGGAAAGCATCTATTTGTTACTGTTTTGGGGTTTTTTTTATGTTACACACATACTATATTATAAAACATAACATATTTATAATGTTTATATAATATCATATTGATTGGTTTTATATGTAAATATATTTACATATATATACACACATATATTTACACGAATTCCACATACTCCACATCATGATCTCAAAACCTGGGGGCTCCGTAGTAAAGTACTATATATGCACTGTGGCTCTCCAGGACACACACGTGGCACGAACATGCAAGAGAACTCTGAGGTGACTAAGACATCGAACACCTACAAACTTTTCTTTCAATCTGACACGAACAGACAATAAAACCAGGATTTCTAAACTGTGACCCAGAGTACTGCTTCTTTAGCCATATTCCCAAACCTATCAGGTTTTGGGATATTTTTTTTGTTTTTAGTCTATGCCTGGAAATTTTAATAGAAATGTTATTGTACATTTGAAAACAGAACAAACTTGAGGGATTATATCAAATCAATTCCACTGGGATTTGTGTCCGCTCTAATCCCCTATTCAGTCTCAATCTCATTAACATACCAGGCTTAATTGGCATTTCATCCCTGCATTGTGTCTCCAAAATGAACAAGGTGTAATTATGTTAAAAAGAGCACTTCAACGGTTTTAGTTTAATTCATGTCATTCATCCGCGTCAGAATGAACGCAGATGTTCTATTGCGGGATACAGCAAGAGATGAGCAGCTTTGAAACCGCACTTTTTAGCTGAAAACTTTATGTTAAAAAGATTTAAGTGAAAAGTAAACCACAGTATTTTCTTCTTTTGTTTCAGTTGCTATACAACATTAACTTTCAAAAGCTGGTTCTGCTTAATTTGATTTTTCATTTTCAAATGAACAGCTGTGTTTAAGTCTAAAAGCCCTTTGTTTAAGCATACAGAGCCCCAGAAAAGGTTTGAACAAAGCATCTTTCTGTAAACACTTGATTACCAGGAAAGGCCTGGCTTTCAAAGTAATCTAGGGGTGTTTTTGCTCTAGGTTCTCTTTTAAAGGAAAAAAATTGCATCACTTCTCAGATGTCAAACAACAAAAGCAACAAATGTTTTACTAATTGCATGGACTTCTTGTATTCAAGGTAAATAAGGGAAGACAGAAGAGGGATTTCCAAATGGCCATTTTCAAACAATTTTTCCCCCTTCCCCAGTTACAGGCAAAACCCCACATTAATGAAAACCACAACTAACAGGCAGCACATTTTAATTGTCAGCAAATCAACCCTTCATGAATTGTGTTGTTAGATGGGTCCTGTCTAATACTGATAGTTCCTGGACAAACAGAGCATTTCGGTAAGATATGCTACTTTAATTAATATTTAGGTTGAAAGCAGCTACAGAAAACAAGGATATCAGCCAAGAGTCATTTAATAAAGATTCTCACCAAATACTATAGAGCACTAGGAAAAAGGCTCAGCGAGGAGGCCAAGTATTTTGCCCAGACTTTCAGTTCTAACAATTCATTTTGGTAATGCTGCACTCCTCATGTCACAGTTCTTGTTCTAAGTAAGCTTTCTTAAGTGATTACTGGTGAAAATACTTTGGAAATTTAAACATACCTTTTAAGCCCTTTCCTATTGTATTTCTCCAACTAGGAAACACGAAAAATACAATATCTATTGTATAAATTCTGAGATTTCCTAATTACATGGCATCAGGTAAATATGAGTCAATTTAGAGTAGAAGGTAAATGTGTAATTAGGCAATTAAGATTTATTATTCAGAATGCATAATAATGATGACTGATTCAAAGGTGCATTCTATCAAAGAAGCCGGCAGAAGTACCTCTATAAAAATCACTGATACAGTAGGCAATGGTGGCTCTTAATTCATTACAGGTGACTGGAGTATAATATCCAAATGCACCCTGAGTAATTAAGTCACAAAGTGATTAAAAAGATCATGTAAAAGGTTCTGGTCAAAGTCAGTGTGGTGAAAATGCACAGACACAGCATTCACAAAAAATATTGATGGCTTTTTCATAAAGTAATAACCAGTTAAAGATGCTTTATCAAAACATGATGTGGTTTGGAAATCACAATGCAAATTCTTCCTAGCCAGGTACATATACAAACACTGTGCTTTTATCATCTTCTGAAAGGAAAAGAACATTAAATGTTACTGTATCATTTTGTACGCAAATGACTTAAGTTCTAAATTAATCCTCATAAAAAAACCATAACATAACTATAAGCACCTCTAGGTGCAAACCCTGTGTTTTTAGGGTTTTTTTTAATCATTATTATTTAAAATCATCTATTCCCTCCCCTGTAATACCTGCTTGTGAATTTCATCTACATACAAGGATAATTCCCTTCCTAAAAGTTTTGTGAAAATAAGCAGCTGGTGAGGGGACAATTTGGAATTTATAAATTCACCCTTAATTCTTTAGTCCCTAATCTAATCACTGGTGTTAAATACAGCAGCTCACATGCTGCTATCCAAAATAGTCTGCAGGGAAAGAGCAACAGCGAGAGAAAAATGGTGGGTTTTGAGGCTTTGAGGCTAATGAAGAATCAACAGAAAAATTAAGCACAATTCAGTTTAAAGAAAGCTAATTAACCAAGACAGAGAAAACCATAGGATATTAAAGCTTTTTCATTGCTCATGAAACTACTTGTTCCTCTTTGTAATAAGAGCCGCTAAAAGGTCTGTTCAGTATTTGACATACTTAACCCAAAAAAGTACTTTTTCCAGAGGACTGGGAAATCTCAGGCCCCGAGTTCAGAGACATTTAAGCATATGCTCAATCATTTTAACTAGTTTAAACCTAAACACACAAGTGGACCAATTCTTCTTGGACTGAGACCCACACTACCTAGAGACAGTATTAAACATCACTTGTCTTCCTCTACCAACACACACAGGAAAAACACAAAAGCAGCGGAAGCCGATCAAGGAGAACCTCATTTCAGGTTTATCTTTAACTACATCAGATTTAATACAAAAGACAATGTATTCATTGAGTGCCAGTAATAAAAGTATGTTTATTTCATGCTACTCTAACTTGGGAGCTAGAACTTATCTCCAGCAATACCATTATGCTTAGCATTCAAAACTTACAAACAGCATATGACCCTCTAGACTTGGAAACAAGTCTAAAATCTAATCTGTGTTTTTACTTCAGTATTGCATTTACGACCAAACAGTGCAGCCAGGATATACACAGTTTTAAAGCCACCTGCTTTTGCAAAAGTTATTTCCCATAACTAA
The DNA here is from genome assembly GCF_963210335.1 of Falco punctatus. Taxonomy (NCBI): domain Eukaryota; kingdom Metazoa; phylum Chordata; class Aves; order Falconiformes; family Falconidae; genus Falco; species Falco punctatus. Next base: position 30,759,319 of record NC_137583.1, on the reverse strand, counting down.
ATATTTTCATATCAAAGTCATTCAGGTTATCTAAAAACATTTGTTTTCCTTCATACATAAGATCAAAACCAGCATATGGTATGAAATAAAGCCATAACTATAAGAACACAAGCAAAAATCTCAAACCTCAGAAAAAGCAAGACCTTAACTTGCATCTCTGTCTTCATTCAAATTAGAGATGCTATAGAACTCTTAAGTTATTTTCAATGTCAGTTGCATATTTTTGTACCTTCTATGACTGCGCTTTTTGACAGGATCCAGCATTTATCCTGTTTAAACCGCACCACGTCTTCTCAGCAAAATCCAATATACTTCATTACTCTTCAGTAATGGGCTGTTTTACTGGGGACATCGGACTGTACATTCCTCGTCCCCGGATACCATCCCTCCCAGCAGGTTCTGTTCGGAGTTCCCTGATCAACAGGTGTTTATTTTGCATGGCACAATCTTGGTGAACACAGGTAGCAGTATCGTGTTACAAAGCACCTGAAGGTAGGAAATGCCTGTCTGTCATGTCCCCTCAGGAGACAGGAACTATCTACACCCTGTCACACAGCAGAGAGGTGTCCAAAGCACTGAGGAGTATAGATACACCTCATGGCATAGCCATACAGCAGCCATTACCCTGCAGCATTCCCCATTACATGACCTGAAGCCCATGCACACCCCATGAGATGAGAATATGGGTCCAACACATGACAATCACAAGCCTTTGTGAAACCCAAGGAAAAAAGCTGCAGGGAGTGGACTACTGAAATAATTCACATGGCTTGCAACTCACTCCCGCCCTTGTCTGTAAGTTCATCAAGAAGCAAAAAGCATCAGCTAAGCTGTTCCTAAATGCCACCCCTATAGGTCACAGATGCCAAGTAAACCATCCATTTTCATAAAGTAGATTTCTGTGAAAATCAAAAGCCATGCATTTTAGCTGCTGAAGAATTAATGAACTTGCGATAAGTAAGATTTAGATAAGAGACTCCACATAAGGTACATAGAGAACTCATGCAAATATGGGCTTCAAATACGGATTTTAAGCTTGCTCTTTAAATCTCTAACTCGTAAAAGACAACTTGTCTAGGATTCATGGTAAAGTAAATGTAAAAGCATTAAAAGTTTTCAATGTACAGCTGGGGAGGCTCAAACCAGTCATCTTTCCTGTAAAATCAAAGATACTAAAATAGCACGATAAATCAATGAAGCTAGGTAGGGAAGTAAAGAACTGTACAGGAAAGCTTCCTTAACACAAAGAAAATAGAAATGCAGAGGGCTGGTAACACTACTATGTGCAGTCAGAAAAGAAAAAAAAAAAGAGAGAGATAAGATCAACAGTTATCTTCAGAAAACAATGAAAGCACACAGCATATGGAGACAGGATAAAAGAAACAGTTGTGTATATAATGACTGTTTTACCAGGGATGAGAAAAATGCCTCTTTATATAGTCTCAGAGTGCTCTACTTGTGTATGAGGAAGATAAACTAGAATACCACCTATGTGAGCAATCAATTTTCCAGCAACATCAGGAGGTGGAGCTGGTATTGAATAGGTAACAGAAAAGATCAGGAAAAAGTCAGGTGTACTGAAAGCAAACTGAGAACCACATTTAGGTAATTTTCAACTACTGTTATTAAAAGCAATCCCACTGCAGCCCCTTACATGGGACAGGAGCTGTAACAAGTACTTCCTAAGAGCTCCAAAATTCAGCTCAGTTCCAAGTACAGTATCACAGAATATGAGACTGTAAAAAAAAAAAAAAAAAAAAAAAAAACACACATTCGATTATAAAGCAGAATATTTTGACATCAAATATTTTTAGTTGGGATTGACAGAAGATGACATTAAGTTAAATCATAAGTAGCAGAACTGATAGAAAATTCTATGACTAAACAGAATTTATATCAATATTGCCTAGGATAAAAATTCAAGGATCTGGCAGAAGCTACTCCATAAAGTCAGTTCTTGGCTATAGTGCTGTGTATATAACTTCTAAATACTTTATTGAAGCTTTTGTTATAAGTAATTGAATTAAATCAAACAATAGGACAACTGTTCTATTCCAGGAAAAAATGAACCTACAGTCATTTAGGTATATATCAAATGTTGAATGTGTCATTGATTGTGACACAGCCATATTGGTCTTTCCCCGAAATACTGATCATAGGATGAAATGTAACATTCAAAATCTCCACAAATCAAATAAAATGAAATTACATGATCCCTACAAATTTGGGGTCTGGCCTAGAATCCAAGAGGTTATAGCTAGTCACAACCAACCTGCAAGCTGCTAAGCAATACCTGCCTGCATGTAACCACACAGTGTGCTCTGCAAAACCCCAACTACAGAAGGAAAAAAATAGTATTCCAGGAAATGGAAAGCATGGATGCAAAGACTTAATGTACAGAACATTAAGACAGCATCCCATGTGATAACCACTTGGGGCGCTTGGTCAGGCCTGCCTCCTGGTGTCTTGGTCAGTCTTTGCTGAGAACAGCAGCAATCTGGTGATTTACAAATGGTTTTGGTTTGTGTTTTGTTTTGTGTTTGGTAGGGCTTTTTGGTTTGGGGGGTTTTGTTGTTGTTGTTGTGTTTGTTTTTAAATGCTATGTGTACTATGCCAGAAAAAAATCAAGGAATCTTTTCTAGAAATGCCAGGGAGAACTGCACATTATCTTTCTTTAAATTTTAATGAAGCATCAAATTGTTTGGGGTGCCCCCCCTCTGGTATGGAAATCGCACTACATTGTTAGGAAGCATGCTTTCACGTAGTTCTATTATTAAGCCATCATGAAAAATGTATCAAAGACAGTACCACATAACTAGTATTTATTTTCTCCAAAGTGAAAACACAACACAAAAATCCCAATTTATCAGCGTAAAACTATGCAAAAAAACACGATCTGACAGAACATTAACCAAAAAAAAAAATCCAAACTGGAAATACTGTAGAAACAGAAAATTTGACAAGCTTCAATACATCCATTCTCATAACGTGAAAAATCGCACCCATCTAAGCCCAGCTGTTACACCATCCACTGACTTTCTGCCTGGCCATTTTCCAGGTAACTCAACAGCTGCCACAAAGGAATGCCCTCACTTCTGTATTAGAATTACAACATTAATTTGCAAAAGCCACTTTTGGTGTCTAGGGTTAAGGTGTACGGGGGAGAGACAGCTTGTATCTCCTCACATAGGTTACCTTACTGTCTTCGGACTGCCCATGTTAAAGAGGTTTCTCATTTGCAGCAACTTTGAGCAAAGTCCTGTGTCTAAAATGGATGATGGAGTGAGCACTGCTGTGGGCTATTTTTCACTTGTGATCTCTAAAAATTTTCAGGCCCTCAGCAGCATCAAAAGCCTTTCCAGGGTTCCCTGTGAGGACTTTGAGAACACTCACTTTTCATCAAGGACCAAGAGATCTCTGATGCTCACAGGGTGTAACATCATCACGCTTCATCTCTGACAATACTAAAATTTTCATTACTTCAGAGTAGAAGTCATTGAAGGGAAGATACCTGTTAATCCTTTCAAGGTACAAATGGCAATGGTAAGATCAAACCAGTGTGGAGGACAGCTGCATTCCTACAGACTCCATTGACTTAATGGTGAATAAAATCACGTACTTGCACACTTGTTTGAAATGCACATTTTCAGGTCATAAGATCCTAGGAACTGCAATCCCCATCCCTATGTAAGTAGCCCTTGGGAGTTGTTAAATCCAGACAAATCCTACATGATCCCATGTCTCCCATGATGGAACTGGAGCTGAATGAAGTCTCCTGACAGCAGCAGTAAGCACCACCCATTTTCTATGTGGGCTGCTCTACCTTCATGTAACAGGATCAAAATACATATCAGGAAGGCACCACAAGCTCCTGAGAAAGAAGGCTGAAAAGCAAAGCAAGGTGCCACACCTGCAACAATTCCTCCAGCCCACTGCCTACATCTGCAACAGCACCGTGGGGTAAAGAGACAGGACTAGGCTGCTATCCGTGGCGGGCTGCTGCCGGAGCCCCACGGGATACGGACAAACAAGTCAAGGCATGTGTTGTGCAGCACATCTAGGCAATTCTGATGCTTGTAAGAAATGTCAGATCCCCGGTGCACACGTTGCACCGCTGATAAAAAACCCACACAGTAAATTGGACATGGCACATCGATATGTCAGTAGGACCATACAGAGGGTACAGATACAGGACCGTGGCATATAGGTTTTGAGAGCTCCCATACTAGGCTCTGAGGAGCTGCGGTACACAGCACTTTTATTTCAGAAAAAGACACCTCCCACATTCTCCCACATATGGTTTATTAATAATAAGTAAGTGAAACTTATTTACAGAATATAATTATGACAACAGTTCCTGGATCTCCTGACACCCTCTGATCAGCTAAGTCTTTTATACCTTACATGTTATAAATACAGCATCTCAAAAATTAAATAACAAGAACCTCTTGAAAATTTTAGTGTACTAGTAAAAAAAAAGAAAAATTCAAGAGCACACCATTAAGTTCTAGCTTCCTGAATGCTACTAGGAAAAAAATTCTCATTCTCTTCAGGTTTCTTCCTTTCTTCCATCAGTATTTCTGTCACCTTTCTTTTGCCTGGGACAAAGTACCAAACAGAAGATTTCCCAGCACAATGCACACCCATTCGTCAGCTTGGCTGTTCTCCTTAGACATGAACAGCCTATAATCAAAAAGTAATAATAATCATAATACAAACAGCTGGATACATATTCCCCTCCACAGATTGCAAACCCATATATTTTCTGTACAAAGAGGTGAACTCTGTATTTCTTCTGGCTAAATGGCATTTGTGTAAAGAAGGATTGCTTCATGCTGGGCTGATGGTTTCACTTTTGTAAGGTTTTATTTTGTAGTAACTCTTCTCTTACCAAACCACCTTTTTTCTTCCAGATGAGGAGGAGAAAGCACAATATCGAGGTAAAATGGGAAACACAAATACTTTCAGACTTGCAGATTTATGGGTTAAATACAACACCTATTTGTTCTTGTAAGATTAGGAAGTGCTGGCTTGCTATAGTCACCCTTCCAGTTTATATTAGAAATCCTCAGTGTCTGTTAATACTTGTTAGGATTTGCTTCCTGAAATACTCATCAGTCCTTTGCTGTAACCTCAGTTTGTAAGTGACATTTGATTTTTAATTCTACAAATTATAAGTAGTGAGTCTTCACCCTATTTTCCTCAATAATGAGTCGTGACTTAAAAACCAAAGGCATACCAATGTATGGCAGCCTACAGTCATCATTTCTCATTTCTTCAGTCAGACAGAGCACAGCAAGTCAGGCCACACCACTAAATCCCTCCACAAATCCTTAAAAAAAGCCTGCAGCCACTGGGAGTTCAGATAAACTGATTTATTCCTATTCTGAAAGCAAGTTTTTTTCTTGTTTTCAAAATGAGAAGTGGTAGACAAATAACCCCACTTCAAAACACAACTCATACACCAAACAAATTAATTTATTATCCAAGTTTTGATATTTTCTCTTCCTCCCTACACCTTATTCTAATTAGTCCTTTCAGTTGCCAGCTTCACGGGTGGCAAACAGAAAACTCACATGACTAACGCATTACCAAAACTAGCCAAAGCAGTAGCAGGCTGTCTGAAAAACCAAGCTGCTTGTAGGGAACATTAGCTGTCTCTGCAACCCCAAAAAAGACAACCCAGCCTACATGTCCCGGAGCCCCTTGGATAAACTTGAGCTGGTCACTTAGTGATGGGGATTAAGGAACTGATTTTAAAGTGCTATCAAATATTCGAGAGGAGCAGATAAAGAAGTGAACACACACACTCCCACAATGGTGCAAACAGCATTACTTCAACCTCACTTATTTTTTCTTAAACTGCAATAACTAAAATATATGACTATCAACAAACTCACTCGTGATTTACCATCTCAACACCTTTTCCTGTCCATTCGCAATCACTGAATTAGTCACGTTGCAGAAAGGCACGTACAGGAAGAGTTCCATATATGTAGAAACACAGAGAACATCAATTCCCAATCATCAGAGCCTTTTCTTAGAAAACTAAAAGAGATAGCCCCAAAATGTTTAAGTATCACAGAATTTTTGTAAAACTTTGGTCTCTAAATTACTTTGATATTAAAAAAAAAAAAATTGCCTTATGTTCACAATGTGCTCTAATGTAGATCACATTACTCCGGGCTACAACTCAATTTTATTTTTCTAGCAAGGAACTTTTATTGGCAGTAAAGCCTAAGAGAATAAAATTTGGCCTAATTAGATTGTTCACAGTGTCTTTCCTACAGGAGAAGCACGTGCTGTACTGCCAGCCATTGAACCTCAGGTGTATTATACCTCTATTACTCCAAGGGGAAGTTTCACTTACAACAGCAGATCATCACCGTGTTACCGTATATGAAGTATTTTATGGTACATGAGTTCAACAGTCATAAATGTCAAGAGTACCAATGGCAAGAGCCAAAGGTCCTTTGCTTTTTTTTCACACAGCTCTGATAATGCTTTATAACACTAACCCTATGCTACACTTGGGCAGCAACTGCACCAGAGATTTGAGATGGTCAGCAGGATTCCCTTAGGATAGTGCTAAGAGCCTGTCCAACCAATTCCAAGGATTTTATTTGGATATTTTAGGGGGACAGGAAAGAAAAAAAAAAAAAAACCGAAGTTGTTTTCTTGGCAGTTGGACTAGATGGTTGTTGTAGGCCCCTTCCAACTGAACTATCCTATTTTAATCTTTTTACAACTGGTAAGACTGTTTTCTTCTAATATACCTCTTAACAAACTGCTGTCACTATTCCAAAACCATACCACTACAAAGGCTTTTCAACGCATCTCCTCTTAAAATTAGTCACCCAACAGTTATCCCCACAGTTTATTAAATTCCCTCTGCTCTGCAGTCAACTGCAACGCAGCTGTGCAGTCAGAGTGATAAATACCACAGAAAAGCACAGAAGAATCCACGATACACTGCTTAATTTTGTTTGCTCCTTTGCCTGAAGCCACTTCCTCCTCTGACACAATATTTGATATTGGCTCCGAAACCTCTTATTTCTCCAGGCCATTGCGGGAGTCTCATCCATGTGCAGCCCTGACAGGGGGACTATAGAGATCAAGTACGGACTGTAAACAAACTACATCCTGTTTATGACAGGCAGCACAGAAGAGCCATTTCCCTCCTGCTTGGCACTTCCCAACATGTCACTTGGCATCGCCTCGCTGTTTTGGAAGGAAAGCTCATTAGCAAATTCATTTACTGCTAAGAAATTCTCCTGGAGGACAGTATCTCAAGGGGGGAGCATCAGGAAGGGATTGCAGCACATCCAGGGGGGTCAGGATGCTGGTGGAAATTGTCAGTTTTCCAGGTAAAAGAAATCAGACATTTCCAAATTGCTGCGTTTCCACATGAAATAAATGAATGAGAAGCTGCAGCTATTCACTGTCTTCTACCACAGCCTCTATGGCAGATGCTGTGTGCCTCAAAGGCTATTTCTAACTAATGGATCTTTCTAAGATGCGTTTTAGTCTTATGACTATTCAATCCTTTCTCTACTAAAATATAGATAACACAAATTCACCTCCTACAGAACAGACTATTGTTAGAATGTCCTTCTACCAACCTCAGCAGGAGCCTTTCGGGAGTGGAGTGGGGAGGACACAATGACACACACATCTTCCTGTTTTCCAAACTATTTTATCCATAATGCCCAAGGCTAGATTGAGTTTGGCAGGTAACAAGTTGGAATTTTATCTAACAAACTACTTTTTTCTTTCCATCAACTAGCGCCAGCACAAAGGATGCATAAAATCAAGAATATGATAATGTGACCCTTAAGTCACATTGCACCTGGGGGTAAGAGAAAGGAAAAGCAGCCCATAGTCCCAATCAATCACGGTAGTCTATTCTGTACTTATCTAAAGGTGACTTGAAAATGGAAAATAATACCAGGTGAATGCTTTAAAAAATAAAAAACTTACAATTAACGAAAACAAGATTACTGAAAAATGTGTAAATTTGGATATTTTTTTTTATATTTTTTAAATATACTTTAGAAGCAGATCTTTGCTACCATGAAGAGCTTTATGACTAGCAAGGAGGTGAAATTACATGACATGAGAGAAACGGAGGCCACAGTCATGGAAGTCATTGCTGACACCACAGGAACATGTCACCATGGCAGAGGGGAGGCAGCAAGGGAAGTGCAACAACTCAGCTGACTCCACAAGACATTGAACAATACACGAGCCTTTACAGCAATTCCTCTAAACAGTCATCTGTTAATAACATTTTAAAATTATCTGATGACTGTGTTGAGTCACTACAACAACATTATCACACAGTTTAAACTCCAGATATTGTGTTAATTATGTCACTCTGGAACAAAGCAAATACACAAAGCAATGTTCTTTGTTTCGGTAAACATTCAGTACTCCTTCAGCCTTATAATCATTTACCATATTAAAGTTCTTCACTTAACCCAGATACATTATTTTTAAATGTAGGGTAAATTGGGAGGTGAGGGCGGTCCGCCAAATAGCAAAAAATTTACCTTTCTTTAGACCTTATTTATATACCTTTCACAAGGTGATGCACAAAGTATACGAACATGTGTATTTACAGTCTTTCCAGGTCATCATTAAGTAAAATCCTAGCTCTGGAAAAACTGAGATCAAAGCCCAAGTACAACGAGTGCTTACACAAATTAGATCTAGTGAGTTTCCATATGAAGTACCTTAAATCTCCATAAAAACAGGAAGAAAGGGATAATCCCAAATATCACCAACAACGCTGGACAAAACTGAGACTGCAAATCTGGGACTTTGCCAAAATTAAGTTGATAAAAATAGCTAAATCTGTAGCAGATGGGTGTACACAGACACACCACACACACCAAAAAAAAAAAAAAAACCAACCAAACAACCATGAAGAATGAGAACAAACAGCAGCCTGTTCAGAAAATGTCAGAGCAGGAGAAATGGTGCAGTTCAGGCTGGAAAGGCCAGTCTGAAGGAACCATCTGGAATCTGAAGACAGGAATTTCAGATGGACAAACAACATGGAGACCTGGCACAGCATTAGTATCTGCTTTATCTCTGAAACAGTTAAAACTAGCAGTAAGTCTTCCATAAAACCCACATCTTAAATACTGCTGCAAACTCAGAACATTGTTTCTAAAGTTAGATCAGGTAAAGTGAAGCCTGTTAAACAGCAATTTTACAAACTGGGTTCAGCTAGCTGAGGGGAATTGACAGATCCCCCTGGTTCTGTGTCCCTGCAAGTCATGAATCAAGCAAGCGCCTTGTTGTACTCCCACAAAGGAAGCAAATCTGTTTACAGTCCTGAAAAAAAAAAAAAAAAATGAAACTCAACCCTAGACAATATCAAAGTTTTCCTCAGTGCATGGCATTAACAGCAGAGGACTGAACAGCCAATTGTAGCAGCCACACTCCATTAAAAGAAAAAAAAAAAAGGTGAGTCTGATGTCTTTGTGTAGCAATAATATGCTGGCAATGCACATAAACAAGAAAACATCTCATATAAACAAACATTACTCAAAGGCATGAGGGACACCGACATTGCAATATGGCGCATCTTACATCTGAAAGGTTTGATTAAAACTACTTCATCACTGTGGAAAAGTTAACAACCATCAATCTGTTCCATGTACTGGACAACCAATGAACTGGAAACCCAATCTAATGTACTTAAGCATATTTGCAATCTGGATCTTCAGGGGAAAAAAGCACTTTTAATTATTAAGGAGAGAGAACCACAGTTACATCCAACTCCACCACTTCTGCACTGCATTGATCCAGTCTACACTGGACTTGGCCTGCTAAATGTCAGCTTTTGATGCAGCCAAGTTACTGCAAACATCTAGGGAATACACAAAGCCATTAAGTACATACCTCCTGTATTGTTATTTACCCAAAACCAGAGGCTTAATTTTGTACAAGGCCTTCATATCTGGCAAGGAAAGGAACAACCTTTGAAGGGAAAAGAAAGGAGAAATACCACATTGTTCTTTTTATCGTAAACCACCTTCAGAATCATTTGGCAAGGAATCAGTTCTGGGCTTCTTCAATCCTGTGAGAAAGAGATTAAAAAGGAATAAAAATAACCTGAATTAACTATACAGGATTAGTGAAATCCAACAATCTCTTGGGAGTTGAGCCTCGGACTCAGAAGAGGTGCAAACAAACTCAGCTCAAAACACCAGCCTAAGAAAAAGTCTGTTACAAAACAAAAGACACAGAGCAACCACCCTCCAGAGAAGAATGACTGAAGCTGAATTTAGCCATTGCTTCTATTATTATCCATCACCCTCTCAACAGAAGGGAAACAAATACCAATACAATAAATATGCCAATGTTTACTGAGCACTTTATTAAGAACTGTACATTCTGTGATGCAAAATGAAAACCTAATCAGTACTGCCTGGTCAAAGCCCTAAACCCAGTTTATTTAATTAAATCCTGACTCGTCTATAAAAGACCTTTTGCCACATAAGGGATTTCAACACTCAAACCAGTTAAACTAAAAACCATCTAGATGTACTTACTATAGCCACTCAGTGAGGTTTATCTTTTCTTCCTGTTTTTCCCTACCACCTATTTTTACACCCACTTGTTACATCTTGAATTAAATTACATTCCAAACTAATTAAGGTAATAACCACTTTGTGTTTTTGTTAAGCAACTGAAACAATGAGGTCCCTCTTGTCTCTGATGGGTTCAGGGTAATAAGGAGCTAAACAGTAACTTAGCTACCTCAGAGATGAAGTTTAATGTCTTTAGATATGTAACACAATATTAAGGAAAACAAGGCAAAGTACAGAACAGAGACAGCAGGTACAGGGCCTTTCCTCACTGTACGGGACCAAGCATTCCTCCAGTGAAGGTGAAGTGTGATCATTAAAGAAGATACAAGTCTTCCGAGACATATGATGCACCAAACTTCATTGCAGCAAGCTCTCATGCAGAAAACCCATGTTTCATTTTCATCATCTTTCACAGGTCTTCCACACTAAGTACAACTGTGATACTGAGGCACTAGCACCTTTCAGGAGGACACAAAGTAGTCGCCTACTTTGGTTAAACAGCTAGAACAAAATACACTCATTCCACTCACACTTTCCTGAAACAAATCAGATGTGACTACATAGATGAAGGCAAAGAAACGCAACTCACTAGCGGAAGCACTGTTTGAATGTCCATCTTACAGCACACCTACTGGAGTGACTGAATAGTTTACAATTTTCACATAAAAAATGGTTTCATAAGTCTGTTTTCAAAAAAAAAAGTCAATTTAATTGGAAAACCTCTCATTGGACCTAAGTAAGAACCGCCTGCATGCATGGACCCAACAAGCACCTTCTAGTAAATAAAGAACACATCTCTGCAGATGACATTTTACTTACTGATTCCCAAGGATTCTGTGTTTGCCCTAGGCAGCACTTCAAGAAATACAACTTATTGTTTTGGGGATTGATCTAATGTTATTGTTTATTACATTTCATAAATTGCTATTCTGGGTAGAAGTGATTAATAGACATAAGTCTATGTATGCTTCTCCAGAGTTTTCCAACAATAATCAGAATAAACAGAACAGCATTTTAGTAACTTCCTATATTAAGTATGTCTCCCCTCTTCTGTAAAACAAAAAAAAATTAAATTCAAAATCAAAACTTTTTCTTCCTCAATGCCTGAATTTCCCCCCTCTCAATTCTGTCCATGTATCAGTCCCTTCTTGACATTTCTAATGCTCTTGCTTGGAATAGAAAGCAGATGTCTGAATTTCCTACTGAGACTGCAATCTAGATGTGGTGAAGGAAGCTGTGCAGACATTTCGGTCCACAGATGCATTGGCAATTTAAACCCAAAGAGAAAGGAACTCAACTTTTAAGATATGAGTTAAAGCCAAAGGAATTCAGTTCAAAAACACATAGTACATTTGAGTCTACCCACTGCAAGTATCTCTTTTGCAATTTTCTGCCACAAAGTTCTTTATAATCAGCACACAACCAAGCCTGTTAATCCTCAGAAAAATCAATGGATTCAACTTTGGAAGACACAAAATGAAATTCTCCACACCGAAATGCCTGTATCTAGCTGCATAGTCATTAGGAGAAAGAGGGTTTAAGAAAATCAATTATGGTCTTAACCTACCCAGTCACAAAATGCATGTCAGGAGACAAATGCAACTCATTTTAAACAGCTGTTATGAAGCAAGTCCCCTTACAGGCAGCCTTCTCTGCCCATGTGAAATTACCTTATGCACACACACAACATCAGACACTTCCATAGTCCACAAAACCACCTAACTAATAAAAACCAGTTTCCTTTGGATTTTTATTGGTACATCTACAAATTCTTCCCATAAGGTAACCAAGCATCCTCCCACATCACGCATCAGCCCTACATTGCCCACGCTTCCTCTTCCCTCAGCTCCCCACACCTTCTCTCCAAATTCTCTACTACTTAGGAATTGAACACACATACACTTCTCCTTGCCACTGTCAAGCTAAATCGAGCAAGCCAACTGTCTTTGTATTTTGCTTGAGTGAAAGCAATATACTTAAGCCTTCCTTTTTGGTTTGCATGAAACTTCCCAGCTTTAAAAAGACCTGCCCCTCTCTCCAGGTTGACCAATTAGCCAAGAGGCTGAGAAGGGAGGGCCACAGACCAATGAACACCATAAACTTCACAGCCTTATGAAACTAGTCCAAAAATATTTTTTTCTTCTGTTTTTAAATAAAGAAGCTGGTCTGACAGCCCAGAAAAAAAATCCTGGCAACAATGCAATCCGTTCAATGGAAATGCCTCAACATCTCTGCATTTGTTTACAAAAGTGGTGTTAAAACTGGAGCCTGGTTTTAAAAAAAATATTTTAAAAAATCACCCATTTTAAACAAAGGTTCAAACCCCTGTCATCTACAGACCCAAGCCTGAGATCTAACAAAACTTTGATCTCCTATTAAATCTGGAAACAAAGATGCTAATCGCAGCATGACATTTTAAAAGCAGATGGAGACTGCTCATGAGAATAAACATGCACCATGTATTCTCATGGAAGACACTGATAGATGAATAATCCAGGTAAACTAACAAAGGATAGAAAAGCTTTTCACAGTTAAATGCACCATTCAAACTTCACCACAATTAAGAGCTTAATTGTCAGGGTACCTAAGAGCAGTGTCACTTTCAGCATTTATTTGGCAAAGAGATCTACAAATCAAGTAATTATGCTGTCCCAGTCAATGGATTGAGATATAATTATTTAGCAGCTATGAAAAGTTCACACAAGGCCTCCTCCATCTGAACTTGGTTACACCCAGAAAACCGATGGCAGCCTTGAAAATAGATCTGTTCACAACACTCTTCATTAACATTTTATATGAATAATAGCTGTTTGGCCATGATCAAACGGATTTCAACAGAAATCACTACTGTATTTTTTTTTAAAAGAACGACCTTCTTCCAGCTATGCTGACTCTAACTGTGATTATCAACCAACCTGTTGTATCTCATCACATAACATTTGGTAAAGATGCAGAACTAGAAACAGAAGTAGCATTCATAATACTTATATTCACAACACATGTAAAAAGTGACTGTCTAGGGGAGCTCCAGACCAAACTGCTAATCCCCAGTTCTGAATTCACCGTTTCTGTTGGCCTCGACCTCCAGCCAGAACAGCCTCCATCTGCCCATGAAGACTTTCTACAGCCAGCTTAACTGTGATGCACCTCACTTGTAACAACAGGCTGGAGTTTTTTACTGCACATCTGCCATTTTCTGGAAGACAGCAGTTGCCACAGCTATTCACGCTTCCCATAACATCCAGCTCCAAGAGGTGGCCACTGATGTTGAGAGAATTATGGATGTGTGAACCCAGTACTAGCTGACAGCTTGGTGAGGCTGCACTGCAGAACTGGAATTATGATAATTGAGCCAAGCAGTCAGTGTGGAGACAGCAACATTTCCCCCAGGACTTCCAGGTTTGGCATGAAGAAGTCTCAGTGGACCCAGCATGTGTACACCTCTGGTGTGATCCTCAGCACAGGGTAGGCTCAGAGAAATCAAGTCAGCTTGGGCCAAGAGAAACAAGACCAGTGTTTAATCTTACAAACACTACCCCAAGTATCAGCCTTGCTCTTGTAGGGAACTTACACATACAACAGATAAAATGTTGGAATGTGCTGTGGCTATAATAAAAGCCTACTCTAAAAGATTCTCCCCTTCTTTTAGAGCAAAATACAGTACTTACACTTTTGCTGAGAATGGAGAGGAAGGAGATACCTTGCCTACTGACTCAGGTTCTTTTGCCCTGCCTAATATTAAATAGATAAAAACAGAAACACAGTATCACTGAAGAAATTTTAAAAGGTTGATTTTTTTTCAACATCTGAAGCTTTACAGAAGCAGACACATAAGCCATATTTCTGAGCATCACCAGGTGACAGTCTGTGGGAATACCCAGGCTTTACAAGAAACCACATGTTCAGTCTATTTATTTATTTTTAACATGGTCCTATAAGTTGCATTTTTATGATCTATCCAGTGTCGTGGTTTAGTGAGTCATATCATGCAAAGTGACCAAAATACTCTTTTTTGTAAGAACCATAAAAATAAATTTGAATCATTAGAGCAAAAAACATGCAACACCTACATCATGCCACACCACACTGCTACTACAATAAGGCAGCCATTATTCACATTTCTGCAGAAGTGCTATCCCTGTATCAATTGCCAGCAGCTCGTCAGGCTCCCCAGCCACACACTAACACTGTGCAGCCCATCAGTGTTCCACCCCAATCCAGTGGAAGGCAAAACCAAGCAACAGGCAAAAGTTACACCAAGTCTGAGTCTTAGTGCCACAGTGAAAGTGCACCAGCAAAATTGCTTCCTGCTGCAATCCATCATTACATTATTGTGACCCTTTTCCATTCAGCATTCTAAAGGGTGTTTGTCCTTGTTGAATGTACAAGTAACTGAAGCTGTTTAGGTTTAATTTTAACAGTGCAGTATACATTCTTGATCATTTATGTATTATTTGGGCACAACTTAGAGTGATGGACAATAATAAGAAAAGCTCATTCCACTACAGTTACTACACACATGAAAAAAAAATTGTATTTGAGATTACCAGACAGCAAAAGCCCTGTGAAGAACATATAATATGAAACTTCATGTAATTAGTATTAGTTGTATTGTAGAGGTATTTAGAAAAGGACTGTATAATATGGTAGCAGTAACTAATAAAAAATCCCAGCTAGTATTCAGAGACAAAGGAATTTGAGGAGAAAGTTAGGATTTCACAGTGGCCTTCCAAATTACAGTGATATATCAAAGTATGTCAGACAAACCAAAAACATATTAACCTTTCTCCAGAAAACACAAAAGAGAATTTACACACCAATAGGGGAAAAGAAACCACACTGAGGGTTTTAAGAGTCGGGATATCTAGCTTGCCATCTTGTGGCTGAGTTACTGAAGCTTTGATCTGCTGTTACCCTGATCAGAGAGCTCTAGACCAATTTCATTAGCAAGTGAGCAATACATTCACTATTTTCTTCATTTAAATTTCTAATTTTATTTCCCAACTAATAATAGAATCAGATATATTAATTACTACAGAAGCAACTGACACAGATGACAGAGCCACTGTCCAAAGGGACATGGTGCTTTCTTCAAAACCTTTAACATCTGGAGAAAACCTCTCTTTTTTTTCTTTTTCTTTTTTTTTTTTTTTATTTTTACTACTTCTACATGCTGTTTCTTTAGCAGCAATAAAAGTTTTCCAAAGACAAAAGGCAACCACAAAGGTAAGTATCTACCAGTATCTACCTTTAGCCTAGCTTGCCAGGATCTCATCTGAAATTCAGTGTCAGATATAGCCTCACCAAGATACTTGCTTGTGTAACTATGTCCTTCACTGATGGATTTCCTATTTCCAGAAAAAAACAGGCAGGAATACATGTCTTACATGTTTAGGTATGAAGATTTTAACCCAAATAAAAAGAGATTTGAAGCAGGAAGAGAAAGAAGTTTCCTTTGTTTCCCCTTGTCCTGGGAGGATCACAAAGGAAAGGTTATCTCTAGGGAACTCTTCAGCTTACATCATTATTCATCTGTAGCATGGGTTTAATATTTTGTCCTGCAGTGCACTGAATCATGCTTTTTCCTTCTTCTAGCTCTACCCAAGTCCAGTGCAAAACCAGAAGAGCCTTATGAGCCAGACTAGGCAGGGCCCCTTTAGAAATATACACACGTGCCCATTTTCAGTGAACATTAACAATCAGCTGAAAACTACAGAACACTTTTCTCATAAAAACAGTTCTCAATCAAAAGGCTAACTGAAAAATTGTTCAAGGAAACAGGCCTTTCCTTACCTCTTACAGTTTTTTCCCCCATACCTGTAGCATACACCATGCATAATCTAACTTGGTCTAAGCACTCTCATTCATTTCTCTTTCCAATATTTAACTAAACTACTCATTTTTCAATTGCCAACCCATCTAAATAACTTTGCCGGCAGCACAACTCATCTCTTTCATAATTACAAGAGATACTAAGAGTCTCCTTTCATCTTCCAGTGAACATATATTTAGCTAGTTTCCAAATACCCGCAGCAATTTGTTATCCAGGGCTGCTTCTTGCCCCTGGCAGTCTCGTTTCTGTAATTCAGTGGCATTCTAAGGATACAACAATGCATTGTACAGTGGCAGTACATCACTTATTTTAAAAATGTTCAAATCGTTTCCTGATACCAATAAGAGTATTTCTTCAGCCTTTCAAACTACTGCTACATATCAGAATGATTTTTTTTTGAACCACTGAACACAAGAAAGCATAAAATGTTTTTTCTTCATCTGGGTATACAGCCAAAGTATCTTTCCAGTGGGCTCCTAACTCACTAAAAACTGTTTTATAATTCTCAAATACACACTCCATTTATTAAGTAGCTTAAATGATCTACATCCTTTTGAGTCTGGGTGAACTATTATTACTCAATCAGAATTTGTTCTGCCTCCCACTTCCAATCACCTTCAAGCTTAAATTCCACTTAACACACTCATTTCCACTTTTAATACAGCCAAATCAAAGGAGCATATGGACCTACTGCAATTATTAAAAATGGAGGCACTCTTCTTTAATAGCATGATCAACTAATCAAGTAAAAACTCATAAAGCCAACATTATGAAACATCATAATGGCATTATAAAAGACAACAACCCATATTTCACCAGTCTGACAGCACTGAGAAAAATCCAATGACTAGTATCACAGAATACATCACACAAAACAAGAAAACGTATTTCCATCAAAAAAGAGTTTATGGCTCTGGGTGACTGTCTTTCTGCTGTAGGCACATCGAGTTGTTTGGTTAGATATTAACTCTATGGTGTGTTCACCCTTACTGTTGTATTTCTTATCTTACAATCCCTACTGACACAAAATCTCTTTCCACTTTGTACCGAGTCTGCCTTCTGCTTCTGCCCTATTAACTCATGTCAATATAGCAAAGGGAGCAAAATAAAGCAGCAAAGTCAATAGTCATCCATCACATTTTTGTGCAACTGCTGCAATGAAGAGGAACGGATAGGTCAAAATCAGAGCTGCCTCGGGAAGCTGCCCTAATGCTCCAGCCCTGCTTGGCATCAGATGCGACCACAGCACCACTTCCCTGTGGCTCACACAACAAAGGAAGTGGCTGCACAGGTCAGAAGTTCATCTGCTAAATTAATATGGAGCATCCCTGCTATTCAGAGCAAAGCCCACATGCTGAAGCAGAAGCTGCTCTGATCTCTACTGTGCTTTTGCAAATAAAAGTAATTCACAATACAAGTTGTCCTTGTTTTAGGAAAATTACAAAGTGTGGTGGAATTTACCAGATAGTCCAACCTTCTTCTCTGTGCTTTTTCTGCCCTTCCCACAACTGCATATTTTCTAACTAAATCACAGAGCACCTCTGGGAATAAAGGCAGGCATCATCACTGAACACTTAACTGGACAGGATGATCTCTTTTCTCCCCCATTCCCTGCAACAACAGGAACACTAGAGATCTGAATTCAGAACAAAGAAGAAAGCATTTATCAGACAGAATAGAAGAGATTAAAGCATTTCTACCTCTGATTGAATGACCACAGTATCACATTACTTCTGCTCCTGCTGCTGCAGAGGAAGTGATTGAGCCCTGGCACAGGGCCCTTGCTGAGTGAGGAAGGGGGCAAATCCTCTCACCAGAATTTTAATCTCTTGCTCCTGGAACCAGGAAATCATTACCCAAGGCAGCAGAGAAATGAATGCTACATGGCATCCAATAGTCTCCCTGCTGGTAATTTCTACATAAGATAGATTATTTCAAAGAGATTGTATAAGGTATTGCAGATCTTTAAGTTGTATGGGACTGATGAAGGGCTAAAAAAAAAAAAAAAAAAAAAAAAAAAAAAGGCCAAAAAGAAAAGGAATGAAAAAAGAAAAAATGAAATTGTGAACACAATTTAAAGACAGATGAAAAGAGCCTGAGTGAAATCTGTGATTCCCACTGTGGAACAGTAAAACACATTAACTCATCTTGGCAAAATAAATGCTGCACAAGAAGACATTATTTTAGTACCTTTTATACACACCTGGGCTAACTCAAGCCTCATCTCTCCTTTCCAGTGGTCAATGTGGGAGGTGTCAGTAAGAGAAAAAGGTAAGAAACCAAGTGCTGGACTGATTCCCAGACGAAGAGACTTGTCAGTCCTCTCCAATTCATGCTACTTTTCTGCTTCACAGAACCTCAGTTGCACACTGAGACATGCCAGAAGCACAGCTGTGCAACGTGGGAACACACCAGACCTCACAGCTGGCTGGGCAGGCCACTGCTTAAAATTCAAAATTCATCCAGTACCAGAAAAAAAGGGGTTGACTTTCCTTTGTCCCCACATTTGCAAGGACAAACTCTACAAAAAGAGGATTATTTTTTTTTTCTAAGTTACAGGACTATTTAGAGATAGGTCTATCAAGCTGCATAAGCCCACCATCCTCTCTTACAAAAGTATCTCAAATATAAGATTAGAAACCATAACAACACTTGTACATGTAAGAATGCTTGAGCTACTGTCATAAAGTTGAATGTTTTTTTCTAAAGAAACCATATCATCTTAAGTGAAGAAAGCTACACAGTATAAGTAAAAGTTGGCTACAAGTTATCACAGGTCTTGTAACACTTGATGGTTTCTCTAAAATCCCAGCTCCTAGATGTGTATTTTCATAATTTCAGAACCACTTTTCATATTAAGTTACTGACCTTCATACTTACGGAGAGAACCTTAATAAAACGGCAGCATCGGCAAAAATGAAAGCAAATAGAAGGGAGATTTGTTGACTTTAAAAGCTGGGGGGTTGATTATTTTTGCATTCCTGAGATGCAGCATCAGCTATTATTTTGGGCAGAATGTCAATCTTGAAAAGATGTAAGACTCCCTTGTAATAAGGACAGATTTCTTTCCAACTCCAAATTCCGTTGTGAACCATCATACTAACATACCCTGGAGAATAGGTATAGTCAGGCAAAAAACCCAAATTGTTGAAGTTTGATCTATTTATAAGTTACATCATAAATTTAGTGATTTTTCTAGTCAAACAGCATCTTCCATAAATATGGCAGGCACAACCTCAATGTTTAAAAAAAAGCTGCAAGCTTTTAGAACCGAAAAATTTTAGGTTTTATAGAGCAGCCAATTGGGCACCTTTTCCTTCCCATTATCTTCAAAAACAACAGTTAAGGTAAAAGAATCCAAATGCCACATGATGCAGAATTTACACAGGAATGTGCACAAAAGAAAAACTAATTTCCTTTGTATTTTTTTTCTGCTGTAGAAATCGAGGAGCAGTGGGAAAATAACGCAGGTTTAAAAGGAGAAAAAGTTCAACTATTCAGGTATTTGTTTAGAAGTGGACAAAGCTGAATGAGTGAGGGGATATCTGCTTTGCACACACCAAAACAAATCTGTGTTAGCTCCCAGAATGATTAAATGGATGCAATAAAGCAATTATTAAAATAATATTATTTAATGAGGTTCTACGTTCGAGTTCTATAACCAGTAAATCATTTGCAAAAACAGAAAGCAGTTATTTATCATAGACATTACTGGCAGTCTGTAAAGGAATTAAATTTTACATTGAGGCTTCAAGTTAGCGGACAGAGGATCCTAACATTGCTAACTGCGCCTCAGCTAGACACCACGTTTTAAGCCATTCCCCACTGGCGACATTTTAGACAAACAGGAACCGATTTAATGATTTTATGATTCTGATGGATTAAAGGGTGGGTTTTTTTGTTTTGGTTTGTGGTTTGGTTTTTGTGTGGGTTTTTTTGTTTTGTTTTTCAAAAAAAGCCAGAAGCAGAAAAACAAGCAGTCCCTGTTCTAATATGGTAAGGGCTCCAAGAAAGTGGGCTCAGTCTCAGTTTCCTCTGCGGCTCTCAGTTTGGGCTGAACGTGGAACTTGGTATAAAGCAGCTGCTAAGAGATGCAAGGTTGTGATGTGGGAACTGAAGTTGTCGCTTGCAGAAATTATCATAAACATTTTACAGGATGTTTACTATCTGTTAAGCTATGACGAAATCAGAACTAACAGACAATACCACAGGCACCAGTTCTCAAAAAGTTTTAATGTCAAAAAGTATTAAATGAAGTTCTAGCCCATGTGGAGACCAGAGAGACCAGCCTTGCCACTCTCTGACAGAAGTTTCAAAGCTGAATACTCGAGAGTATTATTTATTATTAAGAACTGGGAAATATATCCATAGGCAGTTACTGGAGGATGGGTCTATCTTCCCAAGCTATTTTAGCTTTAAAATGCAGCAGGTGCAATTGATGTCCTGGAAGCAGATGTATGAAATCATATTTTTAAAATTTGTGAGGTGCGGAAAGAATAATTGCAATTAATAGACAAACTAGAACTGCTCCTGATATCTACATTTGTAACCCAGCCCGGGGCTGGGCAGAGAATCCCTAGCCTACAGAAGCTGCTTGCTTACCCCTCCCCTAGCTTGCTAGACAGGCAGGAAGGTATGAACACGCTTCCATTGGTTTTCATCATTCAGCTCAATCTCCAAAGCAAAAAATCCTTACTGATGGCTTGGAGCTTGCAGGAATAGCACCAGTATACGCATATGTCTCCTGTAGCCCAGAAGTTATAAAGACAGGTCCATTCATAGCTCTTGGTTAAGAACAAGCAGTCAGTTATGAAGGGTCTCAGCTACATATATAATGTACAATTTATATATATATATACACAAATACATACATAATGTACATACATATATAATGTACCTTTTATATATATATAAAAAAAAACCTTGCTGAATCTTTTTACGAAAAGGAAGGAAACAGAGCCTCCCTCCTTTCCTCACATTTGGACTGATGCCTCAAAGCGTAAACCACCTCCTCAGATGAAAGGAAAAGGAGGATTTTTTTAACAATGAAATTCATTCTCAGCTGTGACAGGGTTTTTTTATTTCTGAACTGTCTTCACTAAGCAGATGATCCTAGAGTTTCAGTTTAAGCCTTTCAGTGACTTGCAAGCATCTTCCCTGCACTAAAAACATCACTGCAGTGGACACTACCTCTCGTTTCTTAGATTTTTATAACCTACTATATTAAAACCAGTTTAAATGTAATAAAGTCTGCAACATTTACAGCTAGAAAATACAGGAGGACAGTAAAATTAGCCAAGCATAAAAACAAGGGAGTCTTAAACATCCTCTGCTCACTTTCCAGGGACAATATACACAGAACAGGCACGGACTGCAAAATCAAAAGGAATTTAAATCAATTTAAAATTCAAACAGCCTTTTCTCCTGCCTGCTAAGGGCTCAAGGGACATTAACACACACAGACTCTCTCTTCTGCATTATTTCCTCAGGTTTTCATTCTCACTTTCTAAAATTTGTTTATAAAAGTGGTGATCTGAAATATTGATGATTTACTCATCTCTCATACGTGGCTTTGCTCAGCTGCATCTAGTTTTGCAGTAATGACGTACTTTCTCTTTTCACTTTGCACCCCACCCTTTTCTGCAGAAGATGGAGTTAGAACATAGGATTTTTAGATTGTTATTTCCTCCTACCTTGCCTACTCTCTCATTCCCTTAATACACACCATTACGATATGCAAGGCAAACCAGCAAATTCACACTGAAGCAAAACTTTGACTGTCATAACAAATTTCTTGTCGTAGCGCCAAAACAAAGCTGTTCTCACAACTGTTCCTACCCCTCTGTCACACTTACAGTACTAGCATGAACCATACAGGAGACTAAGGCTGGGTCTCCTTGCATAGTAGCCTATTCCAGAACCACAAAATACTGCCAGCTTCCTCCTCTCCTTAGGAAGGTTCCCACAGTTTTCTTAGTAGGATGCTATTTAATGAATGGGATACAAAGCTGACTGAAGCAAAACAAAATTTATCTGCTTTATGACATATCTGTATTAAGCAGAATTTAAAAGATCTGTTTGGGGCATAGGCAAAAGCTTTAGGAATTTCAAGTGACAGGAACTGCGCTTTGGGAAAGTCCTGCAGAAGTAGTGACAAAGACATGCTTTAGAAAACATTATCATAAAGCCTCGTTAACTACCGCTTTCACAAGCCAGAGGACAGATCACTGACTTGCTCAACATCACACAGAAGTCCTGGGTCAAAACCAGAGCTGAAAACAAAATTGCTTCCAAAGGTCCATGAAGTTTTGAGTATTTCTGCAGTCCAGTTTTACACAGGTCTCTCAGTTTCCATCCAGCCTCTCCCTCATCCTCTTTACCTTAACCAGCTTTAATGCTTCACAGAAGCACTACATTATAGACCACAAGCAGAAACACATATCCTCATACGCTTAGAAAGAACACAGATAACTTTTACTATACTACAGACAGGATCCAGCCTAGGCCAGGTGTAAATACACAACAGACACACAACACTCATACCATCAGCTTCCTTCTAAGAAAATGTTTTTACAAGTCCTGTTTTGTCACTGCTGTAGGACTTCTGTTTGTCCCAAGTTTCCTGCATGTCACCTGACGTTCACATAAGCCTCTCCTGACAAAGTGATGAGTACACATCACTTTGGTGTTTATTTCATTTTTTATATTTAAACCAAATTTTCATATTTATACCAAATATATAAATATTATATATTTGGTATAAATTTCAGTACAGGAATATGTAAATGGCTTCTGTACCAGCAACAATCAGCAAAGTGTCATGGATTTTATGACATCTCCAATTCTCTCCTTTAAATAGACACAGCAATGCAACACGTTGGGTTTTTATTGGACAGGTGGTGATTCAGATGCTTGGATAGAAAGACACACTTATTTTCTTATTTTTGAATGGCAGAGAAGGAATTGCATTGGATACAGCCAACCTCACTTTAGTAATTACCTCTGCTACAATAAAGTTTTCTATTTGGAGACATGATTAATATGACCTCTTCTTTTGGGATTCAAATCCCTGAGTCCCAAGCACTATTCTAAACAGAGTTTGTCTCTAGAACATGGCTTAATATCTTGCAGGAGATAGATCAATGGTCTTCTACTTCTTATAAGTAAGTGAACTAGAGAAGGAACTTACTCTTTAAAAGTGCTGTGGAAAAAATTAATTAAGAACTAGACTGACTGATCAAACATGGCAGCAACTACACCATCTCCTTGGCTTGATTCAGTTCTTTAAGGACATGAGGAACTTCTTTAAAGTCTGTACAAGTTAACAGAAGATGCTACTCACTTTGTTTTTAAAACACCAAAACCAGTGAAGTCTGAGGCTGTCTGATCAGGACACTGTAACTTGTCAGCCTCAATGACAGCTACATTATCCATGAGAGATGCAACTAACCTTCTCTCTCTTGTTCAGTTCTCATTCAAGAATTAGACAACAGTCTCCAGAGGATGGGAAAAGCGAAAATACTAAAACTTCACCCAGCCTCACTCCACTATATTCAGTTCAAGACCTTCAGCATTAATTCAGGGAAGAGGTAAAGTGACTACTTCAAGACAAAATTTAAAAATCCACCAAGCCACAAATTTCCCAAAGGAGTCAGAATGAATTTCAAGTCTCCTCTGCCCTTAAGTATTAATGAGTACTTCCTCTGTAAGTTCAAGAATGTCCCCTTGTCGCTGTTTATATACAGAACCCCTACCTTCAAGAAGCAGCCTTGTAAGATGACACAGCCCAGCTGCTTGCTTTCTCAACCAGGCAAAGCTCTACCTCCAGTTCCAGAACAAGCATGGTACGAAGTTCTTTTGAAGGAGGGCTAAAGACACTAGACCCGCATTCTGGGTTTGAGGAAACAACTGGAATACATTTTCACTTGCCTCTTTGGAGGCATCTGCAATCTATGCAAATGAAAGGTTTCCAAAAGGTCACTGGCAATATAAAAATGTAATTAGCTTAAAAACATCAAGTATTTTTAAACGCCACTTTGTCCCAGGTTATCTTACTGTTGCTTGTTTTTTATAATCACAGTTCCTATTATCAGCATTTTTTTCCCCTTTTGGATGTAATTGGGAAAGAAAAAAATCTGAGAAATACACTGCTAAAAGATACTACGTTACACTCAAATAGGTGAGTTAAGAGATTTACCACCAATAGCTGTGTGCTATGCTACACATAAGGATACCAGGTGACAGAGCAGCAGGTGCCCTTTTTATTAAATAGGACAGAGTTTTAAATAGAAAGCCAACAAGCAAGCCACATTATGTTGCCCTGTTAAATCCAAACAGTTACTCGAAATCTACAACAGATTTTGCCACAAACACCACTACCCCACTCTGTATCTACAGCTGGCCTTTCCCAGCACCAGCATAGCCCACAGCGCTCACAAGTGCGAGAGGCAGAAATCTCGGGAAACATGCTGTATCCTTGAACATATTTGGACAAACGAAGCAAAACTCATTCAACAGTCATTGTAAAGGCAGGTACAGACTTGCTG
This sequence comes from Falco punctatus, assembly GCF_963210335.1. Taxonomy (NCBI): domain Eukaryota; kingdom Metazoa; phylum Chordata; class Aves; order Falconiformes; family Falconidae; genus Falco; species Falco punctatus. The sequence continues at coordinate 30,734,336 of NC_137583.1, read as the reverse complement.
CTGCAGCTGAGTGCCCAGAGGAGATAAGTCAAACAGTATGATAAAATGATTTTATTGACAGTTTAGAAAATAGTATTTTTGGTTAATGTAAAACTGAAGTTCTAGCCCCTTAATTGCAAGTCTGACATACCAGCGCTGAGTCAGTGAAACACAGTATTCACTGGTATACAGCTCCAGCAAAAACACGACACGCACCCTCTAGCTGCTTCCAAGCTCCTCCTATATGGTGAAAGTTCATACTACTAATTGTTTGTCTTAAAGTATCCAGACCCTGGTCATCTATCAAAATGATTTAGGCAGTTTCTCATTCTCACAGATGCTAACAGCCCTTTCATCACTTCTGATACCTCTCCCCATTCCATATATGCCCACTACCTTCTCTTTCAAATTGTCTAACTGATTAATCAAGTTAAACTCAGAGCAATTGTTTTCAACCTACATTTAGCTTGAAGGCTTTTGCTTCTATATCAGATCTGAGCATTGGCTGTGTGCCCAAATGGCTTGCCTCTCTTCTAATCCTATCAGTTGGTCTAATAAAAGGTATTACTTCTCCCTACAAACCTTGCTTTGCTGATTCTTCTGTGAATCACCAGAATACACCCTGACTTCAGCAAGCTCCATTCTTACACCAGTATCAGATTTGTAGAATGAAAACTGAGTTATAATATATGTATTGCCCCAATGAGCAAGTTCACTCAGACTGGGAGTATGACACAGCCAGACAGCCTGTGTTGCAGTTATATCCTTGGTGGCACAGGATTCAGACTGTTTCAGCTGGAAGGGATGTAAGTAGCACTGCCCCACACTCCCAGCTACATGAGAAAGAGCTACAAAGCAACTTCAGTCTTGCTCTTCACTTCTTCAGCCTTTATCTACTTCAGCAGATAAAGATCAGTCAACAGAAACAATACATTTGGTTTTCAAGAGTCAATTGTCTTGGTGACAATTTTAACCTCCAATGCAAGGTGCAAGAAGAGGGATTTTTTCATTAGGATAACACATGGATAGGTGTTGCTTTGTCAGTAGAGTCCCATATATAAAAAAAAAAAAAAAAAAAAAACACACCAAAACTCAAGTGTTTTCTTAAAGCATACACTCTCTTTTATTAGTTGTAGATATTTTGGACTCAATGTACTGCAATTGCCATAGGCTAGATCTGATAATCCCTTATTTGTACAGCCAGAAAGGGACACATTTTGGTTTATTTCCATAAATATTTCAAAAGCTTTTTCTGGCTGAAAAACAGAAAGCCTTTTCAGTAGTTATTCCACTCATAAGAATTTGATTTTTGTTGCTTGAATAAAGGAAAAGCTAGAGGGTTTTGCTGCAGGTTTTTTTTTCTCTCTCTCTTTTTTTTTTTTTTTTTTTACTGATTACCATCTCTTAACAGTGAGAACATATTTTAAAACTTATGAATATGTGAACGTTGTTTTAAATATTGAAAATATGTAAAAACAGTCCATACATAAAATATGACAGAAACAAAATTACATTTTGCTAGAACACTGTTCCAAACTCTAACATAGAGTACAATGCCTAAGCCTTCTGATCAAGCATCCAGCCCAAAGGGCCCTCTGAATGTCAGATCCTACTACAGTTTTTCTCATATGAGTAAAGTTTAAAAAAGAAAGTCACCAGCAACAAAGTAACTGGCCCAGTTGCCAACCATCCCTCTGAAACCCATCTCCAACTCTACCCCATCTCCTTTCCTCCTAGGGAGTGACACATTCCCACAAAAGGATGACTGCATCCAGAAGCTGTCTGTCAGAATTTCTTCTAAGCAACAGAGCATGGCCACACCACTACTGCCAGAAAACACACCAACTACCATCTTAAAAGAGAGACAGAGCGGAACTGACTATAAATACATTTCTCCTCTGTGATACCCATACAATAACTAAGCAATCAGTCTGACTCTGAGAATTTAAAAAATAAATAAATAATAATAAGTTTCCTTCAGTAAGAACTCTTGTGGACAAGGACGGAGAAAGGAGGAAACACTGTCAAGCATGAACACACTCTCAGAATTTTTCCAAATTTTAATAGAAGACCTTGTATTACCAGCACAATTTCCTAAGAAGGCTGTGCCTTGCTTCCCTGTGCTTGACTCCCCCAAACCAGCTCCTCTTTCCTTAACCAGGTGCCTCAAAAGTGTCTGATGCTTCACCAAAAGCTGTGCCAGAGCTGTAGTAAAAGGCCACATTTGAGCTCTTCACAGGAAGAGTTTCTGAGACAGGCATATTCATATCAAGATGTTCTGCAGCTTTTAGTTTCTTTCCTTTCACTTGTAACATTTTTTAGCTAATTGGCTCCAGAATTTATAATCCTGGTGACAGCACCCTTGCTGTGCAAGACAGAAAAGGTGGAGGAGGAGGGGAGGGAAGACAGAGCAGCTGCCAAGACTGCCGGCACCATCTTCCGTTCTGAGCATGTTACTGCAAAGCACCAGCTAGATGTCAGGATGCTGATCCTCCCCCCCTCGCCCGGAGAGCTCAGGGTATCTTGCGCTTAGAAATATCACAAGATGACTTAGGAGGTTTTATGCAGACTCCAGAAAAAGCAGGAATCCAAATATGAAGTGCAACTAAAACCATCGAATTTGAAAAGGAGAAAATTAAGCAGGAGGGGGGGGAATGCAATTACAGCAGAAAAAAAAAAATTGTTTCACCATTAGCATTGCACAATAAGAAGGTTTGTCAGTCACCGGTTTAGCCTACACATGTTCACATCCGTCAGCATTTCCATGATAAATCCTAATTTTCGCCATTGTTGATCACATTGAACTAAAACTTGGTATGCAAGTTTTTAGCACAGATGCTCAAATAAATTATGCACATTAGTCATTTAACTTTCAGAGCAGCAAAAGAAAGCTGCTTTTGGGGGGGGGGGGTTGACTGCAATTTATACAAGTTTTTTTTGCCTTACACAGCTAAAAAAAGATAAGGCAGCATACTTTTTATTTTTGATTAAACTTTTCAAGCAGTATGTCTTTTGTATAATTATAAAACTTTGACATTAGGAAAATATTTATAACTAAAAATGCCCTCTCCCTACCAAGAGCTATATACTTACAGTATTTCCTCCATTTACTATATTGCACTATGGTCTATACATTCCCATGTCCATACAAGCAGACACAGAGAATACTGAATTGAAAATACATAATAAAAATACCAATACCAGCAGGCTGAAGTAGTCATGCAGTAGAGTTGATGTGACCCAGATGAGAAATTGTTAAACAAGCGATTAGCTATAGAGCTGAACAAAGTTTACATGCAGATATGATCAACCGATTGAGACATCCTAGCCAAGACAACCTATTTTTTAGACATAACCATAGTCTGTGCAGTGCGTGAACCGACACTACTTCACAGCAGTTAAAAAATCCTACAGAATTCACATTTACCTTGGTAAAATGTCTCAGTGTATTCTGACTGTCCCCACTCCCCTTCAAAGCAGGGGGAAATCATCAATCTGTTTAAAATAAACAATATTAACAGTACCCTAAAGTACTTTAGAAAAATCCAGAGTCTTTGATACCTCTGTTATTACAGCAACTACACTAGGTATCCAGGTAAAAGAGTTTAAAAAGACAGAAAATTCATTCTGCCACCATTCTTCCTCTGGCTTCTCATGACTGCTCAGGAAGGCTCTAACGCAGTCCTAGCATTACAAATTAAGAGACAAAATGGTTATACAGAGTCTTGTTTGACTGTATCATAAAACACTTCAAAGGAAGAGTTCAATAGCCATGGCCAGTACTATAAAATTAAGATACTATATGGGTACAAACGTGTAGCATGTGCTTTTGGGGGAGAGGGAACAAAAAAAATCTGAACAGGTACAGAGAGATAAGATACGAATTAATATATTTTATCTGCCTTAAAAATTATTAGGTGTAGACTAGACAGGATATATGGAGTAGAGATGTTTCTTTTCTTTCACATGGTCTTCTGGATCTGCATGTGAGAATATGAGAACCCCAGGTCTCTGTATGAAGTGACTCAGCAGAACCCAAGCAAACACAGAGCTTCTCTAGAAACTAAGCCTAGACTTCTCAGCCCACATTCTTCTACCTTACCCATGGGACCATCCTTATGACTTCAAGACTGATTCTAAAGGGTTTTTTTATTACCAAACTGAAGGGCCCTCCCTCTTTTCCAACTTGTATAAAATTTTTCAAGGCTTACTGTCACATTGCAAAGACAATAAAAGACAAATCCCTAAGCACTAGAAATCTTACAGCACTGCAGTCCCACAGCTCTACATGAAGATAGGCAACAGGCTGAATTCATGATTTTACATAATAATACTGGTTTCAAAGTCGAATATTTTTGTACTGCTGCGTACTGCACAGCTGAGATTATAATTCCTCCCTTTGTATTCATATCACAAATACAACATGGACGTGGGGCACACTTCCTTTGGCCCATCAGCTTCATGTAAATCATTACTTTGATCTAGCATCTATCCACTAAAAAGGAAAGAACAAGATTACTGAAAACAGATAATAAATTCCAACTTCAAATTACTTTAATAATTCTAAATACTTATTCTAGTTTCCGAGAACTCTAGGCAAGTATTAACATACATCTATTTCATCTACGATTTTTAGGAATTTTAGTCTCACAGAAGTGAAAGATTTATAGCACAGATGTGAGTCATGCATAAAAGAAATGCTAGGCAGACTTCTCCTTCCATAACTTTTACAGTGCAACACAGTGTCTGCTGTACAACACACCATCAAGAACAGTCTATGCTTCCTATCAAATGAACTGATTATTTTTACACATTTTTTTAGTGAACAGTACACACTGCTACCTGGACACCCAAGGGAATGCTGAATTAGCAACTCAGAGGAGGACTACTAAATGAAAGCTATTGTTCATTCTAGTAATAAAAAGTGCACAAACATCAGGGATGCTAGTAGGAACACCAAGAATCAATCACAATCCTGGAACAAGAAAAAAAATATTAAGAACTGAGGTAAAGAGCTTTTTTAATCATTAGAAGTAATCAGAGCACTGAACAGAGGCATTTCACAGATCATCCTTGAACATTCTCCAAGAAGCATAGTCAAACCTAAGGTAAGAAACCAAATACCAATATTTTCATGGTTTTGTGCTATACAGTTTATACAGAGCTCCAGACTGAAAAATAGGTACAATTACAGCTATGTCTGTCCCCTGTAGGCTTTTCTTTAGGCTTTATATGCATTTTTCCTTTTAAACAGAAAGAGACTAGTTCTATAAGCTCCAGAATCACCGTTGCCAGTTCTCCTATAGATTTCTGTCTCCAGAGTTGATACGGACTCATGCAGACTTCCATTTCTTATACTACCAGTATAAAAACGATACCAACATTACCACAGTACTACCAAATGCCACCAAAGCCTTTGCAAAGCATGGTATAGCAGAAATTATGGATTGTGATATTACTGTATCAGAATAGTCCTCACTCACTGCCAGTCTCAAGGGTAAGGAGGCACAATCTCCCATAGGAGCCTCACTGTCAATGGGGTGTGACATCTGGTTGCACCAACAGCATGTCTGGCCTGGAAATGGAGACCTGTTTTACTTAAACCTGCTGGAATTCATTATTTTTGAGACGTCTACTATCTGCCATACTTAACAGACTGTAACTAGCAAGTTTGGAAGTGTAGGATAGGCACAATCTCATCTACACGCACAAACAAAGCACAGTAATAAGCCTCACTTCTTCAGGAAAACAGACTAAAACCGGCACAACCATGAAAAGCAAAGGTCTGGGCAAAATCCCATGTTTTTAGAATTGGACGCATAAGTCAATGTCTTGGCTAAATTATTTCTTGCCTTCCTATTTTCTGCTAGGCCCAAACTATGTGATAGAAAAAAATTAGAAAAGCTTTGTATCTACCCAATTAGAGTCACGAATAACCAGATGCTGCCCTGGAAGCTTACTATTTGATTATGTTTATTTGGAGAGAGTAGATTGGTCACTTAATGGGACACTATCAGCTACCTTCTAGTATAAAAATGCATGAAAGATCCATTTTGGAGAAAAGAAAAAGCTGTACCTACTAGTCATTTCTTCATAATATTACTCTATAAATGAATGCAGAACCTGCCAGAAGTTAATATTGCCCTGAAGCACTGTGAATAAACATTTGCCTGGTACTAGGTACACACACACCTCCACATATAAATCAAGGTGCAATGTGCCATATAGATGAACAGGAAGAAAAAAAATCCCTACCTTGTCCTATATTAGGCATTAAGTGCTTCTTTTGATCACAAAATAACTCATAAAGCCTATTAAAAAGCTAGCACTTCTCTGTCAGATAAAAGACATTTCACTGTAATTAAACTTCTGCCCAACTTTATAGAAGATTAGGGGAAAAGTCTGACAGTGTCTATTTATATTTGTGACTGACACTCCTTGGGACATCCAAGGAAAACAAAAGACAAGCAATAGATTTACAACACTTCTGAGCTAACAGCACTTATGGAGATGGACAGTTATAAGCACATCATCACTCATTCACTGAGGTTTTTTTATTTCAAACAAATCCCTGCTGCCCAACCCAAAAGCATTTTTTGTTCAGTTTTCAATCTACATTCCCTTCCACAGTTTAGTCTTTTTATTTCATTTTTAAGCAACAACACACACAGCAGGTTGTTTGGATAAATCAGCTTTACATGATTTAATATGAATAAAGGTGGTAAACAACCATGTCTCTTAACAGAGCTCTGTGAGCACTTAGAGAAAGAAAATATTTTTTCAACTACATCCTATGTATCCCTTTTCACATACGAAACTGTCAGAACATATGGCTGAGTTTCTGACACTAGGTGATGGGAATAAGCCAGCGGCTCCAGGATCCCAACAACAGAACCAAAAAATTTACTGCTTTTCCATTTTTATTTGTATCCTTCATCCTGCTCAGTACTAACTTCACCTATGTGTTTCCTTGTATTTGACTTTCCACAAGATAACTCAATGGCCCAAAGTCAGTGTTACACAACAAGAGCCAAAGTACAAGAGAAATTATCACTTTGGGAGGAAATGCAAGTAACCAAGAAAAGTGCATCTTCATAGCCTGTCCTTCAGAACTGAAGCAAAGATCAAACTGTAAGCAGCATCATTCCTTTGTGCTTGACAACAATGACGAGAAGGGAAGGTCTCTCCTAAATTTGAAATTCTAGAATGCTTTGCCAGGATTGTTTTAGGTAATCTCTCCAGAGACTCCAAATAGGCAGATAAGATGCTGGAAAAATAAATATGCCGCTTTTCTCACTTAAAAAAAATAGTGTAACTACTACATCACTTTTCCATAAGACAAAAGATTATAAACTGCTTGGCCAACTTTCCATATTACAAGCTACAACTATAAACTCTTCCTCGAAAAGTACATTTCAATGTACAATGCCTATAGCATTCACATTCTGGGCAGAAAAAAATGTGCTTAAACTAACAATGCACAGTTAAACCAACCCACTAATTAAACACCTTTCTTTCGTTGCCTTTTCCTACAGCAAAGCAGGTGCACTTCATGCTCTCAAAGTAGCCCTAAGCAATCTTCTTTTGAGCTTATAAACATTTGGATTGTTATCTATCTTTTGCAGTTACAAAGCTCCACAATACTTGCTGTTACTGCTGAAAGTGTAATTTACTCTATTTACACAACTTCTAGCAACACACTCCAAAACAGCAGTGAGATTGCATCGCGCACTATTAATGCCACTTCCAGCTACATTACTCAATGATCCTGAATCTGTGAAGAGGAGCTGCTGTGTATGTGTCCAGCACAAGACTGACCCTCCCCACCTTCTCCATGCAGCACCACAGGAAGGTTTATCCTCCCTAGCAAAAACAGTAAGCTCCAAGGGAGCCTACACAACTCAAACATGTAAACAATCACTGTTAAAAGAAATTGATTTAAACCCACTGTTCAGAAAATTCAGTCCTGTGGTTCTGTGTCTAAAAGCATCCAATCCAAACGATACAGTAAATATCATCTGCATCATCATTTGATCTATGGGATGCCTTGAGACACTGGCAATTGCACAGATTACACAAAACACAGATTGCGCTTCAGATCCCCAAGCTAGCAGCAGGGGGAATATCAATGCGAAGGCTCATTTGTAATGATGTAGCCTTTTTGTGGTGTGATGACCTCTATTGCCTGTTTAATAACAGAAACACTGGCTCTAAAAAAAACCCTAGAGTAATAAATGGAAAGCAGTTCAAGAATGGAAGAATGAGGCAAAATGAATTGTCTGTTTAGTGAACCCACATGCCATTTGGAAAATATTGTTACCAGTGTGTTTGTACACCATACCTCTCTCTCCATTCTAGATCAACTAAAGGACACTGGGAAGCAGTTGAGCTAGATCTGCCTCCAGTTTTACAGAAATGGATGGGACTTTACATAGCAAATTGTTCCCCTATGATACCTTTTCCATGCCTGGTTTGTTTTCTGAAGTCAAGACCTGCTCACATTCTGCTAAATTAGCAATTAACTTCTGCTTCACCACCAAGCATCTCCTCTTATCAAAAAGAAACTGGGGACTATTTGCCAGGCTGTGAGACAAACAGTAGAGAGCAAGCGTCTATCACAGTCCCTAAACAATGTGCAAAAGGTATCCTCACTGGGAATAAAAAACAAGACGACTGCAGTGTAAAGATTGAAAGAAAGAATAATCAGCTTGCAAAAAACCCTTCCAGGCACTCTTCTGCCTGTGTTTAAAAGCTCAGTGACAACCAAACATACACTCACTGTACAAAGACTCCATGACAGCCATTTAGGGAAAAGGGTCATATCACCATCTTTAACACCACACCCAAACCTCTTCAACTAAATTGAATTTTGTGCTCTAGCAACAGGTAAGCCAGGACTATCTGTGATTCCCCACTTTATTGCACTAAAATTAAATTCAGAAGCCAACTTCTGATGATGTTTTCTTCAGCATCTACCAAACCATTAATTTTAATGGAGGAAAGTCAATCAAAGCTTCTTAAGGTAGGCAAAAATTCTTTTGTCTTTGTACTGCGCATTGCTGTACGCACACACAACCATCACCTTTATAAATCAAATATAGCACTATCAGTACTGAAGACAACACATTTCAACTAAGGGCAGAAGAACTTCAGCCGAAAAAGAACCAACAGAAAGCTGAATAAGTGCTGGGCTCCATCATTCACTAGAGGGAGTCATGATCACATATTAAGCTACTGTAATACACAGACCAGTCTGAACATAATTAGGAAACAAATAAAAGAGAAGACCATCAGCTAAATCTGGATGGCATTCAGGGAAAAGAGAAAATTAGATTTGCTTCCTTAACAAGGTTTTATTTCCAAAGACTCAAGACCTTCTCCTGGGAACCTTCAAATCATCAGTAATGAAAGGTTTTCGAAAATGTATCTTATTGCCTACATTTTAAGACAGAATAAGGTATGTGACAGAAGAAAGCTGAAATGATCAGTTTCAGAAATGACACACAGCATTGCATCAAGAAAACGTTAGAATTTTAATTTAAGCAGCTTTACAGCCCATTTAACTTGAAATCAAAAAGTAATCTTAATCATGTTTTTATTTTTAAACTAAATTGGCGCAATTACATCCAGCATGAACAGGCACTACCAAAAAGCTGCTTTTTCAACACATGATTCCCCTTGGCCATTAATAAATTCAGAAAAAGCATTTCTCTGACAGGCTGTGAGGAACAGCCTTAAAAAAAAAAAAAAAGACAAAACAAAAAAAAAATCAGTAAGTCAAACATTACCATGATCCTTTTATTTGATCATTTGATCAATTCTGGGTTTGAGGGTTTGCTTGGTTTATTTTTAATACATGAAATGTCTTTTTTTATATTGCTGAGATTTTTTTCCCTCCCTTAAAACTTCTTAGCAAAAACCACAAAACAATTTGACGAGCAGCACTCACGGGAATTTACACTTGGCTAACAATTTTACAACTGACTAAACAGTTTCATTAATAGTAGCAGCACATGCAAAGCTTTTAACACTCAGCTTGAATCCTGCCCATTATTAGTAAGGCGGAGCCCACAACACGATCATCTCTTGAACCAAAATCTACCGCATACCTCGGGAGACACATCAGCAAATGCAGCCCAATAATAATGCTTGTCCAGTGCTCAATTACACAGTATTTGACTGCTTTACATTCAACATGTTTACACCAAAGGTTGAAATCCTCCACACTTCTGTTGCTTAGACAATTCATCTAACACCTTGGGAATGCAAACAGTCCAAGAGCCTTTTTGAAAGACTTGAGGTACCGTTTTTAACAAGAACAGACAATAAGTTCCTAAAGGGAGGAAATAAAACAGTGTGGGAAGTAAGAATATGTGCACTGAGACGAGAAGCACTTTCTGGCATGCCGTGGCACTGTGCTAAGAAAGGCTGTGTGTAACCAATGCACTCTGGAAAGTTAAGCTCTGGCAGACAAACTGATTTCCCCTATTAGGTATTCAGTGCCATACCAGGCCAAAGGCTTAAACACCCTCTAGTTTTAAACACAGATCTCACTCTATAAACAGACTGCTCCTCCCAAAGTCTAGCAGTAATTCGCCACCAAAACTGCAAACACACTTTTCCATCACCATCCATACAATCTGGTCCTTTAAGCAGTAAAATCACAGCCCTCAGGGCTCTTATGCAAGCACCCAGATGCCTACTTTGCACATTCTGCTGTGACATTCCCTTTCCAGATGAAATGGTCTGGGAAAGCAGCTCACTTCCCCTTAAAAACACTTTAGCTCCTAAAATAAAGCTGGATAAATTTCACTGCACCTGCCCACGGTTGTTGTTTTTCCTGCAAGGATTTAAGCAAGCAAAATGGTCATCTTCAACATGGGAAAGAACAGAAGATAACACAGAAGTCTCCATGGAACAGCAACGAAATCTAAAGAGCCGTTCTCTCAGTTTGCAGTGCTTGTTTTCTTTCTACATGCTTTAATATAGCAGTTCCTTGCTACCAGCATCCACTATTGGTATCACTCACCTGTTCATGATGGTAGAATTCTGCTCCTTCAGCACAAGCTCCCTTTGCTGCAGGGCCACAATTTGCCTTGAGAGATCATCAGGTGTCCTACACAATTAAAACAAAACAGAAACTTTTAACAAATTATTGGTTGAAATACTATGTTCCATACAGAGCCACAAGAAAAGGTCTCAACAAAAGCAGACAAGGCAATATCACAAGGTCAAAGTTGCTGCAGTCCCTTAGAAAAACACAAGGTTGCATCCCGTCCAGCTTACATAAAAGGCTGTTTTATTAAATGCTGTAATCATCATCCATGTCGCAGCATCTCACCATCGTCCACTTCAACCCATAAATCAACTCTAAAGCTGTAGAGTCAGCAACACCAAATTTATCAAAGCAAGCACCCTGTATAAACATTCGTACCAGATGAACAGACAACTTATCACTTCAACACATACAACTTTTTGTTTAACATACATAGGAATAGGTGTTCACAACCCATCCCCCCCTATCCTAGTGCTCAGCACAAATACACACGCATGAGCACACCCAGCATTACTCTAATCATTGCTCAACTACAGAGTCTCAGTGGAGCATGATCACGGGAGTATTAGCAAGAGGGTAAGAAAAGGAGGAAGTAAATTTACATAGACTGTACGTTTCAACAACTCTGGCTACCACTGAATACCCTTTAACAGTGTAGAGGTTCAGCTACACCATAGGTGTCTCAAAGCAGCGTTCCCACACAATTATCAGTGTGCTGACTTCAGAGTCCTTCATACAAGCGCTGACTCCAGAGTCACAGGGGAAAGAAAAAGAAAAAAAAATGATCCATCAGCTTTAGATTACACTTCAGGTAACATTCTGATAACCTTTTCTTGTCGAAGAGATCAAATATTTCTACAAATCCACTAGCGACAGCTTTTCAGTTGTTGGGATAGGTTTATTTTTCCATCAAATCCAATGATGAATTCTTAAAACTAGTGGAATAGGATCAAGATAACTCTAGTCTAACAGTCCCAGAAACCACTATCCCACATCAACAGTCTCTGCAGGAGATAACTGTTCTTTTCAGAGACCTCTCCTTAAATTGTGAGTGTAAGAGATTCAACTCTAAATGAAAGCAGCTTATAAAAAATGTTTCTCTTGAGCCACCAGAAAGGGTTTCCCATCCCAAAAGAGGAGCATCTGTATCACACTTCTCAAAGGAAAGAAAGCTGGAAAAGGCTTCACAGTATATGCTGGGTACATCCTTTTGCTGCAGGAAGATGCATCACCCCCAAAGGGGAAAGAGTGACCCAAACCTTGAAAGGGTTTTTCCATAGGGAGTGAGTGGTAAGCTAGTTTTACAGAAGTAAAATCTGTGGAAACACATTCTGCCATGTCCCCCAAGATGCAAGTCAAGGCTTCACTGTTGCTGGCAGATGAAATTAAGCCTGGTCAGATTTTACGTTATTCAAACACAGCCCTGGAATGAGGTTCCTGCCACTCCAAAAACTGGATAAGTAGAAGACGTGCCTCTAGCTTGACCACTGGGATTCTGAAAGAATTTAGGACTAAAGAAGTAATTTCTCTGATGATACCACTTTTTAGCCAGTTATTCACCTACAGAAAAGGCATTACTTTTTTCTTTAATCACCTGCCACTTCCAGTCAAGTGAAAAATCAGTTAAAACTCTGAGCTGATGCAGATAGTCAGGATTCAGTCCTGGCAATCCCAATTCAAAGGTTCCTGCTTTTTGCTTCCAGAATTGCACACTTGTAGCCCTCTTCAGCAGAAAATTTTGAAGCCTCTAATACTACTTGTGTTACGTGCAAGTCCTAACAGCTAATGCATAATAATGCAGATGAACATGGTCTCCTCTCAGACAATGCAGATATATATTGCAGCAAAGAAATTGTTAGAACAGGATGAAACACTGTCCTTCAAAGGCATCACACTCAGTGGTCAAGGAAACTACAAGAAGAAACCAAGACATCAGCCTGGAGATGGCTTGACTAAAACATCTAGAATTCAAATTCTGGTAGCAGAGACAAGTCAATTTTAAGCCAACAAGCACCTGGGTTTTAAAACGTGTTGCAGCACTAGATAAATATTGCAAAGTCCTATAGCTGAGCCTGAGGGGATTCTTAATGTAAGCAGTTCCTCATCTCTTTACAGAGAGCTACCCAATGGCTGGGCATTAGAACAAACGCTGCAGAACTAATTCAACCCAGTCTGATGCAAGCCACATTTCCACATAACCCAAGAGCATGAGTAAAACAACACTGGTTTCTTGGAATCTCAGCTCTGAAGAGCTGAAATCTAACACTGCTCTAATTTTGTTTTCCAAGCTAGAAGACTTAGGTTCTTTCTAAGAACTAAATGGAGAACTAAATGATAACATGTGCCAGAAAGTGGAAGACCACTGGTTTCACATGCTCCACAATGTCTGTGGAGGGGGGGTAGGGGGTTGGGGAGTAACAAAAATCCTACAAGAGAAGTCTACAAAGCTACAATATAGTTTCAACAGAAGGAAGGAAGAAGCTTCTGAAGGAAGTAGACCCTCTGACTCAGATAGCTTTTTTCCCCATTAATTAAGGAAGTAGATGTTGTTCTCTTTCTGCAGTAGTTTCTAACTAAAAGAAATAGCTAGAGTTAAGGTAAGGATAAAGGCAACTTTTTATTAGCACTGATGAGAAAAAAAGAAAAAAGAAAAAAATAGTAGTCTCGTGACTACTAGGGTTACGAGAAGCTAAAAAACAGAAAACAGCAGAAATGGACTGGGTATGCTTAATCTGTTTGGCAAAAAGAAGCTGTAAGCAGACACACCAACTTCAACATGGACAATCTTTGTAAAATCTAATGCCAAGTCAACAAGGCTCTGAGAACCGCAGTTCTAAGCCTCTCATAATTCAACCAAATATAGCAGATTTATCACAAGGATACTAAATATCAGTCATCTCTCTGGCCATGTTCAGTGCCAGCCCCCAACTCTAGTATTTGGTTCCTACTCCCTGCACCAATGAAATAATTGCACAATTTTTTTTAATGAGCAAAAAAATATCTTTGCCTTGATTTTTTTTTCCTCATTTTCTCAGAAGTTCATACCATATTGTATTAGGACTGAGATCGAGAACTGAAAATAATCCAATAGTAAAATGAGACAGGACTATAAAAGCCACAGATTTATACTAATGACAGCTACTGACAGATTTCCAATAAAAAACAATCATCCTCATCTGTTCAGCAATTCAAATCAACAATCAGCTTCCAATCTCAGTTTCAGCAATTGGCAGCTTTAGGTTTATATTTAGTTCTGGAGGATGTTTTATTGGCATTAGATACTTCCCCCCTCCCCCCTGCCCCAAGTGGAGCAGCATAGATATATAACAGAAAATAAAGGTAACAAGTATTAACCCCCTCTAAAGAAGAGTTCACTTTCTGGAAAACTAATTCATGTCAGGTGTTCAGAGACACAGACACCCTGTGCATGCACTGTACTGTCAAATACCTTTACTGAGAGGTTTCAAAGCCTGTTTCTGAGGTCTACATCCTATCCTGATCACAGACGATTTGGCAAAAGCCAAATTTACACAGTTCCAAGTGGAGGAATGACACTGCATGCACAATGAAACTAAATCAGACTAGCTTTCAGTTTGAGGAGAATTGGTCAACTCCCCAAAGCACTGCAAATACCAACCAGCCCTCACTGCTGTAAACAGCTCTCTCATTTCACAAGTTTCTGAAAACAATGCCGCATGAAAAGAGAAGTCTGTCAGCCCCCAACACACACTTAACAAGTTCTGGCCTTGACAGCCTCTGTCTGATGGACTAGCTGTATATCTGTGCATAATTTTTGCTAAACCCTATCCATTCCCTATGGAACAGCTGATATCAAAACCAGTATTAAAAAGCTAAGAAGTCTGCTTTATAGAGTATGTGTATGACAATTCAGCTTATCAACACTATTTAAATCACCACAGCTACTTTAGGGAAGTTTGAAACTTTGTCCTCCTCACGTAAAAATGCCCAGAACTCCCTTTCTGAAAAGCTGCTGCTTTCTGCACTAGCGCTGTTGGCCCTGCAAACAAGCAGACATCTTCCTGCCTCAGGTAGCAATGGAGCCCAATGGAGCCTATGGAACTACCAAGAAAACCCTACACCTAGTTTGCGTCAGCTGTGCAAAATCCTGTAGGTGAAACACACACATTTAACGGTATGATTCAAGAGCAGCACGTTATTAAAACTGAATTGTATGCTATCCAATTATAAAGACAACGTGAAGAAAAAACGACAAAGCGGTTTCCAAAATGCAGGTGCAGATTAAACCACTGACTTCAGTTCCTTTCTCCTGGGTAAGGCACAAGTGGCCAAAAGCTAGAATATTCTTCCTCTGTCCCACCATCCCATCCCAAGAACACATTTCATTCTTCAACACTTAAGCAAAAAAAAAAAAAATCAAAAAAACACAAACAAATGCAAGAATTCAAGCCTAAATTTGAAACAAGATTATTTCTCCCCCCCCCCCAAATGGGCAAATTAGTCCAGCATAGTTTAACAGCAGAGTAAGGAAGGAGAGGGACAAAAGTGCTGTTAACCAAACCTCTTTGACTTCCTTTGAAGTGCAGATAATTTGAAAAGGAGCAGTTTAAGAATGATAAAAACTTAAAATTGTTCAAATGAAGTGAAAAATTAATGTAATAGGATGCCCATCCAAGTCACTCAATGATGTCCAAGCACCCACTGGCACACTCCTTTAACTTTTAACCAGGAAAACGGCTTATGCAAATTTTTTAATGCCTTTTTTTGTTTGTTTTTTAAATGCATACAATTATGCTGACATTTCATAGGCATTTGCTAGAAAGCTCTGTTGAACTGTCCTGGTTAAGGATCTATTACCACTTCAGTATAAACTATGACAATTTCACACTGAGAATTAGCTGTTGAAGTAACGTTAAACCAAGACTCAGTAAGCAAATGAAGATGTTAAAGTAAAAACTGGAATATTTTTTAATTTATAACTTACTAAAACATCAACTTCTAATTGCTTCTATAAAATGTTTTAAAATTCACAGCAAAGAAAGAGGTTTGATTGTAGCTAGATATCCAGCATTACATTTTAACCATGAAAGTGCAAGGCAAATGTAAAACTAAATAGAAAAACCGGCACAGCTCTGTTTGGAGGACTAAGTTCTTCACTGCTTTTTTTTTTTTTTTTTGGAAAAAAAAATACATTTGCTTGAAACTACCAAACTAATAACACACTTACAATATTACACCCCTCAACTAGTTATTTTTGGAAGTCTGTTGAATTAACATTTCTCTCTACAGGTTTACCTCTGTGAATATACGATGACACAGATTTGGTTATCTCAACTAAATCACATTAAAACGGAACATTCCCAGATTTCTGGCACAGCATTTTAGGCGGATCCATAAACTGGTTTACACTTAAGCATAATCACCTGACAAAGACCAGAGACAAAAGTATTTACTAAAGTGTCTGTTAGGAGAATCGGGCACAGAAAGGGAGGGCACATCTGCTTCTTTCTCTTCAATCAAAAAAAATTTTGCAGTGCTTTTTTGATTTTGTTTTGGGGTTTTGGGGGTTTTCTTTGGTGTCTGGGAGGGGGGGGTGGGGGGTGTTTGTTTGTGGGGTTTTTTTTAAAGGCAGTCTCCTGAAAGTATAAAATCTGGATTTTGTTCCTTATCTATTTTCATATTACATATAAGAAACGAAACTAGATTTTTAAATTCTCCTCTCCCCAAGTAGGGCCTTTTCTACTTTTAAAGAAGAATTTAATCTTCTTCCTAGGCAGGAAAACAGCAGCATCTGAAGAACAAACAGAACGATAACATGACAACAACAGAAGATTTCTGGAAAGGCATTTTAGTTGTTTTAAATATTTCTGTGTGATTAGACAGGCTGTGGATTGTCTGTAATACTCTCTTCCTGTATGCTTGAAGTGAGTCTCCCAAACATCCTTTTTGTATGTTTGAGCTCTACAACTGCTTTAACTCCTCTATCTCTGGTTTACAGGCCTCCCGCTTATTTCTTAAACTTCACCAGCAAGTCCAAAAGCAGCTCAATTCCTCTGATGACCTGCGCTTCAAGAAAGTACAGCAAATAACAATAACCACAGCAGCACATACAGACTTCCCCAGACACAGCAACACAGAGACCTCAAGTTTAACTTGGTCATAGTAACTCAAAGTTTGTATCAGAAAACTGCAACTTGAGCTCAACAACCCTTTCCCCTCGAAACAGGCACCACCTCCCTGGGAGGATACCTTAGCTCCCCCTCACCAGACTAGAGGAAAACATTGCCACTAAAATCTGGTGTCCAGGCCTGGAAGTTCTCAGAGTTAAGTTTCACAACAGTACTCTTACAAAAACGCCCCTTCAAGCTCTGGTCCAGGTAGTTACATCTACTTGTTAATGTCTTCCATGTCTACCTCCTCCCTTTCTATTGCTAACTACATTAACTAAACCATATGTTAAGGAATCTGCTACACATTGTTCACAAAAATAAATTCTCAAAATTTCCTAGGCAATTAGGACACATTTAGTATTTTGTAACACTTTTATTAAAATGTTTTGAAGAGCAATCACTTACCTTTATTCATTCAAATGAAGGTGCTCAGAGCTGTCAAAAAAGCAAAACTAAGGTATACCTTAGACTGTTTCTCCAATAAATTGCATGCTTGATAATTTACATACAAAGTGAATGGAGGAAATATGAAGTGTAAACTGAAAGCAATAAGCAAACTCAGCTTCTGAGGTTCCTTTCATTTAGGAAAGAGACCTTATATTTCTGTTTAAATAGAATCAACAAATCCAATTGCTCTTTACCAAAGCAAATGTCCTCATTAACCACTCTAAGCAGAAGAACAACTTATTCGTAAGAAAGCATTTTAAGTATCTATAAGTGTGTTAACAATTCTAAAGGCAACTGATATGACTCCTTTGAAGCAACTGCAAAATTAGCAATTACTCCAATCCAGCCATAATTTGAAGAGGGGAGGGGGGGGGGGAAAGAAGAAAACCATCTTAGATTCCAATCAATTGAATTTTGGGGGGTTTAATGAAAAGTTTTTTCCTTTCAAAATTATCAATATTGCATCATAAGTAATCTTCCAAGTTTCATTTCTACTTTAAAGATACATTTAAGAGCCCAACAAGATTAACTTTATCTTACTTTTGAAAAAAAAAAAAAACATCTGGCAGGCATTTCAACATCCCAAACTTCCTTCTCATCCCTATCACTGCTCTAACAGCAAGCACAGAACAAACCACTGAAACCTTGTAAGCACACACACTGCATAGTTGAACATAACCTTACAAGTGAAAAGCTTTAATAGATCTCAAGGAGAAGGAATGTACACATAGCGAAGCTGCTGATTTGGAAGGTAAGATAAAAATAGCTTTTTTTTTTTTTTTTTTTTAATCTTCATCCAGAAGTCAGGTCATTGCATACTGGCTCACATGATATGCAATTTAGAGCTTTTGAGAGGTCATGGTGAAACAAAAGCAATTTTCTATAGTTTGACTGAAAAAGTGCTAGAGCACACAGCTCAGCTTTTTACACAGCAAGCCCAGAGAGTGTTGCCTTTCCAAAAGGGGTCCAGCTCACACAAATCATCATTGTAGATTTCCAGGCTACTCTTCTCCAGGTGCAATTCAGTGAGAACAGCAGAGCAAATCTAATTGCCTCTGCCACTGCAGTGGCAGTCACCAGCTTTGCTTCGTTCATTTTCTGCCACTGTAGGTCTGAATCAGCTTGCTGAAATTCCCCCTTTCAACAAGAAGCTGTTAGCTGGCTCGGCTGTCTTCTCATCAAAACATATCCTCGAGCTCTCATTGATCTTACAGTGCTACACTTTATGAGGGGGGCTCAAGGGCAAGACACGTGAACTGTCAGGCTGGCTCTCAAAACTGGCAAGAAGTCAGGCTACCTATGTTGCAAGAGATCCACCATCATGCCATCATTTGGGGTTTTGGGATGGATGAGTAATTGTATGCTCTCTCTCACAGATTTTAGTAACTGTCAAGACCAGACTTCATTAGAAGTCAAAACTAACCTACACTTTTAACAGAAAAAGATGTACTACCACAAAGAAAGTACGTAAGTAGCAAGGGAAACAGTTAACTAGAAAAACAGAATACACTGTCTTGAGCCCTTACTAATGACAAGTATATCCCCACACAAGTTCAATTTGTATTGCTGCTAACCCACAGGGATGTCCTTTAATTGCTCTGCTGTTTCACATTACAGCACAAGGCAGACCAGAGCAAAACATGCTTGGCTCTCCACTCTACTCAGCTGCCAGCCACTCTTCAGGCTTTTTGGCACAAAAGGTAATGGTTTGTAGCGTAAGTAAGGAATAATAATAATAAAAAAGTACCAACTCTAAAAACTTACTTATGCTTGACATTTTCAAAACAATCAAAGCTTGCTTTGCCATGCCCTGTTCTTGACTCTGACTCTCTCCTTCAACAAAACAAAACAAAAAAAAAACCAATCTTCTTGGTATTATGACACAGATTAAATCAATTTCTTCTTGCAGTATGCATTGCTATGTCTCATCTCACAAGAGCGGGGTGGAGGGAGTGGCAGCCCACGTATTTCAATCATACTATAACACAAAAGAACTTTAATTTGGCTTAAACTCAGTTGCATAAAATGAAACAGTTTATAAAGGCAACAATAAGCCATTTACAACAACTCAAGAAACATGGACTGTATCTGCAAAGCTATTAAATACTCTGTATCCTATGTTTTTCCAATGTAAGAAAACAAGGAGTTCTTAAGGTCTTCTCTTTTTCCTTTTTTAGGGTATCAAGGAAGCACAACAAACCTATTGTACTCAATAATCCACAAGAGCCAGTGTCTTTGAAATGCTTTCAAAACATTGCTCGGTATGATGCAAGGAAAATCTTTGGTCTCTAGCAACACAGACTTCCAGCAACAGCATTTTTGCCAAGTCAGTCAGCACTGCCCACAGCACTGTATTCTCCATCCCACTCTTCCCTAATTTTTTACTATCTCTCAACACTGCTCTATCTCTTATTAAAAAAAAAAAAAAAAAAAAAAAAAAGAGTCCAATATTAAGGAGGGCAATCCTTAAGTACCTTCAGGATTCATTCAAAATCAGTTTGAAATTCTAAACCAATTATAGCCTTGTACTATTCAAGGCTCTAAGATGACATCTGTGGATAACAGTTCTTTCTGCTTAACTTTCCCCCCCCCCAAAAAAAAAGCCAACACAGAGTAGAGATCAAACAGAAAATTTTAAAAACCCACAATTTTTTAAAGTACCTTTTAGCTATTTACCAGCAGTAGCACAGAAGTAGTGAAGTTGGAAATTATCATTAAGAATTTTCAAGAATTGTTGCTGCTCACGTACTAGAGTCAATATCAGCATGATCTTTACAATTAAAGAAGCAAATGTTTTTTTCTCAATTTGCAATTTAATTTACTGAATGTAATTATATATTAATGACAGCGCTGAAAAGAAATTATTGTGGCATATAATTTCATATCTACTGCCCTTAAGATTTTGAGCACAAAATGTAAACACATTTAATAATGTAATGTTTCATTTTACTGCAGCAGCAGCAAAAGCTATTTTAAGTCTTTTACCCCACCATGAACTTAATTTCAGGAAAAAAACCCCACAGCTAAAGGGAAAAATAATGTCACAAAATGAATAAAGTAACTTATTTCAGGGAGTCTTAACTAGGGTGGTTTTTCCTATAGTTTCCATTTGTCAGAGGGGTTGGAGCAATCACTGTGACAATCCAGAGCTGGGCACAGAGGACAGTATGAACTACTTGCTGGCAAAAATTAGGCAAAAATAAAGGCTTAACAAGGGGGCTGGGGAGTGGTGGGTAAATCAAACTAATCTAAATAACAAAATTACAGCAGAATACCAATTATTTATTCTAACCGCACGGGTATCCCAAGATTTTCAAGGCATTTGAATAACTGTAAGTAATCATATGCAAAAAATTAGTATCTGAAAATCACAGACTGAAATACATAGATATGCTTGTTGGAAACACTCTGAATAGACAGATGTTGTATCTTTCAAAGAGATATCATCCAACAGAGAATCATTAGAAACCATGAAAATTATTCCAGGACAGTTGCTGGGATTACACAAAGCTGGGAAAGTGCCCTGACAGCCAAAACAAAGGTAATAAATGAAACTTCCAGAATACCAGGCAGAAGCTTCTTTCTCGACATTTCATGTCCATGAACGAAAGCTAGTCCAGAAACTTGCTCCTCACTAAGCTGAGGGCCAGCAGGGATGGCTGGTTACAATGGAAGGATCTCAAGTAAAAAACTTAACTCCTTAGCAAGAACGCTTATGCTGACTGGGTTAGTAATCCTGACATAATTTTACTGAACCTTTGCAGTTCCATTCTGCTAGGTCACTTCCAAGACATTCGAAGACACTCAGACCAGCCTAGAAATCAAACAACATAAGCTTCTTTTCAAGGAAGGGGGCAGAGGGGGAACCACCCAAAACCACCCACAATTTACATTATCCAACATACCCTTCTGACATAACTTCTACCTGCATGCAAATTACTAACAGAAAGACAACATTTTTACAGAAAAACAGAGCTTCTGACTGATAAGAAAAGGAGTTAATACCGTAACCAAGCTAGGTACTGACAATATATGTATGTTTGATTATTTTATAGACTTCACTAAACTGATAGTCTTGTTCTTTTGACACCTATCTGAGATAATCCTTTCAGAATATTAATTCACTTAAATTCTGGTATTGTTCAATATAAAGATGTTGATCACATTGTTTTCCCAGACTCTTATCAGCTGAAAATATTAGCCAGCAGTAACACAAAATCCCTAATCTTGAGCAAGAGACAATACTATTAATGACTGCCTACAAGTCCTTGTGAGAGTATAGACCATATTTTCAGCTACTTTTATATAAAGTGATTTGACATCCCATATGTTATTCTTATTTACTTCTGATTACAATCATATACCTCTTCAATCTCATGGACAGAACAGCCACTTTAAGCTACAGTAAAAGTTATTTTACCTGGTTTTTTTAATATTCTCCAATAACACAGTTCACAGGTAAATTTATGATGACAATTTTGGAAAGAATGAAAAGCATACTGCACATATGCTCAGCTGGAATACCAAGTTATTCTTCCAGACAGAAAATTGAGGTTTAAGTCTGTTGCTTTGATTAATTAAAAACTATCCAGACTCAAGCAAAGATCATTTCAAAGCTTTTTGCAGCAGATGCCTCATCTCTGACAGGAGTAGAAAGTAAAACATCCTGGTTTCAGCAAATGTGGGAGGTTAAAAACCTTACTGAAGTACAGAAAACACATGGCTGATAAATTATTATATTTATCATAAAAATCAATATGGAACAAATACAGTAGAAAATGTTTGCATTGTCAGTAGCCACATATTCCTACAAGTTATTTGATGAAGATGGCACAAAAGGCATAAGCTACCACTGAAGCTCCATTCATGGTGGATACATCAAGTGGTAATACTCTTGGGGTGGGACTAGCTTTCTCTAGAAACCAGATCAAAGCAAGGCCGTCATTTTAGAATCTGAGGCACAAAGAGTATAAGCAATCTGACTAGGGACATCCAAAACACTCTGTGATTCAACTCCTCTGTAAGAAAATTTAACCCATTAATGACTTAACGGATGATTAAAGGCATCAAGCATAAGAGCTGTACCCTAAATGTTTTGTTTCTTAACTTGTAAGACATTCAAAAAATCAATATGCAACACTATTTTTGAGCACTATACTAATAAGTTAATCCTAAAACATGAGTTTAAACCCTAGCTTTTTGCTTAGTGTAGCCTCACATTTAGCTATCACATCGTTCCCCACTGAGTTCATTTACCATTCAGAGCCTGTTGCTCAGTTACTGTTTTGAACAAATCCGTAAGCACGGGAGCTCACTGTCTATAACCCCAACCATCTGTCTCAGGCCTCCCCACTTAATGAATCACAGTTCTCACTCAGCTGTCCACAAGCTGGCAAGTGAGCTTAACTTCAGGAGAATGAATTACACACATCCCCAGACACATGTAAATAAAACGAAGAAATTTCAGATTTACAGTGCTGCCTTCAAACCCTCTCCCCCAAGCTCAGGGAGGATTAAAAAGGACTTCAAAGAAGCCCGAGTTCCAATTAAAACACTGTGACCACCCCGGGGACGCAAAAATATTCTTCTGATTAGTGAGATGCGCTCTTTGAACTGTTTAGCTAAAAAAAGCTTTCAGAACTTTAAATAAATGCAGTAATTCTCTTTCTTTTTTTTTAAGTTTCTAAAATTTTAATATTCAATGCAAAGGACAAATAACATTTCAGACCAAAAGTTTTATGAAAGCCCATTAACACATCAGCCTTAGGCATTGGCTAAGAAATATGAGACATACCAAGACCTAAACATTGCAGTCCCAGTACAAATAAGACTGCACAAGTCGTTAGAACAGAACCCAAAAAGTGTCATTGTTGCTACAGTGGTGCGGGCACCCCCTTATTACAGAAAGGCAGTACAAAATCCCAATCTCGTCAACCTTCAGAACCACTCTCCCTCAAGAACAGAGCACATCAATCCTACCTAATTATAAAATTCTGCTTTCTTTCCTTAACATACAAATCTCCCATGCCACACATATAAAGCACCTCATATCCAAGTCCTTTGACACACTGTGACAATAAAACAGTTGCCCTTAGCCTTGGCAATAAGCACAAATCTAAATAAAAAGCTCTTCCTACGCTTCCCACAAAAAAACCCCTCACCTCACCCCTTCAGTCTCTCATTCCCAAAGCTAGACTTGGATTACATACTCCAAAAGTTTTAACATCAAGAAGAATGATGAACATTAAGAACAAATGCTGGGAAAATAACTGAGTCGTAGAGCATGCCAAAGCAGTCAGAGCTAAGTGGATATAATAAACCTGCTTGTGAAAGCCAAACCCCAATCACCACCATCCATAAATAATGAATAATTCATGTCAGAAGGAAATTGAAGCAGACTTTTAAGACTCGTTCATGGAAAGTGGAACTGCTATAGTGTAATCGCATTAAAGGTGTAAACAGTGGCATTTCAGCAATTACTGTTCTCTTTTTGCCAGCTCCCTCTCAAACACCAGTACAACAGTTCAGCGCCTGCATCAAGCACAGGGTTCAGAGCAGCCAAAAGTAATTATGACTTCCCTGTGTCTTTGCCACAGGCTCGTGTGACTGAAATTAAGATAAGGTCTGGATTGGTGTCACAAGCACTTTGACACCATCTTGGCTTACTGCTATCATCAAGTTTTAGTCACTTTCAATGCCTGAAGCTACTAGGGGAAGCATTAATAAAATTAGATGATAAAGTTTCTAGAATTTGAAATGTATTCACAGAAGAGAAAGAGCTCCTATTGTCTCCATTGAAAGATACAAACACCCCTATTTCAAGCCACATCCTTCCTTGCATGCACGCTTACTGTGAAGATCTTATTTCATCATGCTGTACAATATAGCATAAAGGACTATCCACTACGTTATTTTTTCTTTGGTGAACAGACAGACAGTACAAAACCAACCTGACAACAACAGAAGAGTTAAAAACCATCCTTCTAGAAGTCTCCACAGTGTCTACCCCCTTGGAGATCTCCTAGCTCCTCCAGGATCTGTAGCTTCGGTTCTGCTCACTGCTGGCTGGTGTGACGGCAGTTTTGTGCAACAGCTCCACACTTGAGGAAAAGATGCATCAGACATTCCTAATTCAGATTCTACTTGAGTGGGAAGATACAGCAAAGCATTTATAACCTAGCTGTAAATGGGAGTCCTATTTATACAATAAGTATTATATAGCTCAGATGCTAAACTGTCTTTGGACAACAGTTTCAGTGAGCAAGCACAAATGAAAGCTGGAGCCATTAAACCACAGAACAATTTGAAGTCACTGGTGCAGAGATACCTCAGCTTTTCCTCCTAAGCTTGTTTGAATTCTCAAGTTCTCCTGTTATATTACCAAGAAAATGTTTAATTTAATTCAACCATTCTGGTTTGTAACTTGAGCATTTGCCAGGTAAAAGCATTCTCCAATCTCAGCTCAACTCTTCTTCTTCTGCTGAACCACAGCTTCCCTCATAAAACTCCCCACTTCAGAAGCCCCTCAAAGAAACCATGCCAGAATTATGCACTTCTTGTAGAACTTGATACCTCCACTACATTTCACACACAACCTTTGCAAAGAAAGGATTAAAACAACAACAAAGGCACATGGAAAACAAGTCCCTCTGCTCAAAAGTAACTCTGCAAATGTAAATGCTTAGAGAACACTTGGGGACATGCTGAGCATTTATACGTTGCAGAGTCATGTATCAAATCCAGGATTTCTGCATTGCCAAAACACCTTTTTCCTACCACATTTATTATAATTTTTTTACAAGAAAAAAAAAAAAAAAAACCCCTGCACGTAGCATATGACACAGAGAAAACATTCTTAACATTTTGTAACTAACATTTATGTGCTCAAAGAGCTTTTTATAACCCTGGGTAAGAGGATGACTGACAAAAAAAAAGCCACCACATCTGTAAGTTCTACCTTTGACATAAGGAGATGAACTTTTCAATCAGTGCAAGAAACATACAGAAAGGTTCAAGAGTACAAGCCTCCACATGAAACCAATACATGTCTGCACAGACATCTTGCTGCCCTCTTCACCTGCTTCAAAAAAGCTGAAGTCAGACAAGCAGATACATCCTCCACTGGCACTCTTTTTTTCCATAGAGGACCACTTTCAAAATCTTGAGGGAATAGGCACAATTACTGCAGCGAGAGGTTCAAATATATCCTACAAGGAAACTTTTTGCTTCAAACCTAGGGAACTACATAAACAATCACAAATCCCATGTGCACATCCACCAAGGTCTGTAAAACTATCCATTTTTTATCAGGCTTAAAATAAATGCTCAAACACACAGCTTCTCAGAAAGGAGAAACGAGAGCTGCCTATTGATTTTGTAGCAGGGCTACCCTCAGAAAAGAAGGGGAAGAACATAATAGTTGAAACAAATGTTGCCCCCCCCATCCTCCCTTCAGAAAGCACAAAGGCTTTAAATACATGAAACCAGCTCAACTGTGTAGTTACCCTCTGAAAGGCCATCAATTACCTAAATTGGGCTGTGTGGCAGAGAGGAATAAAAATGAGACAGGGTCAAACCAGCTCTGGAATTAATCGGCGGTGGGTGGGGGGTGTATATTTCAAAAGAGGGATGGTTTTTATTCTCACCTTCCCTCTTCCTCCCTCACTCTCCAGCAATCATCATGGCCCAAGGAGACAGTAAAGAAGATTTCATTAATAAATTTATTTCAACTTTCTTTTCAATGGTGCTAAAAATGTATGCAAATCCATTCATAATTAGGTTTAAAAATTCCATTTCATGGGATAATCAGACTTCAAAAAACTCAATTTTAGTTTTAATCAGATTTTAACAAGGATATTAAGTCCATTTCGTTCAGAAGAGGGAGAAACGGTGAATTTAACACAAAATGTATTCAAGCTTAGCCCTGGGAGATAATTAAATAAAATTAATTTGGCAAGGGTTGCCTGTAAATGGAAACGCTCCAGACAGCAGAGACGTTTCTGAAGGAAACAAAAGCAGTTCATTACTGTACAAACAGATACAAAGCTTATTGTTCAGACAGAAGGGAATTGCAGCTCTTCCACAACAGCAAGACAACCTGAGCCCTCAAGCCACCTCTAACAAACGCAGCAGTTTGTGGAGAAGGTAGTTGTAGTTATTTCCTTCTCGTTTCAACTAAGTCCCTTAAACTCCCCTAGCACAGCAAGGATGGAACATGGAGGGGACAGCACATATGGACCTAACTATTCCAAATTATCAAGCGCAGAAAAGAGTAAGAAACAATCCTGTGAGAGACAGCTCCTTAAAACTATGACAACCCAAGTGTAATTTGAGGTTGCCAGCAAGATTCTTGTTAGATACAATTCCATCAAATTCCATGTAGTGGATCTAGTCCCTACACCACTGATCTGAATCCCTACTTAATACCAAAGGCATTCCTTTCTCCCTGAAAAAAGCCATGGACTGATACAGATGCCAAAACTTTGGTAACTGTTCTTCTGATGTTTCAGTTCTGAAGGCCAATTATTTATTTTGTAGCCCCTACAATCTTAGACAAACACGTGTGGATCTTTTAACACTGTGTATTAACAGATTTGTCTGACACTTAACTACCAACATCATACAGTACTAGAGACTGCCCATGAAAGTCACTTCTGGCAAATACTTAAGCAACACAGATCATGAGAACATAAAACAGAACGGCTGACTCTAAGGCGAAGTTGCAGGTTTGCTTTGTATCCTCTCAAACTTTTCCCTAACATTGGACACTTAAAATCTGTCTGGACAGGGTGCTGGGCCATCTTGTCTAGACAATGCTTTTGCCATGAAAGGTTGGACCAGATGATCCTTGAGGTCCCTTCCAACCTGGTATTGCATGATTCTATGAAACTCTACTGATCTAGACACACCAGTGTTGAAAAGATCAGTACAGGATACAAGAAAGAGACAAATATTTTAGAAAAAAAGCTATTTTATAAATCTAACTACAGTCAAAAGACTGACATTGAGAAATCACATTTATCTTTACCGGCTATCATAAGCCGGTATCATAAAGCCATGTAGACAGATGCACACACATTTTTCCAAGACCTACATCTACCCAACTAGAAAAAAAAAAAAAAAACACAACCAACACAACCCAAATTCAGCGCATTTTTTCATTCTTGCTTTGTACCAGCCTTCCAAATATATCAGTTATTACAAAGTGCCAACTGCATTTCCGCTTGCCAGCTACTTGCAGAAAGGCAAGCCAATAGGTGTTCTGTCAACTTGACAAGTGGGCCAGCTATCCAGAAGGCAGATGATGCCTTTGCCAAAGTCACACTGGAAACCATCAGGCCTAAATGAAAGGCTTGTCACAAAATAGGCTTGATGCCATCAGCCCTGGCTGCTAAATTTGCAGAAAGCCACCTGAAGCCACGAAGCTTTAACTCTGGGAATACAAAGAGCATATAGTCAGGAATGTTATTTGCAAACGTACTAGCAAAACCAAGTAAAAAAACCTCATAACTAGGTTAAAGCATCATCTTCTGAACTGAGCCAACAGCAGAGCTGTGAAGTATCACTGAAAACTGTCCAAGCTAACTAACTCATGAACAGCTGACTTCTCTAATTGAGGATACTGATATGGGACACATTCTCAGTCAAAGCCAGATACTGCATTTTTTACTTCCTTAGAAAACTTAGTAGGATTTCGAGCCCTCACTGAACAGCTTCATGTGTACCACAGGCAGAGAATGATTGTTTCATTAAAACAGAAAAGAAATTAACTTCGTCAGCAGGGTATAACTCAGGAAATTCCTGAATTTCATATTTCTTCCTACCCAAAAGACCGATCTTCCTTTCACTATGCTGTTCATATCAGAGTAGCTCTGGAAGAGAGTTTAAACAAGTAATGAGAATTCAAAAGCAATTCCATCAAGAACAACTTGTACTTGAAAATGATTCTTGCAATAGTTGCCCATTACTCCCCACAAAGAGGCACAGCAATTGTTAACTTTGTTGATAAGAGAGTTGAGGATAATATAGAAAAAGAGAGTCAGTAAGGATCGAGTTAAAGTGGTACTAGAAAAGGAAAGAAGAAATGCTCAAGATCTCAAGTAAATACATTTCTAGAAAAGCCAAAATGTACCTACATTGGAACATTAGACTCTGCCAGATCTATTTCCTTTTATAGCAAGAGGCAGTAAAAGTTGAGAGCTGCTTCAATGTGCAGAGGTTTCTAACATGCTATTCCAAAATGTATCATCCTCTTACAAAAATGCCATTCTGCAACAGACATGACTTCATTAGAAGAAATATTTCACTGCCACGTGGCTACCCAAGTATGCACAGAACACATTTTACTGCATCAGCAGCCACTAGGAAAAAAAATATCAAAAAAAACCCAAAATTTGAAAAAATAAACTTTATCAATACACTCCCTACATTTTATATCAGCAGCAGGGAGGGAAAGAAGGTTCCATACACCCCCACCTCTTAACTGCCTTGGCTACACAGAGTAGCTGGGTGTGTTTTATCTTTCTGCTGAAAAGGCCTGGCTCCATTTTCTACAAGCTATTCTAACCCCACAGAAAGCTTAGTTTGAAAACAGGAGCCTCAAGCTCTTTCTTCAGCTGTCCAGGTCAGCACTTTGAAAATAACCTCCAGACACTAACTGGTTCCAGGTTTTCACTCAGCCCCCAACACCTCCCATCTTTGCTTTCAAAATGGGAATCTTTCCAGTTATCACAGACCCAATCCTTGTGACAGCCTGGTGCAGTGTCTGCTCTCATTCAGGCAGCTCATTTCAAGCTGGTCTTTCTAGCTTATAGTTCTTCCTCATCAGCTCAGGGAGAACAGACATACACCAAATCAACCTGCATAACATACTTAACAGTACAGCACATACAAGAAGGAGCAGCCACATAGTAAAATCTGATTGCAAGGTTAAGGCAAAAAATACTTCTAATTTCGTCTCAAACAGAACTGCAAGGGGAGAAGACATTGTTTATATAAACAGTAGCAACTTAAGAAGCTTATTTCTAATACTTCACAATTTTTTTGCATATTGTTTCAAATAAGAAAGATTGTAACTGAAAGAGTATCAAAGCAAAACATTTTTCTATTCATTCTATGCAGGTAATACATAATGTCTCACATCAGCAAGGGGGTTTACTTTCAAAAAGGTGAGGGGGACACCAAATAAAAATCTTTGTGCTTAAGTAAAATCCATGCTGGTAAGAGTTAACAAACATTCATTTGAAAATCTGCTTCATGTTTTGCACATTACTCTAGATTTTCCTAGCTAGCCTAGGATACCATTGTCTCTGACACTGGACCAGAGATGGATTAGTAAATAATCCAATTCAACATGGCAATTTCTGTGCTATAAACTGTTTTAAAATAACAAACAACACTTACGTAATCACAGCTAGTTCAAGAGAACCTTGAGGCACTTATCACATTAATCTTTTAACTCACTAACATTTCAAGTTCACTATGCCCTTTAAGAAATGTTTACAAATGTTGTGCAGTACTTTTGCTGCTACAAGCCACATTAATATTTTTCTCTCCAAACAATGCATGCACAAAGGTATATTTACAAACATATCCCCTTTAATAATGCAGCTTGTGAGGAAAGGGAATATAGCCCAGGTAAAGATGTGCTTTGGTCAAAAATACTCACTGCAAAGCAGTCCCAAGGGAGGAAAGATTGAAGCTTAAGGACAAGGCTTACACAATAATATCACAAGGCATTTAGGCTAGCTTGTCAGAACTAGAAGCATTTTAAAGACGTTAAAAAACTGAAACAGTTTAATTTTCATACATTTCCAGTTTCCTCCCACTCCATCTTGATGTTGCTACACTAGCTACCCTATTAAGCACAATTACAACTGAAAATCAGACCTTTTATGGCTGATCCAGTACAGAACTCCCCCCTGCACTCATGAGAAACCAAAGACAAACAATTGAAGTAGCACCTTCCTAGCTACATCACAAGTATGAATCCTTGCTCTAGGCACTGACAATGTGTAACACTAACCACGAGTGAATCACTTTCAAAACACCATCAAGATAACCTGCACCAAACAGGCTCAGAAAAGCTTCTCACACGATACAAATCATATTTTGGTCTTATCTACACAGGCAGATAAAGTATCCTTAATAGTTCAGCACATTTTTCAGCAAGCTGCTTAATTCTCAATATGAACAAAGGTCAGCTGTTCTCACACTTCAGGTCCCTGGTATTAAACAATACCTGCAATTCCAAACTAAGATACATAGTTCCATTCTTCCTGCTCTTGAGCCCATTCCCTTGCTTACAGATTGGTACATCTGCACTCACATAGAAGTGGGACTGAACATGACCTTTTAGATTAGGTCCTGTCTAGTCCTTTGCTATTATGAACTCTGAGTCATCAAAGCAGCAATTTGTGTACTTTCGACTCCACTGGAAGCTGCATTCGGAATCTTAGTAAAAGTTAGACCCTCCTCGCTGTATTCATGGCAGGGTTACAGAGATTTTATTTAAATGCCAATGTAAGTCTTTAGTATAGATGGTTCTTTTTCTCACTAGTATTGATCTCACTTCCTTCTCCCGCCCTCCATCCATGTATTTCTTGGCAGTAATTACATCTCCTGCCAGCCTTTCCTAGAGCAGGCCAGTCCTTCCA
This sequence comes from Falco punctatus, assembly GCF_963210335.1. Classification (NCBI taxonomy): domain Eukaryota; kingdom Metazoa; phylum Chordata; class Aves; order Falconiformes; family Falconidae; genus Falco; species Falco punctatus. Next base: position 30,703,050 of record NC_137583.1, on the reverse strand, counting down.
TTCACCACTGGTTCAGGGGGCTCTCAGACCTTTTTCTGCATTGAGTTCCCACTATCTTCCTCCACAGTGGGTGACCAGAACTCTGAGAAGTGTCTCACAGGCCATCTACAGAGACATTTGAACACCTCCACTTGCATGGAAGTTTTTCTCCTGGTGCATCCTATGTGTGAGAATTACCAGCCATCTCATTGTAGATGAGTACACAGCCCTTCCTCCAGTCCTTCCCACTGCATGTGGTACATTTTACAAAAAAAGGTTTCATTCAGCTCTCAATTCCACTGAGCTTTGTTTCACTGAATTTTGTCCCACTTCTTCACTCTAATCCTTAGGGTCACTCTGTTCTGCATATCCAGCTTTTGTACATTTATGAATCCTCTGAACTTAGCATCATTAGCCAAGTTTTATCAGCACACACCAAATTTTTGCACAAAAACCACTAATAGAAATACTAAACAAAGCAGAAACTAAGGCTAATCTTTGAGAAATTCTACTTATCCTCGCATTTTCCTTTCAACAACACTAAATCTATCCCTGCTTAGACAATTCCTTATACACCCTATGATTCTTCTATTAATTTCCATCTTCTCCCACATGTTTTATACTTTCCCAAGTGGCTCTCTTGAACAAGTGTTTCAGTGAAATTCAAATAAATAAGATCTATTGTGTTTTATTTGACAAGATAATCAATTCTCCAGACAAAGAAAGCTGTTACATTAGTCTGGCACAATCTATCTTGGTACTCCTTGATCCAATAAGGAAGGTCAATTCCTTGCCCTGTAGATAAAGGCCATGCCCACTAATACAAGGCAGTAGCACAATACAAGAGTTTAAATACTTGCTGAACCATTTTGGTTTGCTTCTATTTAGAAAAGGCCTGTGCATTTTGAGAAGGCTTTCGAAAAAGGCACTGCTATGCTAAAACAAAATCACTCCCAATAAGCATGTACAGGATCCATTTTTATATTTCTGTTTAAGTTTCCCCGCAAAAATGAAACTTTGGGGATGAGTGCACATCTAAGGGAGAGGGAAGGCATAGCATGCCAACAGCCCCAGCAGAAAATTTAGAACTAAAATACTGAAAGATGCCAAAATGGAAAAGGAAAGGTAAAATTTAAAATGAGCTAGAGCTTAGAGCAGTTATTTAGTTTGTGGAAATGACCAAATGAGAGGTTGAATAAAAATCAAGCACAAGCATTTGAGCTCTCTGACAGTAGCAAACCATCCCCTTGCTGATTAGTCTCTGCTATTTAAATGATAATTTCACTTTAAGGCAAACAGGACTGCTTAATGTAAGGGAAGTGGCTCTTTATACAACTGTCTGTATTTTTGAAAGCTTCCTCCTTCACAGCACAGTGAGCAGCTAAGTTCAAGCCATTTACACATAACATGGGTCACTACATGCTGGAAGAAAGCAAACTACTTTTATCCAACTGTTTTTCAACAGCATCTCAAACACTACTTGCAAGAAATACGGCAGCAACGCAAAATGAAGTAGCTGACTGGTGAGTCCCCCGTGGCAAATGAATCACCTGCTACGCAGAAGACAACAACAGCACACATTTCTAAAACCACTCCTGTTCCTAGCAGAGAGAGAGCCGTGAGTTTATTGGTTTGGGAAATGCACTCTATATTCAAGGTAGGATAATGCTCTATATTCTGACAAAAGAGTCAATGGAAAAAGAATGGGATATTTTCCCGTAAAAAAAGGATCCATTGGCATCTTCACCTCCAAAATGAAGTTCTTATTCCTCTAGTAGGAATTGTCCATCTTTTCTTTGATGTCATTATTCTCCATACAGTTCCTGTAGGCAAACTACCAAAGTTCCTCAAATTATTCTTCAACAAAGAAGACCTGATAGTATGCTAAGCTATTGTTCAATAGTTTTTGCTGTCTCCAGAAAGCTGGATCTGTGATCCTGCAAAGACAGTTTCTTTAACTGTTCCCAGAGCTTTGAAATGCAAAGCAAGGACAAACATATTTTTGATGTGAGCTTGCTTACTTCTTAGCCTGATTCTCTGATTATATGTTACAGCCTCAGCCTGCCTAGATGTCAGGTGCTCATCCATTATGTTTTACACTCTTCCTGTCTTTCCTTTAGCCTCAAGACTTATTACTCTGATATATTCAAACGGAAATAAAAGCATTAATGGCAAAGGAGAAAGAACACTCATATTTTTGAACATCAGAGATAAGTACAGCATTTTAGGAGAAAATTAATATTGGATAAGAAAATATGGCAGGAAGCTTTGCCCAGCATTTCAGTGAAGTACTGGCAGGAAGAGACCTACAACATTTTAAGAAATCTATGAAAAGAGACACAGATGGTTGCCATATAAAATTAAGTAGATCAACACCATGAGAATGGGAGAAAACTAAACTCTGGCTAAAGCACAAATTTGACATCAGGCTTCCCAACATCACATTTAAATACATTACTCCCTTCCAACACCCAAACATGGCCTGAAGTCTCCCAACACTGCATTCTGACTACTCTGAAAACTGGAGCTTCAGATTTTGAGATGATGAACAAACATTTTCTCCCCATCATGCATGAAGAGCACTCTGTCAAGGAAAGCTAAAACCTAAGGCACTGTGGAAAATGAAGAATAATGTACAGTTTAACGTAACAGGATAATGAAGAGCGAAAGAGCTCAGAGCAATACTCCAGCATATGCTGCATGTCACATTCAATAGGTGACAACTTCCTCCAAGACTTCTCTATGTAAAGAATCTTGACTTCAGTACACATACAAATATTGTAAGACAACCACAGTTAGTTTTCTCTTGAAACTTCTGCCTCACCCTGTAAAGACAAAGATCCCCTTTGGAACTGTTCAGGCACTTCTCCCTCAAAATTATTTTAAATGCTTCTAAAGCAGTGCTTCCATCCTTTACACATACTAAGTTCTAAAAACACTGAGCGCATAACCTTTATTTTGAAATAAACACAATGATTATCCTCATCATCCCTTCCAACCCTGGCTGCTCATTGCCACTTCCGAGGCCTTGCTTTGGAACAGCACAAGTATTTACGCACCCACACAGTAAACCTGATGAGGGAATCCACCTGGCTGAAAGCTGTTTTCCAGTCTAGATTACCTTTTGCTATGCAGGACCACCTCTTTCAGCTGCAGTGCTCACAGAACCATACAGTACCAGGTAGGAACAGAACATTTTCACAGACAGTTGAGTCAGAAGTCCCATGCAATAGGAATAGCAGAACTGCTCCAAGTTGAGACTAGCTGGTCCTCGCAGAACTATGCAAGAGAAATTCACATGACTATAAAACACCTGAGCAGAAGCCAGCAGAAAGCCCTATTTTGAGGGATTTTGTGGAATATTAATGACCCACATATATCGGCCCTCTTCACAGAGTGATTTCTTTAATATTTATCAAAACTTCAACAGAAGGCAAATTTTTTGATGACAAAATGAAGCTCTAAAAAGTAACTGTAAAATGTAGTACTGTGTCCATGCAGGACAAAAGCAGATAATCTTCCTATGAGGTAAGCTGAGATCTCATAACTATAAAAGTTTTTCTAATAAGCATAGCGCTTTTTTTTGTTCAGTTTTTGTTGTTTGTTGGCGGGTTTGTTTAATTAGTGTTTCCTCTTATGTACTGCTTATGTCTTTTTTTGGTGCCCTGGAAATTCCCACTGTGATGAGACAGCTTGTTTTACACTGGGAATCTCGTAAACAGCAGTCATGCAATTTTCACTATGTTCACAGATCATAAATTACAATTATTTACATAAAACTTAGATGTACAAAATCAAGTTTTTATACCCTCATACTATGCCAATTCTAATTTTCTTCTCCAATTAGAGACTTAGCTCTAAAGTAAGGAGCCACCATTAGCCAACCCAGACAAACCCAACTCATCCCCCCCCAAACACAGAAATCAGCACCCCAAGCATAGAAATTAGAAAAGGTCAGGTCAGTGGTACAGTTACAGACAACAGCCAGCATCAAAGGCTTTTAATTAGATGGATTTCTTGCTTGGCGATAAAAGACCAGAGGACTACAACAGGCTACTCCAACAAAAATATTTGCTCAACTATGGAGCAATCGTGCCAGAATTATGGCATTACTGGAACTAGTAACAGTAACCCCCCATCTTGCCTTGATTAGTTGCAGTTAATTAAGTATCCAGAAATGCATATGAGCAATTCAAATTATTTCAACATGCACTGCTTTGTGTATCTGTCAACAGATTTTTATTTTTTTAAAACCAGTAACCACTTATTCATAATGGACATTCACAGAAAGGTAAATTACTACCTTGTGAAAAAAGAGAAGATTATGAGCTTCATTCACTACTACAAAGATATTCAATGCCTTGGATAGAAGAGAATGCAGAGTAGCTAAGCATAGTTAATCAAGATTCAAAAAGGGAAGTAGAGAACTCCAATATTCTCCCTTCTTTTCTATTCACTGAAAAAAAAAGAGCACTAATCCACCACTAAATGCAGAATCAAGAAATCTGATTCCCTTTTCCCTCCCTCTCTCCTCCCTTCCCCCCAACTCCAAAAGCAGAATCTGCATAGAAGGACTTCCAGTACTGAGCGTAGCACCTGTGTAATTACAAATTACAACTGTGCTAACCACTGTACTAAATAGAGATGCTTGCCACTTAATTAAACCCTTTCTTAGAGAGGAAATGCATACACATTCACACTATCTCCTCTTCTTAATTGGTCTCAGACATTGCAGGAAGCTAGTCCCTAAGATTTGTCAGCCAGCCAGCCCACAGATGTTTCAGAAAGAAAACCAGGTCAGCATTAACAGGTTCACTTCTTTGGCTCTAGGCGACAGGTCAGCAGATCAGTGTCTGCTGTCTGCAGCTGGCAGGCTCCACTAAGTGAAAATGGTCCTCAAGCATTGGCCTGAATTCCTGTCAAATGTGCACTTCTCCTTACAGGCCTGGACAGCAAGCATGCAAAACAGCTATAGCAGCTTAATGCGATATCATCACTGAAGCCAACTAAATTTACCCTTGCAAACTGAAGGACAACTATAGGTACTCTCCAAATCCATGCTTCATTAAACCTAAGAGTCCCTCCAGGTGAGCCTTATGCAATAGGCATCATGGGGCTGAGACCTGCCTTATAACTGCAATTAGATGCAACTCAAGAATGTCCGAGACCATGACTGGAGCTTCTGAGCAACACAGAATTGTCCAAGCACACTACTTTTCTTGTTGATACGTCAGCCTCCACCTTTAACCTCCATACTGTATTCCATGGCCCTTCAGAAAAGGACAGCTGATCTCTCCATTGCCTCCCTGTGATGGGCATGAAAAAAAGGAAAATTGTTCTGAAAAGTAATATGAACAAAAGCTTTGACTTTATCTTCCATGCACAAACTCCAAACCTGAGGAGTACCTGCCAGTACTACTTGCAACAGAAAATGGTGCCCCCAAAAGGAAAGACTTACTTAAATAGGTGAGTATCAATATATTTGACCACTGATACAAAATAATTCTGCTGTGTATACAAAGATCTTTGAGTCCAGCAGGTGAAAAATGTACAAAACTTCATACAGTCACTACTTCCAATTAAAAATCCCAAAACAAACACCAAACCAAAACAAACACTACCTCAGGCATTACTATAGTTTCTAAAAAAAATGCACTTGGACTAAAACTCCTCTGAAGCTGTTCCTTGTGGTCTACCTGTACCTTTACATATTTGCATAGTTTTTCAGCAAAACTTCAACCTTTCAAAGCTTCTAGTCTTCTGCCACTTATGGAGAAATACAAATTTAGCATTAACTCTTGTCAGCTGCTATTCAATGACTATCAGTGTCTTCCATATCTGACTTACTAACTGCCTTATCTTTAAAATGTACCCGAAGCACCTCATTTTGCATTCTTCTGTACTCCAGGGTGTATTTGCTTACGAATAGGAAAATCACCTAACAAATTCATTAGTGGACAAAGGTAATACCAGCCATAGACAAGCAGCAGCAAAAAAGGTTTATTTAGATTAAAAGCTCACAGAACATGAACCCTCATTTTTTTATTTGGCTATCTGCTACATGCTTCAAAGGAAAAGTCAGAATAATAACAGTGCTGCTCTACAGGATGCAGTTCTAAGGCCTGGGGTGGGGAGAAAAGAACCAGGCTTTGAAGAACTCCTATTAAACAAGAAGAAGAAATGAAGAATGTGGTGTAAATATGAAGTTTACAGAGCTGGTTGGAAAAGCACTCTACTCTGTATACCATTAGAGAAACATGCACGAACCATTTTCATACCAAGTTACTACCCCAAGTACTAGACAAGAAGACTGTGATTGTATGCATGTAGCATCAAAGTGACTTAAAAACATTTGATAGCAACAACGAACAATTTTCCTTAGACTAGTTGACCCTTCTTAAGGTGCCCAGCTGATAGTTTTTACATTAGGCTGAGCCTGCCAGACTGGAGCAAAAACAGTTTTTCTTCAGCAGCAGGAGAAAGGATGCCATCTCCTGGGCGGCTCTGCACACTGCCATCCAAATACAGCACCCACCTCCTCTCACACACAACCTTCCAGAAACATTTTTCTGTTAAAACACATGTTGTTAAATGGCAGCTAAGAAGCTACCTAGAAAATATGTCTAAGCTATTAGTCAAATGCTGGAAAAACAACCAAGTCTGTCATGATTAACATGGTTCTTTCAGTGAAGACGGTCAACAACTCTATTACACAAACACTGGACTTTGAAGAAATACAAACTACATCAGCACATCCTGGAAAAAAAGAGTGTAAGAAGTTTGTTTTCTCCACACAGCTCTTTCCTAATAGCAAACTCCTATGCTAGCCGTACATTAATACCCTTCTCAACAAGGGTAAACTCCAAAATAAGTAAGACTTTCTACTTACAAAGCAAGAATTTCAGATATTTAGTACCTTTTTATTCCTACAGCAGGAATATCAAGTCAGAGCAACACGTGGTAAATGTCTGAAATTCCCCAACAGCGTAACAGTGACATACAAAACAGACCTACAAGACAAAATTACACCCACGAGAAAAAAAACCAACCAGAAAGTAGGCAGTAAGATCAAGATATCAAAAGGATATATAATTGAACACAAAAAAAGACTGTGCAGATTCATAATTCATACATAACTATGGTGAGTATTATTTTATTATTTGGATATTCTGCAGCTTACAAGGATATTATGTAACAGTTGTATAAAGCAGGCATTAATTCCAAGGGCAAATTCTGGAAAGAACACTGCTCCACAGCAACGCAAACACACCAATGTGCTCTAGAGCTAGAGCTGGTTTTGTTTCCATATTTATGTTTATGAGAGCAAGAGGAAAACCCAGGAGCTTACAAGTGGAATCCAGAACTAGCAAACACAAGACTAGCCTTTGAGTAAACTGTTAATGAACTTGCCTTCCCCCCAAAAGGTGAAGCATTATAAATACTTAGCTCGTTCATTGTTACCAAAAAGAGACCAATACTAAACCCAGTAGGATTACTATTACACTTCTAAAAGCTGTACCTCCTTTCCAAGTATTATTACATAAAATGACACACGAAGGTCTGATCATAAGCCAATCTGACAAAAAGCCTGCTGGGACCAGGCAATTGGTGAACAGAAACCACCAAAAGCAGACAGAACAAGCCCTATGGAAGTGCTGAAGGAAATGAAAAACCATCCTCTCCTAAACCACTACATGCTGCACATGCTTCCCTTACATTCTCTGTACCAATGAAGAACATAAGGGAAGATGAGAAATCCTAATCCATTCCCTTTTCTGTTGCTTATCTAGTTATTAGCAAACAGCGCGTTGCTCTGGCTCTTTGGGACAATTGTCCCACTTGTTCCTACTTTCTTCTACTGTGAGATGGGCAAGTAACTCTTCTCAAACTTTCACCAACAGCATACTCCAGGAAGCTAACCAGGACAATGATCTCTCATCATCTTCATCACCCTGACCAAAAATTAACATAATTCATGCTGTAAGAAGTCTAAGCAACAAAAAAAACCCCAAAACTCAACAAAAAAAAAAAAAAAAAAAAAGAAAAAAGAGAAGGGGGGAATCATCCAGTTCCACTTGCTACAATTGCATGCAAAAGATGATTTTCCTCAAGAGCAATTCCCTTTTCTGTATAAGAAGACGCCATTAATAGCACTAAACAATACGGCCCAATCAAAAACGTAACATTTTACAGTGAATATTCTGATTTTAAATGAAGGAGTTATTAGGCTTCAACAGGCAGAATCACTTGGTTCCATTTCTCTCCCATTGTGAAATTACCTCATTAAACCTTTAACAGCTTGAGGTTAAGTAAAAAGCTTTTACTCCACTGTCTGATAGAACAGGTTTTGTGAAAAGCATTCATACAGAAACTGTCCATTCCTTGCCATAGGAGATTTAGCACAACTCTTAAGTACATCTAAATGTATGTATCCTCAGCAGATGCAGGACAGAATCTCAAGTATGCTACCTACTAGCATGACTTTAGAAAGAGGTTCATTATCTTCATTAAACAGAAAACAGTGAGAAAATTATGTGGGCTTTCCCAAGTTGAACACAAGTATCTTTCACACGAAGCAGTAATGTGCCTAAACCATATGTACATATCCAAACACTCCTACTTCCAATCAACCCCAGCAGTGTGCAGACACAGCTCTGTTGTTGGGCAGGTGCAAGGCATGGAATAAAAAAAACAATCTGTAACATTAGGTTCTGCACAGGTCATCCAATGATCCAATATGGAATGTGATCTGTATTATAATACTCACATCAAGACAGTTATTTATGAAGAACCATCTCTCTTTCTAATATAATAACAAGGTAAATGTTTAAAGAAAATAAAGTGGTGCTGAAACATGACACACAAAAGCACTGTAGCCGCACAGAAAGCCTTCTGCAGTGGAAAAAAAATGATCACAAGATGCACCATTTACCAGTCTCTCTTTATACTCCATACCTACCAGAGACCTTAAAAAATCTGGTTCAGTGCTCCAAATGTCAGGAAGAGTTGTTACGTAACAGTACACAAAGAGACTAGCTGGTGTTACAAGGGCGGGGCAGGGCAGCATCCCACTTTTATAAGGAACTGCATTTATTCCATTTCTCTTGTTAGACTAACTAAATTAACATAATTCTTCAGATGCTTTAGGGAAGAAAAATCACAACAACATGATCTGACAGCTTATTTTGATACCCGGATTTCAAAGAAACCATCCTTACAACACTTTGTCACAAGTAACATACATCCTCTCCTCTGGACATGCCCTAAAATTCGTAAGAGTTCACTTACTAAGCTAGCAGAACCTCTAACTAAACATGAATGAAGCTATATGCAAGAAGTTCAAAGAATTTAAAATTGAACCTTGGCTTCAGAGACAGTGGTCAAGCTGACTTGGTGAAAATCATTTGTTAATTGCCCAAGATATTTTATAACACGGTATCTTGTGGTTCTTCTCATAAATAATAAAGAGTACTGGAAGAGCTTCCACATGAAGAAGAAATAGCAAGAAAGTGTGACCAACACACTTCAGAGATCAGATGATTAAGAGGAAAGTGGTTTAAAAGTTCTACCTCCTTCCAAAGCTGTGAACACCTACCTGATATTCAAGCCAGTGCTCTGGTCCAGTTTCTCCCAGCTTTTTAATTTTCCCAGAAGTTTCTAAAGCAGAGATCAAAAGAAAGGTTAGAGACTAAGAGTTTTCTCATAATCCTCCAGTCAAAGTCAGTGTCTTTCCTTTTCCTCCTGTGAATTTCATTATCTTCTTATCTAGTACTTTTAGCTTGTCATTCTCCAGCCCTCACAAACATTTTCCCAGTCACCACAGCCCTATGACACACAGAACCCATGTTACACCTCAGTATAGATTACCTACGCCTGTGAGCTACCATCACGATACTAGACCTTGGCAGGCCAGACTCCTGGCAGCGGAGAAGAAAACAAGCTGTATTCTCAACACCAGTTCGGTAGCAGCTGAAGTGCCCATCTCTCCTCTTCCAGTTTCTCTTACAGCTTTATACTTTCGGTCAATACCAGATAACATTATCCAAACCTGATCAGATACCAGCATAGTTCTGCAGATCAACAAGTTTACACAAGTAATGTCCTGACAACCCACTTGTATGCTTGATACAGAGTGGGATGGAAGCAAGACAATTTTATTCATCCAAGACCATATTCTGGCCCTGCTAGCATTAGCAGTAATCCAAGTGTGTATCCAGGTTCTTACCACATGCCTGTTAAGCTCTGCCCAGAAATGGTGTTGCCTAACACCATAAAAAAGCATTTCCAACAGCAAAAAGGTGTAAGAGACACAGCAAAGCCAAAAAAGACACTACACCGAGATTGCTCTTTACACAAGACGTCCAGCTGAACATTTTGCCTTTTTTCCCTTCATTGCCTTAGGTCTCCTCACGCTGGCATTTGAGATTGGGAATGCCTGGTTCAAACCCATTAATTAAGTCAGGTATAATGTCTTAAATAACACAACACAGGAAGAGCCTAAAAGACAGGACAGGCAACAAAAAAAATCATATTTTGCTCATCCACCAAGTGTTCCCAGCTCCTCACCTCATTTTCCAATTCAACGGTCACTAGCTGTGCTTGGACTTTCTCATAGCGTTCCAGTTTTCTTTGGAGACCTTCTACCTCCTCTTTAAGCAACCCATTGTTTTCTTTCATTTCCCTAAGGTGAAAAGAAAGACAATGATTAGAACCATGCAACTCAGTTCACTCTCACAAACTTCCAGATACACATGGAATTACAAGGGAATTGTATGACATTTAACAGACATTATGATGTTCAACTGATTCACTTCTGTAACCTTCACTGCAAAGCCACTGCTATCAAAAAAAAAAAAAAAAACACCAAAAAACCACAACACAGCTTTACCGAACTGATTTTTGTCTACTCTAAGTGCCATCCTAATTATGTCCAAACAATCTGAAGTTCTGTATCTGCTTTACTGATTGGCAAAGCAGCATGAAGGGTACCAAAAGACTCCTAACTCTGATCTTCAGTCAGGTTGAATGCAGGATTGGAACACAGCAAGCGGCAGACGCTCAGGCTTTTTGAGTACTCTGTGGTGACCAAGCAAGCATTGAGATTGCTTCTCTCTACTTCAATAGAGGTGTGCAAGGGTAAGATAAAACTTTTTTAAAAAATGACCTTTAATCTGTTGGTATCATGTTTCTGTGCACAAAAAACAAGCATGAGAAAAGATTGCAAGATAAACAATTTAAATGATAATGAAAACAATAACCAGAACAAAGTGAAGGGAAATTACTTAATTTTAGAATAAGAAAAAGCTGGCAAGATCACTCAATGTAATCTAGGCTTTTTTTTTTTTTAAATGCACCAGAAAATGAAAATTAAGTTTATTCTTTAAAAAAAAAAAAAAAATCTTTAAGGCAAGTTATTTCATAGTACATAGAAATTTAATTTTTCAAATTAAATGCCACTTCAGAAACCCAGAAAGTCTACCCTACAAAGGGCTGTATCAGAGGGCTTTATAAATTTAAACAAAAGACTTTCCAAACATTATGCTGGAAAAACAGCCCTTTAAAAAAGTGGTAACAATAACTAAGCAAAAACAGGTTTTAAAGAAACACTCACTTGTCTGTCCTCTCTATAGGAATTTCTTTCCCAAAGCTGTATAGAGTTCATCACTGTCTTTAAACATTTAATTTTGTTCTAGCAAATATGTCACCATCCAGAACAATCAATATGCATCCTGTGAGGCTCTTGTGTTCAGGAAGATTACCCAGATGTTGTCAAATCCTCTCATTTAGTAACGATCACAACACTGCTCAATTCATACACAGTATTTATATGAAATATTTAAACTTCCTTCTAAAGTTTTCCCTAAAGTAAGCCTAAAAGAGGGATTTGAAAGAGCGTATAGTGCAATGGTAGCAGGTACAGAAGAACACAAGATAAGCCTCTCAACAACTGAACAACCCTTCATTCACCTGAAGTAGGCATTTTCCTCCCTGAGCTGGCGCAATTCCCTCTCCATTTTTGGGAAACGGGCCAGTTCTGCCTTCATGTTCTTGACAATTAGAGCATCATGTTCCTGCTGGGAGAACTTCTGTTCCAGATCCTGGAAAACATGGGACGACAAGAGAATAGCAATGATTAACTCGGAACTCAAGAGCTACCTCTCCACTGTACTTTTTAAACTCAGTGACATGAATGAAGTTGGAAGGGAACTCAGTAGGTCATCTGGTCCAATCCAATGCTCAAAGTAGGGATGACTCATTCCATTTGTAACACCTGGGCTGGCCTCTTCTCTACACCTGTTTACCCTAAGTTCATAACAAAAAAGAACTCTGCTAATCATTAAAAGGACCTTCTTCTACTGATTAAACCAAATCTATGATTTTCCTGTCTTCTAGCCCTCTGTTCATGAAGTGTAGAGGGGATGCTTGGATGGCCTGTAAGAATTAGAAATGAAAAGAAACACAACCATGCATTTTAGCATTACGGTAAACATTACTGTTTTTTCTCCAAAAAAGAAGAAAGTTTATTTAGAGCTGGATTGCACTCTGATAATCTGTTTCCCAACCTTTCTGTTCAATTAAGTCTCTTCTTGCAGTCGCAGAGCTGGTAATGAGGCTGGCTTTCACTCTAGCTTTACTTCACAGCAACTACAGGCAATGCCGCTATCAGCGCCTGCTCAAACCAAAGCAACTCTCCATATCTACCTCTCCCAGGAAGATAAGTGAAAAAGATACCCTCCTGCCAGCCCACACATTAATTTGAAAGGACATAAAGCACCTCTATACTCACATTTAAGTCAGTGCGGTTTTGAAACCTTTGCAAATAATTGCACTTTCTAAAAGAGCAAAACCCAACTCCAGAAGAAGGATTTTCTGGGAAGCAGAAGAGTAACTGTAGCTGCTAAGTTCATCCTCCACCGTTTGAAAAAAATGTTGCTCTAGAAGCAATATTTTGCAGAGCAATCTTGTGCTCTGGCACAAGACCAAACAGAACATTTCTCCAGAGTACTGCATAAGGACATAAATCACTTTTCTATACAGAAAGCATAGGTGGATTGCTTTTTTCCCCAACCAATTGATACAACAAAGGTGAAAATTGTCATGTTCCAGCTAATTGTAGATACCCTGGTCAACCCAAATTAATTCAGCCAATTTTAGCTCCTGCTGACCACCAGATCAGATTCTTGTAGGACAAACTTTTTATTTCTGCAATAGTAAGTTTTTAAAAAAAAACACTGTTCTGTTCTTCCATGGAATAAATTAAAAACTGAAGCTTTATATAGGCCACAAAGATTCTTACCTTAATCTTCTGTTCATATTCTGCCAGTAGGGATTGGTTTGCTTGCAATGTCTGGATTTGCTGACTCGCCTCTTGCCATTTTCTATCAGATGTAGACACAAGAGGCATTTAGCACCCAGGAATCACGTACTATAAACAACCTACATGCAGAAGTATCTCCGACAAACACTTTTAAACACCACTAACAAGCTATATGGCACTCAACATAGCTTCACACTCATACCATCTCCCTCTAAATTATAGACAAAAATAGCCATTTTAATAAAAAGATCTATCTTGAGAAGTATCCAAAAATCAAGACACCTTAATTCTGAAACAAACAAATACACACTCATAGTAAATAAACAGCACCTTTGAAACTGAAGAGTTGAACTTAGTAAGCAAGGAAAAACACACTTATCTTTCAACTACCCCTCAACTATGATTTAAGGCTCGATATTTTTGTTCTGTTCAGTCTATAAAGTTCAGATTAGCCTTTACCACCCACACACCTTCTGTTAACTCTCTACCACGAACACAAGACATTGCCAAGATTTCAAGCTCAAGTATTTTTTTCTTCTCAAGGTACAATTAAATTGCACCTCAGAGCTAGTTTCAAACAACGGTTATAACCTGCACATCCAGATCAAAGAACCCCTTTGAAGAGCAGAAATCAAACGCTGTTGAAAGTTTTTCTGAGTGATGACAGCTGCAGAAGGCTGAAGTTTTGTTTGACTTTTTCCCCCTACAGTCATTCATCCCCTGCTTACTTATGTTGAACATCCAGTTGTTCCATCAGTTCCTGCTTCTGAGAATCTTGGCTTGTCATCTGCATCTCTTGATTCATTATATTCCATTGCAGCTCTGTTATCTTCCCTTTTAATACAGCGATTGTCTGAATTAATGGAAAGGAAGAATAACTACACAAGGCTATGACTCTCCAAGCTGGACATTACGGATGTTGATAGTCAGAAATCATATGCAACTAAAAAGTACCAATGTTGAATCTAGAAACAATCCCACCCACTGGCAAACCTTCAGACCTGCAAATTCATCTCAAAAGCAAAGACAAGAGAAAATCATTTAGTCGCTTTCATCTGTCACCCAAATTGTGATTTCCATTACCTATTTAAAATGGGTGACCTCAAACTGGCATGAAAAATATCAAGCTTCAAAGCCAGATGATGATAAAACACCAGTATATATATTAAAGTAAAAAAAATTATGCCACAACCATTCCAAATACATTTTGTCTGGGTTTCAAAATTGAAAAAGTCTGGGTTTGCCTCAACCAAATACCAGATGTATTATGCTTTCCTTAAAAGTAGAGGCCAAGTTGTTTTTAAAATTTTGTTCAAAATATCTTCACTCTAAAGAAAAATGCACAGGTTTATTTCAAATAGCCATTACTCTGCTCCTTTGAACAAAGAGAGAAAAGCCTCAAAACATTACATACGTAAGATGTTTTCTAGACAGAGATGCATAAAGGGTTCTCATCTTGATATTGATGGATGTGGAAATAAAAAGAACACAGAAATAGAACACAATTCACATGTGGGTTTAGTTTATCTCATGTGCTGCCACTGCCTCCCTGTTTTTAATCACTGATAACTGGCACATTAAATCTGTTTACCCGCTTTATCACATAGATACATTTCCAGTGACACCTAGGCAGGAGGAAGGTTTAAGGACCTAGTGCTTGCTGATCCACAACTGGTGCAAGAAACCAATTTAAACAGAAAAGTTTCAAATTAACTAGGTGAACTTAACTATCGTAATATCTGAAAAGGCTGAGGGTTGAGAAGACATTCATCCAAAAGACCTGAAATTATTATCCAAGCATTCAATCTACAGTGGAACACACAGGCACTTAAGACACTTCAGGAAGATAAAACTTTGTACTTAACTTTGGCCTCATTTACTCTGCAGTTCTCCCTGCTTCCCTGAACTTCCCACCTTACCTCCTCTAGCATTTCCCCTTTCTTTACACAATGTCATGTAACCTGACTTTTGCACATTTTTTCCTCCTTCTCCGTATCAATCTGTCTAAGAAATCTCATCTCATTATTAATTAACCCAGCAACATCTTCTGACTTGCTCACTTGGGTCTGGACTTGATTAGGTTCTAAACTTTGACACAAAGACACACTAGCATTTATTTATTTCCAGATGATGAACACAGTGATTCCAATCATTTTGTTTGGTTGTGTGGGTTTTTTTAAATCAAAAAGGGCATTTTCAATTCACAAGAACTGCAAAGTCACCTGAAGCTATGAACAGATTAAAAAATTACTCTGTTCTTACTTCATTAGCTTCAGCTAATTTGCTCTCCTTCTCTTGCAGCTTCTTACTCGTTGTCTCCATGCTCTTCTTATAGGATTTGTTCATCTCTATTTGTTCTTTCAGTTTATTTTCAGCTTCTGTCTCCCTTTCCTGATATTGCTTTATGCGTGTGAGCAGCTCCTGGTTACGGTCAGCCTCTCGCTTGCAAAGAAGGAAAAAAAAGCAAAGAAATGTAAGAAGAAAGTAGCACAAAGGTGAAGCCACTTTCATTTCTCCCGTCTTCATTTCTCATTACTGAGGCCACCAAGGCGTCATCATGGAGCAATATTACTCAGACCATAGCTTTAACCTTTCCACTAGCAGGGGCAGAGATCCTACCAGCAGCAGATCAATGCCAGGGAACTATGCAGGGCAATGGAGCTAGAAAATTAAAAGACAGTCTTCCAAATCTCTTAGACTAAGACATGAATATGAGAATACAGACATGGTTTCACAGGCTCCACCGCACACTCCCCAGTGGATCAAAGATGAAAACATTTGATGCTCCAATTTAAAGCTGACCCATGCATAGCAAATTGACTTTCAGAAACTCAGATCTCTGTAGTTGAGTTAATAAGATGAACTTCTCTCTGCAACTTCTTGAAATTATATGAGGCTATTTAATAGAAAAGAAACGGGATTTAAATGCACAGTATTATCAATGAATACAATAAATATTTTTGCAGTCTGACAAACTTTCATACACCATTTCAGTTTGTTCCTACCACAAATTGATTAACAGTTATTGAAAAAATGTGCAGTAAATTGCCTTGCTAATCAAAGCAAATCGAGACACGGATTTACATAGTAAGCAAGGATTATGCAAAGCAGTGTGAGGTTCCTAAAACCTTTATCCACATGACTCAGAAAAACACAGCATCTGAGCAGGGTAATTACCACAGTGCTGGATTAGTGCTGCTCCCTTTTTTTATACCAGTATTTCAAGGGTTTCTGTGACTGACTCAGCTATATTCCAGTTTGAACTCTTTGTGGCCTAATCCCACATCACCTGACTTCAGAGGAATGAGGAATTTAGTCACTGACTTGCTATTTCACCACTACACACTAAATCTGTCACCCAGCACACCCTTGTAAAATACAACAAAAACATGCTTATTATTTTTTAAAGATTTCTTTTTAAATAAATTTAAATAAATTCTTTTAAGTAAAAAAAAAAAAAATCAGACCTTTATTATACTACAAAACCCACAGATCGAACACTTACTTCAGTAACATAGTTAAGCAAACATATGTGGGCACAAAACCAGAAACTAATAAAAGCTGTTAGTCCCTGAGTGAGGCTCACTGTTTTATCAGTGCAAGCTCTCTTGTGTGACAGTGCATGGTTGGCACTGCTGCCATTCCAATTAATTACAGTCACAAAAACTAAATGCTTGCAACTGTGCCAGCAGAAGTTTAAATTCATCTGGGAGAAAAACACTTAAACACTTCTGGGAGAAACAAATTCCAAATCCCTTTTGTTATTGCTGCCTTCAGTGCTAAACTAACATAATCTAGTGATCAGATCATCAGTTTGTCAACCAAACAAGGATTCAGCGCTCACACTCTTGGCTACATGAGCAAGTTAGTGCAATGCACTGCGAGGGGATCTGTAGAGCAAAACAGTTGGTGCTGGGAACTTGACACTCACACCACCACCACATCTGCAGTAAATGCAAACACAATAAATGCTTTCCAGGCGCATTCACGAAGGCAGTGTCCATTAGCAGTTGGAGAGCACCAAGCTTTCTCCTGGCCTGCATCTTTCAGTTTAGCTTCATCCAAAAGAAGTTGACTACACATATTCAGAGACACACCACGGCAAACCAAAGCACAGCACGTGAGAAGTCAACAGCGTATCCCTGATCGAAACTAAAACACCAACATAGATGTGCAAGGTATGTTCTGACTTAGGCCTATGATATCAAGTCATCTGCAACTGTCATACTTACCTCATAGTTTCTGGCATTGGTATTAGCTGCCTTCTCTAGCTCAATGCGCGCTCGTTTGTGGCTAAGCTCCATCTGCAACTTCTCTCGTTCCACCTGCAAGAGCTGGGATTTGGAGCGGATTTGTCCAGCTTGTTCTTCCAACTGCACAGTTCATGTGTGAAAAGGGACATTACACACCATTAACAGCATTGCAGTAATATCATTATCTCACACCCTGTATTATTCAGCTGACACTTGCATGCCATTTCACAAATTACAAGGAAACTATCGCCATATTTGTGGTACTTCTCACATCAGCTGCAGATGGGAAAACCAAGAGTTCAACAACACAGAAACCCCCATCAAATCAATGCTAGTTGGAAAGAGGTGAATTTCAAGTTCTTCATTCAGAATTTCTCATTCAATCTCTAGAGGTACTCTGACAAAAGGTATCTAAAAAAAGGTTAATTATGAACTCCACAGGCCTCTAAAAGTAACAGCAGCTAACCAAGTGGCAGAGATCACGCTCCCCAAGAAATTTAACTGCTGAGCGAAACATGTTTTTCTAACTGCCTGCTACGTTACACTTCTTTTTTTTTCATTCAAATTACCTTAAGGCACAGACAGTATTAATAGAATACCTCACATCTAAGCAATGTACATTCAACACATAGCTAATGAAGACTCTCTAACGACAGACTCCTCTATCTCTGTAAAAGACAGAAAATGCATAAGTTTTTATCAACATTTCAAGTCCATCATATTTACACTGAAAAAAAAGCAAGCTTATTTTATACTTAAGAGATTGAAATAGAATTATTTTAAGGAACAGAAGACAGAATCTTCATTCCTGCCTAACAAATGGTCCTTATGATCCAAGATGTCAATTTGCTTCATGCTTTATGTGCATGAGGCAGCTTACAGGAAAAAGTAAAAAAAAACCCATGTGGATATGAACAGAAGTGGACAAGAAATCACTACTGGTTAGCACATCAAAGCCACAGCACAATGCAAGTCTCCTGTATGTGTCCAGGCAAAGAAACTTCAAGGAAGATTGTGAAAAAAGGTAACAAAGTGACTTACTAGAAAAAGAGTAACAGCTATAAAGCTCCTTCGTTCAGAAATGTCAGAACAACTTAAAACTGAATTTCCTGAGCTGGTATACTGACATAACTAACAGGGAAGAAATTCAAAGGATCTTTCTTAAATTTTCACAAAACAGAAATAAATGTCTGGCACTGAAAAAAAGGGAAATATTCTAGAACGTTGACCAAAAGCAAGCTTCCACTGTTGAGCTTGCAAGAATATCAGTTTTAGAAAGAATGGTCAGACCTTAATGAAATCAATCCCGAATCCTGAAATCAAAAGGAGTACACAACCACACTGAAATGATACCGCAGGCATCACCAAGATGAGGACACCTCACCTGCACCCTCTGCTGGTACTCAGTCTGTAAGGCGCTTTGAGTCGATCCTGGCGTAGCCAGCCCAGACATCCCCTCCATACGCTGCGAAATAAAGTTGTTGAGGGATCTCAAGGTGGAGAAAACAGTGGTATTACCTTCCAAATCCTCCATGGCTCTGGAAATACACAGAGACTCATCAGAAAAACGATCAGAGCAAGCTGTTATATAATGGCTGCTTTAGTAAAAAAAGAGATCTAACGTCATTGCCCTGAAGAAACACTAAATGCAAGGTTTTCCGATTTGCAGGAAAACAAAACCCAACCTGCTAGTAACTGGTGGGATCCACAGATACTGCTGGGGTGAACTTGAACCAGAAAACACTATCCAACCATGTTTGAAGTTGTAGGCCTCTAAAACAAGAAACCGATGCAAGACATCCTGCTCTTCCCCAAGCTTCCTACCCGAAACGGTTTGATTTTATTTCAATACACTCTCCCCAGAACATCAGCCCATAGGCATACGAAGAGCTGTCTGTCGTAAGTCATACAAAATTGAATTCTTTCCTATACAATCAAGATAGATTCTGGGATGCAAGTTGACATTGTAGGACATGAAGATCTACAACACTGAACACTAACAGAACTCATTACTCTTCCTCCAAACGTTTGAAGCTGATGGGGGAGTAGAAATAATCCCATACTGGGAGCAAACCCTACCTTCTACACAACTTGATTCTCGTTTCCAAAAAAGCACTTTGGAGCCTAACTTCCAGTAACAAGGCTTCCCAAGTTCACAGATCATTTCTCTAAGTAAAACTGTGTTTCCTTGTTCACATCAAAGTTTTTGCAATTCTTCCTTCAAATTTGGAAGGGCACTAACTAAAAGGCCAAAGACAAACTAAGCCTGGAGCTCGGAAAAGCTTGCAAGTTTTTCCAGGAGATTTCAGGAAGACCCTCTGGTGACTGCCCACCCCAGCAAGCCCCAGCAGCACAGGTGAAGGCTCAGGACCAGGGATGGCACTGAACACTCACACAGGCTCCTACCAGAGCCACGGGCACGGGGTAACTCTCAGGGTAAGCCAGCAGTTACTCTTCTGATTTACATCATGACAATGAGGAGACATAATAGAGGCACACTGGCAAGATCAGCCAAAACCCAAATGAAAACGTTTATTCGAAGTAAGTACCTCAGTACCACAGATAAATAAATTCGAGAAAGACCACTGCCAACAGGTAAACTGCTCCAGCAAGCCGGTTCCGAAACCAAGATGAGCGTTAAAGATTACGTTCCTCCCCGCTGCAGAGAACCCTTTGGCAAAGGCTCCCCGGGAGGGCACCGAGGGACCCCCTGCCCTCACAGCCCCGCGCCTCAGACCCCCGGGAGCGGCCGCGGCCGGGCCGCGCTGAGCACCGCGGGGCGCTCGCCCTCAGGGACCCCTCCGAGGGCGAGCGGGGGAGCGGGGCCCCGGCAGCGCCCACAGCCCTACCCCACCTCAGGGGCAGAAGAAACGGGGGCACGGCGCAGCCTCCCCCCGCTCGGCCGGGCGGCGGGAACGGGCCGGGCCGCAGCCCCCTCCCGCCCTCACGCGCTCCCTCACTCACCCGTCGCGGGCGGCGGCGCGCGCCCCGCTTGGATCTCCCTCCTCGCCCCGGCGCCGAGATCTCACGGGAACTCGCGCCAGCTCTCGCGAGAACAGCGGCCCGGGCCGCCGTAACGACGGGACTAGGCGCGCACGCCCGCCGCGCCGTACCGTAATGCCCCGCCTCGGTGCGAAGCGCCTTCCAGTTCGGCCTCCCCCCGCCGCCTCTCCGCAACCCACCCCGCCAAAACCGCACTGTCCCCCGCTGCAACCCGGGACGGAGCCGCAACGCTCCTGCCCGCGCATCGGCCGTCCTGCCCCACCGCCACTGCAGCCGGAGGAGCCAGCCCCAGCTCCCGCTGCGACTCGCAGGCAGCAGTTTTCCCAGCAGCGCACACCAACGTTATTTTTTCCCCTTCCCAAACACACAAAGCAACACTCAACGCCCCGGTTCAGGCTGTTGGGCTGACGCTTCCGCACACACCGTTCAGTCTGGAGATCCAGCAGTTTCAAGCAGTTAATAGCTGATAAATCTGTAAGTCACCCCAAATAAAACATTTATAAGGAGAAAGACCTGGAAGCCTGAAAAAGTCAGTGCTGCCAGCCCATCTTACAACTCATGCCACAGTCGGTCTGATAAAAGCACTATTTAATGTAAAAGTTGTCACTTCCAGATAAGGCAGTGGCTAAATTTATTTTTCCAAACAGAATTCTAGCAATTCAATCAGTAATTCTCCGTGTCTAGGATCCAGGGAACATGTTGCCATTTCACCTAGAGAAACATCATTGCTCAAATACAAAACATTAGTGAAAACACAGGGGAAATTATCTTCTCAGTAGCAATGACCCTGCCCTCCTGTCATTTACGGGATTTATGAGTACCATGAAGTAGCAATTTCTAAATATAACCTGTCTTTAGAAAATGCAGTAGAGCCATCAGGCTGAATATTCCAGAGTCACGTCGCATACCCCGAGCGGCTGCCTTACAGATCGTACATGAGACAATGCAGATCCCGACACACATAAAAACGTTACCTATTTTTACATGTGCTAATAAATTGCACCAGCTTTTAAGAAAGATGAAGAGGCAACAAATTGGCTTAAACTCCCCTCACTGTCCCCTCTCATTCTGACAACCACCTTGATGGTTAGTCTCATATATGACATTAATAATGCAATGATTTTCAAGCATACATTAAAAACTCATATAATCACTGTTCTATTTTCATTTCCATTATGCCAGCCCCACAGGTTGCCTTTCAGATTATTCCTCTCCATACCCAACACTTTTCTCCACAGGTAAGAAGCTAGAATGGATGTCTCTGCTTGTATAGTTAGTGGATAAACTCAGTAGGACACCACCCTGGTTTATTTTTGTATTTGAAAAGCATGATGTACTTCATCAGAATTGCGTCAGATTTTCCCAGGGATGGGGGGATTTATTCTTTAAACACATGCCAAATTCAGATTTCCAATCAATGTTTGATCACCTGTTACGATAACCTGCTGTTCTCAGCCTTCATTTCCCTTTGTACAGTCTTGCCAAATAATAAGATTCAGCAGAGTCCTTGCGGCTGGCATGAGGCTTTATAGTTCTCACGTCTTGGAACTGCTCCTTCAGTCTGTTTTGCAGAAGATGTGACTCGTATCCATCCCAGAATTTACAAAGCATTGTTCCTTTTGGCTTTAAAATACTTTGGGACAGATTCAGCAGGCCTAAACACAGATTGATCTGCTTCTGATGATCCAGTTCTTTAATGCCTGTCGCATTAGGTGCCATGTCGCTTAAGATAACATCTACTTTCTCTGCAGGAAGCAGGCTCTGAATCGACCTCAGCGTGCTTGGGTCTGCAATGTCAGCCTCTGACAGGAACACTGCTCCTTCCAGAGGAGAAATCCGCAGGAGGTCAACACCAAGGACAAAGCCGGTGGGGACAGCAGGATCTAGATTATAAAAATGAATGACACACTGAACACTCATAGTGGTTGCAAACAACCTGCATATGCATGAGTGCCACGTTAGTCAATAAACAAAAGACGTATCACCTGCCATGTCTGGTCGTCTCGTCCTTTGAGAGTTTGCTGTGTGCATCGGATGGATGGTTTGCTCTAAGCTAATCCATTCAAGACATGAAAACTCAGTTACTTTGGATAAGCAAGGGGTATTTTTCTTGGTTTTCTTCTGCTCTTTCAAGACTGACAGTCCAGATATCCTGGACAATAGTACGGATGATAACACCTTACCTTGTAAATATAAATGGCGTAACACACATAAAATGGACGTAGTGGTTACTACCATTTTTCAAGAAGGGAAATAAAAATTCAGAAAACCCAAGTTACCTGCTGGAGGCCACACCAATTTCAGAACGCAATGAAGGGATCTTCCCCACAACAGTTAATCAGAACACCAGCACCACATGGCAAGTTTTTATTTCGCAAATATGATTTCTCCAGATGATACAAAGAGTCACTATTCACTGCCACACAGGCACACACCTTCAGGCTTCTATCGGTGACTGGCATTTGCCAGTACCCATGCCCTTCCCCACACCACCACCACACAGCTGAACCTTCTCACACACTTCAAGATGAGCATCATCCCCATCTTGCCTGCCAAAAACATGCGCTTACCAGTACCTAAGGCGTTGACCCTCTGTACCGCAACCTGGCTCCAAGCACCAGGTGCTGCTCCACAGTCAAGAACAGAAAGCCCCGGACGAAGAATATGAAGCTTGTCATCAATTTCCAGTAACTTGAACGCACTTCGGCAACGGTAATGCTGCTGCTTCGCTGCCTTGACAAAGGGGTCCCTCAAATGCCGCTGCAACCACCTGTGCTCAGTCCCAGATTTCTTCTGAAACCTCCCCGTGGTGTGTAGACATTTGCTCACCAAACGCCTACAGCTGCCCGGGATGAAAGGCAAGAGAATCAGTTAGTACATAACTAACTCCATAGTACTTAATTCTAACATCGAATACAGCTCCTCCCAGGCTGAAAAAAAAAAAAAAAAGCCGGCAAATTGAGTCTTGGCACCTTTAGCTACCAGGTCTACCCACAAGAGAAGGGCCGTGTTTGATTGCGGCCTCACGGGTGGAACCTGAGGAGAGGCGGGAAGGAGGGAGGGCCGCGCTCCGCCGCCGGCGGCGCAACATGGCAAAGGGACCCCAGCAAGGGCCAGGGCGGCCTCCATCAGCCCCTCAGGGGAAGCAGGGCCACCCCAGCTCCCGGAGGCTCCGTCCCGGCTGCGGCCACGCTGCTACCGTCGCTTTCCAGGTAATGAACCTCGTTCCAGCATTCCCGACAAACCCAAATGGCCCGTTACCCGTTCCTGACAAAAACTTCAGGCGCCGGGACTACGGCCGCACCTCGCCGGGGCCGCCCCACCGACCCCCGGTTCAGGGTGGGACCCGGCGGCCCGGCGCGGCGCCTGGGATCCCCTCAGCGGCCCCGCCACGCACCTGCCAGCGGCGGCGCCCCCCCACCACGCCATGGCGGCCGCCTCAGCCCGCCCTCGTCCCTCATGGCGGCCGGGGGCGGGCCGGGAGCGGCGGCGGCGCGGGAAGGGCCGGGCCGGTGCTGAGGGGAAGAGGCGGCGGCAGGCGGGAAAGGCGGGCGTTGGGCAGAGGTGCTGGGGGGTCTCGGCTTACGGTTTGGGGAAGGGCTGCGGGGGGGTCAGGGGTTTGGGGGGAAGGCTGTTGGGGGCAAGGGATTTGGGAAGGGGGAGCAGCGGAGCAAGGGTCGGTGGGAAGCGCTAGAGGAATAGGCGCTGGGGGACCAAGGTCTGGGCCGGGGGTGGCGGGCACCAGGCATTTATGGAGGGGGTGCTGAGGGGCTGTCTGCGCCCCCTGGGCCGGGGGAGCGGCCCGGCCTCCCCGCTGAGGGTGCCGGGGCCCTGGTGCAGCTCCTCGCCTCTCGCCCAGGAGCCATGTGCACGACCAGGCTCTTCACCCTGGTGCTGGTGGTGCAGCCGCCCCGCGTCCTGCTGGGCATGAAGAAGCGGGGCTTTGGCGCCGGGCTGTGGAACGGCTTCGGGGGCAAGGTGCAGCCGGGGGAGAGCATCGAGGAGGCTGCTCGCAGGTGAGGCCTGGCCCGGCTCGGCCACTGCCCCGGGCAGAGGCAAGTGTTGGGGCACAGCTTGGGCCCTGGAGGCGTTAGACCCTTTGTGGTGGGCTGCAGGTGGGGTTACCGCAGCTCAGCTGAGCAATAACACCCTCCTCATAGCGTAACCAGTGTGTTACCCACCTGCGCAGTAATGAGCGTCCTCTGAACAGAGAAAATCACCTGCTGCACAGGTGATGAGGGTTCATCCAAATGCACAAAGAAACAGGATTGCTCCCCGCTGCCTGTCATCTGCAAACCTTTAATTATCGTCCAGTCCCTAACTGGAAGTTACCAAGTGTCCTCCTTCCCATCTCCTGGACTCTGATTTAAACTGAGACTTGTTCTTCTAGTAGTGGACAGAGGTTCTTGCACTGTTCAGAAAGGTGTAGAGTTGAATTACAGCTACATAGCAGAATTGCAGCTTATGCAAGTGTACCACCTATCACTTAAATTTTGAAGCTGTTTATTGTTTAAATTTGGAAGCTGTTGAGCAGTTGCAACTTTGCAGTAGCATTTGTAGTACTGTGTGAAAACAGTGACGGAATAGTAGAAATTCTCAGGGGTCTTTTATGAAAGGCAGCATGGAAATTTATTACTTGATTGCATGGTGACATTTTTAAGCGTAATGCTGAGTTAGGGAATTGCGTTCCATCAGTACAGAGGTACAGTACCGTTTTTTTAAGCTTTTAGTACTGATTTCTTGAAGTTCTTCTGCCTAGTCATTAAAATGAAATAGCAGATCACAGCTGAACTGTGAAATGCCTTTAAAAATTAGGTACCTCACTCTTTTACCTGAATGCTGCTGATACAAAGCTTCACTTTGCCACCTCCTTACCTTCTGATACATGCCCAGAATTGCCCTCGCACCTGCAGGAAGATCAATGTTGGTGTGCTAACAGCTTTTGCCCTGAACCGTCTCCTCAGCTGTGCTGGTGCAACCACCGGGGTTCTGTGGTGAGCACATCCAGGGGACGGAAGGACCCTCTGTGCAGATGCGCACCCAGCAGTGCACGGTGTTAACGTACCATGTAACGTACATGCTTACATCATGGTTGGTTGTGTAATTTACCAACCCTGAGTGGAAGGAGGGAGATCAGTTTTGTTACTTAAAGCAAGTCTTCATTTGCTAGGCTTACACTGCTGCTGACTGTGCTGTAAAGCTAATGATTTAACTTAGCATTTGATCTCCTAGGTGCGTGTTTGTCTGTGCTAGCCCAGAGTTAGAAACTGGAGCTTTAGTCCATTTGAAATGTTAAGTGATAATAGTTTCAATTTAAGTGCAATGTGCCACAGCACAGCCACCACCTGCTGCTGTGGACCAGTCCAATCCTCATCCCTTTCAACACAGCTGGTAGGAGTCTCCTGCAGAATGACACAACTGATTCCCACTGAGGTCAGCTGGGCAGGAAGCAGTCGCCAGAGCCAGGGCCAGCTAGACACACAGCCCACCTTCCTGGTGGACCACCGCTGTTGCAGTGCTGCCTCAGGGTGCAGCTCTTCTCCAGGAAGTGTCACACAGTCCAAATCAAACTGAACTTGCACCACCTCTGCTCTGTATTCGGAGCTGAGGTGTTAGGCTGTGGTTCCGTGTTGCACTGCCTCAGTTGGGTTTGCAGCAGCATAAGGTGAAGTGTCCTCACAGCACAGATAGTTAAATATTCAACTGAAACATGAACAAGTTTCCCATATTGGTAAGATTTCCATCCTCTGCTGGATACACCACATTCCTGTGAGCACCTGGGCACCCGCAGCTCCTCAGTGGCACACCTTGTGTGGCAGCATTTAGCTAGTTCATTATTTCTAGCTTTCTACCCATAATGTTTCCATTTCCTATATATGGAGCCAAACAGCTGACAGATAAATTGCTTGGAGAATAATAGCAGTGTTGTGCTTTGTTGTTCAGTTATCGCAGCCTGTAAAATGAGGCTTTTAGATTTGTTGCTGGAAAACTGCTTCCACTTTTGACATAGATTCTCAGGAAGATTAAGCTGGGATGTAATTTTGAAGGATGGGATCCATGAAATTGATGCCAAAGAAAGCTGGAGCCTTAAAGATCATTTCCATTACATTTTAAAATTGTTACTGCCAAATATGCAACAACATTAATTATTAACCTCAGCTGAAGATACACTGTTTCAAAGTATTCCTGATTTTTGTACATTAGAAAAACCATGACTAACTTCAAGCTGTGCTGATTCTGTTGGAGGTAGGTAAAAATAAAAAAAGCCCTAAGTGTGTAGTGGTAAACAGCGCAAGTAATTGAATGTGCTTCGGGTAGCTGTGCAAGGTGATGCATGGAAAAGCGCTGTCCGGCAAGTCTCTAAAAGTGCTCTCGGAAGTCTTGCCTTCTAGCCTCTCTTTATGCTAACTGTACTTCCAAGGAGCAGAAATAGCAAGTTTACACAATTAATTTGTATTTTTTATATGGCATTTGAATCTGAGACTGTATTCCTAACATTCTGTGTGCAAATGATTTTATGTAGTGTGTAGTGTTATTTAAATAAGCTTCAGTTAGCCTCAGTAGCCAATTTTGTAACAAGTATAGGTAGATGCTCTAGTAGTTACGACCTGCTTCCCCACAATTCTAAAAGCTTTAGCTTGAAGTTGGCAAAACCTTTTGCCTGTGCAAGTGAAGTGCATCTCCGAGCTCTTAAGCCACATCCAGCTACAGTCATATGAGGGTTAGCCTGCTTCACACTTATCTCAGAAAGGATTGCCACATTGCAAGGAATGTAAATTATACTAAACAATCAATTTTCCTGAATCTTCCCCTTCCAACATATTTTCCTACCAGCCTTTAGGAGCTTGAGGTAACATACAAGCCCATCTGACCTGGCTCCAGTGTGATGTAAGCAGGTTCATAGTTTGGTGCAAGCCGGAACTCTGCTGTGCCTGGCTCTGTTTTACAGGTGCAGCTTTCACCTTTAGTTCGCTTGAAGTGTTTTGAATCTCTGAGTAAAGCTAATGACTGCCTTTTTGTTCTCCCACTGCTCGCTTTCATGTCAAGAGGTCTATGTCTTGTCCTACAGGGAGCTCCTGGAGGAGAGTGGACTGACTGTGGACACCTTGCAGAAGATGGGTCAGATCACGTTTGAGTTTGTGGGCAACCCTGAACTCATGGATGTTCACATTTTCCGGGCAGATCATTTTCATGGAGAGCCAACAGAAAGTGACGGTAGGTAGGTAGCGGAGGGGAAGGAAGGATGTGCATTCTTTTCAGAGACAGTATTGCTCTTAAGAAACGCAGAACTACTCATACCAAAATCCCTTTGAGAAGGGAGGAGCTGGGCTCTAGAGGGAAGCTGCTTGTTGACAGGTATTCCAAGTCTAGGCAGAAAAAAAAAAAACAGGAGAAAGGCTCATGCAAAATTCTTCTGTTTTCTCCCACCAGAAATGCGCCCACAGTGGTTTCAGCTGGATGAGGTGCCATTCAAGCACATGTGGGCAGATGATATCTATTGGTTTCCCCTGGTGCTTCAGAAAAAGTTGTTTCGTGGCTATTTTAAGTTCCAGGGACAAGACACTATCCTGGAGCACACCCTGAAAGAAGTGGAGGAAGTTTAAGAAAACGGAAGTATCCAGCCCACATGCTGCTGCCCACATTGGGCTAGGACACCATGAGTACTACTTACAAGGGTCTCCTTTCTCAACTCTCCAGCAAAGGAGACTTATTTGCCAGGCCACTGGGAAGTAAGGAAAACAAGGGGGTTTCCCGAGAGCAGAAATACAAGTAACGAGATTTTCCATGTTGTGAAGTCCCTGGCTGTGGTAGACTTCAGTGGTTATGCATTGCAGCTATTAAAAACTTAAGTGTTAACCCTTCACAGGTGGCTGACTTTTTAGGTTTTTCCCTTGTAGCTGGAAGTGTTTTTAAAGATTAAAAATACTTTTTCAGTAGAAGCATGTGGTGTTCTGTTTTAAGCAGCTGGCTACCTTCTAGACTGTTTAAGGGCCTTTCAGAAGTTGGCTTTCTTTCACAGAAACATTAAGTGGACTGTGATGCAGCACAATCAATTATCTTCTCTGCCAGTTTCTATACAGTTCCCTATTCAGCATTACTTTCAGGGCCAAGGTGAGGCTTGACCAGTGCTGTGAAAGCCTTTAAAAAAGTTGAGGTAGAGATTCCTTCAGGATGCTCCAGCTGAACACAATGTAAGGTTGTAGGAGTTAAGAAAACAAAAGTCAGTGGTAGATGTACAGCCCTACTCAAGCCCTGCTTTCGCTCTTGCAGATCCTGTCCTGACCTTGAACCATTTTGAGCATTTCAGGTAAAAATACTTTGAACAAAATCAACTTTCAGCAAGTCCATGCTGCAAAGTGCCACCACGTATAGCTGCAAGCTTTGTCACGTGTTGGTAGCAGGTGACCTGTTCAGCATTCAGGTCAGCCCAACACAGCACACTGGGCAGCAAAAGCTTAATCAAACTGTTAGAAATAACACATCACATATGTAACTTCTTACACAAGTTTTGTTTTTTTTTTCTTTGTTTTAAACACTTTTACAAACACATAAAACACTTACAGATAGAATCTTGGAATGTAATATAGGATCTGTAAACATTTCCAGTCTACCAGTTGTAGTAATAGTTCTTTAATTCCTGCATTTGGATAAAGTGCTTCATACATAAGGCTATTTGAGCAAAGCAAAGATACAGGATATTCCAGGCAGGCAAAATTCACACCCTCTGAACAAGATAGTTTCTTCTTGTCTCCCTCCAGCAGTTCTGAATAATTTATACCACTCAAAAATGCCCCTCTTCATATGCTCAGTAAGCCACAGCTCAGACTTCAAGCTAACACCTTAGAATCTTTCTTTTCCTTTTGTGCTGCTTAGGGGTTTTGATACTCACCTCTGCTTCTGACATAGCAGTAAGGGTTTCTGGCTTCAAGGCAAGTAGAGGAGAGAAAATAAGCACAAGGGGATAGGTAGCTTGTAACAGGGCGTAAGAGCTTACTGTGTGGTAGGAAAATGAATGACTGGCAGCCGATACCTGTTTCATTATCTTGATCTATTTCCTGGTAGAAACTGTAAATTGCATGGTGAGGGAGCAAATTACCTTCTGTTCCTCCAGGAGTTCAGGCAGAAAAAGAACAAGTGCGGCTCAGGCTTGCACTTCTGTTTGCTATCCCCTCTTCTGCAGTCACTTCAATCCCTTTATGAAGATGCTTTCACCAGCACTGACTTCTAGCTTGTGTCAGAGTAGTGAACCTGCTGCAGCTATGGAGATTGGCATGTTTTAAGTAAGTTCTGTCCCCAGCTGGTGATCTTTGTCTTTTAGGAAACAGCTCAAACTGGAAATTGTAAATTAGCCTGTTACAAAGTGCAGGAATTACACCCTTGCATTAGCAAAGTAGAAGAGTAAAAGCACTGGGATGCAGCAAGGCACTGTTGAAAATATGTTACAACTTAGGAGAAGCAACTTGTAAGGAAGATGGAAGGAGAGAGAAAGAAGGATCAAAAATTAAGGTTGTACTGTAAATATAGTTTGGAAAGCCTTTCAACACACAATACTGGTCAAAAAGCCTGTATATTGCTACTTTACAGCTTGAAGCAGAGGAGATCTCAGGAGTGACAAAAGCATATAGCCCTTTTGATAAAATAATTTTCAGGCAAAGTTCAGGTTCTCGGCTGTTTAGTGCCCAGGTATGTCCATGACAGATTTGACACTGACAGAACAATTCGAGGCCTTTTCTACCATTACTATTTTGCACACATGAAAGTCCCCGTGACCTTAAGCAATACACAGAAAGCTTCCATTCAAGAAGGCACATTAACTCTTTGGCGCTACATCTTGGAGGAGCATCAGTTCTTGGATAGGCAGCACGCACTCTTCAATTGGTCTTCTGGTTTGCTTAGTGTTTATTGCAGTCTACCCAGCCACCAGCAACGGAACCAGCTCGCATTAAATCTTGTTCTCACCCTTGCGTATAGCTAGGCTGTTCGCTGCAGAAGGCAATAGCATGGAGGTAACTAGAACTGTTTCCCCTACACTGACTAGGGGAGACTGACAACTGAAGTCATCTCGATTGATTCCCTGCTGCTTTCCTCTAGAGGAAGGAAGCTGTACTTGATGCTGCTCTCCGAGTCTTGACAGATCCCTACACTAAACAGAACAAAAACACTAAGGAAATCCCTCACATATGGAGGTAAATATCACAGTGCTATTTGCACACTGACTAGTCTCCCAAAAATAACGTTTGCAAACTACTGGTTGTGTGAAATAGCACATCCATGTACTTAGGAATGAGACAGAAGCTTGACAGTTCAGTATGAAATGAACTCTGAAAGTGCTGTTAGCTGTATCAGCTTTGAGAATACTAGGCCTCCGTTCTCAAAATACTACTTGAACAGAGTAAAACCAAGACAAGAAAACCTCATCCCCAAAACTGCTCTCCTCAAAGAGGCAAGGGCTGACAACAGAGGAATGGGTGTTCTCTCAAAACAACATAATTCCAGTTTCTTATAGGTCATGTGGTCTCTGTTTATCGTTGTTAGTCTCCGCATTTGGACTGCAGAATTCTTGCTTTGAAGCAGAACAGGAAAGAGGAGTTAGTTTAAAGCCCAAATGTGGTTTTGGTGTTTTTCTGGTTTTTTGTTTTTAAATAAAGCCCAAAACTGAAACTTTTTTTCTACATGTGAGAAGTACGAAGTTCCATTCGGGCTAATGCTTTGCAAATGCTCCTACAGAACATAGCCCAGTCACCTACCCCAGCCAGACAAACTACACAGAAGATCCATCATACAGATACCAGATCCTGCCCTAAAACATAACAGTATTTTCAGTCTGACTGTTCCCTCATTTAGCCTTGCTTGCCTGATGTGGTGAGGATGGGTACCAAGACTAACCAAGTGACAGGCCATAACCAGTCAGCACCTTCTAAAGGTGCTAGGAGCAAAGAGCATTTAAAAACAGGGCGACACGCTTTCCACACCACAAACTATCTTCCTAATCAAGACAAGGTCAGGCAGAAAAACCTTTTGTGCCGTTCTTGAGACAGTATCTTGTTACTGCACTGTAGAAACATCTCCCTCCCCAGCCAGTTTGCTCTTGAGCTTGTGAGCAGAATCTCTTCTGCATCGCTTTGGAAATCTTCAGGAGAGAGAATCAGATCTGTCGCAGCCATTTGCAGTTAATCTCTCTCGCTGGACAAGGCCAATACACAGTGAGGCAAGACTCAGAAGAGAGTTAACGTTTAAATTGCTATAAGAAGCTCTTAATAATACATTCTCAGCAAGGCTGTTAAACAAGATACCCTACATACTCTTCAAGGCTCAGCACCCAAGAAATTCACCCACATAAATGCACGTTACCACATTTTGAAGGGTATGTGTAATGGTTATGACAGTCTCATGAAACTGGGCAAGAAACTTCTTATCTTGTTCCTAGCTGAAGGAACTAACCCATAATTTTCACCTGGACTAAGAGCAGCTTCATGCTGCATTGAATTTTCTAAATTAAAAAGAAAAAAGCTTTTGTGATTGGATGATTTAAATATATTTCCTGCTAATAGGGAAGTTCCTCAATGGGAAAATACTGTAATGGTTCCAGTTTGACAGTGAGCACTCATCCTTGTTAACATGCTTCCTTTTTACCCGCTCAAAGAAAACGCTAAGAAGCCAAGTCTCAAATTCCCCTTTGGCAGCTATTTCGACCCCAGAGAAGTTAAGTTCAGGGGGGTCTGTTCACGCAGAGTTTTGCTGCATACACTTGCAGTTCTCTTGTTATCGGCTTCTCTGGAGGATATGCACAATTTCCCCTAAGGTAACAAAACATGCAAGTTCTCCTCCCCCTACCCTTTACCTCTAAGGGAAAGTCACCAGAGATACAAAGTGAAATATGGACAATGTTTAGTCCCTTTATCAGAGTCACAAATTGTTCTGAAAACCCCATTACCAAGGACCCTGCTATTTTGAGTTAGAGAACGGTCACTTCATTGTCTTCCCTCCTTCACAAACACACTCCAATGCTACCCACAGCCAGAAAAAAGAATGACAGTAACATCCTGATAAGTACTGATGAACTTTATCAGCATTGTGTCCCAGCCTGCTGGTGTAACAGGATACTTCACCTGATACTAGACCAAAGAAAACACCAGCCTTAGGCTCAGCAGCTCTCCAATAGTCCTGAACAGCTACTCAACAGATGGATGTCAAAACCCCCAGAAGAAAATAAACAAGCTACCTTGTAGCTGTTCTGCTCGTATAGTGGCAGTGGTTTACAATTAAGCAGTGTTTTATTCAATTATTTTCTCATTTATGCCAGGCAAACTCCTCTGAGTTCCTGAACCGAGTTGTCTTTGGCCCCAAACTGGAAAATACAAGCAAGTGCCTAGGCTGTCCTGCCACTGTGAACTGAAACACGCCGACAGCACAGTCCGCCTAGCCCTGCTGGGAAAATTACCATCACACAGCAGCGCTGACCCCTGCCCAGCTGGGTTACGAATCCAACCACACCATTCATGTATTCTGTGCTAAGGTCTAGCAGGAAGAAATCAAATCCATACACCTATCAATGAGGTGGGGGATGGCTTTCAGCTTTCCTTATGCACGCATGTCCCTAACACAGGATCTCCCTAGCTTAAAAGGCAATCCATCTCTACTACAAACAAGTGCTTCAGATATCCTGTTCATCTCAGCACTTCAGAGATGTGTCAGCGTGTGTGCAGATAAACATCCAAGGACTGTTAGTACAAGATGCAGAGGCATCAGCTACAACACCGCAGCACTCACTGCACCAGGTCACATCCTGACCCCATGAAGAGCGTCTGCAGGATGAACATCAGCTCTGCCCTAGAGTATTTAAAAATTAAGAGATTGTCTTTATATCTGTATGTTCTGCCCCAAATCCAGTCTGTCTAAATCAGAGAGCAGCTCAAAGCAGCAGTATTTAAAAAAAAAAAAAAAAAAAAAAAAGCTGTTTGGAGGATTCATTCTAACATTTGGAGGTAGAGGTCCCACCCCTTCATTGACTGCACTTCTTGCTCCATGCTAGATGCTCAGAGCATTAATTGGAGAAGAAGTTTCCCTCTGGAGGTGACAATGGTGGAGTTGGCATACTGCTAGATCCCACGAAGAGGCAGCTTAGCTTCGGCTTCAATTCATTCCAAACTTTACTCATCTGTGAGTAGAAAATGAGGGAAGACAGGTATGACAACACAGAAGGCCATCATCTCACCACACCATTTTAGCAGTAGTTTCAGTGTATTCAAAAACACAACACAAATTTGCTGAAGTGCTTTGGGAAAGTCCAGTGGACCCAGATTGTCCCTTTCAGACTGGTGCTACAATGCAGTGCTCTGAACGTTTTACTGAGCATGCATGGAAAGGAATTTCCCATACCTTGGTCAAGCTCCTTCACTGAAGGGAAAGAAGGGAGCTGAAGGGGAAGAGACTTTTCTAATATAATGAACGTAAGAAAGTCTATATATGGGGAATGCTGAAGGTCCTATTTAGGGGTTAATAAAAGGGAGCTCTTGAATTTCCAGCAAAACCCAGGAAGCTGTTCCTTGTCCTATAATTCCTGTGCAGCGTAACAAAAAACAGATTCACCTAGCAAACGCATTCAAATTCTCATTTGTAATTTGGGAAAAAGAATACAGTCCAGAAGAACTCACCTCTTTGTGACCCTGGATCTGGGAGTTGACAAAGGCCCCCAAAATGTGAGACGTGAGAGGCAGATAGATGTGGATAAGCTGTGTCTCCTGATGCAGGCAATAGAGAGAGAAGTAATTCCGCAGCTCCATGGTTAGGATAGCATTTTCTTGCTGAAAGAACAGAAACTCTGTGAAATATGTTGCCAGGAAGAGGGTGCCAAGGAGGTTCACTTGCAGCAGGAGAAAACAGCATTCCTCACCATACTAGCAATTCAAGCACATACCAAACCCCTAAACAAGCAGTTCCTGAACCCATTTGATATGGCAACAACTGCACTTCCCATCCTGCAGACTATTGCTTTCCACAGCTCCTGCAAATGACATGTTGCCAAAGAGCCAGTAGTAGTAAGTGTTGCGGAAAACAAACGCATTTTCCGTGCAGCACAGCAGGTAGCTCAAATTACCCAAAGCACAGGTTACCCTTTCAGTCTAATGGCTTTCTGCAAATACGGCCGAGCTACACAGTGGCACCATTACAGGAGTCCAGTACTGCCCTTTGCTCTCCCAGGCACCTGCCCTACCTCCACAATCCGAGACTCCAATTGCTCCACAGATTCTGGTTCTTTGTTCTGCACAGTGGCACTCATCATCTGCTTCTTCATCATGCTGTACTTATGCAAGGCTCGCTGGTGCTTGTGCAATACCCCCTTCTCATGTCTTTCACACAGGTCCTTTACAGGAAAAGGAAAAAAAGAGGTACATAGTGGAAGCTAAGAGACAGCAAGCACACAAGCCAAGTACGTCAGGAACACAAACGCATAGTCACACTTTACGTAATTTCTATGCTGTCGATTTTTGTTTCTTTGCTTTCAAGAGGGTCAAAAAATGTTGGCAGTTAAGAATTCAAGAAACAAAACTGCTTGGACCCAGACCAGCGAGCTTAAGAGGCAATCTGAAGCATCACTTCTGCCAACATTTTGGATCTTATCAGGCCTCTTATCTCTTGCTTCCTTCTCAATATTAAGTGCTTGCAATTAACTGTGGTAAGAGCTTGCCAGTGTCCTATTTCAATCCAGGCCTGGGAATGGCAGGAGAGGCTGCCACATACAGTTTCAGTAGGTGCTTCTAAAGAAAAGTGCCTTTGACGAGAAGATTAATATTAACAGAAATTCTTTCATTTGTAACTGAGCTCACGCCTCCATGAACAAACCCCTAGTGATCTAATTCACTGCTTTGACTCAAAAGCAGCCAAATCTGAAAAAAAGGTTAGCTGATCCATATAGTTCAAGCAGTCATATTTTTAAATTCCTTACAGCATTTGCTGTTTGCAAGTTCTTGTCACCAGATGAGCTGATCAGTAAGGCTACAGAGCTAGCTACGGCCAACAGCCACTCCCCTCCCTCTGCCAGATGCCCAGTTTGCCTCTGAACTGGCCTCCCAGACAGTTTTCCATCCAGTTGGCGTTACACCCTCTAAAAAGCACAAGCTTGCTCTAAACAACTTTCTCATTGGCAGAAGAACAGCAGAGCTCACTTTATAGGACTGGAGTAAATCCAGGAAAAGGTTCAGCTTCTCCACCACATCATTCTCTTCCTGTTTACCCTAGAAAACAAGGAAAAAAGTACATTTTATGTAAGCCTGGCAAGAATCAACATCACAGTTCACATCCTTACACCGTGCAAGCCCTCCACTGTATTCTCAAGGGCATATCAACACTTACACAAGCACATCAAAAATCTTTCAGATTGCACTGGCATGTTAAGTCTTCAGCAAGCAGAACAAAGATCTGACTGGAGCAGGAACAGCTTTTCCAACTGACTGATCATTCTAACAAGAAGAGTTAGTTTCACAGTCCTGTGTGTCAGTTCTTTTGGCTCACTCTGCCTGGAATTTCTTGCTTTTGCAGATTCCTCCAATCTTTCATCTTGTAGTTATCTTACCAGATAACTAGTCCATTAAAGTTATAAATACCTGCATGTTCCCCATAACAGTTCATGCATCAGAAGTCAGAGATGAGACACCAAGCCAAATTTCACTACTTGTTTTTTTTATTTTACAAAATCTGTCTTTTCTCCTGTATCAAAAGAGCTCTCCAGAGCATAAACTCTGGAGAAAAAGACCTGGTCTGACGGATCTATAAAAGCATGCTGAGTATTTTAACACAATGAGATGAAGTGAAGAAGAAACTATCACTATTACTTTTCCTTTCCAGACTGTCATGTTCTCACATTATTTTAACAGTCATTATCACACTGCACACTTACACAGGAACATGATGCTTCTGTCTGAAAGACTCCCATGTAATGTTTAAGAACATGAATGCCAAAATTTGATTCAGAAATTAGTTCTTTCAGATTCTCTGTAGCAGATTAATAAAACAGAATGCAGGACTTCTGGACAGCTCAGTACAGTAGTACAACTTAACCTGTCCAATAACCATTTGGAATAAAAATAGAAAGCAGGCTTTTCCCTCCTTTCCCTTGCCCATTATATTTTTTCCCCAACTTAAACACAGTCCAGGTTCTTCATTTGAAGAATGAACAAGCTTGAACAAGCGGGCTGGTGGCAGAGGATGTGAGTTTGGACTACTATTTTCCTTTCAACTCTTTAGAGTGCCTATGTCCAACAGAGCTCGTGATTCAAGATGAAAGACAGCAATGTGCTCGCTTTGTTTTACAAAAAGAAGGAAAAAAAAGGAAAAAGTAAAGAACTCACCTGCTGCACAGCTTTATCTGCCAGAAGTGCAAATTCAACAGACAGACCCTTCAAGGCTTGTTTCAGGGTCCCCCATGTGCTATTATTCAATGCAGCCCAGGAAGGAAGCGGTGTAGTGTCTGAGCCCAAAGCACTAGGAGGAGATAAGTAGTATTCAAATTTAGGAGACCAATTCCACTAAGCAGGTACACTTATTTGCAGAGAGCCGTTCAGAGTTTAAAATCTGTTTAAATAGCGTGCGGTGCTAAGCTACTACTGCACGATCACAAATACAGAGCTGTGTATATACTGGGGGAAAAACCACTAAAACCAGCACCTGAATGTCAAGGTATTGTATTTTCTTTCCTCTTTCTCTATGGAACATAACCTTAGTGGAAAGCATGCAACTTCTTCTTTTATAGTAGGAAAAATTTTATTATGACCTACAACATACATTGAAATGCCCATTCTTACCAGACCATTTGCAGGTAAACCTTAAAACAGTTTTCAGTTGTGAAAGAACAGCAGAAAAGTTCACAATAGCAAATCCTCTTCCTGCCAACCTACCTTAGCTCCTTTCCAAATATGAGAAGATCTGAGGCATTATCAATGGCTCGAGAAGCTATCCTCTCCGCACGGTCCCGCAGCTTATAGAAGCTATTATAAATATTTCTGATGAGCTCCCTGCTGGCAGCAAACTGGGCTTGTATGTCAGCTGGAAGGAAGTCCTAAGGAAACACAAGAGAGATTAATAGTGGACAAATCAGATGCACATTCACATATGTTAACGGTGGGCATACCATATAGTCAGAAGAGAGACAGGTTTCCCTCTCGCGCACGCTCTCTCATGCCATGCTGTAACAACCCTGAACAGATTAGCTTCACAATTGAGGTGTCCAAGTCAGATGTCATACAAATACTCCTAATTTGCAGAGGCAG
Source organism: Falco punctatus (assembly GCF_963210335.1). Classification (NCBI taxonomy): domain Eukaryota; kingdom Metazoa; phylum Chordata; class Aves; order Falconiformes; family Falconidae; genus Falco; species Falco punctatus. Next base: position 30,665,230 of record NC_137583.1, on the reverse strand, counting down.
AATGAGGTTCAAATACCAGGTGTAGAGATTTGGCAAACTCTGTGATTCTACTATGCAGTTAAAATGGGTTTTGTGAGGTTTCAAGCTCACAGGTTCTGATCTGACGCTACTAGTAACTGCCAGCTCGGCAAAGTCAAGCATGTACTGAAAGTTCAGCTCTTTTTGACCTGTGTATCACTGGTAAAAGCCTGAATTAAGCTCCAGTTGCAAAACCTTCTGCTAGTATTGCAGGAACCTGAACAACAACTTGCTTTAAAATTGCCCAATGAACACAGCGAATGTCTATTTAAAAATCACCACAGCACTAATCACTGGGATAAACAGATATACGGAGAACTTAACTAACTTCTCTATAACAGTCCAAATTACCCTCCCACAGGGAGACAACGACAGACAGAATGAGGGCATGAATACACAGGGAAGACATCAATCTAGATATTAGCTTTTAAATTGTACAGTATGTGAGTGAGTTTGTTATGCAAGTACAAGTAATCGCCAAGAAACATGTTCTGAGCAGGATTCATTATGTAATCTCCATCATATTCATGTACCAGCATTTAGCTAGAAATGTCAGGCCCTTAAGAGGCAAACATTTATTTGATCTTTTTGATAAAAATACAAGTTTTAAAGTCCTTCAAACTTCAGAAACAACTGTCTCCTACCTAAGGTCTCCATCACTCAACAAATGCCATAACTGATCCACCTGGAGGAGAGCACCATTGAAACTGGAACAATATTTTGCAAGAAATTCACATACATACCTTGGCCTGGGTTGCTAATCTGCAAGTCATAAATTCATCTCCTACTCCCTGGACCAACTCTCTTAGCTTATTCTGTACATCCTGGAGAAGATACAGAATCAAATGAGCATGAAAGAACTAAGTAATGCACAGCAGTTCACACAGGTCTAGGACATATAGCAACAATAAGGCACAACTTAGCAGATACAGTTTTACCCAGGTTATATTTAATTTAAGAAAAAGCATTATACATATTCCCCTAAGAACAGTTATCATTTTCAAAATACTGTACTCCTGGCCTTGAGTGAAATTACCTTTCACTTTCCAGCTGTAGAAATACATACTGAGAGAAAATTCTCATCACAAGAAGCAACAATCTGTAGGTCAAAAGCAATTCTGAACTCTGCCCAGCGAAGCAGTTACAGAGATATGCAAACCCAAGGCTATTGCTAACAAGTACTCACTGAGCCACTGAATGACAAGAAGAGTTTCAAGAGCACATCTTCTGAGAAAGGGGGATGTCGAGCCACCAGGTTTATAAAACGCTTCAGCGCTCTCCTCCTAGATTCTATGAATTCTCGATCAGCTACAAGAAGAAACATTAAATTTTAATTGATGCACCGCATCATTATAGCTGCTCAGGAGAAGAAAGCACGCAGTCCAATAATTTCCTTGTACTTATAACCCTTGCTAAAGCACTGCAACAAAACCAAAGAATGGTTGGTTACCTATAGTCTGTCAGCTCCCTAAAACAGAACTTTTGCACTGACCGCCAGAACAAATCCTCCTTCAAGTGGTTCTTTATATCTTACTGAAATCCAGCATACACATCTATGTGTAGTTACTTCCACAGGTGGGTCAGGAAAGCAGGATGAACAACCGAGTCTAAAGCCTGAAGGCTCCACTTACAAACTGTGGGCATACAAAGATTCTTCTTCCTCTGCATCAATTCCACAGGTGGTCCCCAGAGGGGATCTCAGTCTGTTTCGGACTCGTGGGCACAACCCACTGCCTTCTTACCACCGCAAAGATCACTGCCACTTTCAAGGTGATCATCCCACAAATTATTATGGGTTTTTTGCTCACTATTCTGAAAAACTAGCTTCAGTGTGCTGTACCTTCATCTGTCCCTACTCCATGCTTTTAAGCATTTTGGGGCTAGGAGAATAAAGGGTTTTTTTTCAGTTGTCTTTTTCAAGATCAGTACCCATCTTTTTCATACAAGATGTCAAAAAGTACTTTGGAAGACCAGCACAGCAATCTGCAGTATATCCATCCAGAGTCCTTACTCGTCAAACTAAAAAAGTTCCACTCATCGTTCTGAAACAGGAAGAATTTCAATCTGGCCACACTGCAATAAGGCAGTAAATCAAAATTGCTGGAGTTTTTCAGGAAAGATGAACATTTACACTAAAATAAGATTGAAGGGAAAGAATGCAGCACAGAATGAAATTAAAGGAATGCTCTTATCCATGACAACATTCTCATATCATGAATGGGCATTAGTCTTTTGCCTCAGTTTTAAGTTAGGTTTTGCAGCTGTATGGACCCTCTATAACAGGGGTCCTCAAACCTTTTAAACAGGGGGCTGGCGTGTGGATGAAGTGGCAGGGAGTCATCTGCGGCTGCTTGGTTTCCTCCCCCAACCCCCGGTGGCGGGGTGGGGGGGTTCTGTAAATACCGGGGGCTGGATTGAGGACCCTGGGGGGCCGTATCCAGCCCATGGGCCGTAGTTTGAGGACCCCTGCTCTATAACAACCCTTAGTGCAGTATCACCCGTCAAATGATTTTTCTGTCATTAAGGTTGCAGATCTTGATTTTGCTTTGTTCACAGTTTAGCCTACATGAAGATTTCTGATGTCATCTACACACTTCCTACAAGATCTGCCTCAGTTTGCTGCTATCCTCGAATACGAGAAGAGCAGATGACAGATGGATGAAAGCAGACCATCATGAAAATAATAGTGTAACTTAGTAGAGAAGCATACAGAGAATATAAAGTGTGTAGCTTTGCCCATCCAGCTCTGGGTCCACGGAGGCCACAAGAGTCACACACCTATACTAATTCATCAAATCCTGTGCCCTTCAGTTCAATTTGTCAGTCTATTAACCCGTTCAGAAATAATAACTACCCATTCCATTTCCTTTCTCCTGTTCGTAGTTTCTATCAAGACCACTTACACAACTTTTCTATATGCAGAGTCACTGAACTAAAGGCAATCATCACTCTCTGCCTTAACACAGTTTTGGACTGTATTAAGGACTGTACTCCTAGCACAGTTTGGGAACTAATCCTATCCGTTTTTTCTTCAACATACAATATCTGTGGGAAGAAACGCACCAGTGAATGCACAGAAATATCAACACACCAGCAATGCAAGGAAATAACAGTGACTGATGAATGATATATATTGGTAGCTTCCTCCAATCATCCTCTCTCCACTGAGATTAATCAGAGAAGGTGACTTTGCTTACAAGTGTTGCATGAAGTGGAAATTCTGGCTGAGAACACTGAATCAGATCAAATTCAACAGACAGGTTTTTGCAACCCCAGAAAAAAGGTCTTCACAATTTATGTTCCATCATAAGAATATATGAACAGTGAAGCTTTTCAGCACTGTTACTTTTCTTTGTTCCCATTCACTACACACCCAGCTCTGCGCACTGTTTACTAATTCCCCTTTACTGCAGCAATACATGGACTCCTTGACTAACATTGATTGTTTATTGAAACAAGGTAAGTTTAGCAGCATGAGTGGAAGACCAGACAGTGAAAGGCTTGTTCTTTCACAGATAAAGTATAAAGCAAGACAGGATTTTTTACAGTTATGCAACATTTGAAATAATAGATGTTTAAAACCAGTATCAATATTTCAGATTACTGAAAAAACACACCTGAAGGAGCTTTAACATGCTTTCAAGTCTTGAGATACTTCATTGGTTCCTATTCTAACAGCTAAAATATACTTGAGTGAACTGACACTCTGATTCCAGCCTCAGTTTTTAGCTTCTGGTTATCCTAAGCCAATCAACAAGCTCATTTTAGAACAGGAAAACCAGGAGTTTGATCGCTCTTTTAAGGCAGTCGGTTCATCTGCCAGGTGCCTTTTTACACATAAATTGAGAAAGCGTAATTCCACAGCCTGCATGGTAAGGCTGCTGTGCAAGGTGATACTGTTACAGGCAGTGCTGAAGCTGTTCACTTCTCACCACTGTTCACTAGTCCTTTTTAGGCGTGTGTGAGGTCAAAACCCGACATTAACTCAACAGGATCAAGTAGGCTCTCACTGGAGAAGCAATTTTGTTGGTTTTACACAATCAGCTCCTCTGCAGTTTTAGGCCTTTTCATATAGATTTTTAATATTTTTTTTAATCTCTATTTTCTGTTGCTATAGAAAAACAAGGAGATTTCCACAAATCTTTTCTATTCTGAACACTTCACAAAACAACATGCTACAATACATACTACAGCTGTTCAACAGTATGGTAGCAATTCTGCATTCATAGCACTGCAGCACTGATCATTGTAAGCTATTTTCCTAAAAAACAGTACCTACAACTCTGCCATGCTCTTGTGCAAAACTATGCCTCAAATCTTACCAAAAAAGTCATTACATCTGAACTTCCATGGAAAGAAGCTCCACTGAAATTTTATGTTAATATCTTACCTATAGGGAATTTCTAGGGTGGCATTAATTCACACCTCCAAATTGTATATCATAACCTCAAAGCTGTTTTCTGAGCCAAGCAGAAGCAAAGACTTTCAGTCTTTAAACATTTCTCTTCAACAGTTATCACCTTGATCACACCTGCACAGTGACCCCTCTAGTCAAAAGAAAGACCCAGGTTTACCTCCCAGCATCCTCTTTGGTGGAAGTGCTGGCACCATACGATATGGGAACTTCTGAAGCAGCATCTCATGGAACACCACAAAATCATTGTATCGCCTGTAGACTGAACATTTGAATCTCTGCAATTAAGAAAAGGGGGAGAATAAATCAATACACAGGCTTGGACAGTCAGCAGTATTTCTGTATATTGTTTTTTTTTGCAATCAGCTGCACTAAAAACAAAAGGAAGAAAAGAAAGAAAACACACCCAGACTGCAGAAAGGATGTATTTGTCTTCAGAGGTCTTGTGGTGGGAAGGTAAGAGAAGACTCCAAAGGCAGCTACCTTTTGATTATGAATAGAGATGGCATTCTTCTAACTACAAGTATACTGGGTTTGTGTGGCACGGTTTTGGTAGCAGGGAGGCTACAGGGGTGGCTTCTGTGAGAAGCTGCTAGAAGCTTCCTCCATGTCCGATGGAGCCAAGGCCAGCCAGCTCCAAGACGGACTCACCACTGGCCAAGGCTGAGCCCCATCAGCAATGGTGGCAGCACCTCTGGGACAACAGATCCAAGGAGGAGGAAGAAAACCGGGCAGCAACAGCAACTGCAGCCAGAGAAGGGAGTGAGAGTATGTGAGAGCAGCGGCCCTGCAGCCCCCAGGGCAGCACACGAGGAGGCAGGGGGGCTCCAGGCACCGGAGCAGGGACTCCCTGGCAGCCCGTGGGAAGCCCATGGAGAGGCAGGCTGTGCCCCCAGCTCGGGGAGGTTAATGGGGGGAGCAGATCCCCACCTGCAGTCCATGGAGGACCCCGTGCCGGAGCAGGTGGGTGCCCGAAGGAGGCTGTGACCCCTTGGGAAGCCCACGCTGGAGCAGCTCCTGGCAGGACCCGTGGGCTCATGGAGAGAGGGGCCCAGGCTGGAGCAGGTTTGCTGGCCGGGCTTGTGACCTGCGGGGGCCCAGGCTGGAGCAGCCTGTTCCTGAAGGGCTGCACCCCAGGGATGGGACCCAGGCTGGGGCAGGGGAAGGGTGTGAGGACCCTCCCCCTGAGGAGGAAGGAGCAGCAGAGACAAGGAGCAATAAGCTGACTGCAACCCCCATTCCCCGTTCCCCTGTACCACTGGCAGGGAGCAAGGAGAGAAAATGGGGTGAGGCTGAGGCTGAGCCTGGGAAGAAGGGAGGAGTGGGGGGAAGGCACTTAAATATTTGGTTTTATTTCTCCTTATCTTACTCTGATTTAACTGGTAATAAAATTAAACTAATTTCCCTGAATCGCATCTATTTTGCTGGTGACAGTAACTGGTGAGTGATCTCTCCCTGTCCTTATCTTGACCCACGGCCCTTCCGTTATGTTTTCTCTCCCCTGTTCAGCTGAGGAGAGGAGTGGTAGAGCAGCTGTGGTGGGCACCTGGTATGCAGCCCAGGATCAACCCACCAATACAGTTCTATGGAGCATAAGATTTTCAGTGAAGTAATATTTCATTCACACACAAGATGAAAGAGACTACAAAATGGAGAGGAAGAGGTTTCCCAAGAAGTAACAAATATCCTTAAATCTGCTGTGGTTACATACCATTACTCCCTCAAACTCTCTGGTCTTCCAAATTAGACAGAACATTTAGATACAGCGCTGACACTCTTAAAGTGCTCGGGACAGCTCTTTTCTGCAGAAGTACTGCAAGTCCCTGAGCTCTAAATCAGTTTCAAATCCAGAGGTGGCACGTTAAGTATTAGCCCAAATGACTGATGTTTTAAATGAACCTCACAAGAGAGACACCTCTTGCTGATGTTAGATCTATAAACAAAGATTGAAAGTTCCCTTAAAACCTTAGTCCTTCACTCTGCATTTCTTAGATCAATACATAGAAAAGGCCAAAGAAACTGTTTTTTCATTCCAAAAGGAGTTAGGTAGCAACTAGAACAAGACACTTCAGTAGAAATCCTTTAAAAATAATAAATAAAGAAATAACCCACAACCTCCCACATTATTACTACAGATTTAACTACTGGAGCAGCTAATAAGGACTACACAACACCATTCATTCTCACTACACTTGCATTGCATATCATCCACCACTTATGGTGGCACTACCGATTTTCAAAAATGAAGCATCTAACTGGAACACAATGCACACAGCCCACAGGGCCGCCCTCTGTCTGCTCTGAAATTGGATGTTGATTTGTGTTGCAGATCTCAGATGAAGCTCAAGGCCAAGCTATGCTTCTTTTTGAGGAAGTATCATTCTACAGCTACAAGTGCAGGAGAGATGACAGCAACTGAAAGGAACTGGTAATGGGTTCCTAAATTCAAAACGCAGAGAGACAACCAGGGTCACAGAGTCCTGTGCCCTGAAATCACAGGCACAAATAAACACCAAGTCCTAGAAAGCCCACAGAAGCATTCAGTGTGTCTGCCCTTTCCCCCTCAGAATTGCCACAAACATCTGTAAGTTTGTCAGTCTAAAACATCCAAAGCCCCAAACGCCACTACAGACAAGAGACCCAAACATGTCACTGAGTATGTACAACAGTGACTACAACAGTTTGAGCACTACTCAACAACTGATGTTTTGGTGGCCTGGGATATGCAAATTGTTCATGGTCTACTTTGAAGATGACATTTCCTTCTTGAAAAAACACACAAAAGCTACTGGAGAGCTATTTCATTGCCCACTCTATAAATAGGAAAAGATATATCATCTTCAATTCTCTCTTATACCAAAGAGAGAAACCTACAGGTCAGGATGGGGGCAAGTAAACTGGAAGTGGCCTAGACTCTGCAGAAGGATTTGCAGGACCTTTTCTGCTGATAAAGATTTTAGTTTAGCACTCCCAATACAGTTTCTTCACCAGTGCAAAACAGTTTGAAATATCCAGTCATCTACACCAATCCGTTACAAAAACATTTGGCTTTCAGTGTTACACATCTGCTTTTGCACAGAGCTCAGGTTTCAAGCGAGTAAACTAGCAGACAATCCATCACACCTCAGTCAGAAGATGCTCCATACTGCAGAAGCCCATGTCAAGAAAGCATAGTGCTACTGCATTAAGCCCACACAACTGGCCTACTCAAAACCAGCATCACACAACACATTTATCAAATTAGTCAAGACTTCGCCAACAGCAGCTGCACAGACATTCTTAAGAAGACACATTCTCACTAAAAACAATGCTTGGTCACATTACCTTGCTGGAAACCTCATATTCCACATGTTTCAGAAAAAGACCCTTCTTCTCAGGTATAAGCTCCACCTGCACACTATCCTTGCTCAATAGTTCTTGTAGGGTGTGGGAAAGCAGCAGTGGATTTCCCTGGGGTGCCTGCATTAGAAATTGTTCCGGTTCCCTCGGTTCATTTACTGGAGGCTTTGCCAAATCTAAAAGACAAAAAGGGAAAAACAGTCCAATAGACCTGATAAGATAAAGTAAAAGCAGTAGCCTTAAAAATATTCTGTTCCCTTGCTCAGCATGCCCACGGTGGTGCAACACAACCAGAATAGTCAAACCACTCCCCTGGGAGGCGATGCTACCTCGCACACGTTCGACATTGGTACCTCCCTCTTCACAACACCCAGGAGCACCACCAATTACACCGAGTCAGAAAGACATCTCTGCTAAGCAGAAGAATCATCACAGGCCGAATTTGTTCTGTGAATCAGCTAAGAGGCCTGCGTTTCCTGTCTGTCCAGCTCCCACCACAGCAGGATCTGCCAAAATGAACGAAACCCTAGCTCAGCACTTTTGGATCCTGCCTAGAACAACTCATGGAAGGAAAGAAAATGTGTTATTTTACAGTGCTGCAGAAATTTAATACATTAATTTTACATGTCATTACAAAGGAAGGAGACACTTCATCTGACATGATTTTATTAAACTCTACAACAGTATGCTAGAGTGGGTGTGAATTACAATAATTTACTATGTCAATATGCTGAAGTTCAAGAGCAGGGGAAAAAGATTCCTAATAAGGGCTACCAACCCAACAATTCCTCAGTCACAGCAAGCTCTGGCAAAATCCTTCAAATACACCTATTCCACTGCTTGTAGCTAACAAACAAACAGCTTTTGACAGTGAATTCAACCATAGCTGGACAGCTTTGGACAGAGATTCAAACAGATTCTCAGCCAGAAAGAAAAGTGAAAAAAGACGGCTCTTAAGAATATGGCACTAGAGGACAAACAACATTAAAGAAGGGGCAAAGATGATGATTCAGAGTACTCTCTTATCGAATGACTGCAGCCCATTATCTCAACTTGACTTCATAACCACATTATACAACTGTAAACTAAGCTTACATTGTTTTTCAAAGCAATCCCTTTTTTTCCTACCTATTTCACACATAAAAATCAGGATGAAAAATGTGGACATAACCCTGGAATCTATTCAACTCATACCTGAGTCCTGTTCTCCAGTCTGGAACAGATGGATTGCTTCCTCTCTGTCTATGCTTAAGAGGGATACTGCAAGAAAGTTCTGTTACAAAGCAAGTAAAATCCACTGATGAAAAATTACCTAGAAAAGCTAGGCAGTATTCATCACCCCTTCTTTGCCGCTGTACAGAACGCACACCCCTTCTTAGATATATCTAAAATGTTTAGGTCACAGGAAGACAGTAACACTATAGAAGCAAGAACCATTTCTTTAAGCCTTGATATGTAGTTCTGAAAGTTGGTAATTGTGTTAACAGATTAACTCGGGGAAGATAAGAACTCATAACCTTAACTTGAAAGCCCTGGCCTCCTCCTGATAAGGATTTCCCACCTGTTCCTTCATGTGCTGCAGGCCCTAATAAATGGAAAAAACAGGTAATCTCCAATTCCCCAAATACACAGCTTCAGAACAGACACTTGGGTTTTGGTTGCATAAAATGGCTTAAGGAAACCAAACCAAATCCAGGACAAATGACCTTATCCCACATGTCTCATCAGGCTTCAGATTCTTGCTAACGTGACTCAGAGAAGCAAGTCTTAACACCTCTGCTTTAATGGACTAATAATGTATCACCTGCTAACCCCACCTACACAGCAGCTTCTAAAATGTTCCAGCTACCCGCCAGAAATTTGTGGTAAGATAACGCAAGCTAATTCAATGTTGACAAGGGATACTGCTGGATAAAATGATAACTTATCTGTATGGCCACTTTTCAGATAGATGCTGAACTGAGAAGGAAGAAAGAAAACGCAGAATAGAGACAGCAAGGCAAAAGATTTTCTACTGTAGAAAAAACCTTGCCCACCTGACCTTTTACAGGGCAGCAAGGTATAACAAACCACACTATCATGAGGAAGTGTAAAAAATACAAACAAAAAGAACTATGGAAAGCCTGAGACAGCCTCGCTCTTCTGAGCAGCGGTTCTCTGGGTACACACCCTTGTAATTCTTGGGTTTAATTGCTCAAGACACACCAGTGAAATGCAACATGACACAGGTGATTTTGTTACTCCTTCAGCGCACACAGAGAATTCCACAGTCCTCCGTGATGTTAAACCACTGGCTCAGGCTGCCGAGGCAGTCACTGCGAGCTAGCCTCCCAAAGAGGGGCTAGCCAAAACGCAGCCCACCTATTTCCCCAAGAGCAGCGCCGATCTGTGCTAACACAACGCTCCTGCCTGTTGGTTCACTCTCCCTGCTTTGTGTCTTTCTGCTGGCCAACCAACAAAGCAGGGCTTTCACGGCACAAACAGTTCCCTGAACTGGGGCTCAGCACCGGCTGGTAAACTACTGAAACTCCTGGTGGCAAAAGACAGGTAGCAGGGGAAGAGAGGTATAGGATGAACCATGAATCCTTCAGTATTTCACCTCTAAGTCCTGGAACCTGCAGCATGATCAACCACACTGATGTTGAGAAGGACCCTCAGATTCATTACAGTGATCCAAACCCACATTACCCTGTAAGACAACTACAGAGCGAAGCCCCACAGAGAGATCCAGACAAGACTCAACATTCCTGTGAAAATTCAGTCGTGTTGCTCTTTGCATTTGTAATACTTCACCAATTTTTCATCAATTTATTCCCTAAATTTGCTTTCTAAAATTCACCCACAGGAGATACCTTCTCTTTATCAGCAGTTCACACACTTGGCTCTTCCTGAAATATTTTGTAGCTTCTTTACATCTCAACCTTGCCTTACTGTGTGAAATCATACAAATCAAACAACCATACAAACAAGTCTGAATAATTACTCTTTAATTAATAATCTCAGCATGTTCCATATCAACAAGACTGCTACTCACAGTGAATTTACACCCTCAAACAGTGGTCTGAGAACAGAACAAAATCACTTTGGAACAGCTGTTAACCTGTTTTAGGAAAAGCTTATCACGGTGTTAACACTAACCCTACAGAGCAATATCTACTGAAACTATTCTTCAGCCCATTTTCCATTCTACTTAGTAAAGAGTCAATTCAGGAACAGCCTCAAGAGCCCTGGCCAGGAATGGTGGATAATAGTGGGAACTCATTGGTATGAGCTCCTGTGTTCAACCAGTAAAAGGATTTACACACATTGTAACAAAACACTTAATGCTTCCCATCACGCACTCTCTGCTGGAGAACAGCTAATTTTGAAAACATTCCCTTTGGTTTCAGCAGATCATCATCTCGTAAAGTTTATATACTTAGAGCAGCAAGTGAATACAGAAATGAGGTATGGAATGGTCCCCTGGAACACAGGGAAGCAGATAAAATAAAAATAGGCTTTTTTTGTGCCAGTTAGGCTTTTGTTACTGCAGATTTTCTCAATCTGTTATCAGTTAAGATACCAGGAAGTAGCCTGGTGCAACTGAAAACAATTTGATATAAAAGCGAATAAGATTATATACATGCATACGTATCCAAACAAGAACCAACAAGATAACAAGAAATAAAAGTTTAAAGCAGCATTCAAAGCATGGCCTAATTTTTGTTTGGTTGCAAAAGAAAACAACTATGAAAACACTGCATTATACTTCTTTTGTTGGTTTTTCGGTAACAAGTCAGGTAGCCTTTGGACTGAAAGGAGTTGAGAAACTTACCCAGAGAACAGCCGAACAGAAACCTTCGCTACTTTATACCAGCCATTTCATGCTTTAGTTAGCACCCAACATTCATTACTCCCATTCATACAACTCGACTACAATCTACCCTCCACAGAGTTACCAGCTTTTTCAATCAACATTTCTAAAATCACACATTTATGAAGCGCAAAGTAGAATTTCAAGTGTCTGGTTAGTTGCACACAGGTTTTACAGGAGAGTAAGCACACACAGTAGAGAAGGGCAGTGCAGGGACTGGAAGCATAGGTGGTAAATCACAACACAGATCTCCCTTCCTTAAGTTCTGCCAACCAGATCTGGAGACCCTATCTCCTTTTCACAGATGGCTGCTATCAGCTAAATTTATTAGACACACTGAAATGGGAAGCACCACAGCATTACTTTTTACATTAGTCACAGATTTTCTAGAAGGAGAAAGGAGTCTGAAAGGAAGCAAAGCCTTTAGGAAGAACAGCCGAGATTTCTTCCTCCTCATCACAGGCCACAGCCGTGTGGAGCAGAGGTGAGCCAACTCACAGGAAACACAGGGGACTACGAGGACCGACTGGTTTTGTACGCAGATACCTCAGATTTCTCCCTGGCAAAAGTGAGGGCTCCACTACAAACTCCTTGGCCATGAATATTAAAGCAGCAATGTAAATATCATTAATCAGCATTTCCCTTTCCTTTCTGTCTTCTCATGAAAAGCCTCAGGAATTATGGAAATGCCTTTCCCCCTTATTGTGTCAAACACATTCCTCTAATTCCAGAATTCAGTGTCCACATCAACCTCTCCAAAAACTGGTGCAGATTTCAACTACAACTTCAGACAGATTCCCTTCCCCGCTTTTTTTTAAAATTCTTACATAATTTGAAATCCCCTAAAAACGAGAAAAGAAAAACAGAAGTCTCACCAAAAAAAAAAAAAAAGCAAACAAAACTTTCTTCCTATTAAAAGCTTTACATATTTTTTGAGACAACTGGATGGGACCTGTCTGGGTTTTTTAAGGAATTTTAAACCATGCAGTTCTTATTTAGAAAGGAGCACAACAAAGGGATTAGTCTATTTTATCTAACAAAGCTAACTGATACAAAGATCCACGTTCAACACGGAAGAGGTGTCCTTAATGACTATGTACAAGAAAAGCAATCATATTTAGCATCACTCTAATTAAGAGATGGTGCAATAGTGTCCTTCCTTCTCTCTCTCCAAACAATTCACTTGTAAATACAAGCTATCCAATAAAAACCAAGACAAGATAAAATAATACACACACTATCATAAAATTAGATGTTGAAAAACAGGCTCTAACATTTTCTTCTCCTTAAAAAACAAAACAAAACCAAAAGCATCTTTCTCAGCACAGAAGTTAAATATGCATCCTATGCTAGCTGGTCAGGGATTTTTTGAGCTGGGTTTTTTTTTTTCTTTTGGTTGGTCATTTCCCCCCCCCCCATTGTTTTTGAGGTGTTGGGTGTAGTTACGGTTTTGGGGGGGGGGGGGGGGTGTCTGGTGATCGTTTTGGAGTTGTTTCTAATTTTAAGATTGCTCTTCAGCACTTCGTGCTTTCCAAGACGAAACAGAGAAGTAATGGCACAACTGAAAAATAGCTGAGGCTGTCTAAGCTTTTTTTCATATTAATTAAAAAGCACTAGCATTTCTGCATTCCCCTACAGCTGTAGACCTCAACTGCTTCTTAAAATATTGCAATCACATACTACAGCAGACAAAAACTCCAACACCACGTTATCTCCTTCCAACGTCACGCAGTAAATCTGTGTGACAGAACAAAGAACTAACTTTAAGTCTAGTGCCCTGTTCTTTTAACTATGCTGTTAGATCAAGTGATTAATTAAGCGATTTCCCAAGTCTGGGAATACAAGGAACACATTCCATTCACAAGCCGGCCACAGAACCATAGTCCCAAACTGCAGCAAACACAATGAAGTGATATGGAGCTACACTCACTGAAGAAATAACAGGATTACGGTAGAAAAGTTCGAGGAATGTTCCCAAAGACTACACAGAGACAAAAAGTCAAATCCTCACCAGAGTGGTTTCCCAGCTCACAATGGAAGATTGCTAAACCACCATTTTTCAAACCCAGCTCTAACAAAGAGGTTGGAAGTGTAAAAATGCACATCCAAAAAGGTAACCCAACAAGCATTAACACATACAACTGTTTTCCAGGAAACTTTTACAAAGGCACTTTAGCTTAACTACAGAGCTGCCAAGTTTCCACAAACATCCTTCCTTACGCAGGTCAAGAAAATCCCACCAGAAGAAACGGTTTATCATTTTGTGAAATTGTTTATCACTTTGTTTTGCTTCTCATCTTCCTCACACATTTCTCACCCTCTTAATTACACTTGATCTTAGCATCTCAGCATTTAAGAAATGGTGTGCCTCTCCACACACTACAGTCTCCCAATGGTCTTCTCAACATTTTAGTTAGAACAAGCTCATTCACATCTCAAATTCTGTTGAAAAGTAATCCTCAAAGCTCCCCTCCTTTGGTATCAGTTCCACATGTGACTGACAAATTTCTCTCCATCAGTCTGCACCAAGCCACTAAAACTCGAAGGTTGTTGGGAAAATCAGAGTGGTTATGTGCAGATTCTACTGTCTGTAACTGGTACAGCTCTGCCTCCTGAGCCCTCCTACAGGCTGCACAGACAGTTAAAGATTTACCACTAAAAGAAAAGGAGACACCCCCCTCCCTCCCGAGCCAACACACCTGGATTAGTTCCCTGCAATCATTGCAAAAACAGATTCAAATGGAAGCAAAGAAAAAAATAAATCAATACTAGCGACTTTGCAAAACTGACTTTAAAGCACTGGACATCATCAGTTTTCTTTTCTCTCTTGATTATGTTAAAGTACTTTTAAGCCTGCAAAATAAAAATGACAGCATTTGCATATGTCATCACAGGTGGGCATCAATGATCCCTGTCAGGACTCTCATTACTTCACGAGATGTAGATCCTCCAAGAATATGCACAGAAAAGATGCCAATCTCCAAAAAAAGTTACGTATGGGCATGAAACTTTCAGGATCACTGAACCAACATCACAATGCTAGAAATAAACACATTCCTGCTTTCACAGCATTATTTTTCTTTTCCCAAGATCATTAGATACCTTCTCTCAGTGGTCACAAGATCATCTTTCTCAAAGAAAGGCAAGTTTTCTAAATAAAGCTGAGCAGATCAGACAGTTACAGAAGCACCGTCATCAGTGCGGAAGTTAATCAGATCAAGAATACTCAGAGACAACTGTTTTATCTCTACAAGGCTCCTGAAGCAGACGGTAAATCCGTAATAGACATACCTGAACAAGCTCTCTCTTTGGTACAGTAGGACATTTTTTCCACAAAGGCTGCTGTTCAATATCCCAATATCTTACATCAGTCCTGGACAGAAATATTCCAAAATAATTTATTTATAAGCATTATCTGCATCAGGAGCATCACAGGCCTATCAAAATCATACTCACATTGGATCCTGAATATAATCCAACCAAACCATTTTTCCCTGCATAAACCCACTTGAAATCTCTATTAGTTCTTCTTTCCAAACAGAGGGGGGGAAACACCAAACTACTTTGCACAGAGCAGTAACTGCCAGTATGAAACTTCAGCCACTTTAAGGGAACTTGGAAGAGCTGTATTATCCCGCTGCCCTCAGTTTAACTGTTAGGAGCCTACCACGTTGTTTTCTCAACTCTCCCAGGAGCTCCCTCCACTTCTCAATTCACAACCACCGCTGGCGGCGTTTGCTGGGAGCTTGGGCACCCCGGGCTCGGCTGCACCTCCCCGAAGCCCCAGCGCTGGGCGCTGCCCTGCCCGCTCAGTCCCGGCTCAGCCGCTGCGGGGCCGCGGACCCCGCCCGGGGCTCGCTGCCGCGGCGCCCACCGACCTGCTCGGCCCCTGTGCCGTGCCCCGAGGCCGCTGCGGCGGGCGGGGAACAGGGGGACGAAGCCAAGTCACCCCGGCGCCCACAGGAGCGCCCGGCCCACGGCGCTACCGAGGGACGGCCCCGGCCGAGCCCCCCGCCGCGGGCAGCTGAGCGCCCGGCGGGCACCGGAGCGCCACCGGCCGCGGGACACCGACACCGCCCGGGCGGGCGAATCCACCGGCGCTCCCCGTTTGCCACCGCGGGGCAGAGGCCGCCCTCGCAAGGGGAGGGGACCCCCCGCCGCCACGAAGCGGGCACCGCCGCGGGCCGGCCGTGTCCTGTCGGCGGGACAGCCCCCCCGAGGGCCGAGGCCGGCCCCGCACCCGCTCCGGGGGGCAGGAGGGGGAGGCGGCGCCTTTTTACCTCAGGTTTTGGCGGGGAGAGCGGCGCCCACCCCACCCGAGGAGCCCCGCACCCTGCCCGGGCCGCCCACAGGAGGGCAGGGGCGCGGCCCCGCCAGCCGCCCGCGGGCACCCGCCGCCCCGTACCCGTACCTGTGCCCGCCGTGCCGGTGCCCGCGGGCGGCTCGCCGTCCATCGCGGCAGCAGTCATGTGAGGCCGGGGCCGCCGGCCGCCCTCCCCTTCCTCCGCAGCGCCCGCCTGTCAGCGCGGGCGGAGCGGGCGGGGAGAGGCCGCCTCCCGGGGGGCCGGGGCGTGGGGCGGCCGGCGGCGGGGCCGTGCTGTGGGCACGGCGCGGGGGGACCCGGGGGGAGCGTGTCAGTACCATCGCTCGCGACAGCACTTCGCGATAGCGATCGCGACAGGCGACACGCCTCGGCGCGGGGGCTACGGCAGCGGGGCTCGGGCGGCGGTAAGCCGGCCCGGCGGTGGGGCTCGCAGCGCTTGTAAACCGCTTCTAACATGAATAATAAATCTTCCAAACACCTTAAAGCATTGCAAGAGAAGTGATCGGCTCACGGGCCTCATGCAGGCTTTATTCCGAAATCGAATTGATTATTTTCCCCCCTCTGAAAGCTGGAAGGGATGGCTGTCGGGAATGTGACCCGAGGGTCCCGCCAGCCGCGGGGACGCTGCCCTTTGTACTTCCAGATAACCCAAGGCAAATCTTGGTCTATTTTCTATCACTGAGTTACCTTTTTCCACAATGTTTAACTTCTGCTGCCATCTAGTCAGTCCTATATTCATTGATACTTTACATTCATTTGGATTTTTATGAAATACTCCTGATGGTAAGGTAAAAGTAGATATTTAATGTTTTTTCCAAAGGAAAAGCCATCGTAGCGTTTTATGCCCTGCACCATAAGGAATGCACTAACAAAGGTAAATGCGGTAGAGACAGACATTAACCTATTCAGGAAAGCACAGAAATAAGAGCATTTGGAATGCAAATAAACTTTCTAAAACTGCATAAAAATAAAAATTTCAGATATAAATGCCTGTCATTTTTATTAGTGATTTTTTTTTCACTTCCTGAACTTTATTAGTCAGGAATTATACGGTTGAGAACTACTGGTGAAAAACACCGCATATGTTCTGTACAGTGATTTTCCTGAAAATTCCACTAAACAAGCAAGACACAAAAATACACATAGGTTCTGGATCTCCAAATTAAGATGCTACTGACCCAAAATAATGTTTTATGTACTTAATATCCAAACTAATTCATGCATTCACTAATTAACCTTCATTATATTTATTAGGAAGATAAGTAGTTATCTCCACTACAGGCATAGAGAACTAAGCCAGAAAATTATAAAGTGAGAATTGTTTCAGGTGTAAGTAATTACAATCGTAATGCTCTCCCTTGAAACTTTTCAGGCTGCTACAAAGATGTGAATTACTTGAGTGACTCTCCCTTTCCTTCTGCCTCCTTCCTCAGTGCTATTTCAGCTGAGATCCCCACAAGCGTGGGTGCAGACTAAAGCTGTGTGTAAAATTTAAAAAAGCATGGCATTATTTAAGCTGAGAGGCCCTTCAAATCATGTTTATACAGCAGCCAAGTGGAGAGTTTTGCATGCTCAGCACTTCCAAAAACTAAGCCCTACACAATTTTTCGCCTATGTAGCATTTTTTGAGAAAATGAATGGAGGAATCAACATGTTCTCATTTAGCTATAGATATATGATTGGTCTGTACTTAAGCTAATAGCATAACTATTTATTTGGTATAAATAAGACATTCTCAACTGAAGATTGCTTTCGCAGTCCATGGGAGGAGTCCTGCAGAAAAATACTGTTCAGCCTGGAGAAGAGCAGGCTCCGGGGGGACCTCACAGCAGCTTCCAGGGCCTGAAGGGGCCCACAGGAAAGCTGGGGAGGGGCTTTGGACAGAGGCATTTACTGCTAGGACAAGGGGTGACGGCTTTAAACTGAGAGAGGGCAGATTTAGATTAGGTATCAGGAAGAAATTCTTTACCATGAGGGTGGTGAGGCGCTGGCCCAGGCTGCCCAGAGCAGCTGTGGATGCCCCATCCCTGGCAGTGCTCAAGGCCAGGCTGGATGGGGCTGGGGGCAACGTGGGCTGGTGGGAGCGGTCCCTGCCCATGGCAGGGGGGGTGGAACTCGATGGCCTTTAAGGTCCCTTCCAACCCAAACCCTTCTGTGATTCTATGACTCTATACTGTGAAAAATAATTCAATTGCAGAAAAAGACTTTGAACAGGGCCAGAAAGATTGTGTTTGACACAAGTTATTGAACACTGTATTTGCTGTAAATGCAGCAAAAGCTTCTGGAAAACCTATAGCATAAATAGACCATAAACACTAGAGAAAGAAAATGTACATGTCAGCAGGCTCCAGGTACCAAACATAATGCAAATTGCGTCACTACAAGAAAGGCCCTGGCCTTTCAATGTGTCATTCCGTCCACATACTATCAGGATTAGATAAAGTTTCATACTGGCCACATGAGCTTGCTTATTCTTTCAGCATTCAGTTTAGGAGACAGTGCTGTCAGCTCCAGTATTCTCAGATCACTTGCACTAAGTAAAATTCACGAGGCATTGCTCATGAATCCTGCTAGATTTCTTTCACAAAATTTCCCATTGACTAGGACTTCTGCATGTGGAATATTTACAGGAACAGGCTCCATCTGCCAGTGCCAAAATCTCTGGTTTTAAAAGTTGTTCCACTCACCCTCAGACTGCCGAGTAAGGACTGGAAGAGGAAGAATAGCAGTGAGATAGCAGCACAGGGACTGAAGGGAAATTTCAATAGAAGAAAGGAATGCGGGAATGAAGGAAGAGAAGATAAATCAAAAGTTGCTGTAACATAAGGGAAAGTGCAGAGGAGACTATGATAGGAAAGGAGTATCCAACATTTGATTCAGCATTTTACCAAAGCAATTGTAAAAGTAGCAGTTAGCTTGCAAACAGGAAAAAAGTAATATGCAGAAATTGCACATTCCAAAAACACAGGCAACTGTTGAAAGTGGTGAAACACAGGTGAGAGAGACCACACACATGCTCCTGGAAGAGCCATGTAATCTTGAGGACTCAGCTGGGGCTATGGATTGAACCACAGCATGTCCTTCCTCACATTTGGAAAATACATGGTTGTGTGGCAGGGGTGGTAAACAGCATCGCCTGTACGCTTCTGCTGCAAACCAGGAAGTCAAAGTCTGGTCAACTACCATGATATAATGAGGGAAAAAAATAACAGCACAAACTGCCAGTCATCATTTCCATTCATGAGCATTGTCCGTGGCTCACGTTCGGAATTGACCTGCTCAACCAATTGACTCTGTGTGGAGTTAGGATGCCATCTTGTGAGTAGCTGATAAATTACAGACCTGGGGTTTTGTGGCTTTGTTACTTAAACATCTTCTCTCAGGAATTTATCAAAACACGAAAAATACTCCAATATAAGACAGGGTCTTATATTCATTCAAAATGTTACGTACAATACCTGTTCTGCTCTTCTGATGAATTTTTGATGCTGGCATACTTATTCTGTATGTTTTGATGATTTCATTGAAAGCACTGGGCTAAAAAACAAACAAAAAACCCAAACCAACAAAAAAAACCCTACACAAAATACAAGTGTTCATCTCAGAAATGAGCACAGATGGAACTATTCTGCAAGTTCCATTCTGATCTTTTTCCTTTAAAGACACCACAATCTCAAGTTGGTATCCAAATTCCAAGTTCCCTTTGCCATATTGAATACATCATCTTAGCATGCATGCTGAAAAAAATAATACTGTACGTATTTTTGTATCAGCCTGAGGTGCTCAAGATAGAAGGTAATAGTTTAAACCAATAAAAAGACCTCATGTGTCTCAGAAAGTTGGTCGCAGTAGTAGCCAGCTTGAGAACTTTACCAATTTAAAAATCTTACTAAGATGTTACAATTATGCAAGGTAACACTTCAGATCACTGGAAAGCACTAGAGAGGGGGGACCCTCATCTGGTCCTTCTGCCTGTACCACTGCACCGAGATACCACCGTGTGGAGCCAGGCCCACCACGCCTTCGAAGGCTTCTCCTGCGAGCCGAAGCGTTGCGGCTGCAGCGTCAGGTGGCGAGCGTCATTTTTTACCTCATAGAAAATATTATTTAAAACCCACACAAGTCTTGTTGGGACTAATACAACGCTCAGAGACGACCTAGCACATCCCACCCCACAGCTGGCCAGAACGTGGCTGGCTATGAACCGGCAAGCCCCTGCCATCGCTTGAGACCCCCCAGGCCTCACTGCCCGTTGCCGACGGTCAGCCCCAGCCCGCCACGCCACCCACTCCCGATGGACAGCGCCCACCCGCCATGCCGGCTAGGCCCCTCACGGGGCTGATGTGGCGGCTGCCGCTGGGCCGTACCATGTGGCCCCGCCGCCCGCGGGGGGGTGCCGCTGCCCCCCGTGCGCTCGCCGCGCCCGAGCACTAACGCGACGGTGTAAGCGCACCACCGCGCGCCTCCCCCTCTGCATGAGCTTGGTAGCGCCCGCGCGTGCACCGCCAGACTTCGGGCGAGCCCATGGTGGAATGTTTGTAGGGGGGCGGCGGGCAGTTTTGCGTTGGTGTGCTGTCCTGTCACCTCCCGCCCAGCGCTGGACAAGGAAATGCGCTGAGCGGCTGAAAACGCAGGAAGGCTTCGGTCTGCGGTCTGCGGTAGCGCAGTTTAATGTCACGGCGCCTCCCGCCTTCTGGCTTCCGAAAAATGGTTCAGCCGAACTCCACCTCAGTAGACGGCAAGGAGGTGCCATCTTGAACTCAACCACCACGAGGGACGAAACGGGGAGAGTTAGGGCTGCTGCGGGGTGAGAAGAAGCGGAAGCCGCCGCTGGCTGAGTGAGAAGTGGGCGGCGAAAGGGACGGCAGACGCTTTTGAGCGGAGCTGGGAGAAGGCAGCGGTGGGCAGAAGCTGCGGCGGGACAGAGATTGTCGTCCCCCCTACCGCCCGCCCCGCGGCAGTTGGTAGGCGCCGCCGCGCGGGGCCCGCTGGGCCTGGCGCACATGGCCCGGCGGTAGGAGCCTCCCTGCCCCTCCCCCGCTCCTTTCCCGTCGCGCTCGAGCTGGGAGCGCGCGGCCGGTCCGGGCCCGCACCCAGCCCCATGCAGGACACCGAGGAGAGCCCGGCGGCCGCCGCGCCGCCCGACGCCCAGGGGCCCGGGGAGGAGCCCGAGCAGACGGACGGGCCCCCGCCGCCAGCGGAGCCGCCGCAGCAGCAGCAGGAGGAGGAGGAGGAGGAGGAGGGAGGACAGGGACAGGAAGGCGGCGAGTCTGAGGGGCCGCCGGGGCCCCCTGAGCCGCCCGCCGCCGAGCCCGAGCAGTCGTCGCCTCAGCCGCCCTCTCCTCAGCCGCCGTCCGGCCGCGAAAGCCCCGAGAAGGCGGAGGCCGAGCCGGCGGCCGGGGCCGAGCCCGATGCCGAGCCGCCGGCAGAGGCCAAGCCCGAGCCGCCGGCCGAGGCCGAGCCCGGCGCCGCGCAGGAGAACGGGGAGGCCGCGCCCGCCGCCCCGGCCGAGCCCGAGGACGAGATTTCCTTCAGCGACCCCGAGGACTTCGTGGACGACATCAGCGACGAAGGTGCGGGCAGGGCCGGCGGCGGGGAGCGTGTGGCGGCGCCTGGGCCCGGCCCGTCCGGCCGTGAGGGGAAGGGAGGGGCCGCGGGGGGGCGGGAGAGCGCCAGCGGGGTCCCGGCCCTGCCCGCCGCCACGGAGCAACGGGGGGGCCGCGGCCGGTGCGGGACGAGGCGGCTGGTGCTGTGCCCGCGGCGGCGGAGCCGTCTTGCCGTCCCGGGAGGGCAGCGGGGCTGCGCTGGCCACGCTGCGCTGCCCGTAGTGCCCGGGCCCCGCACACGGCGCCTTCGTGGCCGCGGTTCTTAGACGAACCTTCCTCCGGGTGATCTGCACCGTGCGGCGCTGTCGGCCGTTACCGTTACACGGCCGGTATCGACCCGTGGGCTGCCCTCGGAAACTGCGATCGCCGACTTTGCTGTTTCCCGTTCGTCTCTGTTAGTGAAGCTCGGCTGTAGAAACACAAGTTTTAAATTGGTGAGCAGATGTTTACAAACTAGGTTTTCATTGTGGTGGTTTTTTCCCCCATGCATCGAGAGTCAAATCCGTAGATAAAAGGGCTGAGAAGAGTTACTGCTCGTGGAGGTTTGACATGGGTACTTTGTGACAAGAAAATACGGAAAAAATATTTCTGGCAGTTGTAAATTCAGACTGAGGTTAAAAGTGTTGATATTGTCTGTCTTAAAATGGCTAAGCCATTGTGTAGCTGCACAGACAGTGAAGGGAGTACCTGATTTTGGCGTACAGGAGTTAGAACTCTGGTATTTTTCAGCTAAATCTTCATAGACTTACTCAGTTCTTGAATAGCAAAATTACTTCCTTTGCCAGTGTTTGTTCTAGCATATGTGCTGTTGTAGGGTCTGGTGTGTGTATCCTACATGTTGTAGGGCCTTACATTGCATGTATCAAAACTGGAAAAATGTTTCCTAGAGCATGTGATTTGTCAGTCGGTTATTTCAACTGGCAGTGGAATATAGGCGATACGTGTGCCTTCTAGTGTTCCACTCCTGTGTTTAGCTTAATAAAATGGCAGCAAAGTATTGGATTAAGGAAGTGTTTGCTGTTCTCAATTTAGTAGTCTGTATAGCTCTTTGAATTTGTATGTTTCTTAAAGAGACTTTGGCAAAACTATCTGTAAGTATGTAGTTGGATTCTTTTTGTCTAGCTAAATGTTTTCTTGGTACACTCTGTTGGCCTCTAGGATTATTATGTTCTAGTCTGTCTGTCTTCAGAAATTAGGCATGTTTTCCATCCTCACTTATTTTATTGTAAGGGATTAATTTGGTTAACTTCTTTGCTGTATTAATACAGTGTTAGTGGCTGAATTCCAGTGTTTTTAAGTTTAGTCATTCTTGCTAGTCTGGCTTTCCATCTGTGTGTGTGACTTCTTGAGCTTCCTTATTCCTTTCCCTTTATCCTGATGACTCTCCAAGGAGGACGATCCATCAACGTCACTGAGCCAGGGCTATTTTCAATGCTTATAATGTTACATCTTCAAGAACACCTTTGAGCTGGAACAGCTTAAGGATTGGATTGTCTCAGATGCATTACTTCCAACTTTTTTTTTATGGAATAGTGGTGGCATGGCAGAACAGCTGATCCAAGCTGAGGCAGGAGGCGGGATGTGTTGGATAACCATTTTGGTGCCGTGAAGCTTTAGTTGAGATAATGATAGTGGTCCTTAAAACACTGCCAGCTGAAGATAGCTGGGTACCCACCACACCCTGCTTTTCTTGTGGGTGGAATAAGAGCTGGCTAAACCAGCTTCTTACCCTTTGAAGATTCCTTTGTTCACAATTTCGAATTTAAGGTAGAGGAAGGGTACAATGTAGGTATTTGTCTTTAATCTGTTACAGGTTTGATTCAATACAGCGTATTGTGTTCTTGCACATGAATTTGAATATGCATTCCTTGGTTTGTCTGTAGGCCTATGAAGTCTCTTTTGAGAAGTGGTTATGAAAAAATGTCTAATAGAGTCTTAAAATTTACCCTCTTGTGGGTGTTTATTTTCCTTGTAGACTTCTGTGGAAATGTCGTTGTGGGACATGCTTTCATTTTATATGCAGGGAAAATCTAAGGTAACAGATTACAGGTTAAATAAGAAATTTATTGTTATTTTACTGTAATGTCATTTTTAAATTCCTCCTTTTCAATCCTTACAATTTTTGTAGGCATAGCAGACACTTCAGTGCACATGTCCTAAATCGTAGGCAAGTGATTACCTCTCCAGAACTTCAGTGTATTGTCAGCTACCTGGAGAATGGCTTGCTCCTGAAGGAATACCTTGAGATCCAGTATATACTAGGAAGTTAACTTGCAGCCCTCGTCCATGGCGTTCTCTTCTGGACCTTTTGAGTTAGCTTTGAACTTTGGAGCAAAAAGTTAAAGAAGGAGGGGAAGGCAGTACGAAATACCTTCTATAGTAACTTAAACCGCTTTTAGTCTGTGGTAGAAAATACTGGCTGTGGAATGATTGCCAATACCCACTGCTCTGCTTTTGGAAAAAGTCAGGTTTGTGCTGTGTTCTGTTTTATTTCTACTACTTTGCCTACCCTTTTGTTTGAAATAGTGCTCTTAAAGTTGTCATCATCTGTGATTGTGCTTATTGGGACTGGTGCCTCTGTCTTCCTGTCAAATTTTTTGCACATCCTCAGTGACTTGTATGGTTTTGTGCTATCAGAATATCTGTTGTTAACTTGGGGGGGTTTAATGAACTTTTCCTGTGCTTGACTTTTTCTTTTCCCAATTATCAGTCTGCTGCTCCCTACTAAGGGCTCTATTCTAACTTGTTTCTTAAACGTTCACTCCTAGGAAGTCTTCCTGTTCTTTGCTAATACTTGTGTTGTATGCTCTTCGCTGAATATTTGACTTCTTCTGAAGCGTAAATGTTCTCATAGGCATTTTTTAATAGTTCCTACAAGGTAGTAAATAGTTGCTATAAAGGGGAGAAGTTTGCGGGTATATTTTTGCTATTTCTGGGCCTTTGTTTTTATTACACAAGTTAGCATCTTTTAACTTTTTATTTGTAGTTCCTACATGCACATGGAGAGCATCTTTTTGAGTAAAAAAACCCCTACGAACAGCAACGTTCTGTGAGTACTACATAATTTTGGTGGCAATAGCATCCATTTTTGCATAAAGTTTTGTGAAGTGTATTGCCCCAAATCGGTGGAAAGCTTCACGTGTAGTAACCTGTTGAAGCTTAAAGTTACAGAAGGCCAAGGGGTTTTGGTAGTTTGAAATTCAAAGTAAGCATATTTCTTCACTGCTAGAGATCTTTCCAGTGCAAAATCCTGTAAAAATGTCTTCAAAATACCAATAAATCTTAACACCCTTTTTCAATTGTCCTCATATTCTAAATAATTTTACATGTGTTTAAGGTTTTTGGGGGTTTTCCTGGTCTGTGAATGCTATATATATAGTTTGACTCACCAAATTTTATATTCTAATTCAAAAGTATAGTGGCATGCACTTATTTTCTGTCTAGCATTTTATAGTGCTCTTCACATAAGCTTAAAACTTACTGCAGATACCTGTGTTTTTTTTTTATTTATATGACGTGTGAAACTGCCATTCATTTCAGCATGTTTGGCTTTTTGTGTTAGCAGAATATCTATTCTGGTCCATTTAAGTACACAGAATGTCAATAAACCAGAAATATTCTGCCACTTCTAGCTGCTACTTATTTAGAACACCGTAATGCTATCATGTAAATAAGTTGCAGGGGTGTGACTGATTTCACCATGAAATGATCAGTAATCTAGACAAGAATTAAAAGTGTATGGTTGAACAGGATAGCTAGGGACAGTGTGGGATTTTATCCTGGGAAGGTTTTAAAAATAACCTTAGGTTAAAGTTATTTGAGAGATTGTTTGGATATCCTTGTCTTTAGTGCTTCTAGTTCAATCCATTGAGGATCAAATCATTGATGTAATTTTTCTGTCTATCCTTGGATCTACAGGTTCTATGTAGTTAGGTATTTTGAGAAGTATCTAAATTACTGATGGGCTTGGTGGATAGAGAGTAATCTAATAGACTTTAATCTGTTCCTCAAGTTAGATGTGTCTAGGAGCCTACCATTAAAAATAATGCAGCATTGTTGTTGAAGCTCTTAATTTTGTGCACAAATAGGTGTACTTTGTAACTTTTAACTGTTTTTATCCCAATATGGTACTACACAAGCCACAACTGCATCATTACGGTCCTTCTGAATGTTCTCCCTTCTGTGTATAGGAAACTTCAACGATGTTGTAAACAATCTCTTCCCAGTAGAAAGAAACTTGAACCTGGCAGTGCAGGGACTGAACAAACCAACCCACCAGCAAGTACTCTCAAAATTTATAAAATTATTTAGGAAAGGGGCATTAGTATCGTTGTATCCAGGGTACGAAAAGGTGTGTGCTTCACTTGCTGCATGGTTAAATATGGCTTTAAGTGTCTTGTATTAGAGCTTCATTTTTGTGTTTAATTAAAGGTTTAGACGGAGTGTTGGGTTCTTAAACATAATTACAGTGATGCTAAGACATCTGTGTCTAATAGGACAGATAGTTTTGAATTATGCTAAAACTCATGTAATTTGGGAGGGACGTACATGTTTGTGATTTTTTTTTTTTAATTGAAGTCATCCAGTTGCAATTTCAGCAAGGCTTCTAGTCAGAGCTTGGGTAGTAAATCTTAGTTGTCTGCTCTGTCGTCATTGTAAGGACTTGGTGAGCCAGTTTCAATGCTGAAACAAGCTAATAGTGCGAGTGTTAACTTCCTCAATCTAAGGTATTTCATTAAGAAGGACGTCAGGAGTTAGTTCCTTGAAATTTGTCCAGAAACTGCATAATCACTCCTCTTAGCAAGGAAGAACTGTTGGGAGTGTTGTGTATTCACTTCATTTGGTTCTCTGATAGAACATTGACTCGCTACCGAGTTTCTTAAACTATTCTTGAAATCTCCTGACATTTGCAGCCTTCAAGTTCTCTTACTATCACTATTCTTTTGATCTTTCTGTCTTCCCCTTTAATGATGTAGACTTGTGCCTTAGTTTCTTGTATGCTTTTTCTTTGCAGAATTACTTGGTGATGTCCTGAAAGATCAGCCGCAGGAAGCAGATGGAATTGACTCTGTAATCGTTGTGGATAACGTTCCCCAGGTTGGACCAGACCGACTTGAGAAACTGAAGAATGTCATCCACAAAATATTTTCCAAGTTTGGTAAAATTATCAATGAATTTTATCCGGAAGCAGATGGGAAAACAAAAGGGTAAGTAATGATAACTCCTATTGGAAATAGGATTGAAATACTGCTTTGATTAACTGTTGATTATTGGTGTCAATACTTTAAGGCCGTTTTTTTATGGTGACCTCAGTCATACTCATCACTTTCTTCTACTTTAGTCTCTACAATCCTGATGTCTAGTCTCAGTGACAAACAGAAGTTCCCGAGGGAGCTGAGACGCTTAATAGCTTGTTAAGCTACAGGGACAGAGGGATTAATTATGGAAACAGTTTAGCTGAGTTTGGAAGACAAATTTCTGTGCAGTACTGAATGAGATACTTTTGTTGATTTTCTGACATGGCTAATAGATAGGTTAAAGGTACATTTTAGTTAAAAACTTACTAGCAGTGGTTGATCTGTTTATTGCAAAATGGACTGTCAATATTGTCTCTTGTTGCCAGTACTTACGCTTACATTAGTGACTCCAGCTTCCTTAAGTACAGTGAGCCCTTCCCAGGACCCTTTTCCCCATTGCCAACTTCTGATCTCTGTTCCTGGTTAATTGCAGCATCTGAATTTGAGAGAAAGCTAATCAGAAAAGGTCAAGCCCAAAGGGAGAGGGCAAGGGAAGGAAAGTTTCAGGGAGAGAAACTGGGCAAAAATTAATCTGATAAATATGAGGTTTTACTGAGTCTTATTACTGTAGTTGAGTAGTGTATATTCCTGAGTTTGGGAGGATTCCATAGTTTAGAAAGCATAAAAAAAAGTGGGGTTTCTGGAGTGGCAGGATTCTTCATTCTGTAAGGTAAGCGTGAGAAGCATGAGAAAATTATTCTCTCTGTGTGTTCGTGCCTCTCTGAGATAGTGTCTGACAGTCGTCAGGATACTGGTAATTTTAAGTCTGCTGGGCTACCAGCTAGGTTGTGTTAGTGGCAAGAAGGGAGCTGAAGTACATTCAGTGTAATTGAAAAACAAGAGTGGTGCTTTGAGACACCTATAACTGCAGGATTTACAGTTTCTAAACATGATCTGTCATTCAGCTGGAAGGAGTTGCATGCTTAACCTGCCTATTGCTAGCTCTCTTTTTAGCCCATTTACAGAAAAGATACCAGTTTAATTCAGGTCAAGCCCATGCAGCTAAAAAGTGTGTATGTACCTGTGGCCAAAATGGAGATAATTGCCTTTGACCTGTACTGGTTAGGGACAAGACAATAAGTTATTTTATAGATGCCCTGTACTGAGTTCTTTTTTTCATCCTCATTGTTTGTTTTTATTTCATTTATTTAATTTCTTACTTGTTTTGAGCCTGTTATGTAGTCAAAGATGGCTTCCTACTTTCGTCTTCCTTCATTGTAGGTACATCTTTCTGGAGTACATGTCTCCATCTCATGCAGTGGATGCTGTGAAGAATGCAGATGGATACAAACTGGATAAACAGCACACTTTCAGAGTCAACCTTTTCACAGACTTCGATAAGTGAGTGCAGCTATCGTGTGTCTGTAGATTCTGGGATTCTAATTAAGAGTGCCTGCATGGAGCGTAACCAATCAAATTACTCTTTTAGGTACATGACAATCAGTGATGAATGGGAAATCCCTGAGAAACAGCCATTTAAGGATTTGGTAAGGATTTTTTGGAAAAGTGGAAAGACTATTCAGCATGATATGGAATGATTACTTCATTGCTGGAGCGTTCATATGAAAACAGAAACTAACAGTGTTGTTCTAAGTAGCAGTAGCGACTGCATGTTCCTGTGCCTTCATCCTCGCTGTCATGAAATAATAGGAAGAACTTAGTGGTTCTGCTTAGTAGTTCCGCATAGGGTAAAACTTAAGAGTAAATAATAATTTCACGCAAATCATTTAAAAATAGAATTTTGAAAGTATCTTCTATTTTCAAGTGTATGAGACAAACTTCTGTGTTTTTACCAGTAGCTTTGTGAAAAGTTCTGTGGAGGAAGAGATAGTTTTCAACAAAAAACAAACACCAAAACCCCCAAAATTATTTTAGGCAAGAAGTGTTAAACATCATCAAACCACCTTGAAAGTCCACTTTTTTATAATCTGTTCCCTTAGCCTCCAGTAACCAATAGTTTGAATTATTTAATTTCACTTTAAAAACTTGTTTGCAATGGTATGACTCCAGAGTTGCACGCTCTGTGTAAGACTGACTTCCATCTGCCAGGTAGATACTAACTTGGGAAACGTGTTAAACTCATGTCTTAGCCTTTGACTTGCTTATAATCTTTTTACTTCTGTTTTTCTTAGGGAAATCTCCGATACTGGTTGGAAGATCCTGATTGTAGGGATCAATACAGTGTGATCTTTGAGTCAGGAGACCGGACCTCCATTTTTTGGAATGATATCAAGGAACCTGTTCAAATTGAGGACAGAGCAGTGAGTGTCCTGGAAGTGCTGTACATTGCAGATACACTATCAGTCTCATTTTATGGCACTTCAGGTTTTTCTTTTTTTTTTTTTTTTTTAATATTTTTTCCCCATTGCTGAAATACTTTTTTCCTCCTTTTGAAGAGGAGTGGTGACATTACATCCTTTAGAATTAGACTTGGCTGCTTAGGTAAAATAAATGCAGGGTTAACTTGTTTGTGGTGTTAGGGTGTTTTGATTGGGGTTTTTTTACTTTGTTTTTTTTACTGGTCCCTGATGCCTATTACTTCATCTGTACATTGTAGGTGATTCAGAAAGACCTGAAAATGCAAAGTTATGAGTTTGAGGAGTACTATTCATTAGAGCTTAACTGTGCTGCTTCTGATCACTTTATGCTTTTTTGCTGACTGCAGAGGCGCTAAAGAAGAATAGCTGGTTTGGTAACAGCATATAAAAGGGAGAGTTAGTGTGCCTGTCTGCTGCAGGCAGTTGACTTGCTGAGAACTGTTGATACCCAGAAGTATTTTCTTTAATAACCATTGTGCATTACAGTAGAAAGAATTTGTCTCTGGGATGATGAGTAATTTTGCTCATCACCATGGTCACTGGCCCTAGTCTATATTGCTGAAACCTCTGTAACTTAGCTGAAGGTCAAGAGCTGTATTGTTATTAAGAAACTTGAAATACTTACCTTTACTTGTGAGAAAAGTATATTCTTACCAGGGCTGAAAGACAGCAAGGAAACCCAAGCCTGTTAGGTGGGTTTAATTGTTACCATACAAAGGCTGTCACTGTAGAAATGTTTTTGGTGATCACTAAGTTGAAAAGGTTTCAATGGACAGTTTTCAACCTGAAAAATAAGTACTGTGCATTACATGCATTAAATTAAACTCCACATCTAGTCCAAAGTATCATGAATTCTGAGATCTTCACTTAGTAAATGGATTTTCAAAATGTGGTGCTACAAGCCACACATTAATTCTTTCCCCTTTAGGAATCCAGCATGAAATTAAACGTTTGTGTGTACTTTCTTTTGTTTTTTTTAAAATCCAGCGGTGGACAGAAACCTATGTACGCTGGTCCCCAAAGGGTACCTACTTGGCTACGTTCCACCAGAGAGGCATTGCACTTTGGGGTGGAGAGAAGTTCAAGCAGATTCAAAGGTTTAGTCACCAGGGAGTGCAGCTTATTGACTTCTCGCCCTGTGAAAGGTATGGAGTATGACATTGGTTTGGGCTAAGGGATCAAAAGCAGGAAGTGCATACATTCTGGCTGCTGTGCTTTCAAATCTCATGTGGTTGGGGTCTTCTGTTCTCCTTTGCCTTTAGAAGTACTGCTTTTCATGCATAAATCCTTCCTAGAATGAGTGAAACTCTGCCTAACTTTTCTTTGGCTTCAGGAAAGGTACTTAACATAATCTGGAATAATTGGTCTACAAAACAAAGCTGACCAGTTTCTTCAAAGATGTTATTATCCCAAGGAAGATGACCGCATTTTTTCCTTCTTAGTTGGATGGGTTGTCTATAGTGTTAGATTTCTAGTTCTCTGAAAAGTTTCAGTTGAGTAGCATTTTCCAAATCTGTAGTACTGAAATTAATTCTTTAAGATTCTTTAATGTTAAAGAGCTTTTTAGAGACAGCTAAAATAATTTCACAACTGAGATGCATTTTGTTTTGCTAGTTTTCAAGTAACTTACTTGGAAGCAGTTGGGTTTTATGTTTTATTGTATTAAAGACAGACTATTTATCTTTAAATGGAGAAGTCTAGCATACCTATAGTTCAGGTTAGCTAAGGTCAGTGGATTTATATTTGGTTCAAAACAAATGATGTTCTTGTGGCAAAACTATAGTAGGCAATGGTGTATTCATTGAGTTCATCTCTCGTTAACATCAATGTGGGAAGACTTGCACATAAATCTGCAGTCTTTTCAGCCAGAGGGATGCCAGGAAAATACTGTGTCTTGGAAGCTTTCTCCCACTATGTCATATTTCTCTCCTGTCCAACAAATCCCATTAGAGAAACTGCTACGTGAAAGTGCATTGTATTTAAATATCAATTGGATGAAATTTGCTTCTATTGATGTATTAGTTGAAGTTTCAGTAGTGAATTTGGTTATTTCTTTCGTAGGTATTTAGTGACCTTCAGCCCTTTGATGGACACACAGGATGATCCTCAGGCTATTATCATCTGGGATATTCTGACTGGGCAAAAGAAGCGAGGGTTCCACTGTGAAAACTCAGCTCACTGGCCTATTTTTAAGTAGGTTGAGAAACAGAAAGTAGTCGTCCCACACTTCATTTCGCGAAAAGGCATTTCCTATCTAATACTCCTATTTTGTCTTTTTATTTGCTTAGATGGAGTCATGATGGTAAATTCTTTGCTCGAATGACTTCAGATACCCTCAGCATCTATGAAACACCTGTAAGTTCTTGCTTTTTTTTGCATAACTTACTGCATTACATTAGTCTTTCCCGTCATATCTATTTTAAAGGATATATTTTAATAATACACTCTGGAGCTGGGCTTAAAAAGGGAGAAATCCATTTGCCTCTTGTTCTTTCCTGGTTGAAAAACTTCAGCTGAGTCTGACAGTGGATCCCATACCACGCTTTTAGAAGGACAAGACAGCTCAATATACTGCTTAACCTTGATCCTATTGACTCTTTCATGTGATGTTTCCCAGCTCTCAGTAGTAGATGGTTGCCAGAGTACCCAAAACATACTATAAATTGAAGACTACTGTAGCCTGGTTTGCTTTTTCATTATAATTCAGGCTGCTGTACTCATTAATTCTGTACAGCAATTTTTTTTTGTAATTGTGGTATATGTATGTTCATAATAAAAAAATAGAGATACAGGATCTCTGAAAATTGTGCACAGTTTCCTAGTTTGTGCTTTAATAATAAGAGTAGAAGTTGCATGTGTAAATATAAGAATATTACTAACTTAAAAATTCACACCTTTCTCTTTTAGTCTATGGGTTTGTTGGACAAAAAAAGCTTGAAAATCACTGGGATAAGGTTAGTCTATTCCTTTGTAAAGATAACAGCTCTCTTTAGCTGGAGTCTCTATGTCTGGGCTTTATTATGGTGAGAGGAACCTCTAGACTGTTGACTAGAGCAAATGGCCTCATGCCGAAGTGGTCAAGTTAGACAAACTGGCAAAAAGGAATGGAAACTTTGCCATTTATTGTCCACAGTTGACAGCTTGTATGCGTTGAAATTCTCTTTGTGGTACTACTTAATCTAGGGTCTAGCTCGAGAGTCCTGTTCCTTGTCTACAAAACCCAACTGGAATGCAGTTTGTTAGGGAATATCTCCCTAACGAGATTTGGATGCTGACTTAAACCAGCATGCTGTATACTGCCTGTTGGCAAGGAATGGGTTTGGTTTTGTGTGTGTCTGTGCAATAGACAATGACTCCTGTGAGTTTTATAGGTACATCTCTGTATAGCAAGAAGAAAATTTAAGTGTACCCAGGTGCAAGAAGATTGTCTCCAGTGTACTTTAAGGGTTTTTTTTCCTCACTGGTTTAATCAGCCTGTTTCCTAGATCTTTGGCAGTTACACTGGGTGTAACCTACTCTTTAGTGAAACAGAATGTTTTGAGAATGTTGGTCATATAGCAAATTTAAATAGCAGTATAAAAACATGTTTTGGCATGATAGGTGTAAGGTTATTGAATTGTCCTCAGTTGCTTGTCTGTATTTGTGTTTATTCTTGAGGACTGATATTTGTCTGCAGCATTCAGATACAGTGATGAAAATTATTTCTGCTTGTAGTAGCTCTAACGAAAAATTAAAATTATGTGTTTTTAACTTTCTTCCTGTAGAGACTTCTCATGGTCTCCAGGTGGTAACATAATTGCTTTCTGGGTGCCTGAGGACAAAGACATTCCAGCAAGAGTAACTTTAATGCAGCTGCCTTCTAGACAAGAAATTCGTGTGCGAAATTTGTTCAATGTCGTAGATTGTAAACTCCACTGGCAGAAAAACGGGGACTACCTGTGTGTGAAGGTAGACAGGACTCCCAAAGGCACACAGGTATGTGGATTCTGATTATATTCATAAAAATCGGTTCTAGCTCATGCTGACAGCTCATTTTCTTACAGTACTGTCTTTTAATATAGACAGTGTGAATTATACGATGTCAAAGCTATTTTTCATTTTTTTCCATTTGAATTTGAGGCATGTGGAGAGCAAAATGTATGTAATGTTTGCATCCAAGATTTGCTTTGACTTCAGTGGCATCTTGGACTTGAGTGAGAGCTATATGCCTCACCTCTTTTTCTACTTGCTGTTAAGCAGTTACTGAAGAATCCATAGGCCATGCTGCACAGTGTGCTATATGTTTATCTGTCTTAATTAAATTTCATAGCAGTCTGAAAAGAAACAAATGCTTTTGTACAATTCTTCAGTTATTCTTCATCAGAACAGAAACATTTAGAATGTGTTCGGTAATGAGGCGTACTGTATTTATCTGCTCTCATTAAGGAAATAAATTTTGACTCTGTCTCTCATCCCGTGTCCTTGGCAGACTAATTGTGTAGTTGTCCTTCTATGCCTAGTGATAAAATTGTTTGCTCTACTGCTGCTGTGCTGGATAATGAGCTGATCTTGGCCTTTACAGGGAGTAGTGACCAACTTTGAAATTTTCCGAATGAGAGAGAAACAGGTGCCAGTGGATGTGGTGGAAATGAAAGGTAATGCCAAATATTTGTGGTGTTTTTAGGAATTCCTGTCAACATGTGACGTAATTGGGGAGTTAACCCTTTTTGATAGGAGCTAAAATACTCATGTTGCAGGGCATAGAAGTGAGAAATCATAACTTTTGTTGCTGTTCACGCTTATGACTAGTTT
Source organism: Falco punctatus (assembly GCF_963210335.1). NCBI lineage: Eukaryota > Metazoa > Chordata > Aves > Falconiformes > Falconidae > Falco > Falco punctatus. The sequence goes on along the minus strand of NC_137583.1, from coordinate 30,631,270 downwards.
TGTTTTCTTTGGTAACTGCTTGAAATCAAAGCTTTGCATTGTCTTTTGGCAGAGTTTTGACCTCTTTGTTTTTTTGTTACAGAAAGTATCATAGCCTTTGCTTGGGAACCAAATGGAAGCAAGTTTGCTGTGTTGCATGGAGAAACTCCACGAATTTCAGTGTCCTTTTACCATGTTAAAAACAATGGGAAAATAGAACTCATAAGTAAGTGGCTGAAAAACAAGTGAAAAGTGCAGATGCTAAGCATTTTGCATGGCAGTAGGTGCATTAAACTCAAAGTTGTCCATGTTTGTGGTGGGTAGTGGGGCAGCAGGTGCTATGTCTGATGCTGTATTCTAGAAATACAACTTTCTAATGACAGCTGAACTGTTTTCACCTTGAATTGATCCAGGGTCTGGGAATAAAAGACCTACAATCCAGAATAATTTTATAGCCGTGGGAAGCTCATGTGAGGCGATGGCACAGGCTTGGCTCACTTTAGATAAAATTAATTCCCAAGTTAGGTGTTGGGGTCTTCTGATCTCCTCTGCTTCTGCTGGCTTTGGATGTTCTGCTGCTACTGGGTTTTGTCTTCAGAAGTGTAGAACTAAGGGCGGTTGTTACAACTTGCTTGCAGTTGAGAGTTGAGAAATGTCTTTTGAGGAGCGGAGTTGACTGCTTGTAAGGTAATTGGTGGCATCGGATTGAGATGTCTTTCTGAATGTGTCTTATTTCTTTCCAGAAACGTTTGACAAGCAGCAGGCAAATACGATATTCTGGAGCCCTCAAGGGCAATTTGTAGTGTTGGCTGGCCTCAGAAGGTGAGTGTTGCACAAGTTCCTGAACACCACATTCATTTTAAGGAGGAAAAAACCTAGAGTATCATCAGAAAGCGTTTGGTATCTCGGTGAATGCTGCATTACTTTGTAATCCTGATACAGCTTTGCAAAAGCAAAGGAAGAGAAGAGATGCAATTTCACAATGTAGCTTAGTCCTTTGTAACTTGAACTTGCTAGTTCTACCACATCAAATTAATGCATTTTTCAACAGAAAAGTGTGTATTTAGAAACACATTTCAGCTGGTTATGTTAAATGCTGACTCTCAACTAATCCAGTTTGCACTGTGCATGTGGCTCTTACAATGCATTAGTTGGCATGGCCTTGTGCCTTCTTATGGGCAGTACCTTTTAATGACAAAGCTGTTTTGCAAAAATATTTTATCAGAAAGTTCCATGTTAGAGCAAGAGAAAATTATTAACTTCTTGAGTAGTATTTGCCTTTACCTGCTTTCAGAAAAGCTGCTGTTCGTCTTAGAAATCTAGGGGTTTTTCTTCAATCTTGTTTTCACTACTTTAACAATCACATGCTTAGACTTATTTAACTTTGGCTGTAACTTGCCTATAGTGTGGCTTCATTGTGACTTTAAGAACAGAAAGAAAAATGGATTAAGTGTCGCTGAAAATAGAAGTGTCATTCTTACTTGGATTTTTGTTTTTACTCATCTCCATTGCTGTCTAGCCACAGAGACTGATATGAGCCTGTCTCTTGGTTGCTGTGAAAATTTATCTTTGTAGCGAGGAGTTGTAAACATGCAGTTTGTGGAGCGCTTTTAAAAGAACAGGCTATGCTAGTGTGTAAAACAGTCTGTCTTGCTTGGTCTCTGCAGCATGAACGGTGCCTTAGCATTTGTTGATACATCTGACTGCACCATGATGAATATTGCTGAACACTATACAGCTTCAGATGTGGAATGGGATCCTACAGGCAGATACATTGTGACTTCTGTGTCCTGGTGGAGCCACAAGGTACTGATGCTTGCTTGCTTTTTTTTTTTTTTCTCCTTTCGTTTTCAGAGGTATTGGAAAGGGCTATTGGTTAGGGAGGGAAGATGGACTCCTGTCACTGATCATGTAACTTAAAACCTGCACCATAGTTTTATATGTTAATTTCTGAGTATCAGTATGTATTTGGGCCATTAGCCTCACTGGGTGTCCAGAATAACTTCTGGAAGGGTGGGTCATGAGTCTAAACCGAGTGTCCTTTTTCTGGATTTTCATTAAGTCTTTATTGGTTTGAAACTTGATCTCCTTGTGGTGAACAGCAGAGTTTATTGCATATGTTATTACTTTTGCATGGTTCCAGCCACCACACTGTAATCCTCTCCTGTACAAGTATAGAATCTGAGACTCTTAAGAATATGATAGAAGGTCTGGCTTAGTTTCAAACTATTTTGATCCTCCAGAAGGTAACTTCTTGCAAAGCTTCAGTGGAACTATTTCGCTGAGGAATTTGACTTGTGCAAGGAAGGCAATCACAGAAAGAGCATCCTGGTTCTGTTAACTGATGGTGCTGATTTTATAAAAATTACCCTTAAGGCATGGAGTGAGGACTACAGTATTGAGTTATAGCTTACCTTGACTGAGACGGTATGCTACCCTTCCAGGTGGACAATGCATATTGGTTATGGACCTTCCAAGGCCGTTTGCTTCAGAAAAACAATAAAGACAGGTTCTGTCAGCTTCTCTGGAGGCCACGACCAGCTACCTTGCTCAGTGAGGATCAGATAAAGGTACTGTATTCCACTGACTTTGTCTACTGACATTGATTTGGTGCCTAAGCATACTTGTTTTACTCTCTCTTCTTGAGGCTGAGGCTTGAACTGTTGGGAGTTCCTTTTGCCCTGAATTTGTGAAAAAACTTTCTGCTGTAGGGGACTTCACTTCTGGGAATGATTGTAAATATTAACTGTTCTTTAAGCTCAGAATAGAAATGATTACCAGCTTTTCTTACAGTTAGGGTACAGTGAAAAGGCATAAAGAATAATGAAATTGAATTTAGCTGTCCAGACTTCACTAGCTGCACATGTACAGAAGCATTTACATGATCTGTAAGCCAGGCAGAATAGAACTACAGCGAAGGGCCTTGCCTGGAAGAGATGTAATGCATAGCATGCTTAGGCCTACCAGGGAGTTCTTGCAGCATATGATTGTTGTGATTGCTGGTCTGATATCCTAGCTGAAATAAAATTCCCTGTTTTACAGCAAATCAAGAAGGACCTGAAGAAATACTCCAAGATATTTGAGCAGAAGGATCGCCTGAGCCAGTCCAAAGCTTCAAAGGCAAGACACTTTTATAATATGATAATGTAGACGAAACTTTTGTAACCTGTCCTTAGTTATTTTGTAATGGTGATATGTAAGTTAAATTTCTTTTGTAACAAACATCTGTGTTCATTTGAATCCCTATGGTTAGAGTTAGTTCCAATAGGTAGTTCAGACAGATACTACTAAACTGTCAGGTTACACGGTAATGAATCTGGAGAGGTGCCGGTATTAGCTCATTTGGCAAGATATTTGGGTTCTTAGTGAGTTGCTGCATTAGCCAGTCTTTAAATTAAGAAAAGTTCTTACCTTTTCCTTTTATTTAGGTCGGTAGAAAGTACGTTCATGAAAAAAAAAAAAATTGACTTGCTAACAAATGCATCACATGGATTTAATTTATTGGGGAGGTTTAACAAGGTGGTCTTACCTCCGTAGGAGCTAGTGGAAAGGAGACGTACAATGATGGAAGAGTTCAGGAAGTACCGCAAGATGGCACAAGAGCTGTACATGGAGCAGAGGAACGAGCGTTTAGAGCTTCGAGGAGGTAAGCCACACATGGTACTTGTAAAGACTTGCTGTTAACTGCTGCTTCTTTCCAAGTCAATACCCTGTTCTGGGGATTCATCCACTTCTCTCCTTCCGTTTCCTGCCAAAGCTAGTCCCTTGTTCTCTGAAGATTATTTATACTTCTTATTCTGAATTGCAATAGGATTGATTTTTTTTTTTTTTTTTTTTTTCAATGAGGAGAAAGCTCAAATATTGCTGGCTGCTGCATTTTGATATCTCATGTTTTACCTCAGCTCTCTATGCTTCAAGGCAAGCATTAGCTTGACCTTGGGATAATACTGTGAAGAGATTTGAGCGTTGCATTCAATCAGAAAATCCACGGAAGCCGGGTGGTGGGAGACAGTAATGCCTTGGGTTTCATTTAGTGAAAGTCAGCACGTACTTGTTGGAATTATAAAGCACCAAATGCCTCTTATTTCACTGCTGGTTTAAGGACTGTTTCTGCCAAGAGCATGAAGTCCTTCCATTGCTGCCTTGTTTGATGCATTCTGTATTCATGTTTTCTCTGTTCCAGGGGTAGACACAGATGAGCTGGACAGCAACGTTGATGACTGGGAGGAGGAGACTGTTGAATTTTTTATCAATGAAGAAATTATTACCCTTGCAGAACCAGAGTAATTAATAAAACCGTGGTAAGATAGCATACCTCTCAGTAGAAAGCAACTCCTCCTGTCAGCTGTTGCTATAGGTTCGGTAATTTGCTTGAGAAAGTTAGGTCTGTCTGCGTGAGTGAATGTGGCGTTCTCAGAGTTGGTTTGTTTTGCCTGTGGCTAGAGGGGGCAAAAGCTTTTTTTAGAAGTCATCACAGAGGGTCAGATTTATGAGTTGTACTGAGCAGAATACTGTGTATGTCCTGTCTTGCCAGAGTGATGAAACCCACAACAGAGTCAGGGTCATCTTCCAAACACGGTGTATTGCAGACTCTGTAAGTTCTGTCAGTACGAGGAATCATAGTTACTATGAGAGAGAAATGTTGCTTCTTGGAAGAATTGCATGTTAGTGTAGTGTGGACAGAGTTTAAATACTGTACTAAAGATTGTACAGCAAGTTGACTGTGCTGATAAACCTTTGAATAGATGTTTAAATATCCACATGAACTTTGCTGCTATTTTCTAGAAATGCTGGGTACAATTCAGGTAGTAGCAGATTTTTGTGCACTGTCACTGCTTGTTGCTGACATCTGGTATTTAGTCCAGTGCTTTTCCCAGTTCCTTTTTGTGAATTTGTTTTATATATTGGTATGTTGAAAAGAGAGGCCACTTTTGCCCCCTGTTGTAGGAAATGTCCTTTAAGGAGTTTGACATTGTGGTATTGAGGAGGGAAAAGGTATTTTGATAGCGAAGGCACTCACGTGGGACTTAAAACCTGGAATGGGTTCCTGGTCTGTCATGTTCAGGGCTTTGCTTTAAGAGGAAGGGGAGTATAGATGTATGCCTTTTGCAGCTGTAAGTCACCCTGCAGCTTTTTAGCCTCCATGTATCTAAGGAGTTCACGCAGAATGTGAGCAGTACCCCTCTTGGACCTGTAGCAAAATTAATAGTAGTGATACCTTTGCGTATGTTTGGATGTGGCTTATGTGTCCCATACATGTAAGATCCTTTTGTGGAAGGAAGGGAGAGATAAAGCTGCCTAGTGTATGGATTGAAACATCAGTTTAATAGGCGAAACACGTGCTTGTGTAGGTTTTGAACAGCTAGCATATGTGGTGAGGCTGAGCTGTTTGTATAAAAGCACAGAATGTAACTCACATCTTTTTTTTCCTTTTCTGCAGCACCACCAGATCTTGTGCTGAAAAGAAGTTCGTTCATTTTCAGAAAGCCTACATCAACTTTGGAATTTTTAATCCATATTCTTGCACTCTGGAAGGGTGGATGCACCAGATTTTCTCCATTCTGACACATTGTAGTGCCTTTAAGTCTTGCTGCCTGTTGCAGTGAGATACTGGAAAGGCACTGCTTTTAAATTTTTATTATTTTTTTTTTTTTAGGGTTTGATTTTTTTTTTTTCCTTTTTAAATCCACTACTACCAGTATTTACTTCCTGACTCCTGTGCAGTACTTACCAACTGGCGGCTTTTGACTATTGCCAGTGAGGTGAGGTTCCATCAGTGCACCTCTGTCTTACACGCACGATGTTTCTGTTTCAGGACTCTTTCTATGTCCCGAGTGCATGGACAGATGTTCATTTTGTTTGGGGAAAAGTCAACAGAACCATTTCTTGTATGATGTGTTTTAGTGTGCTGAAGCAGCACTACAGCGGGCTATATCCTCCTCCTTTCAGATTGTGAAAGGATGTCTCCCTCAAAGAGCTGAATATGGAAATAAAAGCAGACCTATACTAAAACCAGGTTGGCTACGCGTTGTTTGTAGAGAATCTTTCCCTGAATGATCAAAGTCAAACATACCCACAGTAATAAGAGTGTTTGCTGTATTGGCTATATGGTTCTTTTGGATTTATTGTTTTTTAATCTCAGTTCCTCATGGCTCTTCTGGTTTAGTGTTGTGGTTGGTTTGGTTTTTACAGTGATGGTATGGCTCGTTACTCTGACAAGTTGGCCTGTTCACTATTGTGGAGTGACTAGAAAATGAGTGGATTTCTTAAACCATCTGCAAACTGATACTAGCCTCAGGAATTACTGATTAGTCTAAGTCTAATTAGTGAGCATTGCAAACTTTCAGAGAAGTGCTCTGTGTACACATGCCTTATGCTCCCTGTTACAGTACCTAGTTTCATTTCTAAAGCCCTCTGTTCAGAGGGGAAAAGTGTACTTAAAGCTGGTGGAGCAGCTTCTCTGTGTTTGTATTTATGAGTAGAAATTCTTTTCTGGATATTGTGAGAGCAGTGAGAGATTGGCCTGCTGCTTACCCTTTGAGGGGCAGGGGAGAATGAGGGTGTTCCTGTCACCTCTCCTGGACGGGCCCGTGCTAACGTGAGCCCTCTTGACTGGCTCTTTTTAAAACCTGAGCTCACTGCATAGCAGTGTGTGACAGATCTGAAGCGGAAAGCCCAAAAAGGCAGCCCCACTCAGCTGGAGGCAGCCAAAGGACAGTAATGTTTTGAGCGCACTTTTTTTTTTTGTCCTTGGATGAACTTTCTGTGATAGCAAATGCACAGGCCTCTCAACTCCCATGTTCTCTTCACCAGGAAGACTCGTCAAAATGATTGTTCTGTAACAATGGCATTGACTTAGTTCCAGTAGTTCACTCTTAAACCAGTGAGTGTTTTTTTTTCCACAAGTCTGTATTAGTTTCCACTTCTCTGTATTTGTTCATTCAAAATCAATATATACACATACATGGATAATTAAAGTTTTGCCCACAGTATTTACAAAGCTCATCTCTCAAATAGACTGGGGAAAAAAAAACCCTTACTTTCTAGTAAAACAGTGCAGAAGACTTCTAGCACGTCCAGGTTCCCCAATAATGACTTGAACTGCTATAGCAAGAGTCATTTTTATTACCTGTTAGTGGTGAGGAGCTGACTTCACCATTTTCTAAGCTGCAAATTGAGCGGAAAGGGTTTTTTTTTCCCCATGTCTCCATGCAATGAAGTTTTAATAGGGTACTGTGGTTTATTCCTGGCCATTTTCAAAGTAAAGAAAATGAATACCAATGTTAAATGAATTGAGTTCATCAGTGAGCGGGGGGGAAACAACAAAAAAAAAACAAAACAAAAAACCCACACCCAACCAAAACTGCTCCTGTAGGAGCTTTGGAAGCTGACAAGACGTCCTGACCAGCAGTTAAGACCTTTTCTCATCTCTAATGCTTGCATTTCTGACACTGCTCCCTTCAATTGCTATGTCTTTTCTGTAGTGTTTCTTACTTCAAATGCTTTTTGCAAATTACGTACTACTGAAATTGTTTTATGGGTATGTATTGGGTAAGCTAGTGTGTTTGGCATTTCTCGGAATAACGCTAGGGGTTGTACTAGAGAGGAAGGGTCTTGTTCTTGAATCCATGTTGGCGTGTAGCTTCGAGTGCTCTGTGCTGCTGGTTTTCAGCCTGTGGCCCTTGTTAGGGCTTTTGAAGGGTGGTCAGAACAAAACAGGTTTGTAGGTACTGTGCAGAGAGACACGTACAAGTTGGGAAAAGGCTTCCGACGTGGTTGTACCTCCACTGAACGCCTTTAAGGGCCCAGAATTTGGATGGGAGGGGAGGGAGGGAAACAAACCTTAAGCATCAAGTAGGATAGTGTGTCTCATGGTGTTTGTTAAAGTATTGTCTTAGGTACTTTTCATAATCTTAAATAGCAAGATTAACTGGAACAAGTCATGTAATCCTGGGCTAGTCTTCACTTTCACAGTATTTACTTTGAATTTGTAATAAATAAACATTCTCTTGACCTTTTAACCATCTACAGTCCTTAATGCAAATTTCATAGAGGAAGTTCTGTTCACTTGCTATACTGTTCTAATATTTTTTAATAAAGCCTTACTGTAACTTTATGAGCTTTGACTCGTTTACTGCCAATAAATAATGAAGACAGAAGGTGATTTTGTCGTGGATTTTTTTGTTAATAGGTTGTTGCAATGAATGGACTGACACTAAAAGTGCTGAAGGATTGCCTTTCTGAACGGAGAAGTCGGGAAATGCTGCTGTGCATGAAGTGACAATACAGTGGAAGGTTGCACTTAGCTCAGGGAGGTAGCAAAGCGTTTCCTCATCTCGATGGCTGTTGTCAGTTCTTGCGCAAGGCTGGAGGCGCCAGGGTGCTGCTTGCTCAGCCTCTGGTGGGGCTGCAGGCCCTGTAGCTGATGCTGCCGCAGGCTTGGTCCCAGGGAAGGAGAAATCTGGCGTCCCAGGGGGCAGAGAACGACGGCCGTGGCCTGCCCACCCAGGGGGTGTGCAGGTGGATTTGGATGTAAAGAACTCATTTGGATTTGCAGTGGGTTGTTTTGCTTATGCTGACCCTTTTCACCGCGTCGCATGCAAGGTGCAGCGGTGGCACCCTGCTTCCTGCAGCCTGGAGCTGCTGCAGCCCCTTCCTGCCCTGGGGCACAGCACTGCACTGCTGCCTCTGCTCCTGCTGTCCCTGTAGCTTCCTCCCCCCCTGGGGGAGCGCAGTTGTTTGCCTCTTTGCCTTCTCTGGGGGGATCAGCACCGCTTCTGAACTGTTCAGTCTCCTGCCTGTGCCGCCTCCTGCAGGGCTCCGCTCCATGTGTGCCTCCCTGGGCAAGGTGCCCAGCCCGGAGCTGGCATCATCCCGCAGCTCAGCTATGAAGGAGCAGCAGCTCATGGTGAGTCCACTGGCTGAGGGGGATGGAGAGGAGCAGCTGGGATGTCCCCTACCCTGGCATCCTTCCTATCGTATTTCCCAGCTGTCTTCTGGTGTTCCTGGGCAATGTGGTCCAGATGGAGGAAAAAAAAACCCAGACTTGCTCTCCCTGCAGAGCTCTGTGATTTAAAACAGAAGTTGAGTATAAGTATTGTGCAGAGGAAAAAATGTATAGGAGGGGAGGGGAGGCTGGGTAGCCTGGCGGGGGAGGGGGGTGGTTAGTCCTCCTTGGCCGGTGGTTTTCAGCATGCCCATCTCTTTGGGATCTGAGTGACATATTTGTAATAAGCAGCTGGAATTCCTGTAGTCCTGTTGGAGTTCCCCCCCCCTTGCCACAGGACCTCGGCACCTCTCTGTGTTGATCAGAGTAAGAGGAGTGCTTTGAAAATGTAATCCTTTCCCAAGTTTCAACCTGCAGCCCTGTGGCTTTCCGTTACACTGAAGCATCACTCTTGCAATGTGCTGAAACACGACTGGGGCAGACACAGGAACTTCTACTCAAAGTGGAATCGCTTAACTTAAAAATAATATCTAGAATACTTTGCATTCCTCTCTAATGCCAGGAAAAGCCTTAGTACTTGGTGTGACCTGTCTCCACATGCTGCTTATTTGGGTTTGTTTTCTTACCCTCAGTGGGTAGAGCTACCAAAACCAGCGACAAACCAGACTGTTCTGGAGGTTACGGCTGTCCAAGAGAGACTTGTGTTGTCCCCTACTCCTCCTGCAGGCCTTGGGATTATGGTGTGCAAGACGGTGCTTTCTAATGCTTCCAAGAGATGAGTTAAGCCCATGAAAATGAGGTGCTTATAACGGCGTCACTCAGATATATTTAGGAAGATGAAGTTAATTGTTATATTTTTATGACTATTAAAAGCTACCCAAAGCCAAGGAGCTCACCTTGTACTCAGAGATACAGGGAAGAAATGTTCCATTGCCAGAACTACTCGTACATGTCTACTACGGCGCTAAGACTGAGAGCTGTTCGTGAAACCCTCATTAAATTGACATGTAGCTTGTTATTGTGGAAATAAATCTGGTTCCTATAGAAACTAGTTGCTTGCGACTGGTGGGGCTGTAGAACAAGTCTGTTTCAATAATTGCGCACCCTCCTGACGAGGCATCGCTTCTGTGCATTATGTGGAGTTTTCTCAGCATTAGCTCTCCTGTCAGGAGCTGCTGAGGGGATGCTGCTGTATTTTCTGAAGGGGAAAACAGCCATGGAAGGGAGCAAATAAAATTTTTCAAATCTCTGTTATTAGCTGAGACCCCAAGAACAGCTTTTAGGGTGGATTTCAACTAGACCTTCCACCAGGCACACAGGTTTGGGATTGTAAAACTCGCCCATGGCTGCAGAGTGAGTCCTGGCCAGAGCAGGACCTGAGCTTCAGGGGGCCCAGTTAACCCCATGGCTGACCCATGGCACCGCACTTTCTCTGTTGCTTCACCTGTAGATTGAACAGGCTGAAATACATGTGCTTTTGTGTATTGTTCGTAGTGACAAATACAGCCAGTGTGCTTTAAATCTTCGAGTCAAATTATCATCTGTCTTTCAAAACAGAGTACCGTGTTTTTGACTGAGTTGTGGCAGTTAATTGCTGCTTTATAATTGCTCCAGTCCTGTGATGAATTCCACCTCCCAAGGAACCCCGCAGGACCTGCACAGATCAGGGCCAACTTGCTCTGATCTGGTTGAACAGGCTCATAATGCTACCTGGGATTAAAAGAAATGGATACTTAGTGAAATGTGATTCCTTTCTTTGTCACGGATAACTTTAATCAGTGTTTTGGGAGCATGGGGAGGGGGTGTCTGCAGGCGTGCTCAGCTCTTCAGCTGTTAGTACCATGGTCGCAGACCTCTGAAAGTTCCTGCTGGCAGCAGCAATGACACGGATGAGTTCATTCTGCCGCCTTCTGTGTCAATCAGATGGAGTCTTGCTGTGTTAAAGACAGGAACAGGGGAAGAGGGAGAAGGAATTTGTCAAGATAAAAGTGCAAATCATGGGAGAATTAACTGGTTTAAACTTCACAAACTTCCTTAAACTCTGTAGGCCCTAAGCTTAAGGTGTTAAGATTGACCAGCGGAAGAGATGCAGCCAGAAGCTGTAGACATGGCTGGTGCTTGCTCAGAGCTGAGCCCTGCTGCAGGTGCGTCTGGGTGGCCCCAGCACGTCAGGTGGCCCTTCGCATCCGTCCCATCAGTGATGCCGAAGCAGAGGAGGGAGCTGCGCTCATTGCCCGCAGAGTGGGCGAGCAGGTGAGCTGGGGGTGGTTCCTGGGCTGCAGGAAAGCCCCCGTGCTGGGGACTGGGGAGTCTGCTGGGTGTCATGCAGACCACCACAAGACCAGTTCACGTGCAAACACTTGCTTTCGAATCCTGCGAACCCCCGGCCTTGCTGTGCCACAGCAGGGATGCAGCTTCCTGGGCAAATGGCACTTCTCTCCAGTTCTGCACCTTACACCTCTTACACAGGGATTGCAGGAGGTCCCCGATTACCTTTTCTACATCACTACGTCTATTTACGTATTCTTATTGTGCCCTTGTTATTTACCTTCTTTTCCAATGTAGACCCCATTATTTTCTATCGTGCTTCAGCTGATACTTCTCTGAACCCTTTCTGAACACACGCTAATTCTGTAATATATCTTGTCACCATGCCATAGTCAAACAATAGCAGCCCTCAGAAGCAAAGAGAGCATGAATCTCGCTTTCCTCTTTATGGATTATCTTATAAATGCAGTTTTTATTTAGCACCTGACTGGTGAAACAGCCTTCTTTCTTTTCCCCCCTTAATTTTTTTTTTTTTAAAGCAGCCATTACCCTCACAAAGATATCAGCTTTATTTTTATACAGCTTATTCAGACTTGCATCATCTGCTCTGAGATCTATTTGCTCTAATGGAAATCTGGGAAGGAAATGTGCATTACATTAGTCTGAGTAACTTCTATCTATGAGAATGAGCTTCTCTTAGTAACGCAAATAACTGTAATTATGAAAGCAAATTAATTGACTGGGCAGTTGAAATACTTAAATTTCTTGGTGCATTTTGACTTACATTCATGTTCCCTGCTATTTTTACTTCCAGCCTAACTCATTTGGAATTGCTTCTGCCTGCTTGTTAATCCTAACTCAAAATTGACTCTGTTGGTGTCTTGTTACGTTTTAATGCTTCTGTGCAAGAGCAGAAGAGTCATGCTTTTGGAATACTGCTAGTTAGACAAGGTGTTAGCCCCAGATTGGAAGAGGAGGACCCTCTTTTGGATGCAAACAAAATTTGGACATTACCAAAGCTCAGTAGAAGGGGCCTAAAAGTGTTACAGAGCAAATCTCTGAAGGAAACATGCTGACCTTGTCCTCCAAGTTCTGCTCTTGGCTGTCATACTTGCACGTGCATACAATTATGCATCAACCCATCTTTTGCAGGCGAATCCTGCCACTGACAATAAACCAGGAGTTCCATTCAGAATTTGTTCTTGTGTTGCTTCAGGTGTTAAGGCCTGAGCAGGACCAGTGAATACATTAAAAAAAAAAAAAAAGTCATTCTGGTATTTGAAAACTTGCAGATCAAAACTAGAGATACTCTAGAGACTTGGAATTTAGCAAGAAATGCAGAAGAAGAACCAAAGCCGTAACATTTCCCGAATGCCTGTGGGCATTTGTCCTAGATACTTGTCTCCCATGCCTGGCACACCAATGCAGTTATTCCGTAGGTCAAGTGGTGGTTGATCCATGCTTTAATTGCTTATATAATGATCTGTTTACCTAAGAGAGTGAAAGCTACTCTGGAGTAAGAGACACAGGGTTCTCTGTCCCTTCCCTTGAGGCTTGAGCATCTCCTTATGAGCCGTTTCAGTGGAAGAGAAAGAATATATACTGTGATAATTATGTACTGAAATAGATCCTAAGAGACTGAAAAGAAACAGAACCAGTTCTGTAACCTGCTGCAACCCCTCTCCTACCTTTTTTTTTTCCCTTAATAAAAGCCAGAAATGGAATGACATTTCTGTCCTTGAGCAATGCAGGTACTTCCATCAGTCCTTGTGCATGAAATGCTTTGGCAGATTACTTTGGGCACTTTTGCTCCCAAGGAACTTAACTGTTTTCTTTCACAGCTCCTCTGTCTGAATCTTGGCTGAAAATTGAGGTAAGAGGTCCCGTCTCCATCCTGCCTGCATAGAGGTTGGTTGGGTGTCACGGCCCTGCAGCCACTGCTGTTGCCCAATGCCAGCAACCGTTCCACTGCACAGCTAACCTTCAAAGCATTCTGCAGCAGCTGCTGGTTCTCCAGATTACATCGGTTGCACAACAGAGCTTGTTGGCCTCAGCATTGTGTACAGAAGTGTGTTTTCCACACAAAGCTGCAGTGCCACACTCTCCTTGTCCAGAGCTGTGATGGTGATAGTGCTGCAAGAAATCCCGACAGGCTGTTAACCATACCCAGGTATAACAGGTCTTTCCTCTGGCTTTATCTTGTAACAGAGGGTGGTCTTGATGGATCCAAGCGAAGATCCAGACGACATCTTGTGAGCTAACAGATCCCGAGAAAAAACATTTGTATTTGACATGGGTTTTGATCATGGAGCAACCCAGGTAACATCCTTCCCCTTTTTAACCAAAAGGCTTAATATTAGCATTTTTTTCCCTCCTTAGATGAATGTTTTCGGCATGTGAGTAGAACTGCACATCCCAGAGGCCACATGTCACCCAGGTGAAACGTGACAGTGCTGAAGAGCAAGAGGACTGCGAGGGTTTTCCTTTACTCAGGGAAGCGGGGAGACACGTGCAGTATTGAGCCTGCCTCTCCCTCCTGCACCAGCGCTCCCCAGGTGCATCGCTCCTGAGTGGAGATGAAGAGCTTTGTCTCCTGAGGTCTCCGGTGAATGAGATCATTGCCATGTTGCTTGGATCTCCTCTCACATGCTTCTTCCCCGCACCTGTTTTACAGGCTTACACAGTGAGCTCTAGTGCCCTTACCAAGCTGTGTTTTGCAGTACAAGGATTTCATCAGCACCTGCATTTTGTGATCACCATGATGTGACTGCAGCCCCGCTTCTCACAAGTAGTTCAGTTATCTGTGTGCTTTTTTACATTAAAATTCAGCATAGCACACTTGTATGCTACCCAAGACATTTTTGGAGGCCCAGTGGCACTTCTCAATAAAGGATTAGGTCAGGGAGAGAATTTACTCCCTTCTTCAGCAGACACAAAAGAAAACCAAAGCATTCCATGTTCAGAGTCCAAGAAAACAAGAATATTTAAGGACATTTATTCTAGTAAGCTCCTGCATCTTGCCTGCCTTTAGAAAATTCAATAAAACTTGGTGCTTTTCTGCTCATTTTGAGGATGTGTCAAAATTCAAATGGCTCATGAATTGTTCCAAAGCCCAGGAAATTTGTAAAACATAGAAAATCATGGGGAATGTAATTGGGTATAGATTATTTGGACAGCTGTTGTGCCTGACAAAAAATCTCTGCTTTTTTGGCTGAATTAGGAGGAAGTATATGTGTCCACAACGAAAAGCCTGATAGAAGGAGTCATTTCTGGCTACAATGCAACAACCATTTTTGCATATGGTCCAACAGGTAAAGTAGTTCCCTGTAGCTGTACTGCTCCAGATGAATAAAATATAGCTCTGCAAACCAGAAATGAGCTGTAATGCCGATCAATTGCTTACTGTGAGGACGAGACTGAAGCGTTAAAATACCATTCTCATTGGGAAGTGTGGATCTCCCTTAAATGCTGAAGTAACAACAAAGCTGTCCCGTGTAAGTTGTCACTGTCACTGAAACTGTCCTGTTTAAGTTGTTGAGGTGGAATTCAGTGGAGACAAATCTTCCTGTTGAAAAGGAGGAGGAGATGAGGGCGTCTGTGCAGTGCTGTAGATTCATCTCAGGAGAATAGACGTAGCTGCAGAAGGCACTTACAGACTACAGACTACATGAAAATATATTTCTACTCTAGCTCTGAACACCTAGGTGAGCAGTTAACATACGTAATCTGCCCGTCTGCAAGTCCTCTTCCTGCCCTTTTTGGATGGCATGTGCCGTGTCTTTCCTGAGGCAGTGTCATGGTGGGATGAGAAACAGGAGTAACCAGAGCAAGTTAGGGAATGAAGGACAGAAATCAGTAGGAAACCAGGCTTCATTTGTTGTGGAAACTGGCTGACATGGAAGTTTGGCTTTGCTGCTCTTCTTTGTATCTTCAACAGGAGCAGGAAAAACCTACACAATGTAGGGACGGACTGCGAACCAGGGATTTACATCCGTGCTCTTGATGACCTCTTTAAGGCCCTTGAAGCTTCCACCAAGGAGATGGATTACACAGTCTCCATGTCCTACCTGGAGGTGAAGTGTCTGTGTTGCCTTGGATCCAGGCCCTGTGGAGCAGGCATGATGAGAAGGGGGGAGTCCGGGCCTGTCCATTGAAATGCAGGACCAACTCAACCCTCTCTGCAGACCTAAGGACCCAAGGCAAGTTTCACACCAACCCCTTGTTTCTTACCCTCAGATCTATAACGAGGTGATCCGTGACCTCCTGAACCCATCCTCTGGCTTCTTAGACCTGAGAGAGGACCCCAGAGGCAGCATCCAGATAGCAGGATTTACGGAAGTCTCCACTACAAATGCTCTGGAGGTGCTTTGGGCTATGGTCCGTGATGAGGGAAAGGGAGAGGGGGGTGTTTTCATTCATCAGTGCTTTAACATTTCTTGACACTTTTCTATTGCCTGTGCCTTGCTCAGTAGCAGGACCTTTTGTAGCAGGACCTTGGTGGAACTGGATTAATGTGAATTTTATGGAAAGGGCTCATTATGGAGCCATGTGAGTGGTAGAAATCAGGCTAAAATCTCCAGCTAAGCTCCTGCTAGCTCTACTTCCCCTGAGTGCATGCTGCTTTCCTGGAAAGGCAAGAGTGCTTTGATCTGTATACACGTCTCAACAAACCATTTGGAGAGGGAGAAGAAATAATGAAATTCCCTTGAGCTACCCTGATGTGCACTTCTGCATGTGCCTTGGATGTGAGATGAACTGTCATGAACCCACACTTCCAAGGTTACAAGCTAAAGGGGGAGATCTGGAGAAAATCAACAGCAAAACCCCCACTAGCATAAGCGGGACGAGAGTTTGCCCGTGCCCTGGGTGAGGGGTTCAGTCTGTGGGGAGCACCATGCTGCGGCTCAGGCAGAGTCGTACGCCTCTGCATGTTGTTCTGCGTTGTTTAGATCATGCAGCTGTTAATGAAAGGAAACAAGCAACGCACCCAGGAACCTACTGCCACCAACAAGACGTCCTCCCACTCACACGCAGTCCTGCAGGTGACAGTGATGCAGAAAAGCCAAAGTAAAGTGATCGGCGAGGAACTGTGGATTGGAAAGCTTTTCATGGTTGACTTGGCAGGGTCGGAGAGAGCAGCTCAGGTATGGCTGGAACTCAGCAGCTTTTGGTGAGACCAGGCTAGGTGCCTGTCCTCATCCTGAACACTCTGTTGCTTTTGAGAAGTAGTTTGTATCTGGGACAGCCTGAAAATAAAAACAAAGTTTGAAGATATTGGTAATATCTTGTATTAGGCCAACTAGTATAATAGGAAAAATGTAAACCAGCTTTTGGGTGCAGCCTTTCCCGAAAAAAAAAGAAGGAAAAAGCAGCAGTGATTTTCACATTTAAAGAGAAGCTGAAGTCTGTTAGGCGGGGATCACCTGTGCTGTCAAAGAGAAAGCTGGTGCCAGTGGAATAGAGGGGTGGTGGTGGGTGGAAAATAAGGCAGCTGGCTCCAGTGGGAAGGAGGAAATGCTAGAACTCAGGGAGGTGATTTGAGGGAGAGAGATTTTACATACCAGTATTTCTACTGAGACCAGGAATTCTGGAGTGATGTAGTTGTGCATCTTAATTTCTGAAATAATCTGTAGAAGATAATTAATAGCTGTTATCTTTTAAGAAGTAAGAAGAGCTGGGTCATCTTCTCCAAGAAATGTACTGCTGCCAGTATCTCTGTGCCTCAGAATGGGGTTTAACCGCACACTTTCAGGCTGATTTTTCAGGAGGCATTGCTTTGTCATCCAAACCTTGACCCAGTGATGCCGCACATCTTCCCCAGGCACAGACCCACCATTCTGAAGCGTGTGCTTTGTCTGCCTGTCCCACTCCCTCTCTCCTCTCCCCCCAGACTCGGAACCAGGGCAAGAGGATGAAGGAAGGAGCCCACATCAACCGCTCGCTGCTGGCTTTGTGCAACTGCATCAACGCTTTGAGTGAGAAGGGGGGGAGCCGGGCCCCGTTTGTCAATTTTCGAGACAGCAAACTCACACGCCTGCTGAAGGTACTGTAGTACACCAAGGGTCAGCAAGGAGCTCGGTGTGTCTGTTGCTGGTATCACCACTTGAATCAGACAGGGCTTAAGAGCTGATCCTTGACTGTCTCTGTGCATTGTCTTTATCCAGCTCGGAACAGTCCTCCTGGATCTTGCATGAGCTTTGCAATACAATCAGGGCTTGAATCAGACACTGCTGTTTTTGTAACAAGCTTGTTGTCTTGTGATCTCTGTGGTTAAGGAAAGGCTTCCTACAGGGCTAAGGAAATCCTATCGATTTGGGTCATATGTCTAAGCTTGCAGGTGACCAGTGATTTTTTTAATTAACTTACTGGCTTTGAATGTTTCATCCCTTCTATAAGATTTGGCTGAAATTGGCCAATAAATTTGGATATTGTTGGGGCAGGAGGAAGAAAGACTGAGAGTGACTCTGTGCTGTCACAAATTGCCTCTCCCTTAGGAAATCAGAAAGGTTGCAGACACACTCTTTGCTATGATGGTTATTTTATGGATACTTCACAACCTCATTTATGAACCTCACCTTGAGCCTTGGTGCTGAGCTACCACTGCTGTTGCCTGACAGATGTGTTTTCTAGACAACAGTGGGGAGGAGAAGAGATGGATAAAAAGGCAGGCCTCTGTTGTGAGCAGAACTGGGAAGCTGCCAGCACATTTGTGGAAACTGATTTTCTTGCAAAAATTCTTTTGTAGAAAGTGAATTACTTGCTGATTTTGTTGTTGATGGAGAGAGGGCGTAATGAATGGTCTTTTACCAGCACCTGCTGGGGTACCCAACCATGGTGGTTACCACCAAGCAGCAAGACCTTGCCATGTCCATATTAACCTCGTCAACTTTGCATCCCTCTAGGACTCCTTAGGGGGCAACAGCAGGACTGTTATGATTGCACATATCAGCCCAGCCAGCACCTCCTTTGAAGAATCTCGAATGACCTTGATCTATGCCTGTCGAGCAAAAAACATCAAGACACAGGTAAATGAACAAACAACTCACAAGGAGGTGGGGGTTAGAGATTAAAGCCTGCAAAGTGGAAATTCAAGAGGTAGTGGATGAAGGGAGAAACTTCAAGAGGGGGCAGCACAGGGTGGTGTAGAGGCTCTGTGTGAGTGACAGGAAAAAAAGCAGGTGAAGGGAACAGTGGAAAGCAAATTGTGTGGGTCGTGGATGAGAAGAGGAATATGAGGGTCAAAACAAAGGAGCAGAATAATGAAAAGGCAGAAGCTTACGAGCCTGGTATGGACCCGGGTTCAGAACATAAGGAATGATGGCTGGAGGATGACTACTGGGAGGAGGCATGTCCCAGTGGGGATGCTGGGCCTGGAAGAGGAACTGGGGGGGCTGCAGAAAGGAGGAATAAAATGGATAGGCTTGTGGGGTGAAGGAAGCTGAACAGTGATCTACAACAGGGTTTTCACTCTTTGTGGATCTCTGTGTTTTCCCTGTGGACACAGGGTCTGTGGCTTTTCTCTGTTACCTTTTGGGAATTTCCCATAATTAAGGAAAACCACTAATTTATGGTTTCACCATTCATGAGGGAAAATTCTTCCCCATCACAGGATTTAGTGCCCTTCCAACTGAAAGCATAGCTTTGTTTGCAGCCATTGTACCAATGATGGACTGCAGGACAAATGCTCACGTATTCTGTCTCACCAGGTAAAATGTAACCTGCGGAATGTCTCCTACCACATTGACCAATACACCAGCATCATCGCAGACCTCCACAGGGAGATCCAGCGTCTGAAGGCAAGGGCGGAAAACCAGGAGAAGGAGAAAAGTACAGTCGGCTCTGACCTTGGGGATCTGCAAGGTAGAGCCAGGAGCAAGGACTGGTCTGGGGTATCTGGAGGGAAGAGAGTGGGGAGAGGAGCTGTGTGGACAGGTTGTGGTAGCGCTTGGCGGGCCTCCATGCAGATATGGCTGAGGGAAACTGGTCTAGCAATGCTTGTAGAGAAGCAGAGCAGAGAACACAGTCTGATGGCCAGGGGAGCTGAGGTTGTTTTCCTGTGTGAGCCTGTCTCTGATATACTGTGTGACTCTGGACAACACATTCAACCTCCTCAGCATCTTCCCCAACATTAAAATGTGTTAGATTTCACAAACCTGCCCTTGAAAAGACCTTTGACATCAAGTGCTGGCATTTGCTGTGAGAAGTTCTGACTCTCACAGAGATGTGACCAAGTTCTGTAGCCTGCATCATCATGGGCTCTGAGGCCATGTCAGGACACAGAGATCTGTTGTATGGTTCGTTGCACTTAATTTAAAAAAAAAAAAAAAAGAGAGAGGGGGGCAGAGTGAAGCTTTTTAAACACTGATTGTTCTGCCCTGGGGACTATTCCTTTTGTCAGTGAATCTGGCATGGAATGAAATAAAAATTGTCAATTTCTCTGACAGACAAGACACAAGGTATAACTGGCCTCTGCTACCAATACCCAAGGCCATTTTTAGATAACAAGCACAGAAAAACCAATAACTTTTTCTTTTTGGTGGGTAGAAAGATGGAAGAGATGTCCCTGCAATGCAGTATCCTCTTAATACTCACAAAAGCAGTAGCGCTGAGACCTATATATTGCTAACAATAAAGATATATCAGATTTATTAAGCAAACTATTAACTTCAAGAGACTGCAAAATGAAGCAGAGTCCTATAAATGAATGCCTTGTAACATGTGGACCGAGCAGCTTGGTCTCAGGGTAGTTTTGTGGGGACTTGGCAGATGTTTACCTGGCCTAACAGCAGATCAGAAATGTCTTCTCCTGTAGCAGAGAGGCACAGAGGCTCTGAGGCACACAGTGGCCAAGTAATGAACACCTTGCGGGCACAGCTGGTTGGGGCTTTCAGGGAGCAAATGGAGATGTGTTGCAGCCTGATGGAGCTGGAAAACACCAACATTGAGCTGCACGTTGATACCTGCAGGAACCTCCTAACAATCACAGAGTAAGTCTCTCCTTAGCTTTCAACATGATTTATACGTGGACCTCCAAACTCGCCATGAGAAATGCCAATATCCCATGGTCCTCCCAACAAAAATGACAAAAGGATGAGATCAAGTGTAGGTTTGAGATTTACTTGTGTGACGAGGAGAACTTGGGAAGGTGGTGGTCTGCAAAAGGTGCCCAGGGATTTAAGGTAGATTAAGTCCATGCGACTCTGAGCCTTAGATTAAGGTGCTATATTTGCAGTGGGTGATTTCTGCTATTGAGAAACACATCCCTAATCCCTCCTGGTGCTTGTAAGGAGACTGCAGCCTGCACATGGTGCTGCACTGCAGTGCAGTTGCCTGAGGTACCTCTGTAAGGCAACCTGTTACCTCTAGTATCAGGTTTAAGCTCAAGACTGAAAGCATAGACAGTAGATGCCTCACCTCTTGGCCCTTATTCTGGACTTGAGTTTTAACGGAAAAAATGGATGGCAGTGCAGACTGGGATTGTTGGTCCTTCCATGGTCCAGTCACTCTGTGTTTGTGGTTTCCATCTGGATGCACTGCATCTGGGCATGATTTAATGTCAGAGAAAGTATCATCATCCCTTTCTTCTGGATAATCTGTGTGTCAGTTCCCTCTCATTATCACTAGTCACCCATATAATGCCTCTGTAAATTTTATAGTCTCTTAGGATTTGGGTCTTTTGTAGTTAAAACAGTCTTCAGGACATTAAAGATATTCAACAAGTACCTGTGAATAGGCAACAATTTGTGATGAGGTGGGAAAAAGCACTGTTTGCCTTGCCATGGAAAGATCACAGAGGAGGTCTGTCCTACAGACTTCCAAACGGGAGGAAGATCATTGTGCTCTTCTGCGTGGTTTGTCCAGCTCCAGAGCAATCATTGTGCTCTTCTGCGTGGTTTGTCCAGCTCCAGAACAGTCTGGACTAATTAGTTCTACTGCTGTCATGCAAGAAGTTGTTGGACAGATACTATGAAGTGCTATGCATGCATCGTTAAGAGTTATGTCACCATGTCCCAGAAACTCCTTTTTTTGCTGGCAGCTGGGAACGAGAGAAAGATCAGGGTGCATGCAAGTATCGCAAGCCAGCAGAGGAGGAGAAAGATGCAAACACAGAGGAGGAAGACAAGGAAGTGGGTTTCATCAATTCACCTGAACCTCATGAAGTTACAGTAGCAAGAGAAGAGATCAGCCTGCTGCTGGCAGAGCAGTGCAAGACGGCGGCCCTGAAGGTGAGAGGGTGAAGGTGCCCTTGTGGTTGCAAATCTGACCTCTGCCCAGTGGGTGCTTGAGGGAAGGATGGCAGCAGCATAACTCAGAGAGGTTCTTGTGGGTTTTGGGCTAGCACTGCAAAAGCAGTGTGGCACCTGCATTGCAGCTGGACTCCTAAATACTTTGCTGAAGGAAACCACACAGGAACATTGTTTGCATCCTGCCTCTTGTCCCTGTGTTTCTTAGCATAAAGGGAAAAGCACCCACTGGGCTTATGCACCCATAACTGAGCTAATTCTCCCCTTTTCCCCTTTCGGGGACACTCTGAGGGTTTGTCACTCACTGGTTGTTCAATGTTTTGGTAATCAGTTTTGGTGATTACTTTTTTTGGTAGCAAACTTTAATGTTTGTGAGTTCCTCTAGGCAAGGACTATGTGTCTGGATATATCCGCCATGACTGAAACATGGTAGCTGCCACTAGAATAAGCAAAATACTTTTTGTAGATACTACTTTAATCTCAGCATGAAGGATACAGCAGAGAATTGCTCAGATGCCTTTGTTATCACAAGAAGCTGAGCTGCCTAGACAAACCCCTATCTATCTTTTTCAGACAGAGCTGGAGCAGCACTTAGCAAATGCCAAGGAAAAAGCTTCCCAGATGGAGGAGTTTTTCTCCACAAAACGCACCAGTGAGGATCAGCAGGAGGTGATAAGGCTCCTCTGCAGAGCCCATGAGCTTGAGCTTGGCAACACAGAGCTGCAGGCAAACATGCTGTACAAGGAGAATTTGTTGTGCCAGAAGGATTTTGTGATCCAGCAACTGCAGCAGCACATGCTACTCTCTGAAGAAATTATTCAGCAGCAGCAAATACTAATAAAAGGTAAAGCAGCACCTTTGCTCCTGATCTGTCATTGTCTCCAAGCTTTGTTGTCTGATGGCAAACTGGAGAACAATCCACCCAGAAAACCTTGCTTGGATGTCATGACTCCACAGTTCTCAGCTGTTTCTCTAGGAGTGATCTTTAGCTCTTCCTCCCCATCTCTGTTCCAGCCCAGAACATTCCTGTCCCAGAGACACTGGCAAGGTTACACCACCTGCACCTCTCTGAGCTGGAGGAGGGGACACTGAGCCACCTGCTTCTGCTACATTCAGTCATGTCCAGCATGCTCAGGGTAAGGCAGAACAGACCTTTGTGTTGGAGAAACCACGCTGTCCCGTTATCTTGTGTCATAGCCATAGATTCACACACCCCCAAAGCCTGGCTGGGTCCTGGTGCTGGTCAGGAGCTGTACAGAGCTTCGCTTTAGGAACATGTTGTCTCTGGAGCTCCGTTCTCCTTGTCCCCTTCCCTTTGACTCAGAGACTTGATAAGGCTTTTAGTGACAGAGGAGGACCCAGGCAGTGCTGTGCATGAGCCAGTGTGTTCATCCTCCTAGCTGCTGTTGTGTCAGATTGGGAAGAGATAACTGGCTTGGCGGCAAACAGAAAACAAAACGTTAGGTGGCCAAACATGCAGCCATCCAAGTGCTGGCTGTAGGAGACTGTCAAACATGGAGGCCTCTGCTCGCTCATGGCACAGTAGATATCCGGGTCCTTGGGTCTTTCCTGCAAGAAATGAAAGATGTCCTCTTTGTCTTTGGAAAACTTGTGTTTTGAGACAGTAAGGGGCTGGCAGGAAATTGCTAGTCTTCAGCAGGGAGTCCAAGCAGCAGCTTCCCCTGTTTATTATGATTAGAATAAACGGGGCAAGGAGTTGGGTTTCACCATGAATAATAAATTTAATGCTATTCATGTTGGGAGGGGAGCAAATAGCAGGTGGCTGGAACTATGGAAAAGCACATAAGGTATCAAGAGTGTCTTTGTGACTGCAGGCTGAGAGCCTGGGCTAGAGGTGGGGCTTTACAGTGAGAAAAATCAGCTGTGGATCTCATTCTTCCCTCTTCCTGCAGCCCCACAACAGTCCTTTTCTGGATGTAAGTCAGCATCTGGATCCTAATAAACATGAGATCAGAAATGTTCTACCTGGGAACGTGACGAATATTCCATGGGGGGTGAAGTTTGACATTCCCTCCATCACCCTTGAGTCAGACAGGTAACGCAAATCTTTATCATTAATAGAATTATTCTCTAGGGCACGGGGACCTGGCAGCTCCCAGGTGCTTCCCCAAAACTGGGAGACATCAAACTGGAAGAGCCTCTAGAAACCGGAATCTGTTAGAAAAGAGTTTCCTGCAAGTAGCTCTATGTGTTAGCAGGAACCTTCTCTGCAGAGAGGGCTATGGGAAATGTTCAGATTTGCTTCTGTGGATTGGCAAGCATTTAAACCAAATAAAATGGCAAAGTCTGTGAGGATCAGGGGACGAAAATCTCTCTCCTTCATGAATCCTGAAGTCCTTCCTTGCTGTGTCCTCTATTACCACATTTACCAGGCTTCTGGCTTTTCCCACAGCTTGAGAGCTCTCATCTAGACATGTTTCATCTCTCCCTGCTGATGAAGGGCCTGTGCTTTCATCTGTTAACTGCCTGGCATATTCTTTTCACAGTGGCAGCTGCAGATCGTCTAAAACAATGCCCTGGGGGAAGGAGGGGTCTTTGGATACCCATCTCAGCCCAACTTTCTCTGGTTTGCCAAAAAGCCCAGTTCAGCAGGTCAGCGTGGCAGGGAAGGAATTCAAGGCACGTTTGTTGTGGATAGCAGCTTCCTCTTGTGATGACAGAACATGCATGGCAGCTAAACCACAGAATCTATTGTATGCAAGGAAGATAAACTTTGGCAAGCAATAACATCACTCCTAGAGCACTGGCCTTGGGTTTAAAGCCTGGGATTTACTTAAGAGGCCACGGCTTAACTGCCACCTCCAATTTGGGCTCTCCCTCTGAATCACCAAGTCTCCAGTGTGTCCAGTGGAGTGGCAGGAGTTGTAGAGATGCACCATGGAGTCTGGTGTGAGGGGACCTGCGTTGTCAGGGATGATCGCCATTCACTGGTCTGTTGGGCCCTGATCTGATGTCTATCTGATGAAACCCAATTCACTTAGCACCCTGGAACAGGAGGGAATGTTAAGAGCTCATCAGTTTCTTGCTTGCCAGCTGACTCATTTTGTAGCCATCACTCTATATGGGAGATGCATAGTCAAAAAGCTTTGCCTTTGTTTCTCTATACATCGAAGTTACAACAGTATTTCAGGTGAAATTTCATGTCTTCCAGTTGTTCGAAAGTGCTTTGAAGGGGAAAAGTATAAAAGCTTTGACTGAAAAGCAAATAATACTGCTATTTCTCTGATTTTTAGCAGAAACCAACAGGTGTTGCTGCCGGAAAGATGAGTCCCAGGCTGCGTTCCCCCACCTCTCTAGGCTTGCATGGGAAAAAGTCACCATCAGGCACTGCTGCAGTTCCACTGAGTCTGGAGACCTTGGAAGAAATTGCTGCAAACACCAAAAGCATCTCCCTCGTTGCAGCCAGTCACCGTTCCAGAGCCCAACACAAAGACCCTGGGAGCAAAGTCTCCTCGGACCACGTCTCTCAGGGAGACATGCTTGAGCTGAAGTATCTGTAGGCCAACTCCACCCAAGATTGTCAGACAAGAGACAGTGTGTCTATTGGGGGCTTGCTGCTGGACCCTGCGGCTGGGAGCCAGCTGTGCTCCCCAGCCGGAGGAGTGCTGAAGAACAGGAGAGACCAGGGGATGTCTGCTGAGAGGACAGCAAGAAAGGAAAGATCTCGCTCTCTCGAACCAAACCTCCACAGGGTAGATCTTTTGTGTTTATTTCTAAAGGGGATGGGTTGAACAGAAGGCATGGACCCAGTGGAGCTAGGGTGGTTTTTAAATACAGAAAGAGAAACATAGTACAAACTGCATGAAGAAATAAGTTAAATATCTTTATTCTTCTATAATGCCCTCAACCTCCTGCCTAAACAGCAAATTAAGCCAGTCAGGTGGGGGAATCTTTTTGGTACAACATGGCAACAATCAGAGGTAAGAGACATCACTGCTGAGGTTAACTCAACTTGATGTCTTTCAGATCTCAAAAGTTAAGCATTGGACTCCTTCAAGCCCCAATGCAGGCAAAGCTTCTGAGAACCACCTACACCGAGCTAGACTCTTCCATCAGCCAAAAGCTTTGAGTAGCATATCATTGCCGCAAAGGTCAAGGTTCCTATCAGCCACCATTCAGGTAGGGGCCAAAGAGCTGTTGGTGACATCCTGCATCAGCTTTCTTGGAAAAGATGGATTGTCATGTGAGAAATAAGACAGAGTAAAGTCTAAGTATCAGAACTATTAGAAATCTCATCCAATTTTTTTTTATATGGTCTAAGTAGCTTTTGACGGATAAGAAAGCATATCCTTTGTAGACCACTGCTTCAACTAAGCCTCTGTAACTTAGGGGGAAGAATTAGGGTTCAGTTGGGTTCACTTGCAACAAGTTGCTGATCTTTGTCTAGTTGCTCAAGACAGTTTCACATCCAAACCAAACCTCAGCAAGGAGACCAAGACGTGACAGGCTGCACTAACCATCTATCAGCTTCAGTTGTTTTGCTTAGTGCAGACACACAAGGCCAGAACGAATTTCCAGGAACTGCATACGCAAATCCCATTGAAATGTAGCCAGAATCCTTCCTCATTCTGGCACAGGTGCTATTATCTTGGTAGGGTAGCAACAGCTACACATGCTATTACGTTTTTCTCACTTTTTTTTTTTTTAACTTAAAAATGGTTAAATTCTTATTTACAATGCTATAATTTATTTTGGCTAGCTATTAGTGACTCATGCATTGCAAAATGTTTTTAAAACTGTGTTTATAATGAAGCTTTCCCGGCTTTTGATAGAGCAGACTCCACAAGAGGTGCTGCCAAAAGACAACGTTCCTGCAAGCACTATCCAGCAGAGCAACTCTAACCGTGTCAAAGGACGGGTCCTACAGTAGCAAGTCAAGGGTGAGTACATGAAATATCAGGTTGGCTGGCTCAGGAGGCACTACTGTATTCTTCAGCACTTGCTCTGTTGCAATTTGAACTTAAAGAGCTGTAAATGCAACACAAACAGACCAGTTGGAAAAGCAGTCACATGGGTGGGGGTTTTACAGCCAAGTTTTAAGCCCCCACTTTTTTTCCCCCCCAACAGATGACATGGGCAACGTTCCAGAGTGAGTTACACTCCATCTCCCTCTTAGCCAAAAATAACCTCTTACGAGAAGAAAATAACATTTTCAGGGCTTTTCATAATCCTAGTCTAATCCATATGTGAAGTACAAAGTTTAATCTGAGTTAGCCATTTAACAACATACTGCTTCCACTGAAAGTGTCACCTTGGGATCTTCTTAAGGCAACGATCCTTAAGGCAAGATCCTAGTGCCTTTGCCAAACTCACCCCTCCAAAGCCCGTGGCAATCTGTCTCTTCCCCATTTTGACTGGCTGGCTCAAATCGAAGCATGAGAAACTTGACTGAGTACTTTGTCTCCCCTGGCTTGCAGAGCCTGCAGATGGTGCCAGCAGTCGGCAAACGTAGCAGTCAGTCACCCGCTTGGGGACCCAGCCGAAGACTAAATAGAAGCCACCAGGGGAGCAAGACTCTTGGTGGCCCCAGCAGTTTGCAATGAATGTCAAGACTGCTGGAAGTCGAGGAAGCAGATGCAGGGAAGTGTGCCTTAAAATGTATTTTAGCTTCTGTGTTGTAACACTGAAAAGCAGAGGGAAGGCTAGCAGGGGGGAGAGGGACCTTATACATTGCAGATTGCTTTTTCCATACCCTGCTGCAAGTCTTTCCACTGTACTGTGTTCTCTTGCTGTTAGCTTCACTTTAAGATAACTAGGGTGTTAACGGAGCCCAAGAGAAGAGAAAACCCTCATTTTCCCAGTAGCATTTGCCTCCCGGAAGCCGTCGGCACAGAGCCCAAGCTGCCTTTTTTCCCAGGGCAAAAGTGTGGATGCTACCCATGCATCCAAAAGGCTCCCTGACTATTAAAACCAAATGTAAATGCCTGAGAAATAGTTTCCCCATTCTCCCCTGCTGTCCCTGTGTGTTGCTGTGAAGCTAGGAGGTGTAACACACGCCCGGAATGCTGTTTGGGTGAGCAGATGTTTGGCTGTGAGAGCAGCCAGAGATTGCTCTAAGCTCTTTTTCATCTACAGAGCATTTCACATCAGAGTGCAGCCAGGAGAAGCAGCATGGTGATAGGTGAAGACCCTGATAAGAGCTAGCCTAGAGGTAAACCGTGGGAATGTGTTTTTCTTCTTGAAACAATTGTCTCTAGCCAGCAACCTTCTCCATAAGGGGCTTATTTGAAAATATTTCCCCTGCTTTTTAAATATGCTGCAAATAAAATGGTTCTGGTCATTGCACTGAATAAATGACTGCATGCCCCAAACAGGAGTGGCTTCCCTCCTAGGTCTGCCAAAGTATCTCAGATGACAATTTCAGGTAGGTCTGTGCCTTCGTCAAATGGATGAAGAACCCTCTTTTAAAGTTGCAGCACTTGCAAAGAATTCTCCTACGTGCTCTTTCTGACTTGCTGTGTGACACCGTGCACACATTTCTTGCTTTGCTATCTGTCAGGAAGTTAAGGGATAGTTCACTCCAGGGATGAGGAAGCTTAGATTACTTGTATTTATAAAATGCCTTAAAACCCTGAAGTGGGGATACAATGCCAAGCGCATGAGCTGGTGCAGCAAGCAGCTGATTTTCCTTTAGGAAACAGAAAGAAGCAAGAAGAGATGTGATAGCGAAGCAGAAAGTCAGGAATACTTGTTCCCTGGGGCTGACCCTTTCAGGTAAACAAAGATATAAAAAAAGAATATACAGATAAAATAAGCACAGACTATAAAACAAACCTGTGCCAGCAGGTCTTAAGCCAAACCTGTATTTACAAGACCTCACATGACCTACAAACACTGAAGGACTAAAAGTGAGGGGAAATGGGGAGTTTTCCAAGCATATACATCTCCATTAAATACCTTTGGGCTGAATCACCATGGAAAGTTGCAGTGTTTGGAGCTATTTCATACAAAAAGTGGGACATTTGAGCTGAATGCAACAGTTTGAGGCTGTATCTCTGAAGGGGAGGTTGTGCAACAAAGAGTTTGACACTTTGCCATGACTGTTGTGAAGCCTATGAAGCCACATGATGTGCTAATTTCCCTGTTTGTAAAACCTGTGTTTCAAGTTTGTTAATAAATGTAAAAGTTGGGGGTTGAGAGCTTGCAGGTGGAATCTGTGAATTATCAGCTGTAGCTTTGATAACTGCTGCAGGTGGGGCTGCAGCCCATCTCTGCGCAAGGTGGGCCCATGCTCGTTTTCAGTGCTGGGCTAACAGAGTTTTGCTTCTGTTCTTCTCCATTTTAAGTAAGAGTAGCAAAGGGAGCTTCAACCGTTCTGGGCTTTTCAAGCAGCGTTTTCTAGCCTTGCTGCATCCAGTATCTATATATACTTTGCTCGTAATAAAGCCTGCAGGGCTGGAACCCAAAAGGCTGGGGTTTCTTCCACAGAACAGCTTGGAACTGGCTATGTCTTACAGTGAGCTCCAGCTAGGAGCACTGATGGGTGTCAGGATGCTGTGTCCATCTTGGAACAGGGACTGTTGCCACCACAGCCACTGCTGGCTCATCCTCGTCCTGTCCCCGGGGCAGGGCAGATGCTGGATGGCGGATTCTTGTCTCTGCACCCCCGGTTTGCAGGGAAATTAAATACCCACGCAGGGCTGCGGTGTGGTGTGAGACCTCGGCGCAACCTGTACGACTTAAAAAATGAGGTTTAGGTTGAACCTTCCTCGCGTAATCGCTGGGAGCGGGCTCTGGCAAGGCAGCCACCTCAGGGCGCTCTGAGGGGAGAGCCGTCTCCTCGGGGCGGCCGCGCGCGCTTCCTGGCGCAGCCTCGGTCGCGCTGGGGTGGCGGGAAGCAGCCGGGCGCTGCTCCCCACCGGGGCGGCCCCTCCGCTCCCGGCCTGGCCTAGGGCCCTCCCGGCGGGCGGCCCGCACCGACGGCGCCTCAGGGCCCGGCTCCCGGCAGCGGGGCGCGCCGGCAGGCCGCGGCAGCGGGGCAGGGCGGGCCACGGCCTCCCGCCGGCGGGCGGAGCGGCGCCTGCGCCGCGGCCCCGCGGGGACCCCCGTGCCCGGCGTCTCGCGAGAGGCGGCGGCGGCGCCCGGGTAGCGGCGGGACGGGGACGGGCAGCGGGAGGCGGCGGAGCGGCGAGGAAGGCTGCGCTGCCCGGCCGGGAGGTGAGCGCGGGGCCGCCCACGGCGGGGTGTGGACGGCCTCCGCCCGCGGACGGGGCAGGCCCCGGGGGTCGGCGCCTGAGGGGACGGCTTGGGCGGCAGCGGGGCGCGGGCGAGGCGGTCCCGGCGGGGGGTGCCGCCCCGCGGTGGTGCCGGACGAGCTCCGGTTTTGAGCCTCAGCAGGGGCGCGGCGACCCCTGCGCTGGCCTCTCCGCTCTGCCCGGCGGCCGTGGTGTGCTAGGTAGGGTGCAGCGCCGGCCGGGACTGGGGGCGGGCGGGCTGCGGGGCGGCGGGCGGCTCTGCCGGTTCCTTTTCGCTGAAGCATGACGGACCAGCTTTCGTGTTGCCGCCGGCGCTGGGCCCGTTCTGCAGCGTCGCCTCCGGGCTCGGGGGCTGCCGCGGTCCGGGCGGCTGCACAAGCACAGCCGGGCGGCAGCCGCCCCGGCGGAGCGCGGCTCTCGGCGTGGCTGCACGGAGGCAGCCGCGAACGGCGTTAGTCCCGCCTGAACTTCAGGCACAAAACTTCGCTGCGAGCTGAACTGCGTACAGCGCCCTACTCGGCTGGAAGGAGGTGCCCGGCGGGCACACGCCGGCGGGGCGAGCAACGGGCTCTGCCTCCTGGCCCCGGCCGCCACATCCAGCAGCCGCCCAGGGGTTTGCTCGCCCAGGCTGCGGCCGCCGGGGCCCATCCTGCCCCTGCCAGGCCAGGAGCGGCGAGTTCGCAGCTCCTGAAGTGTGTGACAGAGGGAGTGACCCAACAGGATGTGCTGCGAGTTTGGGAGTTTCCTCCTGGAAAGCTTAGAAATTGGTTATTGAGGCAACTTGCATGTATGGGTATTAAAACAGCACTGCCAAGCCTGTATAGAGCAGGCTTTGTGACAGCAGTGGGAGGGAAGGCTCTGGGTTAGCTATGTAGATGAGGATGTATTGTTGCAGGTCTCTAGCGTATGTATGTGAGGCTGGGGTAAAACATGCAATGCAAGCCCTATTCTTTGTTTCAAGTATGCATTTATGCTAATATAACTGCTGATACCGTTATATGGGTTAAAACACCCTGTTCTGCAAACGGTGCTATATTCTGGAAAGCTGTGGAGAAGCAATTTATTGATTGATGCCAAGCACATGAAAATAATATCTGGTTGTTGGTACAGGTCTGTCTGCTTTGGCTGATGGGAGCTCATTCGCTTGCACCTGCAGGAAGTTAAATTGGTTCCATTTCTCTAGAGGCTGGTTATTCCCTAGGCGTAACTGGTAGCAGGTGTGTACCATGATATGTGTAGAGGTGGCTGCATGGATGGAGTGAATGCTGGTGAATGCAGGTGCCCCGGGGGAAAGTATCTGTTTGAATTTGCCTTTTTTTTTTAAGTTCTCATTCCACCTCTTTCCATCTTCAGAAGCAGGTGAAGCCCAAGCAAGTTACCCAAAATCCCATATCCTCTTATGTTAAAAGGAGTGGTCACTGGAGGAGGTGAGCTGGTGTTTGGTGCCTGACCTGTGCCGTGCACTTCCCTGTGGGGACTTAGGAGAAGTGGGAGAGGGACAAGCCTGGGGAAACACAAAGCAAGAAAAGATGGAATCTGCACCCAAGCCTTTGGAGGCACAGTCACTTCAAAACCATCACTATTCAGACATGAGTTATTGTTCCCTGTTTCCAGTACATACCCGTGTGTAAGCTCCTGTATTTTCTTTAGGCTGTACTGCTCCTCTAAGTGAGCTGGACTTCGTTTCAGTTTCAAAGAGAGGCTGTGAGAGGATGTAGTCCTCGCAGAAATCGGAGAGGAGCGGAAGAAAGAGACAGGAATTATGTAATCTCATGTTTGCCCTGAGAACAAATAGTTACAGTTGGGCTGTGAAGTGCAAATAAGGTTTCCAAATCCCTGAGGAGTTGCATCTGTAATAGTTTTTGCAATAATAGCACTGGGGACACATAGCCCTGTTCTGGTTTTAAATGTGAGTTCGAGAGGTCGTTACTTGATATGGCAGCTTGTGATACGAGAGGATGGGACCAGTGACCTTGGCCCTCAGTGCCTATCTCAGGGGTGCGGAGAAGAGTCTGCTTCACACCCAGGCTGGCTTCAGGTTGGAGATGATCATGGGATGGCTGCTTAGAAGGCTCTGTAGGATGGTTATAGCACTTGGTCCATTTCCCAGTTTGCCAGCGTCATGTCACAGAAGCAGCTTTGTGTGGATACTGGTGCACGTTCTTGTTGGCTGGTGACTTTGGGTTAAACTTGAATGTAAATTCTTGGCTCCACTTGGAGGCTTTTCCTTTTGATTCTGGCAAGGGGAGGATGGAGGCGTGTTCCCTCTGATGTGTACAGAGACCTCTAATTTTTGCTTTCGGTCTGGCATCTTTTATGAGGTGCTCAGGAGGAGGATGTATTGTAGTCAATAGAGTAACTGGTTTCTGCAGTGTTTTTCTCGTGAGGGGGAATAAGCTGTGTTACTGCTTTTTTCCAGGATTCCTCTCTGGCACTGATAGAGTTAATAGAAGTGGAGTCATTTCAATTCTGTGCTGCTCGCTGCTGTACGTCTTGGAAAAGCCAAACTCTCTGGCAGGCCTGCGTGCTGTGTCCTGGAAAGCAGGCTTGAGCCCTTGGGGTGCACTCGGTAAAGCTACATTATGGTGGTGGTGGCTTTGACAAAGAGCCCTCCTTCCGTTTGCCTGAGGAATGCGTGTGCCACACACAGCGTCTCATTTGCTTCTGTCGCTGCTGCTGAGAGGGATGATCTGTCTGTGCCAAGGTGGGACAGCTTTGCAGAAATGCTAGCAGGCTGCTGTGCTGCCCGGAGCTGTGGAGACTGCTGGGTATAGGGATGGCAGAAAGGGATGCTCCGTGCAGTTTTCTGGGCTTGCTGCATTCCAGCCAGCCTAAAGGTCTCAAGCAGCGTTGGAAGCACAGTGTGCTAGGGATTATGTGCGCAGTGGGCATCCTATTCATCCAGAATAGGAAGCAGTCCCTGCCCTGAACAGCTAACCAACTCAAAAGCAAGAACAGATTTAGGCAAAACGCAAACCCAGAAGTGTGCCAAGCAGTAGGCTTGGCAGCATCACACCATTATCTTCTGCTGTTGGATTGAGATGCTTGGCCTGAAGTGCTGACACACAGATGTAATTTGCCCCTTCTTTAACTTTGTGCTCATCTCTCTGGGTGTTCCTTCTTATATCTGCTCCATCTTCAATCTTGACTAGCTAAATGTAGAAGATTACTGCTGAGTAATACCTGCTTCTTGCTCTGCAGAGTGCAAAGTGTTATGTCTGCAGTTCCTTCACCTCCTCTTCACATGTAGAATAAGAGCCTGGCTCCAGGAAACACAGCGTTTGGTGTTGTAGTGCAAAGCCATGTGTTAGGCTACAGCTACACTGAATTTCTGGCTCTCGCTACTACTTCTGAAGCGTAAATAAATACACCCGGGTGGAAAAAACCTAAATATTCAGTCCTGCATTTTATATCTTTTGGGACAAGCTGAGCAAATACTTTGATATGTAACTGTATCTGCTATTGTTCCTGGTTGTTACTAAATTCTGGTCTAATGCTTTTTTTCTAGTATTTGAAACCAGGACTTTGATTGTTAAATCTGGCATCCCTGAGGCGTAAGCACAGCCACAAAGATGGCTCTTTAGACAAGTTGTTCAGTGCAAGGCTGCTGTGAGCTTCAAAGGTGCTGAGCACGTTTCTCCCGGGAATGACAGAGCTTGGCAGTTTTGCCTATCTGGACTCTCGGGTTCTTTGCATCCCTGTACAGGGTGGGGTCGATGCTGTTTAAGAGTGGCATGTGAACTGCCTTGGGAGCAACCTCCATGTTTCTGGAGGAAGAGAGACCCCAGTCTTCATTTTGAAAAGCTTTTCAGGACAGCTTACCCTGAAGTGGCTTTGTTTTCAGAGCTGGTGTTCAGAGCGTTTGTCCTGAAGTCATTAGAAAGAATGAGAATGTCCGCAGAAAGGGCGGCTCTTGTTTTCTATCAGTAGGTGCTGTTCTGTGTTGATAATCAGGGGCTGGACTGTGTTTGAAGGTGAGATTAGAGTGACTACTTTTTGCTTGTCTTCTGACGTTAAACCTAGCAGAGAGAGACTGTAAAACAGCCAACCTTGGTTTCTCTCTCAAAATATCAGATATCTCACTTTATGTTGTTGTTGTTCCCTGGCTGTAGGCACTGGCTCCTTGATCACTTGGGGAGAGAGCAAGGCTGGTTTGCCAGCCTGCCTCTGCTCGGAGCCTTGGACCAGAAAACATGCAACAGGGTGAGTAGACAGATCTCCCTTGAGGAGCTTTCTGGTGGAAAGGTGCTGGGAGTCAGCAGGGAAGCAGTGAAAAGATGAGACTGGTTGAAGTAAAACCAAATCTGCTGCACCCTCCAAAAAAGTTCTTCTGAAACAGCCTTGTAACAGCCTGTCTTTGGTGGTCAAGGGTTGTTAGGGATGAGTGGGATAGAAATATAAGTTATGTTAAACCAGGAGAAGAGGTCCTGACTCAACAGAGTCCAGGTATGGACAAAGATTTACCAGGGCATCCTTAATCTTGGAAATCATTCAGTTAAAAGTGATCGTTCCTTTAGATCTTTATTGATGTGTGGCTCTTACTGGGACCGTGTCCCTTTTGCGGGTTTTTGTAGGAAAACTGCGATCTCTGTTCTTGACAAAGTGAAGTAGCTACTAAGAAAGGTCATGGAGATGACATCTACTGGGTGCCTTCACACAGGTTAGATAAGGTGATATGTTCAGGTCAGTGGTGTTCTCTCAACAGGGGCTTGCTTTAGCCACTGAGACAGTGGCATCTTCAACTATGTATTTATAGCTCCAATAAGGTCTTTGTTTTCAGCATGGTGGTAACAGAACATTTTCATGGGAAGATGAGGCCACAGTGTGGAACCACAAGCTAAAGTCATGGATTGAGCCCTCTTTCTTCCTGTTGTGTGTTATGTATGTTTAAAAGTCAAGGAGATCTGAAAGGTAGTTGGCGCTGCATACTTTCTGTATATAGTTGTGGTTAATACTCTCAGACTTCCTTCTGTGATCTCTAGGCCTGAAATCTTTATATTTTATTTATTTTTTAAAATTAAAAAAGAGATTCTCTTGAAATCACTTGACTCTAGAAGCTTGAGATTGATAAAACCCCCATGATTGATATGGAAACTGGTAAAATGGCAAGATTATGCCGCCTTTTGGCCCATCAGCTTTTCTCCGTGGGGTCTCTGTGAGTACTGCAGACTCATGCAGCTCCCCCCATGTGGAAATCAATGGTCAGCCCCTCAACGAGTCTGGACTGTGCAAGGTTATTCTCTCCAAACCAGCACCATTAAGAGTTCAACTAACTTTTTTTCTGGTACCTTTCCAGGCTCCTGGTCTGCAGCGCCATGCTGGGTCCCAAGCCTCACTCTGCAAGACAGAGATGAATCCAGGTGAAAGCCAGCTATCACAGTAGGTGTCAGGATGACCAAAGCACGGCTCCTCCGTCTCTCTGTGGTGCTGGTCTCCATCTTCATGATCCTCCTGATCATTGTGTACTGGGACAACGTGGGAACAGCTCACTTCTACCTACATACGTCCTTCTCCAGGCCTCATTCCCCAGGAGCCATCCCTGGTATCACGGCAGGTGAAGACTGGGAAGCCTTGCCAGATGTGGATGAATTTTTGGCAAAGCTGCTTAGTTCAAGCCTGAAACAGAATAGCTCTGTCCCCCGAAAGACAGAACAGGTACTTGTCCAGGGCTCCAGCAAGCCTGTGGTGAGCAATTTGGAGGAGAATGTGAGGGGTTATGACTGGTCTACGCACAATGATAGAAACAGCTTGGACCAAGAGAAACTGCAGATAGAGAGGCAGAGAACGTTGCGGGAGTTTTGTGCCAATTCCAGCTTCACCTTCCCCACCAAGGAGCGCTCCTTTGACGACATCCCAAACTACGAGCTCAACCACCTGATTGTAGATGACCGCCACGGAATCATCTACTGTTATGTCCCCAAGGTAGCCTGCACCAACTGGAAACGGGTGATGATTGTGTTAAGTGAGAGCCTGCTGGACCAGGGGGTCCCATACCAGAACCCTCTGGATATCCCCCGGGAACACGTCCACAACACCAGCACCCACTTGACATTCAACAAATTCTGGCGCCGTTACGGGAAGTTCTCCCGGCACCTCATGAAGATCAAGCTGAAGAAGTACACCAAGTTCCTCTTTGTACGGGACCCTTTTGTCCGCCTCATCTCTGCCTTTCGCAGCAAATTTGAGCTGGAGAATGAGGAGTTCTACCGGCGTTTTGCCATACCCATGCTAAAGCTGTACTCCAACCATACCAACCTTCCCACCTCTGTTAGTGAGGCCTTTGGGGCAGGCCTCAAAGTCTCCTTTTCTGACTTCATCCAGTACTTACTGGATCCCAGGACAGAGAAGATGGCCCCCTTCAATGAGCACTGGAGGCAGGTTTACCGTCTGTGCCATCCATGTCAGATAGACTATGATTTCATCGGAAAGCTGGAGACGCTGGATGAGGATGCTGCTTACCTGTTGCAGCTCCTCAAAGTGGACAGGCTGCTTCGCTTCCCCCCCAGCTACCGGAATAGGACTGCCAGCAGCTGGGAAGATAACTGGTTTGCCAAAATCCCATTGGCTTGGAGGCAGCAGCTGTACAAGCTTTATGAAGCAGATTTTGTACTCTTCGGCTACCCCAAGCCAGAGAACTTGCTTAAAGACTAAAAGTGATTGGGCAGTGGGTGTGGGAGGGAACATCTGAAATACCAAAAATGTTTAAAGCCTCCTCATTTTTGCTCTTAACTCCCTTCCCCATAAAGGTTGGTACAATGGAATATATTTTTTCTACCGCTTCCCCTTCCATTTTTGCAATAATGCCAGAGTCCAGGGTATTCCAGCCAGCTGTGCACATGCAAAAAATGCCAGGTTTTTTGTTATCATTTATTTTGTTTTTTAAAATGCCCCCATATTTTGCAATGGGTCGCTGCCCTTGGTTACTCTGCCAGTTGTGTCCTTCAGTAGCTTTTTATTAATACTTTTTAAAAATTAATATATTTAAGATATTTAATACAAACTGTGTGTTGTGGCAAAGGAAAGGAAGGAATAAAAAAAAAAAAGTAAAAGAAAAACCCAAGAGATTATGCACTTGCCTCTGTGTGTTATCTCAGGGCTGCTGTTCCGAAGGTCTGAGGTTTGCAGAGCCCTTGGATTTCTTTGGGAGCTGATTTTGTCAGTGGTGCCTTCAGCAGCTGCGTCTGCTGGTGGTGGCTCTGAGCTGGGCTCAGGGCAGATCGGGTGGGTCAGTGCTTGACTGTCACAGTCCTGGATGCATACCAGGGCTCCGGTGATGCGTGCTGCTTGTGGCTGGTGAGCGTGATGCCAAGGTCACAGGAAGGAAATGGCGGTTGGGAGCAGTGACAACAAGCCCCGTGATGTGTTTAAGGATGGCAGGTGGCCAGCGTGGTACCTCTGCACTGCTTCATCTTTTGGCAGAGTGGTGGTGGGACTCAACTTTCCAAAAAGCTGAGCTTCCTCATCCCCTGTATTTCTTGCTAGTGCGGAACATCTTCCATGACATGTCCCGTTCCAGGATGGTGCCTGAAGTTCTTGGGGGTTGTGGCCTGCATGGATGGCGGAGCATGCTCTTGGGTGGACACGGTGTCCAGAAATTGGCATCCAGGCTTCATACTGCAGCAGCTAAGGCAGAAACAGAGGTCGCTGTCGTAGCTGCTTACAGGACGGGGAGCTGGTGTGCTGCTCTGGCCTGGTCACCGCTGCGTACAGTGCAGGTCCCTTGAGAACTGTGCTATGTCCTCATTTCTGTGCACGCTTTAAGGGGAGGTGGCAAGGATGCAGATGCTTATCCCTGGAAGAAGAAGATCTGAAAGGTTTCTTTCAATAAACAAGCATCAAGGTGAACTCGAAGTTCATTTGTTTTCAGAGTGCCAGCTACTGCTTGTGATGCTGCATCCTCATCCACTGCCTTTCTGTTTATATGGAATGACTGATGCAGATCTAATCATCTGCCTTGCTGGGACCTGCTGCAGGAGTGATGGTTGCCCACTGTGCTGGGAACACGTGGGCTGCTTCCTAAAGGAGATTAATGCTTTTGGAGAGACTTTTTGTGTCTCATCAGCTGAATCTGCTTCTCTTTTTCTCTCTGAATTGCTCTGCAAAAACTGTCTGCTTAGCAGATTGGGCAGGCAACTCTTTCAGAGCTGAAATGCATAATTATTTCCCTGGGCTGTGGATGGTATCGGTGATTAAGGTTCAGGGTCAGGCCTTGGGAAGCAGCCTTGTGTTTTGGGCAGACTTCTTTATGTTGGCCTTTTACTCAGTTTCTCTCCAAGGCCATTGGCAGACGTGACTTTTCCTCCCTCTCTCCTTGCTTCCCCAGCGTCTGTACACATACATCTTCTTGGTATTGCATGCTTTTCCTAGTGAATGCGCTGTATCAAGCTTTTTAACCTATAAATGAAAGGTAATTGCTAGTAGTTATGCTCAAAACAAAAGGGTTGTTTCTCATTGCATTCGCGCCACTCTTCTGAATTTCTGCAGAGATATTTGCAGTTTAAATGAGCCTGAAGCCATGATCAAGGTCTCTGTGCTTAGCTCTTCACAGCTTGGGGAAAAAGGAAGTGCCTGTTTCTGAGTCATTATTTAAAACTAATAATAGAAAAGTGTTGATCTATTCAATTTTTTTCCAGTTACCAGCTTAATTGCTGCAAAACAAAGTTGTTGAGAATCTCGTCTCTTGTAATGAGTAATCCCGGGAGTCTCTTGGTTTCTGCTACATTTACATTTCTTCAGGGTGGGTTCATGTTGCTCTTCAAAGATACAGCATGAATGTTTTTTCATCTCTTGTCTTTACAAAGTGTTTATTTTTTCTCTGTTTTAATTTAAATTTAATTGCTGTTTAATATGTGTAGACGTGAGTGACTGGGACCGTAATGCAGATGCTTCCTT
The DNA here is from genome assembly GCF_963210335.1 of Falco punctatus. Lineage (NCBI taxonomy): Eukaryota > Metazoa > Chordata > Aves > Falconiformes > Falconidae > Falco > Falco punctatus. The sequence goes on along the minus strand of NC_137583.1, from coordinate 30,592,724 downwards.
CCAGATGCTTCCCTCGCACCTCTTGATCTGGGCCTGTCTCTTCCTGCCCCTCTGACCAGTGCTTAGCCAGTGCACCCCAGTGACGCCAGCTCGCCCTGCAAACCAGCTGCTGCCTCTTCATCCGTGGTTGTCCTGTGATTCATGGCCATGGCTTGTCCCAGGCGAGAGCCCAGGAGTATCTTTTCAAGGTCACTGGCTGTCAGTCATCTGAGGCAGAGGAGGAATGGGTTGCAGGGTGTTTTTTTTGGCATTGTTTTTGGCAGCAAGGTCTTGGCTGTGCAGTTGGCAGAGAAGGTGCAAAATGGCTGCAAATCCTGCCCGACAGCTGCTCCGTGTGATGTGAGAGTGTGTCCTCTCCTTATGGCTGCCTTGTAATTTAACAGCAATGGAAGAAAAAGCTCTCCCTTCCTTTGTGGATACTGGCTAGAGAGGGGAGACACGGATGCACTGACTTCTCTCTCCCTGTCCAAAGCTGGATAAAGGGGGTAAATTCCAGCATTATGTGCTATAACCACCCTGCATCACGCTAAGGCCCAAAGCAGCCCATGTGCAAGGTTCAGCAGGCTGCCTGCATCCCAATGGCTTTCTCAGCCTCTCTAAGTGCCGGTCAGGCGAGTGTATGGATGGCATAAGGCCACTGGGGGCTCTGTCGTCTTATTTTCCCTCTTTCACCCCATCAAGTCCAGCTTTCGTTGACATATAAGACATGTTAGTATTTGTGGACCCACACCCAACCAACATGCTGGATGCTTTCAGCTCTCTCCTCATTACCACACTTCAGAGCATGTGCTGGGAGAAGCAGTAAAGAAGTGGAGAGGGTTCACGTTGCAGTCGATGGTTTCTGGGTTTAAAACTTCTTGTTCCTTGCTGCTCTTTTCTTTTGAAGCCCTCCTTCCCCACCCTTCCACCACTGTGAATGTATTGTTGAGAAGTCAAAGGGGATCCAGGCTGTGCTGAGCTTTGTGGTAAGACCACTGGGTTGCTAGAACTGGGATGTAGCCTACAGCTTTAGGAATGTGCATTTTTTGTGGGTTTCTTGCTCTGTTCTGATGATGTAAAAGGCAGGGGGAGGGGGAAGGACAAAGAGTTCAACCAGCCATGCTTCCTTCCCCCCTGGTTTCCTAAAGGAGCTGGAATTTGGTATTTGACAAATAATGGCAGAATGATCGGAAAGGGCAGGCGGTATGCATCTGTGCTGGCCTGAAGTCAGAAGAGAACTAAAAATCCTGGAGTGTAGATGGTTATGATGCTAGTATTGATTCTATAAGGGCTGGAAAAATGCTTTGAAGCAGCCTTTTTGTGTCTGAATAAACCTGGCTTTGTCATTTCGTGCTCAGCCTGCAAAGTTACATCCTGTTCCCCTCCTGGCTTGCTTTTCCCTGGGGTTGACCACTTGGCCAAAGTCAGCATGGAGTTTCTAACCAGGCAGAACTGACGTGTAGATGCAAAAATAACCTGGGGGTTGACCAAGGTGTTTTGATCTGGGTAGAACTGAGACCAGCTTTAGCGCTAGCTCAGTGTTGAAGCAAAAGTCTTTACACAACCACTGAACAGATTCTGTCCCTTGCTGTTTGATGCTGCATTCACTGCTATGGTAGAACATTTGTGACCTGGCCCTGCAGCCCCTGTGTCCTCCAGGAAAAGACTGTCAGGCCTTGGAGCTCTTTGCATTTTGAGCAGTGACATGGCTTTACCAGGGTACAGGATGTCCTTAACACATGGGTACCTTTGCATCTCGGTAGTTTTTGTCTTAACCCTTTAAATTCATTTGTGGTTTAGGGGGACAAAATTGCAAACCCTTTACGCATGAACAACTGAGATTTGCCCTGGGATAATGTGCGAGATGAAGTGTTTTGGCTGTGTGTTTTGCATCCCTCAAGGTGGCACTGGCAGGATAGAGGGCAGGGGATGAATGGTAGCATTGAAAGGGGGGCGAAGAAAAGCTAGTTTGTTCCTCCTTATGTAAGCTGGACCTTCGTGGCAGCCCGCGGGGAAAGCCGGTGACTTGGCAGGGTGCTGCGTGGCTGTGGTGCAGAACGGTGCCAGGGAGGGTGCGGGGTGTGGTGACTTACAAGCAGGCCGTGTTGCTTGAATTTAAGGGCTTGCCCATGTTGGTCTTGCTCCTAAGCCCTCTAGTCAAGGGCAGGAAGGGAATATAAAACAGAATTTAATAAAGCCATCGATACCTGGCTGTTTGGGGAAGAGATGAGGAGGGTGGGTGACACACTCCCCTTGATTAAATCAAATTGGGAATATGGCTTGGACTGTGGAGATAGAGGTTTGTCCTTGTGGGAGCTGGGTAGCATTTGGCCTGGGTGCTGTGGGAGAGCCCAGTGCTGGGACAGGAGCGATGTGGGGGAGCCCTGTGCCAGGACAGGAGCGATGTGGGGGAGCCTGGTGCCAGGATGGGAGCGATGTGGGGGAGCCTGGGATGGGACGGGAGTGATGCTCAGCAGGGCAGTGGAGCTGGCTGAGCCTCTTGCTACAGTTGCTGTGTCTGTGTGAGGTGCTGTTGGATCTGGGGCTGTGTGGCTGCTCTGCAGTGGCCCATCTGAAACACATTTTCTGTTCCTGAGTTCTGACAAGTGCTGCTGCCGCTCCCCCCAGCCTGGCTCCCATGGCAGCAGGAGACCAGCTTTCACACCCGCTGGCAGCAGCGACTCCTGTCGCGGGTGCCCTGTGAAACCATTGTGCAAAGCACCACTGAAACCTGCAGGCAGGCTCTGGCGCTCAGCAGGAGCTTTTATTTGTGCAACCTGTGTTGCAGGTCGTGTCCAGGCTTTGGGTTACAAGGGGCTGCAGTATGGGGCATCTGAATACACTTAAACAGTGAGTGACACCTCACACCCCTACTCCTGCCTGCTGGCTTACTGCTGGAGCTGGGAATCGGGCCCTGCTGCCTTTTCCCTGCGAGACGTGAGGTTTTTTTCCCTTGTCTCTTCTCAGTGTCCTCTGTCTGGCACTTACCAGTGTCCCCTCCAGCATCCTGACGTGCTGTGGTGCCTTCCCATGGGGCTGGCTGTGGTGGCCCGATGTCTTCACAGCCCTGCTTTGTCTTGTTGTTTGTGGTTTTGCCTCATTCAGGGATGGCTTAAAATATTTAAAAAAAATAAGAAGTGGAGAAGTTGTAGCAGCTGGTTCCTGTCAGGAGGGAGGTGCGGGATCAGCAGCCCGACCCTTGACAAGGAGGGAGGGAAGTTTCCACACCAAAACTCCCTGGATGTGTGTTTGGGCACCCTAAGCCAAACCTCTTTAAACTTGAGCCTTTCTTGCTTTTTAATGCTCAGAAAACACAGCTGCCCCGCCTGAAGATGGTGTTTCCTTGCCTGGGGAGGCTTTGGGTCACAGTCTCAGCTTCTCTTTCATGTCTTGTTTCTGCCCGGGGCAGCGCCGGCCAGAAGTGGGGGGTGATACATCTGTTTGCCAGCAGCGGAGTGCGAGCGTTCGGGCTCTCACCACCCACAGACCGACAGAAATGTGGTGAAATCAGGAGCAAACCTGACACTCAAGGCGATGGAAGCCCCTGAAGAAAGCTGTCGCAATATTCAATGGAAAGCAGTCACTTTTCTGCAGGTGTTTTGTTTCTTTGTGAGCCTTTGTGTTTCTTTGTGAGACTGGAAAATTAATTGCTGCTACAGAATGCCAAAGGCTCCAAAAAGCCACACAGAAAGAGGTGATTAAAAAATAATCTATGGTGCTAATGGAGAATGGTGCAGTAATTTTAGCAGGCTGCCCCAGAGGGGAAGCGGTCAGATGAGCAGGGCTGTGCATCAGTCTTTGCTCACCGTTTATACCTTAAGACTACTGCTTTTTATTTCTTTGGCTTTTCAGGTGTTGATGTCCTTGCCGTCTGTGGAGTCCAAACCTGGACTGTGAGGTTTGGACACGGCTGGTAGGGTCCATCACATTTGGAGAGAGACGACTCCCGGGCTGTGGTGGGATGCAGGGTGGCGGGAGATTCCCATGCAGGGGCTGGTGTGAACACAGGTGTCACAAACCCAGGGACTGGTGCAATGGACTGTGTCCTCCTCAAACCAAGAGGCAGAGCTGAGGAGCATGTTTTTCATTAGGAGTGCTGCTAATTGTTTGTTGTAAGCCCTTTGGTGAGTTACTCAAGCTGTGTTCTGTTTGTCCCCTGTAGTGGAGCTGTGGGAGATACCTCTGGAGATGTTTTCTGAAGGGCTCTGGGGTGTGAGCTGTGTCCACGGGAGGTGTGGAGGTCTCCAGGAGGAGCAGTGCCTTGGGTGGGAATGTTGGAAGACAGGGCTGCAGCATTCAGCGCTGAAAGCCATGTAAAACTGCTTCAAACCAGACTTCTCTTACCACAGGGTGAGTCTGGAAGCTGTTGGCCTGAAAACTGTCTGTATTGATTCAAGCAGTACGTACCCTTCAGAGAGCTCAAGGGCTTGTGTGGGTCTGCGGGCCAAACTGAGCTATGAAAATGCACAGAGGTCACGGCTCACCGTCCTGTGCTATCCCTGGCTGGCTTCCAGGCAGCTCGGGATGCAGGGGAGGCATGGAGCATGCCATGCCTCTGAACAAAATGTCTGTCTTTATCTTGGAAAATGCTGGACATCCTTGAGCAGAGGGTGCTCAGCCAGCTAAGATGGCAGTAAGCAGTAGCGGGGCTGTTGCTTTTCATCTAATGAAGGAGTCTGTAATTTTGTCTCAGGTTCTTATCCTTAGACTGTGCCTAACTGGGTGTCAGACTGTGCCAGTATCAAAATACTCCCAGCCTTGCCCAGCCCCCGTGTTAATGAAGGAGACTTTTCCTGACCCACCAGGCAGTGCCTTCACGAATCCCATGTTTTATCCCCCAGGCAGATGGATCACACGCAGCTTTGGCAAAGCCACTTTATGTGGCAGAGAATCTGCAGTTTCAGTGTTTATTTCTCTGTTGTTGCAGGAATTCAAAACGGGTGGAAGAAAATGCCATCGGGATTGACTCTTGTTTTGTTTGGACCCTGGACAGGTCTCTGGAAAACATAGGAGGAGCGCAGGGGACAGAAAAGCGCCAAGAAGATGTGTCAAAAAGACAGTGGCGGCCAAAAGTGTGGTCAGCAGGGAGTGGAGCAGGGCTGGGGATGCGGTTCTGAAGGATAGAAAGGGTGGGGGGAGTTGAGGGCATCTCCAAACAGAATGGGGATGCTACAGAGTGGGTAAATGCTGAGGGGAGGGAGAGGGGCTGCTGAGAAACCAAGTGCCATCTCCTGCAGCATGGAGACCTGCCCCATTTGCTTCCCCAGGGGTTGGGAGCAGGGACCAAAGCAGAGAAAAGAAATAATTGAATAAGTAAGCGATGAAAGCTTATCAGAATACAGTGGGCAAAATCCAAGGAGGCCTGATACACAATGCAGGTTCAGATTATCCAGAGTAGATGTGGCTTTGTGAATGATGGTGGGACTTGTAGGTTTGGACTGAATAAGCAGTTACTTAGAGGTAGACTAAAAATAGCAGTGGGCTAAGGCGCTTCTTGCGTGCACTGGGAGAGGAGGGCTTGCAGCTTCACCAGCTGCCAGGCTCTGCGAGCAGGGCAATGTCCATAGGGGATGGAAGCGCAGGAGAGATGGTGGCCATGACCTTTCACATGCTGTTGGGCACCTCTGTCTATCTCCAGTTTTTCCCTCTCTCAACCTCTGTATGTCTGATTGATTTCAGACTGTATATTTTGGCTCTTGGGTAAATCAGAAGTATTTGTCACCTAGAATGATCACGCTGAGAGTATAAAGCTTTTTAGAAAGCCTTCAGTGACCTTTAGCTAATGGGAAATCAATGAACTGAGTGTATATAAGCATTTCCCAAGTGCTGGGTAGTGCTGTGCACAGTGGGGATCCGCGCTGGCGTAGCACAGCTACCCGATAGTAGTCTGGGCACGCAGGTCTTCTGGATAAAGGTCTTGCATCAGCTCCAGATGACCTAAAGTTGTGGGTTTTGATTACCTTTACTTGCGTCTTATCTATTTTGAGTGTCAATGTATGTGCACATAATGTCAGGTGTCAGAATCAATCCGCCACCCTGGGCTGGCGAACACATCTGAAATGTTTAAACAAACACATAAGTTTTTTGATAGGGTGAAATATATGCAAATTATGACCTTCTGTTTTCTATAAGCAGAGGATCATTTTTGTAATTACATTTAGTACATTCCAATGGATTGTCATTTCTAGGATGGTCACACCTCCCTGTTAATGCAGTTTTGTTCTTCAGTTCTCCTAAGCAAGCCCCTGTTGTGGCCTGGGGATGCTTGTGCTGGGCAACCACCAGGCAAAAGCGGGTGTTGCGCTGGGTGCGGGACAGTGAGGCTCCAGCAGTGGCTGAGGACACCCCCCTGGCTGTACATCCCTGAGCCTGCCAGCTTTTCCCTCTTCCAGCTACCGTTAGGAGCCAAAGAGTGAACCCAGCACACACAGACACGGCTGCTGTGTGCACCGGCCAGTTTTCACTGCGTGGATCCAGGGATTACAGCAAGTCCTTGGTTAGCAGGACTGCGAGCTAATCCCTGCTTTGGAATGTTGGAATCGGGGTTGTGTTGGTTTTTCCTCTTCTTGTTTAGGTGCCTCACATCTGAGCTTTCTGGATTTCTTGGACTCTCAAAATAGCGTCTGTTTCCCGAGACCTGCCCGCTGCAACAGGAGAAAGACTGTATGGTGGACAGTAAAACTCATAGCGTTATTCCACAGGTACTACCGAATCGAGGCAATTCTCAGATCAATTTTGCATCATATACACAGATTTTCCTGGGGAAAGTGAGGGTGCTAGGAGCCAGCCTGAAAACAAAAGCCCTTTGTAAGACCAGGACAAACGGTGTTTCTGTTCCATCCCACAGCACCAGGTAGGGGCAGAGCTGCAAGATGAAGCTGCGGTGTGGTGAGATCCCCTTCGCGTACCAGAACTGGGGTGGGTTGGGACCAGGTCCCCCAGCACAGCCATGGCTCCAGGCTACAGCATGATTTTGGGGAGCAGATCTGTTTTAAATAAGATACAAAATGCCTTTCATCAACATGTGAGAATGTGAATTCAAGATGTCAGGGCAGGTTCCAGATGCTGTTGCACTTTGCATTTATTACATTTTTTAGAGCTTAGGAAAAAGGTCAGTGTGCTTGGATGCAGTTCCTGACTTGGAAAGTCTGCAGGTTTGCGAGTAATGCTTTTAATTTTATTTGTAATAGGAAGACAGCCTGCTTGCAAAGTTTGCCTTTGGAACCAAGATGCTAGCTGAAACCTAGCTCTTGAGTTTGTCAGTTTAGGCTAAAAAGACAGCTAGGGACAAGCTGGGTATTGTTTTGGTTTGGGTTTTTTTTCTTTCTTTTTTGTTTTTTTCCTCCAATATACAGGAAAAAGCTTTCAGTATAGATTAGGTTGTTGTCAGTGTTAGCTTTTTTTTCTGGCTGTGCTCATTGGAAGGAAATTTCCAATACAGCATAGTTGCCAGAAACAGATTCTTTGCTGGAACATTTTGATTAAAATATTCTGACTTGCTCCTTGTAGTGATGCCATTTAGTGCGAGAACACACGGCAATTGGCTGCTTTGTTCTTAATACTGAGCTTGATGTTTTCTTTATTTTTGTTGGGATTTTTTTTGCTGGTGTTTGCTTTCGACAAGCCTGTTATCACACTACAGAGATTGTGATGCCACTTGGATGTCCACAAAATAAAGTATTTCTGTAGGGTCCTTTCTTGGCCCTTCTTTAGAACTGTGTAGTGCTGGAAGTCAGGAGCAATGGCAGGAGGAATCCCATTAGGATGGAGTTAATACGCTGGTGAAGGACCAACATGGGCAAGGTGCTGGAGACAACCTGTGTTTTCTCTGATCTCTGGATCTTCTTCCTTCTTGGAGTCAGACACTGTGTATTTGCCTCCAGGATCTCGTTAGTGCCTTCCCAGTAAAAATGGGGAAACTACACGTGTTTGGCTTGATCTGCTTGACCCTGGCAAGGCATTGCCGAGGCCATTGTGCTACTGCAGCTCACTGCCCTGCAGCTGCAAGGCTTGACAGCGTGGTGCCACGACATGGCTCTTCTCAGCCTTTTTAGACTGTTCCCCAAAGATAGCATGAGCTGGATTTGAATTTGTTTTTCTTCTTTTCTTGTTTGGTCAAAAGCGACGGGAGATATTTCCCCCCTGAAAGAACAGCAGTGTTTGGTTTGAGAAAGGATGAGGTCAAGAAAAGGCAGGAAGAGGCTGTCTCATTGTGTTTTCGGTTACTCGAGTGCTCTTTTGCACCTGCACCAGACTTCCACTGGTGAGAACTGGGGCTTTGCTGGGCTCCCAGAACAGTGCTGTCAGAGGGGAAATATCTTCCACTCCCCAGTCGCGTCCTGTGTTTTCCTTCTCACTCTGTCATCACTTTGCAGAGTATAATCCTGAGATCACATCCATCCCTCCAAGGTCTCCGGAGCTGCTCCGAGTGGGCAGCTGTGTCTGTAAACCCACCGTAGCGTGGGGCAGCCACCACCAGCTCCAGCCCCAAAGTGGCGCAGCTGAAATCAGCTCCTCAGCAGGATTTTTCTGGCTCGAAGCTGTATCACATCTATACTGTTTCCACTTCTGCAGTTAGCCTGGAGGTGGTTTCGCCTTGTGTGCTGTAAAACTGCCTTTACGACTACAGCGTTGACATAAGCAACTGGAGCTGAATTTATGGGCAGGTAAAGCTGTGTCTCCTTCTGCAAGTGCAGCCACCGCCTGGCACATAACTTCTGTGCCTTCCAAAACACACTGTGGCATGGAAGGGGACGAAAACCCCAGGATTAGTTGTGTCAAATCTTTGAGCGTCTTGGCTCATGTCAGTGGGGCTTCATTCCCCATGCCGGGGAAAATGCGTGGGTTTATGCTTCTTGTTTCTTACCAGCAGCAGAACAGACAAGAGCTGGGGTGAGGGATGGAGGGGGGCTTTCCCGTCACTCCCTGCTGGGGATGAGGAAGAGGTTAGCACATGTGCCAGGCTGCAGGGGCCATCAGCTCTGGGATTTGCGCCCAGGCAATGCCAGCCCCTGCGGGCTGCTGCTTTCCGATGGGCAGGCGGGCGCTGGAGCAGCGACGTGTTTTTATTACTGCGCAGCACAGGCTTACCAGGAGTTTGGGCTGGAAGGCTGCAAGGCCTTTAACGTTTGATGTTTACACAGCCATCACCCCTGTGTTCCTGGCCCTCCTCAGGCCCAGAGAGTCGAAATCACCAGCAGTGAAGGGATTAACAGGCAGGTGATTTTAAGGGCTCCCTTCCCATTAGGGACATGTCTCCTGTTCTTTTTTTTTCAGTGAAGTTATCTGCAAATAAAGAGAAATTTTGCAAAATTGGAAGTTTAAGAATAAAAAAGAAGGAAGGAAGAATAAAAGAATTTGAAGAATAAAAGATTACTTTTAAGAAAAGAAAAAAAAATTAAGAATAAAAAAGGAAACCGAATTGACAGGTCACGCTTCTGGGCTATTTCAATAGCAGTTTAATACAAATAGATTCCTGTGTGTAAATGTGTTGGAGCTGCCTTTGCATTGCCTTTCCCAAGAGTAGAGGGCTCCAGGAATGTGGCTGTTTCCAAAGGCTGAGATATATGCCTAAGAGGTGAAGGGTGTTCCATTCTTAGTTCTGCATCTGGGCCAGGCTCTGATCTTCAGTGAGTCACTTATCTGCTTGATGCCTCCAGTTTTCCTGAGGTTACAACTACTAACTTATTTCTAAGGATTTGGAAACTCTCTTGGGTCAGACAGGTACAGAGGCTTACAGAAAAACATGGGTTTGGTTAATGGCTGCAACAATGAAATGGTTTCAGTTACTTACTACCCTGGGCTGTGGTTACATGGCAAGTTAAGCAAACAATTAGGTTACTGCGGCGGCGCCTGCAGGGAGGTACTGACCCATTAAAAATCTTGTTTTGCTGGACACCTTGTACAGAGGTCTTAGTTTGTGCTAGTTATCCTTAATCTAAATCATGTGTATTTGATAGCTTAGTGTGCTGCAGTTGGATCCTTTCCTATTGTGTTTTTCAGGGATGTGTGGTACGTGCCTTGTATTAGCTCCAGAGCGCTGTACACAGTATTTTCTGCATGCAATAGTCTCTGGATTTTAATAACTTACTGGGCAGGTCGATGGTAAGTTGACATCTGTCTAGTCCTATTGGCACTTCTTCGGTTTTATTTTGACTTGGCAAACTGTGGTGCAAAGCAGGCTTTATTCCTGCCAAACAATTTTTTTTCCTAGGGTGGGGTTTTGTTTTTTTTTCCTTTTCCTATTCCTTCTTTAACTTTGCCTTCTCTGCCTATTTTAAAGGATGCAGCAGGCTAGCCCCTGTTCTCCTTCCCTGCTCCCACATAGACACCTTTGGAAGAGTACCACAGCCCCAATTTTGCAGTCTTTGCAGTTCGAGTGTGTTAGATGGTGGTAGAGACCAGAGTACCTATTAGGACTGTGTTTAGCCTAACGGTATTTGAGATTATATTTGAGCTGGTGGAGCTAGAAGAGGACTTCAGAGATGCTGGAGAAGAAAAGTTATTCCAATAAACCAATATACTCTCTGGGGCCCCAGGGGCAGCAAAAGAGAGAATAGAAATAGGTTATCTAAAGCCCAGGCAAATAAAATATTCTTATTATAACTCCATGGGCACTATGCCAGCTCTCTGTAAGCAATATTTCTCTTTGCATCTCGCTTTGCCAGTTAATTGGACATCTATTATTTCATGATTTCAGCAGGAAACATAGTCTGAGTGATGACTTTGGTACCCAGCCCAGTGCTACTGTGCACTTCGAGCCCTGAATTGTGGAAACGCTTCCAGTCGGTCTCTGCTCCTTCTCCAAATACATATGTGAATTGTCAGTGCTGCTTGGTGACATTTTCTAGGGATGGCGGTTCTGTGACATGCTCCTGCAGCAGGCAGCTCTTTCTGTGATACTCAGGGCTCTGTAAGGATGGAAGGTGAAGGCAGCTCCTCCTTCCCCATCCACTGCTCCTCTCCTTGTCCTGCCTGGGGACCGGTTTTGCTGCTCCCTCGAGGACATGGGGACAGAGTCACATGCCACTTGCAGGGATGCAGCAGCCCAGGGCTGGTCCCCCAGTGCCCAGTTCTCTCTGCCAGACTATTTCAGCGACAGTTACATCTGGAAGTGTTGGTGGAAGCAGCTAATTTTAAGCTGATACAATTTCTTTAATTGTTTTTCAAGATCCTGATTTTGTAAACAAGTTTATTTGCCCTTCCCACCTGACACTGGCGTTATCCACACAGCCGAGGAACGCAGACCAGTGTCTGAGCACAGTTATAGCTGCCTGCCCGGATGCTCCTAATGAATTGTTTGCAGACAAGGTTCAGACCTGCAATTACTCACAGAAATTATTCAGCAAATAGTTTTGAATAATGAATCCCTTTGAGAAATTTGAGCTGTTTTGCAGGCAGATTCCAGACAGAGAACATGCTCAGAAGTCCTAGCTTTTAACACATTTTCCCCTCTATTTGCCAAGCTGTGGAGTTGGCATAGTATCCTTTTCCGATACCTTCCCATAGCATTAAACTGCTCCACCAGACACATGTGATGCAGGCTGAGAGCGCCCACTCAAGAGTCTCCTGCTCTGGTAGAGCTACGGGCACCCTGTGCCCCTAAGTCCTCCCACATCCCCTCCTGGATGGGGGTCTTGATTCCTGTTTTTCCAGTCCAGCTTCCCTGGAGTGAAGCAGTGGGGATGTCTTTGCCCATAGATGCTACCAGCAGTGCAGAGCATTGAGGGTTGGAGAGTGGATCCTGCCTGGTGTCATGCCTCTTGGCCACAATTGCCTCTGTGATCTGCAAAATCTGCACCTTAAATTGCTGCAGGGACATTGAGCAAAGGGGCTGTAGAAGTGCAAAAAGCCAGGAGAGATCTGGGTGAGAATTTGACATCCTGAGAGCTAAAAGAGGAGGAAAAAGCAGCTTGTGAGGTCAAGTTTCTGTGGATTCATCCCAGCTCGCACCTGCCAGACAGTGAAGCACGGTGCATGACGTTTTATAGCTGGGGGGTGGAGAGCTTTTGGCAGGGAAAGCAGAAATGACTGACATCACTTTGTGAGCTGAGGTTGCTCAGTCCCTGAGTCCCATCGAGGGGCTGATTACTGTGGAATAAGAAGATGGCACTTGCCAGCAGGGAATCATGAGAGCAAGGAGCTGAGGACCTGGATATTTTTTTTCTGGGGGGGCAAGTGGCTTTCAATCACCTGCTCTGGACCCTGGAACTGGCCAAAGTGGTGGATGCTGTAGGAAGGACAGGGCAGAACCTGTTAAGCATGCTGGTAAGTGAAGGACACAGATCTTAGGGTGAACAGGAGAGTTCAGCCTGGTGGCACAGTAATCTGATGGTTAAGTATTGGGGCCTGTCATTCACACGGCCCTAAGTCTTCTGTGTCCACTTTTACAGGCCAGGGGAAGGCTCTGGCACCAAAGGGGAGAGGAGAGGTGATTCCCACAAACAGACCTGCTCGTGCCTTGTTGGGAGATGCATTTGGGGTAAGGCTGGGGTTGTGGTCCAGATGGCCCCCCCTGCACTTGCAACAGGTAGCGGCAGGAATCTCCCCTTCGTGAGACAAACCCTGCAGGGTCAGGCTGCATCCGTGGGGCTGGGGGCCCTTCAGGGCCAAGTAGAAAGATTTGGGAGGTTGTGATGGGTGTCCTCTCCTCCACGTGTGGTCCTGTCCTGTGGAGTCAAGGGATGGGCGTCCATAAAACCAGAGGTGATATTGCCACAGCAGCAGGGTTTATGCATCCTCGCTCAGCGCCCCAAAGGATGGATCTCGGGGTTATCTTCCACTTACCCGTGAGCTCCCATTGAACTGGGGCTGGTTTCCAGCCCCCTCCCCTCAGGATTTGCCTTAGTGAATGCAGCAGCTGCACCTTTTAGACGCTTGTACGCAGCTACCTCTGCCTGGACGTAGGGCAGGAATATAAATTAACTCCTGTCTCGGATGGGGTCTATGCGTTTAGATTTGCAAATTCTGCATTTTCAACTGTGTTTGAAAACACACCCCCACCAAAGCTCCCACAGCCCTTCTGAAGGGGCCGAGATGGGAAATTCCCTTTCTCGGGATGTTTTGCCACCTAGTGCCCAGCTGGGAAATCTCAGCCGGCAGCCAGCTCTGGGCAAAGCAGGGGCCTTCTGGGGGCGAAAGCACCAGGGGTGGCTTTTCCAGGAAAGCGTAAATATTTTAGGAAGCAAGGTGATACAGGAACCTAGATTTAGGGACTTCTGCGGGTGAGACTCATTGGTAGCCAACAGTGTTTATTGGTGTCTTCTTTCTGACAGCAGACCTCAAATTTTAAACTGTTCCACTGCTGTCATTCCTGTTGCATCCCTCAAAAGATGGTAGTGGGAAGAGTGAAGAAAGTAGAGGAGCAAAGACCTGTTGACCCGGGAGATGAGTATCACAAAGGGTGGTGGAGTTGGATGGGAAGAGAAATGGCAGGAAGGACAGGGGTGACCTGGGAGCATGTCAGGCATGAAAACAACTTGCGCCAGTCACCGATCTGGGTCTGTCTTGATTCCCTTGTCCTTCAGACAGCAGCTTGCTCCTGAGTGATGAGGCTGAAGCTCTGAAGAAGCAGCCCTCTGCCAAGAGCATGTCTCACTGTTGTTCCCCTGCTGCTCAGGAGATGCTTGAAGAGAGGCTGGTGATGGATGAGACCTGTCTGTGTGGAACAGGCAGGAGGTCTGTCAAATAGCAAAGGAGAACAACAACACTACTGACCCAGACAGACCCAATGCCAGAGCAAACTCCCTGTCTGCCTGGAAGGTAAATGATAGCGGCTGGGAAGCCAGACCTACGGTGGTTTCTCTCTCTCTCTCTCTCTCGTTGCTGACAGTTTGCAGATGATGGAGAAATGCCCTGTTGCTGGAGAAGGGTGAGAAGACAGAAGGTACAGATGGAGCTGAAGAACCACAGGTAAGCAAAGGCTGCCAGAGCATCCTATTTGTCTGTTAGTCAATGTGTCAGCTCTCTCACTTGCTGCCTCTCCTGTGGACAGGGCGTGGGCAGCACCTACAGCCATTTCTGACATGGGGATTTGGCATCTCTCACCAGCACCATGTTTCACTGGGAAAGGGGGACTTGGAGAGCCACTGTCAGAGGTGAATTCCTGCTGCAGTGAGACGCAGCCTTAAAATGGTACTTTGAAACTGCGAGGAGCAAGCACCACAGTGCCAGGGCAATGGCTTGGTGCTTTTGCTAGCCAGGAGCTGACCTAGGGAGAGAAAGTCCTGTCCTAAAGCAGCCTCTCACAAACAGCCCACCTGCATCTGGAGGATGCTTCTGGAGAGACAGGTGCCCAGGGAGGGTTCTTTGCCATCTGGGGCAGCAGTCTGCCCAACTCTGGCATTAGCTAGCATCGTCGAGCGCTGGGGCTGGTTCAACAGCAAGAGCAGGCGGTTGTATGCATGTCCTTCTGCCACTTTGTATTGGTGCTGCCAAGTAATCTGGTGCTGCATGCATGCAATATGCTCAAACACTCTGTGATCACAAGGATCAGATTTTCAAAGCTATTAGCCTCCCAAATATTCCAATAGGTGACTAATGGCTTCTAAGTGGACTGTGCTCTAACAAACCTGAGACGTACAAAGGGGCAGAGAAAAGACAGAAGGCTCAGGGCTTTGTATCATTTTTTAAAAAGCTGCAACTCTCAAGTGTTTTGAAAGAGTATGTTTAATGTCCAATGTTCATTTCTAATGAAAAGAAAAACCTGAAAGTACCTGAAATATTTCAATTACCGTATTGATTTTTATTATAAAGTATATGTTATTAAGCTGTGTTCTGTCGTGGTTCTGCAGCAACTGATAAACAGCATCCTTGGCAAGTGTTTTCACAAACCCTTTGTTTATATTCCTCTAGTTTACAAAATGCAGCTCTGTGGAGTTCAGCTTACCCCTATCAATCCATCTTAAAAGCGATGTACCAAAATAGCACCGCAGCAGATACATGAGTCGTCTCAAGTAGTGTATCCCTCTGATGGTCTTAAAAATGGAAATGAAAATTTGCAAAACATAGCCATCATCAATGGCTGGAACAAAAATAGAACCATTACTACACACATTTTTTTTCCACATTATTTTCAATTTTCAAGATAACACAAAATCACTTTTGTTATTTGCTTTAAAACCTCAGGTGTCGGAGGAGCCTCGCTCAGAGCAAAGATATGGCCTTTCTCCCCATAAATGAAAGCTGATGTAAGTTACAAAATCCATGTCTCTGACCTGTGAGAGACACAAAACTGGTATGTGGGGAAGAAGCTACAGTTCAAAATCACCATGAAGTCATCCGCAAATCTTTTCCAAATTGTTTTTATCTCCAGCTGGGAAATGTGGTGAAATCTAGACTTCCCTCATGCCTCGCAAAAATCGGTGGTTGAAGTAGCTCATCTGTAAATAATTTAAGTTCCACTTATATGGAATGAAAATTCCAGTGTCTCATCAGGTCATCATAAAGACAGTCAACAAATTGTATCCTGTTTTGTCAGAAATCCCTGTGGAAATCTCCTTTGGTGCTGTAATCATGATGCAAGCAGGCATGGGATGCAAGGCAGTGATTCTGCTGAGGCATCAACTAGATTGCAAAGCTGAATTCTAAAAAAAAAACCCTCTCCATTTGTCTGTCTGGTATATGTTACAGAAGCATGGGAATTAAATTTAATGGCCTTTCTTTGTAGAGGCCAGAGTCTCAGTAATTTTAATGCTGGATTATTTTCAAGCTGATTTTTAACTTGACATTATTTTTAAAATCGGGTTACTTACAGAATGGCTGCGTGGTGGGATTCGGGGTCGGACTAGGAATCCTGGCTTGTTTCCTATGGAACTGGAACAAGACAAAATACAATGAACTACCATTTCAGATATCCCAGAATTCACTTTCAGGATGCTGGAATGTCTCTGGGCCACAACAACATCCCCAACCACCTGAGGTGTAAAAGTACTAATAACTTCTCAGTAGTTATTACTGAGATACCTCTGACGAGGTATCCCGTTGCAGCAGCAGACCTAGGAAGATGCATGGCTTCCCATTCATTTCATATCATCTTAAGGATCTCTGGACCACTCTGTGTCATGGAGAGGTTTATTCTTCAGGAGCCACAGAATCTGTGATGGTGGAGATTAAACCCAGATATCAAACGTTCCAGGCATATACCTGAAAGCAGTCTTGTGGAAAAACTTGGATTAGTATTAAGCAATTTAACAGAGGATGATGCCAAACTGGCATCTTCTTGTTCCAAGAGCTTATAACTTTATCTTACTCAGTGACTAGCACAGCATGTAATTCTCTAATAGCAAGGTGTGAGTGTTTGGGAAATTTTTATATGGTCTGTGAAACCTGGGAGGAAAAGATTATAGATGTGCATTCTTTATAAGAACGCCGTGAGCTGTACTCCTGTTGAAGGGAGCTGCTTTTGAAGAGAGCAGAGGTGAATGCTGTGACATGCAGAGCTGGAGTGCCTGGGAGATCAGGGCTCGGGAGGAGGAAATCCATGCTGACCTTGGGGCTGTGGGGTAGCAAGGGCACAGGAGGCCACCTCCATGACATGATGGAGGGGCTGGGTGCTTTCAGGCATGCCAAAGATGAGGTCTGGAGCCACCGAAGAGCACAAAGATTAGGCAGGTTGGAAGCCAAGCACGTGAACTGAGGGCTAGGCCAGCAGGGAAGCTTTTATGAAGGCGTTGTGTGTGCTGTGTGCTTTAATGTAAACCCTCCTTCTGAATTAGCACCACACCCTTTCCACTGTGTGGATCGAAAGGGAGCTCATTCAAAAGCCATTACTTAATGTTTCTGTTGGATGTTTTCTTAGGTTTGTATTTCTCCGATGTAGGAGGAACGTGCATGTGGCATTTCCTAGCCAAAAGCTGGTGTGTGGCTCATGCGCTCAACAGCAGAACACGTGCAGCCTGCTCTGCTGTGCCCTTGGAGGGCTGCAGACGGAGCTTGTGTAAGAGGGTCTCTCGCCTGTTTGCACGACGGTAGGGAAGGTTCTGTGAGATGGAGCCAGTAGCTCTTCTGGGTTTTGCAGATGTTTTCTGTGTGTCAGCACTCCCAGATTACAGCCTGACCGTGTCCCGCATTCACCTGTGGGGTACCACTGGCTCCCGTCGTGGTCCCTCCGCTCCCCAGCCCTGGCTGTGGACACCCTGTAGATGGTGCCACCATGTAGCGCATCGCTTTGAGCGCTTTCTTGTCGGAGGCTTTTTATGTTCGCTTCAAGGACTGCAGATAGCTTACCATCCAGCACAATTCCTTCCTTTGCCCTCTAAAATGAGTTTTTTCCCCAGGTCTCAAATGTTAGTCCAGAAAACATTTATACTTAGATTTTCCCCCTATTTTCCTCATGCCATATAATCAGCATCACTTTTACAGTACAAATACTTAGAAAAAAAAGCCTAAATTGTCATCATTTGGTTTTGAATTTATATGATTTCCCTGCTTTTCACATTTTTTGAGTAAAATTCAGTACTCGAGTTTTGTATTGGGCCAGAATCTACTGTTAGAAAACCCCTATGAAGCAAGTGGTTTTGGAGAAGATTGTTGTGAGTGCTCAGCATCTTGGTCACATCTTGGGAGGCTTAGCTCTCTATTTTCAGACTCCTTGGCAGCATATTTGCAAGCACGGAGAGATCCACTGTTGGCTTTATCTCTGGCCAGGCTGGAAGTCATAGTAGCTAATTTCTTGTAAGCAGAGCTGACAGTAAAGAAACAAATGGTGACCTCTGTTCCTGGCTGAGATGTCTTCTGCCACATCAGCCCCAAAATGAGAATACCTTCTGTGTAGCACAAATGCTTTGATAATTCAGGCTGTCAACTTGTCTGCAAAAGCCAGAAAAAAAGATATGAGAAGGCTTCTCTGTGGCCAAGATGCAATACTTCATTCCTGATCCCTTGTTTGCTTTTATGTTGGAAGTTTCACCTGTGGAGCATTTGGTTTTCTAGATCTCCAGGCATGGCTTTCCTTTAGCAGGCTGTTTAAATACTTACCTTCTCTGCCCTTCCCATCTCACCATACTTCAAACTGGAGAAGGGAACATTTATCCACATGCAGACTGGAAGATGCTTTGTCTGAGCGAGTAACAAATATTTGCAGTTTAATAAAGACTGGAGCTTTCAGTCTTTGGGAACAGGTATTTCAGCCTCCATTTGGAATAGGTGATGAGGTGATTACTAAACTCTGGTTGCCATGGGGAAGAGAGGAGGGTGATTGCTTTTTGATTGAAGAAACTGAGAGGTACCTACAGTAACTTATTACTAATACACACTCAGGCTGCGCCTGGCATCAATGCATCTTACAGGGAGCAGCAGTCAGTCTTACTAATGTCTAAGGAGTCGGCTTTAGCAACATTAGTTATTGATGCTGAAGGTCAGCTTTTCAGGACTGGCCGTTCCCTGTAGCATCCCTTGAATTCGGTGTGGCTGGGAGAGTGATTGCCGCAAGGGCTGTTGATTGAATTTGTGAGTGGTTCAAGGGGTACTCACAAATCAAGCAGACAGCTGGCCACCTACAAACAGGCACTTGGGGGCTGCAAAGCATCGGTACGGAATGGAAACTGGAGGCTGAGGGCTTCCTAATAAGTCAGATTATCAAGCTGGTGTGCTGGAGAGCAGCTCCTGCCTTAAAATGCAGAGATCTTAGAAGGAAAGCTGTACGGTGTTGGGGCTGTTGGTGGGGTTGCAAAGACGAGCCAGCTGAGCGGTGTGTGTCGGAGGGTTTGTGTCTGTGTTTTGGTGCTTGGAGCACAAGGAAGAGGCTGGCTTTGTGATTAGATGCACCAGGCTTGACTCTTCTCACCCTGGGATAAAGCTGCAGTAATCTCTCCCCCAGGAAAAACAGAAAGGCAAGGGGAATATGAGAAGGGAGTGAGACTTAGGCATAGCAGGTGTTATTTTCTATCGCTTTGGTGACCACGTAGAGGGAGATCCCCCGGGCTCCACAGCTGCTTGTGGCTGTGAGACAGCCCGCTCTTGGGCAGGCATCCTGACACCCGCGCCTTGCCAGGGCACAGCTTGGTCTGTGAAAGCAGCACCAAACTGTGGCTGAGATGGGGATGAGCACCTCTTCAGGAGCTTAAGAGTGATGGAGGGGCTGGAGCAGGCTGCGGCAGCTCTATCTGCTGGTCCTGAGAAGCACTGAGCACCTTCATCCTTTCCTAACCCCCTCTCCTGCAGTGTGGCTGAGGGCTGCTCTTGGTGTCTTGTTTCTCTCTGAAAATGGGAAGTAGTTTGGATGCAACCATGCAAAATATGGCCTAACCTCCTGCCTTCTTTACTGGCTGTCCCCTCCAGTATTTCTGGGGGGGCTCCTGTGCTGCATGCAGGTGACAAGCCAGCCTGTTTGCCCTGGGTCACTGTGTGTTTTTCACCTTGCTCCTCTTCTCTGCTTAGTGCTGCTCCTGTTGGAAACAGCCCCCAAGTAGCCAGAGCCTTGGGAATGACACTTAACTCTCTTATCACTGTCCTTAATGATGAGACAGTGGTGGAGACACATCACCGTAATTGTATTTATCTCCTTCACTGGTTTTTCCTTGTAAATTTGTTCCTTGCATTTGTTTCTGGATGGCAGATGTGTTAATGGCTGGGTAGTTTCAATGTGGTTATCTTTCATGCGCTGTATACTTTGGATACAGAAGCAGTGAGAAGTGATAAGCTCATAGAAACCACTTCTGCATTAATGCCAGTAATTCAGAGATTATAAATATATATGAGAGAATGTCCGTGATTATGAGTATATTTTAATGTTTTGTTTAATGCATTGGTTCTCTGGGGACAGGACAAGCGAAAACCTCATTTGTATAATTTAAACGGCTAGCAATAAAAATAGGAGCAAAGAAAGGACAAATTAAATAATTTATTTTCAAATGCATGCAGATAGTGTTTTCTTTGAGGACCCAGTCCTTGCAATGGAGTCTGTACGGCTCCAGCCCATCCTTTCCTGGACTGAAGCCTTGGGCTGTGGAGCCTGCAGGACCAGGCTCCCAGCATCTCCTCGGGAATGGCAGGACTGAGGAAAGTCGAGTCCCAGCTCATGTTGTGCTACGAGGGAGGCGTGGGGAGAGTTTCTTGGCATTTTCCATGGTGAGGCCGTGGAAGGGACAGCAGGGACTGCCAAGGTCAGTTGTCCTCCCTTTCCCCTGGGTGGACAGTAGACCGCCGCATACTAAGAGGAGAGGCATATAGGGTAAGACAAATGCATGTAGTCCCTGTGTCAGCTCTCTGGTTCACGAAGCAGCTCCTCCTAGCAGAGGAGGTACAGAGGTGGGCTCATCTAAGGTTATTTTCTTTGTTTTCTTTCTTGCTGCTCCGCTATCTAAGCTGTTTTCAACTCTGTATGTGTCCAGCTCTTCGTTCAGGTTTACATTCCATCATCTCTCTCCTTTATTTGCAGATTTCTTATTCCAGCACAGCATGCCAAGGAATAAAAAAGATAATGCTTAACTTTTCTCACAGTTGAGAAAGGACTTGGGAAAAAGCCCAACAATAATCTATCAAAGCATTTCCCATGGGCAAAGGCTGCTTGACCGAATACTCTCAGGCTTATCAGCTAAAATGAAACGCCACTTTTCTCTTTCTCACTCCTTTTGAGTCCTCCTCTCACTAGCAGAGCACATCTCTGCTCCCTCAGGGCAGGACATGGACCTCCATCAGAAAGTGCCGTGCCCTGAGGTTTCCTTCCTGTCACTTCCAGTTGCCGACATGAGAAGGGGCTGTGGGTCTGGGCCATGCGCCTGTGCTACAAGAGCAGGCAGCCAAAATGCCTCTGGTTACCTGTCTGGTTTAGTGCTTTATTCAACAGCTTCAAGCCTGTGGATAAGGAACGTAAGGTCATGCTGTCCCGTTGCATTATACCCTTGCAGCCAACTGAACCAGGGGCAAGGAGCTTTCCTGGTGTCCTGGCGCTGGCTCTCTTGGCTTCCCGTGGCGAGGGGCGTGGAGGAGGGGGAGCTGCTCTGTCATCACTGCCAGACCCCAGCAGTCATCACCGCCCCCCGTTTTCCCAAGTTCCACTTTTTACTTGATGGAGTGAAAGATGGGGAAAGAGTGAGTAGTTTGTTGCTCGGAGTTCTGGCTTCCAGTTTGGGCACTGTGCCTTGCGGAAAAGCTTTGCTGTTTCCGTGACAATTTTGGTAGCTTTCTGGCTTCTGGGCTGTCCTGCCTGGACTTCAGGAAGGGAATTAGGAATATGAGATCAAGAAGAGTATTTTATTATTTTACTTGAGAGCAAAGACTTTCCCACCCTACAGAGTCTTCCCGCACTGTGCTTGCAGATGCGGACACGTGGCTGCCATAGCTGTGTTCTTCTGGGACGTGTGTCTGCACAGATCCATCTCACTCCCCCGCAGTCAGTCCTGTGATATTGCTTAAGTTACGAATTTCCATTCACAGCTTGTGGTCACACAAGTATTCACTGATTTTGGAGGGACCAGGGTGTTTTAATCTTGATATGCCTACACCGTTATTAACTGGGAAGTCTGCTTATATATATGTGATCTTTATTTCTGAGGTAAACAAGAAAAGCTGATGTAGATGGAAACCTATGTATTCTTTGTTATCTTAATTATCACTGCAAGAGTCTGCACATCATCAGGCTGCTGTGTTGTTCCCAGCAAAAGGCAGGCTTGGGAAGGGGATTTATACCCCTTGCAGCAAAGTCCTGGAGGACTCCCTGGAGGATACAGTTGCCCGTTTTGGCCCCTGAGGGCCCACGTGGAATGAGCAGATGGCTGGAAAGTATCCAACCTTGAGACCTGAAGGTAACCTGAACACATTAGTGAGAATTTCGCCTTTCTGCAGGGAGAAAAATGAATGCATTGCAGCTCAGACCTCTTGTAAAGATCTTATGTGGTATTTATTTCGGAAATAAATTTGACTATATAAAAATGACACCTTTGTACTCAGCCTGTAGTGCCAGATCCAGCTCTGACTTGTAAATTAGGAGCAGATCCATTAAGTCGATGGAATTACAGCAGCTGATATGACAGCAGCCTCACCTTGACAGTATTTCATTCACTGTGGGCTTCACTCTAATCTGCTAGTATAAATCAGAAGAAACTCTGTCGAAGTCAACAGCGGTGGAGCGGGAATGAAAGAGAAGCGGGATCGGCATGTTCCCAGGCAGCAGCTAAGCTGTGCGCGCTTCCCTGCTCCCCACCGCCTCGCCAGCACTTGGGAACTGTGCTGGAGCAATGGCATCAGTGGTGCTTTTGCACAGACTCTTGATCAGCCTTTCATGCTGCCACATGGATGAGCCCCTGCACCTCCTCCCCGAAGTGCTGGGGTCACTACATGGACCTTGCGGGGTTGCTCAGCCCACCCCAGCCTGTTTCTTTTCCCACTTAGAGGAGTGGATCACAGCCTTGACCCTGCCACAAGGGTTTGGGAGGAGGATTTATTTTATGCTTTTGCCATTGCATGTTCTCTTCTTGATGCATTTCGGCCAGAGGCTGTGTTACATCATTAGCTTTTGAAGGAGAACATCCCAACCTTTGTGGAGACTTTGAGTCAGCCCACTCCAAATCCCCATCCATGCTGTGAGGCTGTGCGGGAAGTTCTTGTTTCCTCCTGTGCTACCCAAAGCCCAGATGAACAGTCTGAAAGAGCAGAAGTGCTGGATGGAGCCCTAGGAAGCGCAGGTTCAGTTCCCAGCTGAGGGAGGCAGGGAGGTTACGGAGCCACAGCCGCTCAGCAGTCACACTGACATCTCAGGTGTGGGTCCTGCTTCCCTGCTGCTGGTTGGGCACATTCATGCTAGAAACGCTCTTCCTCCAGGCATGTGGCTTTGTGAGATCCTTGGGCTGCCTCTGCTAATGATTACTGCAAATTTAATAGCCTTATTAGTTTAACCACTCAGACCTTTATCAGAAGAGATTAGCAGGTGTGAGAGAGCTTTAGCATCCTTGGCAGCTCTATTTCTTCCCCAGTAATTGCCTTAAGACGGTTTTATTTGCCCGCCTGGATTTTCTTTCGTTCCCCTTTTTTTCAGCTTAATTCCTGTATTTTTTGCCACCTTTTCCTTCTTCACACCAAGAAATAGCAGCTCATGACTTGTGAGCACCAGGTAACGGGATACCTCTTGCCTAAAGACCCATTCATACAGCTCTTTAATTCATCAGCTCCGTTCTCGTGATGAATAGCTGAGGAGAGGAGGGCAGGGGCTGACTGAAAA
This sequence comes from Falco punctatus, assembly GCF_963210335.1. Classification (NCBI taxonomy): domain Eukaryota; kingdom Metazoa; phylum Chordata; class Aves; order Falconiformes; family Falconidae; genus Falco; species Falco punctatus. Next base: position 30,569,590 of record NC_137583.1, on the reverse strand, counting down.
CACCTCGAGCGGAAAACGAAGAAAGGCAAAGCCTATGCAGCACTTGGGGCAGCAGCATGCCCGTGCAGCTGCCCAGAGATGCTGGAGCATCGCCAGCTGGTGATTGGCAGGTCCTCACGAGCTCAGCCTCCCTGCGGTGATTAGAAATGAGAATAGTCCAACCTCCCCAGCCAAGTGCAACGCATCTCCAGGCTGTGGCTAAGCCTGTTTCATGGAGCACAGGAGCCAGCTGAGGAAGCCTCCCCGGAGGCTCTGCTTGAGGATGTGGTCCTTGGTGTTTGGAGGTGCGGAGCTGAGAGCCTTGGCTTGGCCAGGCACCAAGAGCCACCTCCTGCAGGGGCAGGGGAAGGCTGAGCTGCCAGGCAGACGGATCAGACCCCAAGAGCCTGGCAGAGTGCTGCAGCTGGGAAACGCCTGCCTGATTAAGGAGTGATTAAAGTTTGGTAATTTTATCCTACAGTGCACACAGCATTTTGTGCTCCACGGTAGCTCTCTGTTATCATAAAACTCAGAGAGATGGGGTAAGGCATATGGGGACAAGCTGTTAATGCCTGAATCTTTCAGGGGCAGAAATATTTCATATGTATTTTTAAAAGTAATGTCTCCTCAGGTGATTTCCCCACCCCAGTTTGCAACATAAACCAGCTGTCTTAGGGTGCAATGAGGTAAGAGGGAAAAGGCCGGGCAGGGAAAACATTTTAAATCAAAGGTGACATTGCAGCTCCATGACGCGTCCCCTTCCCCACACGGTGGGGGCAGTCACACGGTGCCCCCTGTGCTGGCAGTGCTGAGCTGGTGTGTTGCAGGCACCGAGTTCTTCAGGGGCTTTCTTGCAATCAGCAAGAGACACCAAACAGGAATACTCTGGTGTAGATTCCTCACTTGGAAAAAACGTTCTCTGCAAGTGCCGCATCTATCTTTATTGTTGAAATATTTAAAAATTATTATTTTAATAAAATATTAAGGAAAGAATTGGATTATATGACAGCCTCACAACCTTTAATGAGTGGGAACCCTTGTAAGGTAGAAAGCAGCACCCCTCCCACTCCAGATCAGGCACTCACCCTAATGTGGCTCCTCCTCTGCCCCAGACACAGTTTTCCTGGTTGTTTCAAGCTAAGAGTGAAACAAATCCTTAAATGGGGACAGCCGGAGCCTCCATCGCGGGCTGGCAGGGAGGCTTGGGGCTGGGCAGTCGCATGAGACTGCGCTGACTCTGCAGCTGTGCTGTGTCGGTTCTGAGTCCTGGGACTTTGCCTAAGGATGTTTAGCAGGGAGAGGAAGCAACTACTGCAATTCCTGTGTGCCTGGGGCCGACTTAACCAGCAGTCATTCCTTTGCAGAAAGTTTGGGAGAGTTTTATACAACCCCGGTACGTGTCAGGCGAGCAGTACTTCCCTGGTGGCTGGCTTTCCTAGTGGGCTCCAGCAATCTCTTGCACCTGCCCACAGCTGTTCTTTTATTTGTTCCAGCAGCTGCTGGTGATTTATGTTCGTGCAGAATATAGTCACAAAGGTAAACTGAGCCATGCTGATTATTCCTTGAAAATCTGTACCAATAGTTCTCTGGCTCTTTACAAGAAGGTCATCACAACGCACTGGAAACCTAGGCAGCTCCTGTGCTCTCCCTGTTCTTTTTGATATTTCAAGTCAGGAGAGCTGAGATGTTTGTGTATGGGCTATGCTGTGGTGGGGGGATACAGGAGGAGACACAGGAACCATGCTGGGGGATGCTGGTGTTGTAGATAATTCACCAGCCAGCTTCCATCCTAGTTTGAATCCCAGCATCAATAAATATAATATGTAAAGTACCAACAGGCAGGAATTTTGCTTTGGAGGACATTCTCCTTTCTGGGATGCTCAGGGTTGTGGCAGTGAAGGTGCTGGTCTACCCAGAGGGCTGATGAATATTAGAAGACGGATGGATCTGTTTTTTCTGTTGTGTTGCACCGGAGGGGCACCAGGCATGTCCCCTGGGACTCCTCAGCTCGCGCTCTGCAAGTGACTGAGTGAGCATTTCTCAGCCTGCGCTGTGTCAGCATTAGTGTGTCCTACCTCCAGATGGCTGTGTCCTGCAAAGTTTTACTGTTGATCAAACTATGCCAGGTCTGAAATCATCCCCTGATCTCCCCCTATTCTTTAAAACAGGACTCAGGCTAGTGTGGAGGTTTTTTTGCATGGGAATGTAAGAACAAGGGTACTGAATAGACCAAACAATGCTCAGCCCAGCGTCCTGCACCCAATGGTGGCTGGTAACACGTGTCCTGGGAAGGAGCAAGACGGCGGTTGTAGGTTAAATACACAACAACCTCTAAGCCAGAATTTGGCATCATTGTTTTTAATAGCCTCTGGTAGCCCTTTCTGCTGTGAACAGTTCCGTCTCCTCTTGAACTCTTTTTATTGTTTTCAGCCCTCACCGCCTCCTCTGCCTGTGAGCTCAGCGGCTGCCGCAGTGTGAGAAAAGGTGCTGCCTTGTCCTTACACATGCTGTCTAATCATTTCACTGCCTTCCCTTGAGTATTTTATTAAAAGAAAAAGTGATTCATCATTCTCCATATGAGGGCTATGTACGAGTCGTGAATGTATGTACCTCTATGATACCTCATACAAAAGATTATCTCTTTTTTTCATCTCTTCAGCAGTTCACAGGCGGAAAATAAACCTGTAGCATCTTTGAGACAATACTGACAGTACAAGAGCAGATCATGGAATATTCCCAGGGAAAGTTACTGAACAGCAACTCTCTGTAAAGGGCTGTCAAGCATTGGAAGAGGCTGCCCAGGGAAGGGGTTGAGTCACCATCCCTAGAGGTATTTAAAAGACGTGTAGATGTGGCACTTAGGGACATGGTTTAGTGGTGGCCTTGGCAGTGCTGGGTTAACGGTTGGACTCAATGGTCTTGAAGGTCTTTTCTAACCTAAATGGTTCTATGATTCTAAGTAAAGGTGTTTTAAACATCCTATTTTGGTAATATTATAAATTGCCTGTGTTTATTTGAATGGTAAAGCAGAGAAGAAAGACCCGTGGGGGAAGGAGTGGGACTGAGATGCATTAGCAGCATTGCTGTGTGAAAACGTCGTCCTAGAGACATCTAAAATTCCCATTTCCAGTCTGCCTGGGCGCATTTAAAGAGAAACACATATCCTCAACCACACACCAAGTGTGAGACGTTTGGCTTGAGCTCCTTGGAGGAAACGATCTGCATTCACCAGCCAGAGCCATGTCTGCTCCTGATTCCTGCAGTGGTCAGGAGTCCCCTGAATACCTATCAAAGTACCTGCCATCCCAAACAAGGAGCCTGTGTGGCCCAGGGGACCCCCAGATCTCTTCTCGGCCCTAAATACAAAGACATTCTTTATCAGCTAGGAGGGGGAAAAAGCCACTTTCTCAGATGCTGAGGTTTCATCTCACTGGGAGCCAGCGTGAGTCACCCAGGCACTGCTGCATTACACAGACCTGTTCAGGTTAATAAAATCACTGCCAGAGCCCAGGCGGCTTGCGGGATGCTATGTGGCTTTCACATTGACGTCACTGCTTTTCATTTACCCTTGGGTGATAGTGACCAAAATTCATTACTACCTGGCAGCCGTCGGGTAAGCCTTGCAAAATAAATCAGCGTTCTCCATAGCAAACAGGTGTCTGCAGCACAAAAGGAGCCGTTCAGATCAGTGGGACAGGAAGGGATTTTTCATCAGACGAGTGAAGACATGAATGGGTCGTTGGGGTGAGGGGAATTCACAGGCAAAGAGTGATAACGGTGGGAAGCAGGGAGGGATTTCGCTGTAGAGACAGTGGAGAAGCAGGTGGAGCATGGGGGAGAGCGACCGAGGGAGACAGAGAGGAGCTGAAATGAGCAATTTGTCTTTATTACAGGAAAACAGCAATACTGAATGAAACTGGAAAATACATCTAAAAGTGTGAAGAGGAGGCGACCTTGCCTGGTGGGAGTGGCCCTTGCCACCGTGTATCTCGGTGGTCAGGAGTGCTGTGGGGCTGGAGAAAGGCAGGGGCATCAGCGTCAGGAGGGGAAGGCACAGGCACGTTCAGGAGAACACACCATCCCTGGTATTTCTGCCTCCGTGGAGGGTACAGAGACTTTCAGGGCAGGATCCAGGCATCAGCTATGAACTGAGAGGGAAAAAAAATAGTAATTTCTTCTGGGATACTTTAAAATGTGGATTTCTTGCACCTTCACATCATTTCAGAGCCGGGACACCACATGGGACGGAGCTGATCTGGCATCTCCGCAGTCCTTTTGTTGTGGTTTATTCAGGGCAGGGCTAAATACATTGGTCTGGGCAATGCAGGGACGTTTCAGTATTGTGTCACGTCTGGTCCGGGGGGAGGACATCTGTTCACAGGACCTGGAGTCAGTGGGCATTCAGAGCGAGATTTTAATGCTCCTCAGCCTGGCACGTTTTGCCAGCCCTGAAAATATGCCTTGAAAGAGGAAATAAAATCTCCACAGGCTCTTCTCCGCAGCTACTAAAAGATCAGGCAGTAGGTACACTCCTATATCAACTGCAAAAATGCAGATGTTCTCATCTCCCAGCACACATAAAAGCCATTTCTCACCCAAAGTAAATCTGCGTACTTGTAATTTCTTTCTCATTCGCACAAAAGGAGAATACAAATTGTGGATGGCACTGCTTGTTAAGGAGGAATCTTTTGTTTTCCAGGCAGATTATTGTTAATGGAAAATGTTTCTGAACAATCATTACAAAGGTGGGAATACTGTCGGGTTGAACGGTTATTTTTTGCCTCTATTTTTTTGTGAGCAAAAGCTCTCTAGAAGGCAGGAGGATATTATTTGAAACTTAGACTCCCCAGAATATCATTCCCTGCTCAGTAATACAAAAAAGCCCCCCCCAGCCATCAAAACCTGAGTTCCATTAAATGTTAAATCCTCTCCCAGGAAGGCTGCTGCGTTCCTTTTGGTGCATGCTAAGAGAGTGAGCCCTGCTGCAGCGGGTGCTGGTACACAGGTAGCCACGGCACGGGCTCCTCTGGCACCAGGAGACGGTGTGCATCCATTCTCTCCACAGCACTGGGCCAGCACAGGGAAGGGGCTGATCCCTAGTTTCATTCCAGCCTTTTGGGTCTTTGTTGCATTTTTTTTTTCGTCCCACCTGTTGCCTGGTCTGATGTGTTTTCACTTAGATCTTTGGGAGAAAGGTCTTTTGCTCAGTGCAATAGGATTTTCGAGCTTTAGTGGTGCCTTTCGATGCTAACATAATAAAAGTATACCATTTATTTATCAAAGCCTCCTTTAAAGGAGATGATGGAAAAAATAGGTTTTAACCTACTTCTGGTTCTCAGGAAAAGCAAGCACTTTGATTCTCTCCTTCCCAGACAAAGAGCATTGCATTAGTAGATTCTGATTTTATTAGCTATAAACCACTTTCTATTTTTATTTTCACATGCCATTGACTTTGGTACAGACACAGCTGAACAAGGGTTGGTTTTTCAAGTGCAAATCATGTTAATAGATGCCCAGTTCTTTCCATTCTACCCACAGGAACATAGCTGCAAGAAAGCAAGCTGATGCCCAAAGAATATTTTCCTATTGCATTTCCTAAATCACCTCCAAGGCCACATTATTCCTTCTGAATTCCCACGTGTGGAATGGTGATGGTCGCTTTAGTACTTCTGGCACTGCCTCTTCACATCAGGAGAATTTATTTGTGTGGAGGAGTGAAACAATACGATCAGACAATGAAATCTCAAGTGGTAAAGTGTGTGAAATTCGCCACTGCTATTACTTTTTATGATGCGGTTTCTAGCATTTCTTCACTGCTTGCAACTACAACTGATGGATTTGGAGCGGAGAGTGCCTCTTTTCACTGCTCTTTATCAGCACAGGGTGAGCAGCAAGCTGCCAAACCGTTGCTGTATCCAAACAGTATCTCTGCATGCAGAGACGGAGCTGCGGGGAGGGCTCGCTCGTTGGGAAGTTGATCTATCTAATTATGTGACTGTTGACTGGGCAACAGGCTACACATCTAGTTGTCCCCAGTAAAAATAATTTGTCTTAAGACTTGATCTGAGTTAGAATACATCATCGTTACTTGCTTCTTTCCCTGTCTCAGTATTTTGGAACTGGTGATGGGAGAGATTAGAAGAAAGTTTTTTTCCATCATTAAAATAGCCGGTTTGGAAAGACCTCTAAAGAGTCATTAAATGCAGATGAGGGTACGCGATGCACTTCCTGAGCAGAATTACAAGGAAGTGTTCTCGCTGGAGACAGTGTTCAGAGGTGGGTGCTGGCAGGAGTTCAAGCGTCCACACTTGTTCTTGCGGCCATGACCTCCCTGACATCTCCTGCCCATGGTGGGGGTGGCGGAGGGTCCTTTCCTTGCAGACTCCATTGAACTCCGGTAAGAGAGCAGCTCTGGGGCTGAGGAGCGGGTTGTCCCTTCAGACAGAGAGAAGTTAAAGAGGGAGACCATTCTTTGGTGGTATTTGCTTTTCATTTCCTTGGCTGACCTGTAGAGGTTCCCAACAAAGCAATAGCATATAGGGTTGAGGCTGGAATTGGTTAGGCCAAGCCACTGGGCAAAAGGTCTGAGCTGCAGGATCCAAGGAGAAGGAGTCACATCCTGCAAAGATTTGGGGATGTTGAAATCAATCCAGATGTCCATCAGGTAGACGGGCAGCCAGGAGATTGCAAACAGCAGGACCAAGGCCACCACCATCTGCGCGACCTTCTTCCGGATCTTCAGCCTGGAAGCCGGCAGGGATCGGTTGAGGGCAGTGCTCTCCTTCAGCCGGCTGCTGCGGCTCCACAGCCGGCGCACCGTGAGGAAGCAGATGACCATGTTGAACAGGACGGGCAGGCAGTAGAGGGCACAGAAGAGCAGAAAGTTGTAGGCTTGCTTGAGCCTCTCCTGAGGCCAGATCTCCCTGCAGATGGAGAACACCAGAGGCAAGCCCTCCACCACCCCAATCTCATCCCGTTTGTTCATGAAGATGAGGGGCATGCATATCCCCGAGGACAACAACCACACCACCAGGATGGTGCTGAGGATCCTCTTCTGGGTGAAGAAAGACCGGGCGTTGAGTGGGTTGTGCACGCTGTAGTACCGGTTCACGCTGATGACAGTCAGGCTGAGGACACTGGCGGAGACAGAAACAGCCTGGATGAAGGGCACTGCGCGGCAGAGGAAATCCCCGTACACCCAGGCTTTGTAGATAAGGTTGCCCACGGTGATGGGCATGCAGATGCACACCACCATGAGGTCGCACACCGCCAGGTTGAGGAGGAGGCTGCGGGTGGCGCTCAGGCTGGGTACCCGACTCCGGCGCTTGCGGGTGAGCACCCTGATGGACATGATGTTGCCCACGAAGCCCACCACAAAAGACACCAGGTACATCGCCGTGAGGCTGATGGTGACGGGCTCCTTCACGAAGAGGAAGAGCATCTTCTCCAGCTCTTCCCAACCCAGCTCCTGGCTCCCGTTCCAGAGCCCGCCTTGGGTCTGGTTCTCCTCCTGCCAGAGCTGCAGAGGGCCGGGGGGGGGCTCGGGGGCGGGGGGGGAGGAATTCATGGCTGAGCCCCCCCGGGCACGCCGGGGAACGGGGCAGAGCCCCGTCAGCTCTTCAGCTGGAGCAGCCGCGCCTGCAAAAGAGGGTGCAGAGGGGGGCTGAGCGCCGGCTGCCGGCCGTGCCCCCCCGCACGGTGCCGGGCCGCAAATGGCTCCTCGGCAACTTAGTTGCGAGGCGGGGAGCGCCGCGGGGGGGCGGCTCCGCGGGCACCGGCCGGGCAGGGGGCGCAGCGGCCCGGGCTCCGTGCCCAGCCCCGGGGAGACGGGGGGAGAAGGGGAAGGGGAAGGGGGCCACGACCCCCTCGAACCCCGGGGAGCGTCCCCGGCCGCGGCCCGCCGCGACTCCCCTCCCTTCCGGGAAAGTTGCGCGCTCCGCGGCAGCGCTGCCGGCCCCCGGTGGCGGGCTGCCCCCAGCCCCCCGGTCCCGGACTGCCCCCAGCCCCCCGGTCCCGCCTCCCCCGACCCCCGGTCCCTCGCTCCCCCCCGGCCCCGCGGCGCGGCGGCACTCACCGGGCGGAGGCGGGCAGCGCCGGACCGGGCTCCTCCCGCGGGCGGCTCCGCCGGGCTCGGCGTGTGCGGGCAGCGCAGGGTCCGCCGCGCGCAGGCACCCGCACCCCGGCACGCGGGGCCGGCGCCCACCTGCGCGCGGCTGCCACCCGCACGGAGTGTGCGCTCCGCACACAGCGCCGCGCGCACACGCGAACGCACACGCACAGTCCCGCACACACACTCAGTCCCGCACACACACTCAGTCCCGCACACGCACAGTCCCGCACACACACACAGTCCCGCACACACACTCAGTCCCGCACACACACACAGTCCCGCACACACAACTCAGTCCCGCACACGCACAACCCCGCACGCACACACAGCCCCCCCCACACACGCAGCCCCGCACACCCACGCAGACACACACACACACAGTCCCGCACACACGCACAGCCCTGCACACACAGCTCCGCACACACACAGAGCTCCGCACGCACACAGCCCCGCACACACACGCACAGCTCCCGCACACGCAGAGCTCTACACAGGCACAGCCCTGCACACACACAGCCCCGCACACACACAGCTCTACACACACAGCCCTGCACATGCACGCACAGCCCCGCACACACACAGCCCTATACACACAGCCCTGCACACACACCCCTGCACATGCACACACAGCCCCGCACACACACAGCCCTACATGCACAGCCCCGCACACACAGCCCTGCACACGCACGCACAGCCCCGCACACACACAGCCCTACACACACAGCCCCGCACACGCACGCACAGCTCTCTGCACGCACACAGCCCCACACACACAGCCCCACACACGGACGCACAGACCCGCACACACACTGTCCCGCACACACACAGCCCCACACACACACAGCCCCACACACACAGCCCCACACACGCACGCACAGCCCTGCACACACACAACCCCGCACACACACACCGCCCCGCACACACACAGCCCTACATACACAGCCCCGCAGGCGCACGCACAGCCCCGCACACACACAGCACTGCACACACACAGCCCCACACACACAGCCCTACACACACAGCCCCGCACACGCACAGCCCCGCACACACACAACCCCGCACACACACAGCCCCACACACAGCCCTACACACACAGCCCCGCACACGCACACACACGGCCCCGCACACACACAGCCCCACACGCACAGCCCTACACACACAGCCCCGCACACGCACACACACGGCCCCGCACACACACAGCCCTACACACACAGCCCTACACACACAGCCCCGCACACGCACACACACGGCCCCGCACACGCACGCACACAGCCCTGCACACACACAGCCCCGCACACACAGCCCTGCACACACAGCCCCGCAGGCGCACGCACAGCCCCGCACACACAGCCCCGCACACACACAGCCCCGCACACACACAGCCGCACACACACAGCCCCGCACACACACAGCCCCGCAGAAGCCGTGCAAGGCTGAGCCGCGCCGCTCCAGGCGCCCCGAGTGGCAGGTTCCAAGTGCCCGGGCGCCCGGCCGTGGTGCTGAAGGGACAGCTCCGCCGGGGCGGCCGGGGCGGGCAGCGAGTGGGAAGGGAGCGCGCAGGGAGCGGGCAAACGGGGGCAGGACCAGGCAGGGACCGGGCAGGTTCTGGGCTGGGACCGGGCAGAGACCGGGAGGGGACCAGACGGGCAGGGACGTGTATGAGCGTCTCTGGCGTTCCCCTCTCCTTCCCCTCTCCTGGGGGCTGCCTGGGCTCAGCCACGGCAAGGCAGGGCGAGACCCAGGCACGTCACTGCTTACTTCCAGTCTGACACCAAACCCACCCTTCTGTGCTTCCCAGCAGAGGCCGGTACGCCGATGACGAACACCGCAGCAGGAATTGGTGGGAACCCGCTCAAGAAGGAGCACTCCAGAAAGAAACCCAGTTTTGTGTCTTTCCTCTTAAACTGAAGGGATAGGAAGAATGAGCCATGGAGAAAGTTGCTTGGAAAAAGTTGAAGGGCTTGGCTGTGGGACAAGGTTGGTTTGTAAAATGAAACTTGTGACTGGAGGTGCTTAGAGGGTGCCAGTGAATCACGGGGGCGAAATGTTTGACAAAAGAAACTGATAGCTCTGCCTGAGGTGGTTATTTTTTGTTCTTTGCCTTCTCTGAGACAGGGCAAGGTAACAAATACAGCCCAGGTGGAAGCTGTCACTGAATGGTGAATGCCCTTGATTTCAGTGGGAAATTCTCTATCTGTTTTAGTCTTTTTATGTGAAAGAAGAAAGTAAGTATTTTTGGTCAGCCTTAGGTGAAATGAAAGAAACATCAGCAGTGGAGCCACATTTGGGGGGCGGAAATGTGATCAGCATATAAAGCTCTTCCGCATTAGAATGCATTTGCTTTAAGCGTGTGACTGTTTATTCCCTTATAGTTTTATGGATGTGTATTTATAGATCTTCAGAGACAAACAACTTCTACAAACTAATTATAGTGTGTTGCCCAAAGCACAAGGTACACATTATTCTATGCAGCGAAATGCATGGGTACCCTGATGGATACCTAAAATCTGCTGCAATTCCACAGCTGCTCCACAGGCAAATAGATCTGTTGCAAACAGGCAACTACACGGGCCAGGGTCGAACAATTGGAAATCTCCATGTACCCATCCCTTGCCAGCCAGTGCCCAGCTTCCCCAAAGCAGACCTGCCATTACACACAGAAAACAACAGAGCGGAGGTGTTTAAGTCAACAGTTTTAGTAGGTTATTAACTGAATTCAAAAGAAGAGAGTGAAGAAATGTGCCAGGGCTCTTGAACATTTTTTTTTTTTTTTTGGGTAGTTACCTTCCAAATGTTCAAGCTAATAAATACAGTTAACTTCTTTTTTGATCCCCCATACACTTTATTTATAACCTGCATGATTTACTGCTAAAGAACCTTAAAAGACTAGACTACAAAGTTGATCAGTGGTTCGATATAAGTACAATTAATCTGCTTTTGCATCCATTGACACAACTCACAAATGCCAAGTCATCTCTAACAACAAATGACAAATCTTTATGCTGTGTACAGCTGACAGAGAGGACAGGGGCATATTATAATGAGCTGATTGATTCTAACAAGTTCAAAGTCACCAGATAATGCAGGATGGGGAATCTCCAACAAAAACAAGTGCCGTACCCTTTTCACATTGGCTCCCCTCTTACAGAAGAGCTTTGGAGTGAAAGCTACATAAAGCCCACTGGAGAGAGGAGCCAGTCTTCACCAGCAAGGGTAATGGACTGGGCTGTGATCATACAGCAATGTACATCAGAAATAACCTACCAGTCTCACTGGAGTTACAGCTGCGAAGAACTGACCCGAGAGGAGGAGTGAGTCAGCCACTTTGGGGCTTTGCCAGACTCTCAGAAAAACTCCCAACAGCTCCAAAACCTGCTACAGCTGCCCAAACCTGCTCTGCCCGCTGCACATCAGAGTCCCAGGGCAGGGTAAATTTATCTTGGCTGTCTCAGCACAACCTTCCTGCTCCCACTGCAGCACAAGCTGGGTGTTGCACAGCCACCGCCATACTCCGCCTGTCCCAGGCCCAACAGCCGGTGTAAGTTCAGGAAACCCTGAGGCTTTTCCAGCTTGTGCTGGTGAACGGGTGGACCTTGAGAGTGTGAAGGTGGAGCAATTCCCCTGGTTGTGCATTTACTTACAGCAGCTCAGGTAGTCCCCCCTCTTAAACTCTTCTCCCTGCTGAGTACGAGGGGGCAGCACTCAGGCACCCTGCCCATGTCTGGGGGACACACACCCCTGCGTGGTCCCAGCAGAGCTGCATCCCTCACCCCCTGGGTGGTGGCTGGCACCCAACCAAAGGGTGCTTTGCTTGCTTAGCTTTCTTCCAGTGTACATCCCGACATGCCTGGTTTGTGTCCCAGCTACATGGTTTGACCTAAAGGCCTGTTCTGAGGACGGAGCTGCTTTCCCCACCCTGTGCTTGCCCAGCAGATGTGTGGGATGGAGTCTGCTCGCTTCACAGAAATGGAAAAAAATTGAGGCTTGTCTCAGTCAAGCAGGGGCTGGATTGGTGCTATTGGGATGGACTGTGCAGGTGCAGGTTGTGTTAGGTGAGCTGGGAGCACATCCCAGCTTGGTGTTAGGGGGGAACAGTGGCACTGGTGAAATAATTTCCAACTGGTTTTGCTGGGAGGTGCTGGTTGGACTTCCCTTGAAAAGCACTGCATAAAATCCACCTTCATTGCCACTTACCCCTTCTGTCTGACACTTTTTGATTGATGGCATGGAGATGGGAGGACCTTGGGGTAAGGGAGGCTCCCTGAGCCCTTCATCCACCCTTGTGCTACGTACACCACACTCCTTCCCGCTCCCAGGGACCTTGCTGCCACTGCAGCCCAGGATGGGCTGGGTGAGCATTCCTAATGCCTGGTATAAACAGGAATTAATGCTGAAACCTGTCTCTGTGTCTCTCTTACCATCAGGAGAGAGCAACAGCATCACTGTTTGTTAATTTGCATCGGGCAAAAAAAGTGCCCATCTTTTTTCTGGGTCATTTTCTTACAAATCTCTAATCCAGCAACAAAACTTCCCAAATACTGGGTGCCATGGGCTTGGGGGACCTCTGAGCTAGCTTTGCCGCTCCCTCTGCTGGTGGCTGCTCCGTCCCTGTGCCACTGCTGCTCCGTCCCCGTGGTTTTAGGGGACACACGAGCTATTTCTGGCACCGCTGCCCAGGCCCTCAGCACAGCTCCGGCGTGGCGTTCGCTGATGTCAGCGCATTGACGCGCCTGTGAATCCAGGAGGAGATAAGAGGCCAGCGCTGTGCACAAAGACAATATGCAGAAGATGCCAAGTGCATGTCAGAATCTTCGGAAATAAAATGACAAAACAAATAAAAAACATCTGGGAGTTGATGTTTATTGTTTGTAATTACTTCTATGAGAGTGAAAACCTTTCTTCTCCCACTATTCTTCCCTCTCAATCAAAGAATGAAACATTTAAACTATTTCAAGTGTCCTTTGGAGGATTTTAAAGAGAGAATGTATGCATTTTTATGCCTGAGAATATTCACTGATGTCTGTTTTCATGAACAGATATGTGCCAAATTCCTTATCTTCCGTCCTTTTTATTGGAAGCCTCTTAGATTGAGTGCTCCGGAAATGTCGTGGCTGAAATAAAAAGATAATTTTGTACGGAAGAATTTGTCTGATATGATGTTCACTCGCTCAAGAACAATGAAACACCATCTTGGCGTTAATGTGATTGAAATATTTGTCTTTCAGATATCTTTGCTTTTGGCTTGTGCAGAAGTGCAGGCAAGAAGCAGGCTGGGTAACATGGGGCTGAATGCCCTCCTGCAGGGCACCTGCTTAACAGGACCACACCAAGTGAATTTGATCCAGTCTCGTTAAAAGGGGAGTCACTAAATAAAGATGTACTGCATAACAAAGTGGGTTTTATAAGGAGAAATCAGTGCTGTGGATCCCTAATGCATTGCACAAATTTACAGACAAGATTTTGAATAAGCAGTAAGCCTTTGAGAAGTTAAGAGAAGCCAGGACGTAGCAGGGGTTGCAGCTGACATGCAAAGCAACCATCTAACACTGCCTGCATCCAGCCCTTCTCTCCCCTGAGCTGTAATCCAGGATCAGTTGAAGCAACAGTGGAATTTCTTCCGTGTCCATGTTTTGTGTGTGGGTCTCACCCTCTTGATCAATACAGGCACCATCAGCCCTGGGGAGGAACAATTAGAACCAGACTGAAAGCAAAGCCCAAATCAAGCAGATTTGGTACAGGAAATCTGGTGGTCTGACCAGGGCTGTGAGGCTCCATTTCACCCTGTTATCACTCTGGGGGTCTAACCAGTTTGCTAGTGATATCGCTGAGGAGGAAGGCAGATAATACTAAGAGCAGGGGCTGTTAAGGGAGCCAGTTCTCTATCCTCCTACCTGCAGGCTGCCAGGTTTGCATAACAATATTGCTTCCCTGGTGCTCTATACCCAGATGCAACAGGCTAAAAAAGGGCTTTTAAGATGACAAAGCTTTCTGGGTTCCATCAGCTGATTGCCAGCTGGGGGAAGTCTCTGACAAAAGCTTTAAATTTGCCACTGTGTGCATTTTCCCAGCTGCAGAGGCTTGCCGAGGGGAAATGCAGGGTGGCAGGAAGGAAAGGCAGGCTCTGAGAAAAAGCACTCTCAGGGGCCAGATCTGCTAGCATCAGGGGGGAAGATAAAGGTTTTGGGGAGCACAATAGGGGGGAGCTTGGCTTTCTGAGCAGGGTTTATTCTCAGCATAGATGACGCTTTGTGGGTAGCTGTCACAAAGCAGATACGCCTGGGGTCAGGGTGCAATAAAAATTAGAATTTGAGCATGTTTGCAACAAGGGCTCGGTGATCAAGTGTTATGTGTCTAAAAATAAACTTTCCTGTATTTTCTTCTTCTAATCAAGAAATCCTTGGGATTTCTGCTCTGTGGATTCAGGAGGGGATCAGCTGGGAGGCAGGGAGAGATGTGATCCTGTGCCTGAATGCCTTCCAGCAGCCCGCTCTAATGTTTTGACAGGATAAGAAAAACACTGTGTGAGCTGTTATTTATTTTGGGCAGCCTTTTAGAAGGAATCTCCACAACTAAAGTCGTAGAAAATCAGGCAGGCAGAGGCTTTGAGAGGTTGTTAAGAGGATCAGCTGCAAACTTTTTCTCTCTAGTAATAATGCCTGGGCTCTCTTTGTGCAGTGACTCACCTGGAAGCACTCAGGCTAAATTGGAAGCACAGTCACTGCCCTCTCATCCCCACTGACTGGGTCTGTCTTTCTGTTTCTAGTGTGTGTTCACAGCACAGAGCAACTTCAAGAAATGAAAGCTGACAGTAGTTGGAGTTCAGTGCAGGGGTGGAGGTTGGACAGTGAAATAGCTGCATCTCAGTTTTTACTCCCCATTTTTGAAACCAGCTAGGTTGGCGTGTAATAAATCACACAGTGGTTGTGCCTTTCTTTGGAGAGGTGGTGCATCAAGGAAGGGGAAGAAAATGAAGGGATGTTGGTGGCTTTTTGGTCGTTGTGTAGGCTGGAGCATGAAAAAAGCCAGAAAAAGCTGATTAGTAGCGGAGACCACAGCAATGAGATCTGTGTGCAGATGGATGGAAACCTCCTGGAGCTAGTAAGCTGCTCAGCGGCCCTGGTCGGTCATTTAAGACAAGGGGCTGGCTCATGTGTGACCTGGGCTGGGCTGCAGGCTGTAGAAGGTTTCAGCAGGAAGTCTGTTTGCTCATTAAAGCTCGGGGCAACATCTGACAGATCATGAAAAGTTGCAGACAAACCTACCCACAGGGGACAGGGACAAGCCATGAGCTGCAGGGTTAGAGCACCAGGCTGGAGGTGAAAGCACTCGGTTCCCTCCTTCCTTTTCTGCTTTCCTGCATGTGCCTTGGTTTCTTCACCTGCACAGGGGTGTTATGATGCTTCCTTCTCTTTATAGTATACTTGGATCCCTATGGTTTTAAAGTGCTTTATAAGACGCAGGCAGCCTTACAGTGGTCTGATGATGCAGAGAAAGCATTCTGATCTCCACAGGCTGTTGCTTTGTGCTCTGTTAAAGTCAGAGATTTGGTTTAGCTACGTTCATAGAACTTGAAGGAATACAATAGATTGCTTTGGCAAGAGGATCTGGAATGGACTGCAGAACTGGAGGGCCATCAAATCTGGGCATCAGGCTAATTTCTGGCATCCTTTCCTGAGGCAAGTGATATACAGTAACACAGCTGCCAAATAAAGTGATACCATCAGCTTCCAATCCTTCAGCCTCTAAAGGAGATCCTTTCTTTCAGGAAATGATCCCTCTCCAGTCTGCATTTAGCCTGCAGCTGGTACCTGCCACCATGCATGCAAGCTCAGGGCTGGGAGGTGTACCTTCATGTCTGAGCTGGCTCTGTGAGATAAAATACTTTAGAAAGCTCTCTGTAAATGCAATAAAAGAATCATCCCTCTGCTTTCTAGCAGATGCTCCTTTCTAGCTGCAGTCTGGGGCTGCCTGCTGCCTCAGAAATGCCGCTTCCCAGCCAGAACTGGGAGTTACTCCTCCTTTCCTCTTGTTTGGTTTTTGGTTTGTGGTTGTTTTTTTTTTTTTCCACTTCTACTCTTCAGAAAAAGGCCAAACGTTCGCCCTTCGTGTTCCTCAGTCCTGCTAGCAAACACCTGTGACTCCTGAGCATTTAAGCAGTTTGACAGCCCATGTTGTTGAATAAGCAGCCTCTTAGGTAAGGACTCAGGGATGTAAGGAGAAAAGTAATTGCTGATATGGTCTGCACCTCTAGCAGCTATTTCTGTGGCAACCTGTTGGGAAAATGGAGGCATTTGGGGATGTGGGAAATTAGAGATGCTATAGACATGGGTCCATGATCAATGAGCTACACCACAACACAGTTGCTTATGATCAGTGGAGAGGCGAAGATCTCTGCTGCAGCCCAGCTGTTGTCCATCATGGGGGCATTGAAATGGGAGGAGAAAGGGAACTGTTAGCTGAATGGTTAACAGCTGTGCTCCTCCTGCCTTTCTTCACCAGGGCTGCTCTCTAGCTATGAGTAAGTAGCTAAACCTCCAGCATCTGCATGACTTTCTCCTTTTTTGTGCTTTCCTAGGAGTTTTTCCCACTGCATTGGCAACAGGTCCTTGCCCTTTTTCACACTGCCTTTCCTATCTGGAGGCAGGACCCAGCACCTGATATCCAACTGTCCCTTGCTAAGGCTGGCAGAGACAGTGTCACGCAGTCTGATGTCTCTAGGCTGCTGCTCTGCTGATGAGATGTGACTGTTGCTGAGGTGGGAGCCGTTTGCTCACCAGCCTGTGAGGAAATTGCTGGTGCTTGCTGCTGGGGTAGGTGATTGCCAGCAGTGGCAATGACACCAAGGAGCGTGCTCTGATCATGCATCGGCAGATGCTCCGCAGGAGATTTGCAGCCCTCTGACACTGCCAGAGGGGACCATGGCCCTGGGGGTCCTGGAACAGCTCAGGCACAAAGGACTATGAGCCTGATTTTCCCCTCATTGATCTGGGGACAAGCCAGAGCATTTCACTGAGCTCTGCAGATCCAGGCCAGATGAGGAGAGTCAGTGGGAAAGGGAGAGCCCACGTGGGAGGTCACCATCTCTGCCGGCTTTGCCTCCTGAGGGACATCTCTCTCTCCCAGGTGTCCCTCCCCAGTTCATGTAAGCTTTAAGGGCAGCTGCTGCTGCTTTATAAGCAGATCCTGCCTAGGGCAGTCCTGATCTTGTTCCACAGTAATCGCTCTGGAAGCCTTTCAGCCCAGCTCTTGTGCTGCACTTGGCCAAAGCAAAAATACTGAGCTTGGCCTGGAGGTTGGGCAGTGAAATGCTGGTCCCTCCCAGAGCTGCACCCCCAGCTGCCTCTGCTCCTTCCCCTTCAAAAGGCTTCCAGCTCTTCAAAAAGTACCCGTGGGCAGGAGCTCATTGCCATCAGTTCCCGTTCCCCCCACCCCCCCAACCCCCAGTTTCAAAGCCCAGGTCATCAATAGGAAGGCTGGTTGAAATTTGGAAGAAGGATTGATTTGGTCCCTTTGACCACCTCAATACCAGCATGCAGTGCCTCTGTGCCAGTCTGATGCGCCAACCCCCTCTCCTGAGCGTTTAATTGACCATTATAATTGTGGGGCTTCATTTTCCTTTGGAGTTTCTCCTTAAGGCACAGATGAGGGTCACAGACTTGGAGGGCATCTCTCATTCCCCGTAAAACTGCCCACACAGCTATAAGCAGCCAGCCCTGAAGTTTTCCTCCCAGAAATGCTCTGTAGCTCCCCAGACCTCTCTTGCTCTGAAGACCCCTTCGCCCTTGGGAGTGTTTTGGCTGGAGGAGGCAGCAGATAAAATCCCGGAGCCAGCAGCAGTGCTGTGGATGTGTCAGGAGTGATTGGGCTCTCTTGGTGCAGATGGTGATGGAGTGAGATCAGCCGCTGGCAGAAGCTGGAGGGGATGTGCTCAGGAGTCAGGGCACAATCTCTGCCGCTGACTGATTTTTTTGTGGCATCTTTTTATTTATTTGTACTTGAAATATTTTTCGCCCCGTTTGTCTCTGGTCCTTTGTGCTTGCTTCTGGAGAACAATGAAACTGTGGTATGTTTTTGCAGTGGTGGCTATAGATGGAGTCTGCAGCCATATAAGTACAAAATCTTACCCTTCCAAATCATTTCGTCACTTTTCCTCCTTGAAAAATGATCTGCCTCCACCAACCTCCAAAGAAGCACAAATAAAAAGAACAATTTCTTTCAAATGCAGTTCAGTATTATCAGATGTATGATGCAGAGATCCCAGCGGGCCTGGTTTTGCCTGTGTTTGTGCCTGTTTTACTGAAGGGATGGCCATAGGAGTAAAGTTTGTTGAACTCCTGAGTTACATCACGACAACCAGAATTTGAGCTGACCCTCTTGCCCAGTGGTGACAGATTTATTCCAGGCCAGAGGGCATCTCACCACCTCCAACCTCCCTGATTTGCAGCCAAGACCGTGTCCATTTCCAAAAGGTGTTTTCTGCTCTTTTTGGAGAGAGGAGGTACCGTTTGTGACCATTTTGTGTTCCCATTGTGCTCTTTGCCACAAGAGCAGGATGGTTTCCTGTTAGTGTTCTTTATAGTCTGGAAAAACATTATAAACTTTTTAACAGACTCATAAATGTCAACTTTGTGGCATCATGTGTTGTGGTTGGCTCCACAGTCACCTCTTTCTCATAAGCCCTTGAAACTATAAATAGGGAGAAGAGTTGGGAATGGCCAATTGGAGCGTTGAGAAGAGGCTGGAGCAAAGCCCTGACCTTCAGAGATCTCACCCGAAGGCAAGGACGGATCAGGGCTGAGTTCTTACCAAGTGATTTCTCCTTGATGGAAAGGACTGGCAAGGCGGGATTGTCTTTGCTTTTTGCATCAGGAATGTGGTCTGTCTTATGTCTGAAGAACAAAGGAGTGATTTGGGCAGCTGTAATTGCATTTTTGGAGCGAGTTCCTGTTCAGATTTAACACTGTGACATTATGCTTCTTATGACGCGCGTAATTAAAACAAAGTAAAAATAATATCTTTTAGCCTGCTGTGGCCCGGTCAAGGAGTCAGAGAAATGCTGTGCTCCAAGGAGGAGTGTGGAAAAGAGAAGAGGGTGGAAGGGACAAGTGGACTGTTTTGAAAGACAACTAAAAAGGAGGAGAAAAGAAAACAAGAAACAGGAGTAATGGCAACTTGTTCATTCCAAACTTATCATAATTTCTAGACCCTGATTTACTCTAATCCTTTTGTTTGAAGTCCAGCTGCATTTCTGGTGCATGATGAAGGGACCACATGCTTTTAAGTGCCTGCAAGCTTTTACCCTTTTCTGACCTTTTACATCACCCTTAGTCTATCTAAGGAGCCTGGAGTTCCGAGGATACAGGCTGAGCAAACATCTCTCAACTGGTGATAGGAACCTCTGGAAATATCTTGCGAGTTGAATCTTACCACCCTCATCTGTCTACAAGGGACTTTCATTTTGTGTTAGCCCTCAAAGCAAAAAGGCAGTATTTTCCCAGTGCCAAAACCAAGCAACCCTCAGCCTGTGTCCTCCTGCCCAGTCACCAGCCTTTGTTCATGCCTGGAGATTTGCAGGGAATCAGTAACTTGATTGATCTGCCCAGTGACATATCAGCAGGGATTTCCTTGTTTGATTTTATTGGCAATCGTGGTAGCACTTTTACCCAGCTCCTGGAAAGAATCGTCCCTTTCCATCCCTAACATGCACATCCATTAAATCCTGTGCCACATGGCCAGCTGAGGACTGGGGTTAATTCACCCCGTACTCTTGGGCAAACACAGTTTTTAAGGTAACGTTCAGGTGTCCAGACGACGCAGGGCAGACTTCTACGTGCTGCAGCAGTCTCTCAGGCTGTCCAACGACAATGATAAGAACTACAGAGGCCATCATCCACCCAAAGGTGTAGGGGCAGAAGATCTTTGATGATCTGGGATACAGTTAGGAACATGGCTGGGTGCTCGATGGTGTGCAGTGGGAATGGCCATCACTTCCACTATCAACACAGGCACAGCTAGCTCCCTTGCCAGTGATGGCACATGTTGAGTGGAGAAGGGGAGGAGATGGTCCCTGGCTACATCAGGAGCTCAAGGGGGTATGGTCTGTGAGACTGCTCCAACTCCAAACTCTAGTAGAGGCCTCGTTTGGTGATTTCCACTGAAGAAATCTCAATATCATTGAGAATCTGCAGCTTGGTGATGGATGAAAGCTGCTTCTGTCGATGCTTGTACTGCAAGATTTTGTTTTCATTGATGAAAATGTGGAAATAGTCCTGGTCAGAGTAGATTTCAACCTGAAAGAGAAACTGTGTTATGGTCACCATGTGGCCACACATCCTTACCATACCTTGCTGCCATCCTGTCAGTGAGTGCCCAGATCTTGGCACATGGACCTACAACCCACTTTAAATCCTGCCAGAGCTGACAAGCGCACTGCTCGCCCCCATTTTGGGCAAAAGGAGGGAAAAATTGAGCTCTTCATATAGCAGAAACTGGTGATAATGTAAAGCCTAAACTGTAAACAAATGCAGCATCCACAAATTATTGCTGGAGCTCTGCATGTCTGTGTCAGAGTTGGGTGTAAGTCAGCAGCAAATCAGGATACAACAGAAGTGCTAACAAGGAGACAGAGCCAGAGGGGATGTTGCTGAGTATGGTGCTGGTGGAAAAGCAGGGCTAGATCCATGAGGAAGACCCCAATATCGGCAGGGTCACTCCTGGCCCACCCAAGGACACCTGTGGGGTGACACAGGGTTACCTGGAATGGCTCCTTTGCTTCGAAGGGGAAGGTGCTATTAACCTCTTCCTTCCCCCAGTGGTTGGCAAGGAAGGAGTTGCAGATGATTCTGGAGCTGGAGAAACAAGGGTTAAAGTGGAGAGCAATCTGATCTCCAGGATCACAGAGCAAATTAATTTCAAACCTAAGACAATGAGACAAAGAATTGGTAGAGAGCCGTGGAGCGACGCTGTTGGCTCATACAAGCCAGGAGAGCTGTGCGCAGAGTGTGTCCTTACATGCTTGTACTGGAACTGGTCTCGCCCTTGACCACGACGCTCCAGCCAGGACACATCCCCTCTGGGTACAGGGCCTCGAACTGCCAACGAGGAGGTGACGGTGAAACATGGCAAGATGGGAGAGGTGCACAGCCCTGCTCATTCCTTACACTTCTCCATCTTTCTCACTCTCTCCTTCCCCATACAGGCACACTCTCTGCCCCTGCCTTTTTCTCACTCCTAAATAAGTTCAAGGTCTCTAAATTGATAAAAAATGAAATTGTGACAATATCCAGTTGGTGAGGTGGGGTTTGCTGTCCCCAGGGTCTTTTATAAAGAGCTGGGGGGGATCAGATAGCAAAAATTAAAGAATAACCTGAGTGCCTTCATTGTCAGCAGGACACAAAGACACCCTGCTCCTCTCCCCACCTGGTCAATACAAAATCTGAAGCAGAAACTTTGTGTTGCTTTGAAGCAGGGTGTGAAAGACAAGGGCTGATCAAAGAATGTGCATAATATGGCACCCAGCCCATCCTCACCCAGTGCTCACTCATGAGCTTCTGCCTGATCCCTCGTTCCACCCTTCCACCCGCTCCCCCCTCTCCAAGGTTAAACTTGCATAAAATGAGCTGGAAAATGTTCCTTTTTGAATAATTCATAGTTTTATTAAATAACTCATTTTAATAAGAAGTGCTTGCCATTTTACCCCCCCCCCCTTTTTTTTAGCACTCTAATGATCTTGCATTTCTGAACATCCCCCTCTCCCAAACTTACTGCTCACGCTGGGAAAAATCTCTCCAGCCTTAGCATCTCCACTGCCAGCTGCATGCCTGCCTCTCCCTCCCTACAGATCAGGACTTTCACTCCCCTGTTTATTTCTTTGCCATGATTTCCTATTTTTCCAATGCATTTTTGGGTTGTGTGCATTTTTGGGCCAGAGCTGAGACATGACGATGGCCAGCCTCACGCCCTCATGCCTGGCTACTTTTGGAGGGCAGCTTTGGGAACCCACGCAGGGTCATTCAAAGGCTCTGACCACACGAGCATTCGCTTCTGTGAAATGCAGAGATCTGATGGAGCTGACTTTCTGGTTTCAAACAGCAAATGGTGGTGGCAGCACCCAGGCTCATCTTGCCTTGACTCTTTGCTTGTCATCATTACAACCACCCCAGCAATAACACACCATGTACACAGGAAACGGCAGTTCCCTCTGCTGCCGGCTGTCCCGGTGGAGATGGATGGCAAAGCACAGGGCTCCCCTGCTAAAGCATCGCCTGTATTTTGGTCTCAGCTTAAACCCTCTAAGCCACAAGTGCTGCCATCAGGGCAACATTACCCCAGCCCAGCCCTGGTGTAACCAAGATGAAGGATCTCTCCTATTGCCCTTTATCAAAACTGGGAAGCTCATGGTTTTGCAATAGTCTGGACTGGGCTGAAATAGAGGGGCAGCACTGCAAATAGCATCCCAGGTCTTTCAGGATTTCTACCTTTCTTGCCCTTATCTGTACCGATGTCCTTTATCCCCAACCTGAGCCTGTGCTGTCGCCCCTCAGGCAGGGCAGGCAGTGCCAGAGCCTGGCACAGTGCTTACCTGTGGTGCCAGAGCCTGGCACAGTGCTTACCTGCAGTGCTGGAGCCTGGCACAAGTGCTTACCACGGTGCCGGAGCCTGGCACAGTGCTTACCTGCAGTGCCGGAGCCTGGCACAGTGCTTACCCGTGGTGCCGGAGCCTGGCACAGTGCTTACCTGCGGTGCCGGAGCCTGGCACAGTGCTTACCCGTGGTGCTGGAGCCTGGCACAAGTGCTTACCACGGTGCCGGAGCCTGGCACAGTGCTTGCCCACGGTGCTCACCCACAGCACTTACCCGCAGTGCCATCCTGCTCGCCTGCCCCCGCGCCGCAGACCCCCCCAGGTGCTGGCAGCGGGGTCTATATAGAGGCCACCGGCCAGGAGCCCACGCGCAGGGATTAGCATCGGCAGCGGGCTGTGGGCTCCCTTTCAGAGTGGGCTCAGGCATGGCCGGGAGATGGGGAGCAGCAAATCCCGCTGCCCTCCCAGCAGGGTCAGCCTGCTCATGTGTGCGGGGCTAATCCTGCCCCGCTGCTGCCCGGACAAAGGCAATCCTGAGCTGTGACGTACGGGGTGGACAAGCATTCAGGCTGTGGTACAGGGGGGCAGGTGTGTTTCATGCCTGAAGGAAGGATGGGGACTCCCAAAGTTGGAGGAGACACCAGGAGCCACATCCACTGCAAGGTCCAGAGAGAAGGGAGGTGGCAGAGGAGAAATGGTGGCTCCCACAGGTGCTGAGCTTCACCCCACCCCAACCACCAGACATTTCTTTTTCTCCCTGTTTTCTTTTTTTGTTCACTCTTTCTGGGTCACAGCCTGGCCCCAAACAAGCTGATGCCAGCTCTGTCACAGCCGCTTTTCCACCTCACGGTGTGCCAGGGCTGGCGGGATGCTGCTGTGCTGAGCTCAGCACACCCCGGCTCCACATTTCCCTTCCCTGCTGGGGACAATACAGGGATTTGGGAGCAGGGCAAGGGAGCCTTTGTCTGATATTTCCTGTCATGGAAAGGCACCAAGAAATGAGCAGCAATGAAATGAATTTCAGCAATGGGGGGTTTCATCCTGACAGTCAGCATGTGCTAACATACAGCTGGGTGAAGCTGAGCCAGGGAAGGGGGGGATGGCTGCACATCCCCCCCCCCCTCCCCGCCTTCACAGGGTAAATGCATTAAAAACAGATGCTGGCCCCATCCCTGCATGCATGGGAGGCTGCAGTGCTCCCCAGCTGGTCCTACAGGAATCCATGGCTTTCGCGGTTAAAACCTCCTTGGTTTTAACTCCTATGGGCTGCCGTGCTGATGTTATTTAATATGTTTATTTTATTTCCAGCAGATAAGCTGAACGAGAGCTACTATCCCAGGCTCTGGTGGCCTTGGCAGATGATTAAAAATGCAATCCAACAGACATAGAAGCCAACAGCCTCTCTTGGGGCTGAAAAAGCCAAGTCCCAGGCTGAGATTTGCCTGTTTGGACTCCTACAAAACTGAACCTTGTGAAGCTGAGCTGTGCCATGGTCTCCCTGCTCAGCTCCAGGCTCTCCAGGTGCTGTGCCGGGGAGCACCGGCGCG
This sequence comes from Falco punctatus, assembly GCF_963210335.1. Classification (NCBI taxonomy): domain Eukaryota; kingdom Metazoa; phylum Chordata; class Aves; order Falconiformes; family Falconidae; genus Falco; species Falco punctatus. Next base: position 30,545,373 of record NC_137583.1, on the reverse strand, counting down.
GAGCTCTTGCTACAGATGGCAGCATTGGGACGTGCAAGGGAGCCGTGAGCCAGCGGCAGAGATGCTGAGGTGGTGCTGGCAGGGCCAGGGACATCCTACCCATCCTTCCTTGGGCTGCTGTAGGATGTTGGACACTGACTCTTCAATCTGCCCAGCTGCATGTCTCCCCTACTTATGGCCTGATCCCAAAGTTGTGTTTTCAACCCCCAAATTATCCCTCCCTGCTTGCTTCTCCTGCCAGCCAGGTCTGCGGGGAGAAGGGGCTGCTTTTGAGATACCCACCATGGCAGTGAACAAAACTAGACAGCACGTAGGAAAGGGATGATCTACAAGCTAGCTAATTGTGACAAGTTTGTCATAATTATGCTAATGAAATCAGTGCACAGGGGAAAGCTTGGGCACCGCAGGGCAGGTCAGGGTGCAGTGGGATAGCAGAGGACTTAGCCCAGCAAGCTGCAGTGGCACAAGTACTGGCTCCTTTCTGTGCCAAGGGGCTGCTTCCCACCCACACAGTGCAGAAACCGGCATGAGTCACGACCTCTAGAGAAGCTGCTGTGGACTTTTATTTTGTCTAGTGAAACCAGTGTGAATCTGTGCACACAGCCTGTCCCGGCAGGGTGATGTCCTGGCCACACTGAGTCTCATTCCAGTTCCCACCGCAGCCTCTGCTGGTGCCATCACCAGCAACAGGCATGGAATTCACTCCCCTGCTGCAAAAAGCTGCCTCAGGCCAAGCAGCACTGGGAGCTACAGGGCTGCCCTGGGGGAGAGCACAAAAAGGCAGGGAAGGCAGGTTTGGAGAGATGGGAAAGCTCTCATGGAAGGAAAGAGAATTATATTGCTCCAGTTTTGGGGACAGCAACTTCTGAGATGCTCAGCGCTTCCCAAAATTCAAGGCTTTGCTTCCTGTTCGTATTTCAGTAAGAGCAAGAAAGGTTGGTGAGGAAAGACACAAACACATGTATTTCACCACTAAATGGTGCCCAAATACCAACTGGTTTTACAGGTGAACCTTTATTTGCCTTCTGCCTGTTGTGCCACTGCTCAGCAGCCATCCGAGCACCTGTCTGTTTAGCAAGGAGGAAGGGACTGGAAATACGTTTAAAATCTCAGGTTTTGGAGGTAACATTGGGTGGTCAGTTCTTAGTGCCATAATTTTCCTCTCTTTGGTGACGAATTGCAAAAAACCCAGACACACTCGTGTGCCATCGGGATACAGAAAAGACTGATATGGTCTGAGGTGGAGGGAGTCTAGTGCAGGAAAGGAGGTGATAAACTGATGGCTTGGTTAACTGCAGGGGATGCGTTAGCAGACCTGCTTATGCATTTGCCAGCCACGTGGTCATACAACCATCAGAGTTTGCACCTTTGCTTAAACTGTTCTTTTCCATGTCCTGCTCTTGGTTGTTCATCCCAAAGTCTTTTTCCTGCTGCTCACAAAGTGGCAGAAGCCCTCAGCGAGGAGCTCGGCACTGCACTTCCCACAGAAGTTTTCATGCAAGGCTCCCCTGTGCTACACCAAGTGCATTTCTGGACGCGTGATGATTTCCATTAGTCTCTAGAGGTCTCCAAACACACAGCTTGGATTTTCAGGACCTGAACACAGTACTCGCCTCTACACACTATACATCGACTCTCTCCTTGTTGCACTGTCTGGCTCTGCAGTTCGCCCACTGCGTGATGCTCCTGTATCTGACACCTGCTCATGTTTTACTACGAGCTCTTGTAGGAAGGAGGCATCCATCCCATGGTTAACTCAGTCAAGCCCTGATGTGAAGGGTGCCTTAGGTATCACCCCAGGTGTACATAATCTACACATACTGGTATGTGTTGTCCTGTATCTGCCTTATTCTGCCAGCCAGGAAGATCAGCACACAGACCTGGCTGTGCCCATGCCTGCCTCATATTGCTCATATAACCTCAGCAATATGTGCCTACCTGAGACCTGGGATCACAAATCAACCCACATTCCTTAAATACACCAATGCAAACAACCCAGCCCAGTGCTCCTGGCCCACAGCCACCTGCAGCCAGTGGACTCACATCTACAAAGCTGCTTTGGTACCTACCGGCCGTAGCAGAGTGGCTGTGGTCACAGAGATGCAGCCAGAGCCGGGGTCCTTTGGAATCAGCCTCAGCTAACTCTCCTGGGACTAGTCCAGGGGCCTCCAGACGTGCAGCTTTATGGAATAATTTAAGATTAAGCTAAGAAATTATGTATTTTTAGTGATGGGCTCTAACCACCAGCCAGGCTGGGCACAACAGTGAGGCTGCAAACGGTGCTGTTGCAAAGTCCCTTGTTTTTTCTTGCTTTGAACATCCCGGTGCAGCCACCAGCCATCACCTGTCTGGGGAGAGCACCATGAATCCCTCCTGCAGCCCAGGGACTTGGGCCTTTTCTTTGTCTCTGGAGCCAGAGCAACTCACTGGCTTTCCTAAAATCTCATGTTCTTTGTTTTCGGACAATAGCTTTGCGGAATGCCCCACTACCACCACCACCATGAAACAGTGGCTGGGGTGCAGGCAGAGCCTCCTGGGCATTGCCTGCTGGCTGTGTGCTCCAGGCAGGCTCAGCTCCTTCCCAGAGGGTGAGTCTGGGTTGCCCCAAATCCAGAGGGATCTCCTGGAGCCTTCCCCCACCAGCCCATATCAGCGGCTGTGATTTCCCCAGCACACACTTCTGTGCAAGGCTTCTCCAGACTTGCTTATCTGCCGTTTGGCAGTATTTATACCTCCTCCGCAGCCATTTCAGTTTCTCCAGGGAATTCCTGAAACTCCCCCATGCAATCAGGGCTCAGCCCTCTGCTCCAGCCGTGCCGCCTCGGGAGCGTGTTACCTCAGGAGGGGTTTGGCATGTTGTTTTGCCAGCTCAGCCCCATTCCCTTTCCCCCAGACCTACAGCTCCGCGTTAGCTCCCTGCTCCTGGTTGCTCTGCTTGGGATCTCTTTGCAACGCTGCTGTCTACAAGCAGCACCCAGAGACCAGCTATCTCGGTACCATGCCAGGGCTGGATGGTGCGAATTCTCCTCCAGATTTAGTGCTGGAGAGAAAAAAATATATATTTATGGATACAATCCTTTTGAGTTACACCTCGGTGCAAAAGGCTGTGGTATCTATATTTCTGCAATCTCACCCTGCTGTGCTTTACGTGACCAGCCAGAAGAGGGCTGGAGACTCCAGGCAAATTCCTGAGACAAATGATAATCATAAGAAAAATCACACATGGGTCTAACTCTAGAAAAGCCTGATGCAACACCCGCTGCTGCTCTGGGAGGGGGTCAGCTCTGTAGCCCACACCTCCCATACCTGCTTTAAGGAGACTCCAGTCTCTCTCAACAGCCCCTTGCACATGCTCAGCCTAAGCATCCCAAGGCAGCTTGTAGGAGAGCAAGGAAAGAAAACATCACACCCTGTAAGGTGGCAAGAGAAACACGGAGAAGCTAACATCCCCCCGGCACACGCTGCCTGGTGCTGACTGAGCTTCACGTGCGGCTCTGCTACGGAGCCACTGGGAATGGCCTCAGCGCTGGTGGCATCTGGGGGCCTTGTGTTTGTCAGATTTTCCATTCTTTGGCTGTTTGTTAGCATGTCCCATCACACTCCCAGTTAGGCACTGGTGCTGGGGAATGGGAGGGCACGTCCTCTCCCCCCCAGCATCCATCTGGGCAGCTGAAATTCTACTCTCATGCTTGTTGGCTGGTGAGAAAAGCAGTCTGGTTCAGTCCCAGGCAGTGCCATGAATGTGAATCATCGCAAGGAAAATCTCTGCCTCTTGTTGCACTCTTCCCCCACGCTGGTAAAAGGGGAAGGTGATCCCAGCCCACACCAGGGCCATGAACCAGCACAAGTGCAGCTGAGGCCAAGCCTGGAGCCGCCGCTGTCCCCGGCACAGCTCCTGCTTGCCGCTCAGGACTTCCCTTTTGCACGGCTTTGAGGAGCGGGGATGAAAGGCAAGGCAGTGGAAACACAAAGCACGCCTGGTTTATTTTATTTATGACTGGCCTCCACTTAAAAGGAAACCAGCATTATCAGCCCGCACCGCTGGGTCAGATGGGTAAATGACAGAGGAGGGTTCGTTTATGATACGGAGCTCGAGTTTGCTCTTATATGGACATCCCACCAGGCGCTGCTGGCTGCCACCTTGCTGCTGCGCCTGGCAGGGGGGTAGCCCGGCTCCAGCCAGAAACCGAGCCAGGGTCCTCCAGAGGTGAAAGGCACGAGGGAGAGAAGCGGTTGAGCTCAGGTTGTGTTACCCCTACTTCCTTGGCCCAGGGCAGCTACACGTGCTGCAACACAAACATCGCTGCCACCAGCACATCCCGGCCGGTCGGGGCTCATACCTGCTGCATCCTTACCCAGCCAGGTTTTGTGTACCATGGCTTCATCATTTCCTGCTCAGTTCCCTGCGGAGAGGACTGTAAAACTACGTCACAGCAGGTCCTGTTGCCCTCCCCAGTGACTCCAGCTTGAAAGGGGTGCTGGGTTTGGTGCATGACTGGTGCTGGTCCTCACCCATGGCTCCTGCGCAGAGCTGCAAGGCGCAGGCAGAAGGTAAACACGACCTGGCACAAGCTGTTGTTTATTGCCTGGGGTTCCTACAGCCAATATATGATCGTGCATAAATAATTGCTCCGTTGTGTATGCAGGGACCTGATTTATCCTGCTCCTTGGTGATACCTTCCAAACTCCCCAGGGAGACATCTGTCTCCTTCTTCCCAGTGATTAATGGGGAAGGAGGAGAGCTGGCGCTGGGCCTCGCCATGCTCCTCGGAGTCAGCGTGTGGGTGTAGTGCGTGTCCTTCCATGGTGGTCCCTGGCTCAGAGCTAAAGCAATGACAGATCCTCAGGAGGAGGGGGGATACGTGTGGACTCTCCCTGCTCAGTTTTAGTTGAATCCCTGGTTCCTGGGGAATATCATCAGCATTGCTGAAGCCCCCTCCTTTTCCCCGCACCTCACTGCTAGCTCTTGCCAATTCAGAAGTGTTTCCCAGAGGCTTCCCAGGTAAGGTTCATCTCCAAGGGCCAGGTTTCCTCAGTCTGAGCAGCTCTTAATCAGTGTGGAATGATTTACTGCCCCAAAACACAAGGGGAGGAGGAGGCACATCACTAGAGGGGCTGCAGCTTGGCGTGCTGCGCTCCTGTGCTCGGCTGTGTGCACAAGTAGCAGCACGACCATCTCGTGCTGATGCTCTCCCCTGTGAGCTTCGTGCCAGCTCCTTGGCCAGGGAGACCGCATGGCAACAGGCCTGAGCACAGCACAGGCGGGCCACGCTCCCTGTATCAAAGCCTGGATTCCTCCCCCAGTGAGCAGCATGTGGGCTGGAGCCGCAGTCGTGTGCCTGCAGGTGGGTTTGGAGAAGATGCAGAGGAGAGGGAAGCCTGGAGCTGGGGGGAAGGAGGGAGGTGACCTGTGAGGTTTGGGGGATGCTCTGTGGTTCAGGGAGTGACCAGACACAGGTGCATCCCATGTGCTGTAGCCCTGCTGGGGGCTCCACTCCAGGGAGCTCAGAGGGGGTTTAGAGGTATTTGTGGGGGAGGAACTTTGGGTTTGGTCAAAGAAAAGGGTTTAGAAACCAAGAGGCTTGCAGCTCTGGGGTCCAGAGCACATCCTTCATCTGTCTTTGAGCATTTGACCCACTCCTTGCACCACTGCTGCTTTCTTCTCTTGGTCCCGTTGCACTGAAGCCACCAGGCTGTCATCTGCCCTGCTGCCTCAGTGGCATGAAGGGGCTGTGCTGTTTGCAGAGGGGACATAGGGTCCACTTCCCATCCCAGCCTTCGGCAGAAGGTGGAATGACACGTGGGAGGTGCACAGTGGGAAGGGAATTTTCAGCATGGCAGAGCCCAGCACACATCCAAAGGGTACCAGTGCCAAGCAAGACCCCATACATCTTTTTCTCAGGCCACCAAGTCAGCAGCCCCTGAACTTGGAGACTTGGTCCTCTCCATGTGGGCTCTGACCTTTGCTGTGCAGGGCTGGTGGCTGCTGAGAAGTGCTGGGTGTTGCAGTAACCTGCAAGAGGCAGCTGGGGAGGAGGATGCAGCTTTCTGCTATTTCAGAGAGCAGGGAGGAAGAGGAAGGGCTGCTGACAAAGATCGAAACTAGAAAAATGACGATGATGACAAAAATCCTCCTCCCATTTAGGGAACCAAATGCGTTTGTTTCCTGATGTGACCAGGATAGCTCAAACCGAGAGACATGAGTTCAAGTTACTAAATCGCAACTCCTTCTGCCCCAGGGTGAGGGTGAGCCTGTTTCAGATGGAAAGGACCAAATGCCCTACCAGACCCTCCATCCCGACCTGCCCAGGGGCTGGGAGGTGCCTTTAACCAAATCCCTATCTCCTTTGCCTGGCTCCCCTCCACCTCTTTCCCAGCCACTGTACAGAGCTGGCTACCAGGAATAGCTGCCTTGTGGTCACACTCTGGAGCCTGGGACTGTGCTGGGGGAAGCCAGGGAGGTGCTAGCCAATGGTACCATATTTTGGGGAGATTTTGGAGCACACAGTGGTGAGGAATGAAGAAGGGGAAGTGTTGCTTTCCCTATAGCTGTGTTTGTTGCTGCCCGTCCTGCTGCCTGCTCTTCCAGATCTGGAGGAGCAACAAGCCAGCTCCCCCCCAGGAGCCGTGCTGCTCTCTGCCCCTTCCCGCAGAGAAACTCCCTGACCCACTCTGGCTCCTCATTTGCAGACAGTAAAATTGTTCTTCCTGAGACAAACAAAAAGACAGTCACAGCCCCAGGGAGCCTGTGGTCAAGGCAAGGAGATGCCATGCTATTTGGTTTCTTCTTTATTTTCATTTTGGCTTTTAGAGTTGCAGATGGGCTCCAGCCACAAAGTCTGGAGGCAGGTCCAGCTTCCAGTGACTCCTGACTTGGGTGGAGGCTGAATCCAGACTGATGATTCAGTCCCTCTCTATTTCTGGTGCTGGATTTGTACATGATTTGATTCTATGTAGTTATGGATAGAACTGAGCAGAGTGTGAGAATTGCAGCAGGGAGGTGGAGGGATGCTTCGTAAATGAAGCATTTGTTAGTGCAAGATTTCAGCAGAAGAAAGGGATATAAACAGGCAGCAAGGGCATGGGGGTGGGGGTGGTATGTGCCACATGCCCTGCAAAAAGTTTAATCCGTGAAAGGCTCAACCCAGCCCCATCCACACCTTGACTCCAATTCTCCTGCTCATGGAGCAGCTCTGGGAAGCAGGCTTGAAGCTCCATCTGCATCTTAGTAGCAGCTCAGGAGAAGCCAAAGAGTGCTCGGGACCTGAGGGCAGAGCTGCAACTCCAGAACGTGCTGTATCCATCTTCCCCACTCCTGCCACGGCCAACGGAGATTTTCCAGCCCCTTGGGGCTGGGCAGCAGGCACAGAGGGAAATGCCCATCTGCTGTAGTCAGGGCCAAGCTCCCATGGATGAGAAAGGAGAGGGGCTGAAGACTTTCAGCCTCCGTCTCCAGGAGGGATCTGGGTTAGCTCTGGCCTGCCTCAGCACTTCATCAATCCTGTTTTGTACTTGATGTGGATCGTAGCCTGGGGAGAAGTTATCCGTCCATGGCTCTGCTCCTCACATCCTCTGCTTCTCCACCTCCTCCTTTAGATCTGGCTGCTGGGAGAAATTATCTTTTTTTCTGGAGCTTTTACCAAACTGCAAGGGGGTTTCCAAAACATCTGGAACAGCTCATGGAGCTGGAGTGGAGTGTAACGCTGAGGGTGGAAATAGGGTCATGGAAACGGAGGCACCCTGTTGGATTAATGCTCGAGAGCGGCACTTGGGACGGGCTGAGTTCAAATCCTCACCCCACTCACAAAGGAAAAGAGTTGGAAAAATCCCAGCGAGACCTTGTCCACACCACCATGTGCCGTTGGGTCCTGTTCCCCAGTGACCATGCCTGGAGGAGGTCCCACCAGTGCTCACTGATGCCCATAACCTTAATGTAGGGATGTGGCACTGTGCTGTGAAGGGCAGCGTGAGCATTTTTGTCTCTCAGACCCAAAACCTGCTGCTCCATCCAGGCTGGGAGGAGGTCTAGAAAGAAGCCAGCATTTGGGAAAGGGCAACAAGGCCCCTCGGGTTATTTGGAGGCTGCCAGCTTGGCATCCATCACAGCTGAAATACTGAGATGGCTTTTAATACAAAGCAACATGTAGTTGATTAAAGGAGGAGTGTAACTGATGCCAATCCCAGAAAATGATGAAAATAGATCTCTGCTAACTTCTTCATTTCTACATGGCTAGGATTTTGGCTGATAAAGATGATCTTGTCAATGCAACAGCCTTGGCTCTGTGGTTTGACTTGGCATCTGGCCATGGTACAAATGAAGCTGGAGTGGAGACTTCTGCTTAGATAGATTGATAAATGCCAATGATACAAAACCATCATGGCTCACCCAATGGGAGGGCAAACGGGGCTGGCTACGGGCTGGGAGATGCAGCTGCCCTGGGGCAGCACGGGCATGCAGCCGCCTTTCCAGTGAGGTCACAAATAAATGGGTTCTTGAGCCTCCCTAGTTTTACCTGTTTGGTGAAAAAAAATAACCCCCTTCCGATAACATTTGTAAACAACTGTTACAAAATAAACCGGATCACTCAGTTTGGTGCAAGCCCAAACTGCCTCTTTTAGTGCAACCACATAAAAAGTCTAGGAACAAAAAGGGAAGGTGGTATTTATAGGATGGGACAACCTCTCTGTCTTGGGAAGCAAAGCATGTGAAAGCCATGGCAGACCCATGGGTTTTAGCCTTATTTTAGCAGGACAACCTCTAAAAACGTTTCTGTGGTCCTTCAGAGGTATTCCAGACTTCCAGAGTCCTCAGATTTGTGTTTGCAAAGTACTGCAATGACTCTGACTGTGTCCCTGGTGCAACACCGCAGCCATGAGGCCAGCTGCTGTCCTTGGATATGGTGGAGCAAGGATAGAGGTTTTATTTGCTGTGGCAGCTGGGTGAGAACAGGAGAAGTGGTGTCCCTGGCTTGGGTGTCCCTGGCTCGGGTGTTCTCTTGCCAAGGAGGAGGGTGGCACTTTGGGAGTGCCCAGGAAAAGAGACCCAGAAGTGATTCAGGGACTGGAAACATCGCCTATGCAGACAGGGTGGGGAACCTCAGTTTATTTATTGAATGTTACTTATTTTAGCATTATATATTGAAGAGTTTTGGCTGATGGATCATGGTAGCCCTAAACATTATGGTAGAGATGGGAGAGGGTTTCCCAGGGTAACAGACAAAAGCAGGATAAGATCAAATGGATGGATAATAAGGGGCAAAACTTTGGGCTAGAATGAACACTCAGATCATCAGAAATATTTAAATGGAGACTGGGACACCTCATCCCCTTGCACTGACTGCCATGAAATCTTTAACTTCTGCAAAGAGCATCTGGGAGCCAGGGTGAGGAAGTTCTGCATGCTGCCACGCGTACCTCCACCTGCTAGCCTGCAGCAGGCTGGCAGGATTTAAACCCTGATGGCCTTAAGCGTTCCCATCCAGGCAAGAAGGCAAGCTGTGAAAAAAATAAACATGTCACTGAAATATTTTCCTTTCACATGGGTTGATCTTTCCGAGCTGAGAGAAAGGACGCAAGGAAGTTGCCACCAGACATGAGCACACCAGCCCTGACTTCACAAATATTTGAATAATATTTACTGAGCTTTATGTGTTATTCCACAATAAATTTCTAAAAATGAAAAAGAAGAGGTTTTACTGGACTCTGCCAGATGTGATTGCCTCGGGTAACCTCCTTGCCTCGCTTAGTTCCGAGCTCAGCAGCCGCTGTCACCACCAACTATACACAACCCGGCATCCCAGGACTGAATCCCTGTGGGATCAAATGCTCAAACAGGGATGCTGATCCAAGCGTATCAGCCATGGGACACCACGCCTGGCACAGGAGTGGGAGAGAGCCTGCCCCATCTCCATCATGCCTCACAGACCCATGCAACGCTGCTGCAGGGATGGGTGTTGTCCGCCTCTTTATGTTGGACCTCCCTGAAGTGCCTCTGCTGCTGAAGTCTCTCTGCTGTTTCCTGTATTTGAACCCCTTATCACAGCCTTGCCCTACGAATATGCACTTGGAGGGTGTGTTTTATGGCTTGATAAGCTTTTATTGCAGCCAGCCTCATTGATGGAATGTCTGAAATAAACAGGTGGGAATGCTGCATCTGGGCAGGGGGGACAGGGGGTCTGAGTGGCTCCGCTTTCCACTAAACTTTGTAGTCTGGACACAAGTTTTAAGTAAAACTCAGGCAGTTTTGAGTCCAGCTCAGGCACATCTGGGAAGGTCCATGTCAGAGATCTCCAGGAACCGCTGCAGTTTGCACAGAGGAATTGGGTTTCATTGAAATATCTATTTCCATCCCTTGCAGGAAGCAGCAGCACGTGGGGATGTGGTGTCCCCTGCACCTTGTCCACACCTCAGCCCCATATCACACCTCGGGACCCCCCTCGCCATGGTGAGGACTCCCCACTGCACCCCACTGGGCCATCCTGCTTGTGTGCACAGCGATTCGCACCCTCTTTGCCTCGGTTTCCTTCTCCACTCCACACATCTCCATTGCAGCCTTTCCTCCCACGTGGGCCAAGTTCTTCTCTTGGCAGCAGTTTGCATTTTACTTCATTTTTTTTCTTAGCATCAGATTAGAAATTAATTAAAGTGGCCAAGAATGACTTTGCCAGGTGCTGACTCCCTCCGCACTTCAGCTCTCAGCATGCCTTTGTGTGCGTGTGCGCGTACAAGCGACGAACAATGATTAAAGAGGCTTTATTAGTCCCATGACTAAGCTACAATAGGAAAAACCTGTGTCCTTCCTGCCAGCGACCCGCACGAGGGGGACAGCTCGCCATGAATGCTCGGCCCCAGCTCCCCGCTCTGGCAAGGAGGACAAGACTGTGGCCAGATTAGAGGGTTTTCTGATCTCATTTGCCCCCATAAATGTCTAGGGAACATAATATTGGACATGAAGATGGTTGTATGTGATCTGGTTTAAGGTGTTCATGGTCCCACCTGTCTGCTCCCAGCTGGTGTGACCCAAGGTGCTGCAGGGGTGTGGGAGCTCTGGCCGTGCCGAGCTCTGCCCTGGGCCAGTGGTTTTACCTGTGTTGGCTCACGGAGATGGTGATGTCCATCCAAGGACACAGGGCGGTGCTGAGGCTGCAGTTCACAGGAAAGGATTTGTCTGCAGGGACCCGAACCAATAAATAAGTGCTGCAACCTGAGCTGCAGAGAGGAGCTGCACTAACACCTTCAAAGTGCTGCCAGGGAGCCTGGTCCTCCTGACTCACCCATCAGTTTAGTACAAGATGTTACCTTGTTTTTCAAACTTCTCCTTGCTCTCACCCAACCAAATGGGCCAGACCTCATGGATGCACCTTTCCAGAATATGCCTTCTACTTCTGAGACAGCAGATACCAGGACACTTCCCTGGCTGCTATGTAAATTGCAGGGTGTAGGAAAGCATCTCCAGAAGAGATGCTGTCAGACTCTGCCTGGCTGTGGCTGTGCTGTCAGCATCCCCTGGGCCCTGGGCTGTGTGACTGTCTGGGACCCAGCACCATGGGAATGAATTAGGAACTTCTGGAACCCAGGCTGTGCTGTGAGATCAGCATGTCAGAAAAACAAAGGAGCCCGAAGTTACTGTTGCTTTCTCTGTAAGAAGGGGCCAATTATTCAAAGTATGTTGGGCCCACAGATAGAAACTGCGGCCAAGTACGCAGCCGGCCCTCTGGCTACAAGTGATGGGGAAAAAGCTGATTTTTACATTTTGGTTGAGACTTCTTCCCAGCATAGCTTCAAGCTGATCACTCATCCCAGCTACACCAAGTCTTGGCGGAGTGATGCTCTGTGCTTCTGCCACGCTGCAGCTAGCCAGAGGATGGGGCAGAGGAAAGCCCAGGGAGCAACGCAAATATTGCAGTAAAGAGAGAAAGAAGAGCAAGATGTTTTCTTTCCTCCCCAGACCTCCATTGCCTGGGCAGCCCTCCAGCACCTTCATTCCCATTGGAGGAGGCAGGATCTGAACATCAGGAGCAGGATGCCCTTTTCCCTGGGCCTGCCACCACTGAACCACACTGAGCTTGCAAAGCCTTCTGCAAATGCCCCCCTGGGCCAGCCCGCACATCCCGCCCTCCTGCAGAAACCGGCATTACCATCCCCGCTCGCATACAAAAGAGGTTGCATCATAACTGCTTTTTAAACTCTGAGGCTTTTGAAGTCAAAGCCAAAGTTTGTTTTTATGCCTACACTGAGCCAAGTCCCTTGTTCTGATGTTTACAAGAGTCTCTTCAGTTAGCAGGAGCTCACCTCACCTATTGTAACAGCGGGGTTATCTCGGCAATGTTTGTCCAGACTGGCAAGAATCTGGGCCCTTGAAGGATAAAAATCAACGAAATGTCAGCTTTACTGGAAGATTTCCATCTCTCTCTTCAACTGTGGCTGAGATAATCAGGATCAGGATTACCTAGGGGGGAAGAGACAGATTTTCAGAAGATGGACATCCTTTAGGAGCAATAGAAAGAACCTCAAAACCAGGGTCTCATGGTCGGCAGGTAGGGATGGAGTCAGCTGTGCTGTTGTTCACCCCACATCTGTGCTGCAGGAAGAAGATGCTCCAAACTGGGCGGGAGAGACCCCTGGTATCACTGGGATAAGCAGGTTTGCACAGGGAGTGACTTTTCTTCCATTTCTCGGCTCATTTGGGGGCTGCAGAGCCACCGTGCAAGCTCCAACCATGGCATCTTGCTCACTGGCAGGAGCAGGGCATCTCCAGGAGCCCAGCTCTGCCTGGGATGCTTCATTGCATGCTCTCTGCTGAATACTTGCAGGGCAGCAATTTGCAGACACCCCTCCAGCTGCTCAGCATCCTGGTTTTCCCCAAAATCAACCAGTCAAGCCTTCTGCTTGGCATAAACATCCCGACCGAGGGGCCAGGACCGACCTGGCAGCCTCAGGAACCACCACCACCCTCAATGGGAGAGCGGGGAATGGGCTGAGCAACCCCAACCCAAATACCTCACCCTGGGCATGGAGCAAAGAGGGCGTTCCAGGAAAATCTGGGCCGGCGGATGAAAGCCGAGCGGTTAATGCAGTGCCTTTTCTGCACCGGTTTTCCAGTCGTGGCTTGTATGGGTTTCCTTGCGGACATCTGGCAGATGGGCCGAGCGAGGAATGTAACGAGTTGTGCAGATGGGAGGTGCCGCACTCAGGTTGCAGCCCGTGGGGCAGGGAGTCAGTGTTTTGTTTATAAACACAGGCAGGATGATTAAGATAAGAAGGGGATGGTAATTAAATTAAATTAAGGCTCTGGAAGTCGTTAGATGAGCCTGAAAGCATAGCCAGTCACTTTAATTCCTATATCTGCAAAACAGGGGCTCACTGTGATGGAGCATCAGAGGGTGACGGAGGGGGAGGACACCAGGATGCTCTTTTATCAGCTCGGTGGGGAAGAGATGCACAGTTATATCCAAGCAGGGGAGACAGGAGGGAGTCAGGTAAAAAGAAAGCACCAGAGTGTCAGGGGAGGGAGGGATAGTCCACAAAGGTTCTCCCTGTGTCCCTGGGAACAGCAGTCTTGGAGCATGAATGGGGAACTGAGGCACAGTGGGGTGAAGGACTGGGATTTTGGTGCTGATGGTGCAATGAGGAGTGTAGTGATGTTTGCAGAAGTCAGTTGGGTTGTAAATAAGTGTCCCTGCACATCCAGGTCATCTCTGCAGATGCTTGGGAACTCCTTTGTGCACAGGGGGGAGCACCTGGATGAGCAGGAAGGGCAGGAGCAGGGAAGGCAGCCCTGGTCCAAGCTGCCTGGGAGGTGTTTCTTGGCCGAGGGGGTGGCCGATGCCAGTCACGCACTGAGTGGGGTGTCATGGTTTAACCGCAACTCAGCCCTGCACAGCTGCTCACGCACTCCCCCTCGGTGGGATGGGGGAGACAATCAGAAGGGTAGGTGAGAAAACTCATGGGTTGAGACAAAGACAGTTTGTCAGGTAAAGCAAAAGCCACACACACAAGTGAACCAAGGAATTCATTCATCACTTCCCATGGGCAGGCGGGTGTTCAGCCATCCCCGCGCTCCATCATGTGTAACGGTGACTTGGGAAGGCAAACGCCATCACTCCAAATGTCCCCCCTTCCTTCTTCTTCTCCCAGTTTTATATACTGAGCATAACATTCTATGGTATGGAATATCTCTTTGGCTAGTTCGGGTCAGCTGTCCTGACTCTGTTCCCTCCCAGCTTCTTGGGCACCTGCTCACTGGCAGTGCACGGGAAACTTGAAAGGTCCTTGATTTACAGTAAACACTACTTAACAACAACCAAAGCAGCAGTGTGATATCAACATTATTCTCATACTAGATCCAAAACACAGCACTGTACCAGCTACTAAGAAGAAAATTAACTCTATCCCAGCCAAAACCAGGACGGGGGGGCAGGACAAGTTCAGAGAAAAATGGGTTAAGCAGCATGACAGGTTATGTGCAGGTTTTGGATGTCTTTATGTATCCAGCTTGGGGGGTGCAGCTGTACTTGTGCCAGCTCAAAGCAAACAACACCCAAAGCTCAACAATCCCCCCACCCCGGGGACCGAGGGCTGGCGGCTCCTCTTCTCAGGACTGCTGGTTTACCGAGAGATTCCGGTTTGTTTTTCTTTCCTGCTTGCAATGGCCCTGATACACCCCCAAGCCTTAAATGTTTTCCCTGCTGCATAGAGGGGGTAGATTTGTCCTAGGAGCTTTTGTACCCCTTTGGAAAGAGGGAGTGGGTTGAGAAGGTCCAGATGCTGCAGGGCAGGCAAAGGGAGGGGGGATGTGGAGCAGCTAATGCTCCTGTGAAGGATGCTTCATCAACTGCCTGTGACCCAGAGCCTTCTGCTGCCATCCCAGCTTGGGAACCTGGCCCTGGAGTACACGATGTAGAAGCATGTGCTTTTTAGCTTAGAAGGTCTTCAGCCTGGTCTTCTGGTGCCAGCCCTTTGTAAAGGGCTATTGGGAAGTATGGAGAAATTATCAATAACCTTCACAGCAGTAATCATGGCCAGGATGGTGAATGCAAATAAAAACTCCTTGGCTGGGTCCTTGGAGAGGGGGAGGGTTTTTTTTTACGCCAGGTGTTTGCAAAGTGGTGGTTGATCAAGGCTGGGCTGGGGGAAAGGTCTCTTTCATGCATGTGTTTGAGGGGAGAGCAGGTAATTGGTGGCTGCCTGTTTCTAATTAGGGGAAGAAGCAGCTATGAAAGCCAGCAGGCGGAGAACCCTGCTGACAGCCTTCAAGCGAGAGCCGAGCACACTCTCTAATCCCAGTCCAAGACCCTGGGAAACCACCAGCTCCCAACCATTTCAGAGCCTGACTGGGCATCAGGAACTGCAGGAAGGTGACACCTTGGTGGGATGCTGATGGAACAGGAGGGACCACACTGGTGAAGAGGTTGGTGCAGCTAGAAGGATGAGTAACAGCTCTTTAGGGATGGGGCAGCTGCTGCTGCACCCTTATTGGTGTGGGCAGGTACATCCCATGGGACAGCCAAAGCACTTCCAAAGCAGGTTTGTGAGCAAACACAGCAGCTGATCTGTTTGCACTGACAAATCCTTTCCTCTTTGCCTACCAGGCCCCCTAAAGCCTTTTTCCTTCCGCCGGAGCTGTGGGGTTGGAGGGAGTGGGCTGGTGGTGGGGAGGGGATGGGACGGGAGCCGCCGGGCTCGGGGCCAGCATTCCTGCTGCTGCTCTGCAAACAGCCTGCGTTTGTTCAGGCTGCTCGCAGTGACGAGGCACAAGCGTGCCAGGGCTTAAGGCTGCACAGCCGAGGTCTGAATCCGGCTCCCAGCGAGGGCTGAGCATGCAGTGGGAGCTCAGCATCCCCGGAGGAGCAAGAGGCACAGATATGTGGCTCCAGGTCTGGACTGAGCTACAACTGTTGGTCCCTGTCACCCCATCCTAGCTGGTGGGCCACCTCATAGGAGGTTTCACCCACCTGGTTCTGGCTGGCTGCCTGGGGGCAGGCCGAGCTCTCCATGGGAGAAGCTGATTCCCAAAATGCTGGCTGGGGCTTTGGGGGAAGTACATGCTGGCTTTCGTCCTGCTGATCTCCCCAATTAGTCTCCCATCTCCTTTTTCTCCTCTTCAAAGCACTAAGCGTCATTAATCTGTTAGGGGGATTAATGCCAGGCTGAGCTGGAGGGGATGGTGTCTCCCCGACCCTCTTGCACACGCAGCCGTGCACACTAATAGTTTTTTGCTACGCCGTCACAGCTGTTAAGGCTACAAAAGCCTCAGTAATGTGATCTCCCAGGGCCCTTGTCCACTGAGGCCCAGGCACCCTGGGCCCTTTTGAAGGCAGGAATGTGGCTGAGCATGACCAAGTTTGTCCCAGCGATGGCCCTGTGCTCTCCTCCTCAGCCATCCAAGGGGGAGTTAACAACGCGTGAAGAATTGGATCAGCCCATGGGACTGGCAGCCCCCAGTGCCCCCCTCCATGCTCCCACCACCACAGAGGGTCTCAAGGTCATGGACGGGTGGCCTGAGACCCGGGAGGGTGTGCTGGAGGTGTTGGTGGGCACAAAAGGGTTTAAGCCCAGTTTAGGGCAATAAGCTTGGCTGAAGTGTAATTGTTCCAGACAGACCTTTGCCTGTGATTGCGCTTCCTCAGGAGGCATGGGCTGAACTCATGCTGGAGGAGATGTCTCATGTGGCATCTGGTGTGGGCCATGCAAAAGGGACCAGGGTGCGTGGGGATGCAGAAAAGCATCCCTGCACATTGCTCACCAGGACCTGGGGTCTTTTCTGGGCCCTTAAGGGAGATGGGTAACAGCCCGGCACAATGCAGGATGGTGCTGGTTTCTCTGGGGGGCTGTGGGAGCCCTACTCCAGGTCTGAATGCTCTTTACTCTTACCCTGGGGGATTCCAAGCCCACAGCCCCCTCCCTGGTACCTGGGGCCGGGGTGCTGTCTCCTGCGGGGAGGGAGCCCAGCTGTTGTTTTAAGCACTGCCTGCTGGAGACACTCCAGTCTAGATTTCAAAGCAGCTGCCGGCTCTTGCCTTGGATCTGAGGTGACTCGGTGGGATGGGGGCAGCTTTGTAATTTGAAACAATGGGGTTAGGGGGGACTGTGGGGCTGTGCTGCCGGCAGCCCGGCCATACAAGGAAAGAGGCTCCCACCCTGTGTACAGCCCTGCATTCCCCATCCTCCCCCTGCCCCAGCCTGGGACAAGCAGTCCCCAGCACCCGTTGGCACCCAGGGGTGCCCCCGAAGCACCTGATGAAGCACAGGCCAGATGACACTGTGATGGGGACCAGGCACAAGCTGGGTCCTGTCCATCCCTGTGCTGCTGCAGGGTGAGTTTGGGTTTCTCTCCCTCTTGTTTTCTACCCCGGGTTGAAACTCTATGCCATGGCTCTGGGGAATTTGCCATGGCAGATGGTGGGGAAAAAAGGACGGAGCGCGCTGCCCGCAGGCACCGGGAACACAACACCCCGGGAGGGAGCATAGACTGAACAGCCCAAGGTGACCAGCCTGCAATGCTTTTCATGTCAAAAATGCACAGTGCTACCCTGCCTTTCCCGCACACACACACCTGCAGGCAAGGAACAATCGTGCTCCAGATGCCTTTTTCCTCTTTCTTTCTCATTCTCCCTCTCTCTAAAACAAAGATGTTTCCCCAGATGCACTGGTCCCCATCCAACAGATCCCTTTGTCTTGTCTCTTTGAATTATTTTTTCTTTGTACACATACACCATCCTCCCAGGCTCAGCACTGGATGCCTCATTAAAGGGGATACTGGTCAGTGGTGCCAAAACTCCTCACGATGCTGATGCAGAAGGATCCTTACTAGAGTGAAGATGCTAAAATATCAGCCATGGGAATACAGTAGCACAAAGTTGGAGAGGAGACATACCCGAAGGGGATTCGGAAATTTTGTGGTGATTTTAGGATTATAAAGAGTAAAAGGGATGAAGAGAAACTGCAGGAGCAGAGCCGAAGACTTCCCAACACCAGTGTATAATTTCCTGTGCCACATGCCGCACCGCTCCCTGGCTCCGGGAGGCATGTGAGGCTCCTGTGGGTGCTGTACCCCAGGGAGGAGTGCAAGGGCTGCTCTGGCACAGGCTACATGCAGCCTTTGGTGACGACAGCTCCTCCTGCCCCTTGCTCTAGGGCATGGCCCCAAAGTGGACATAACAGGTGTGATGGCCTGGGCTGCCTGTGCCTAACCCTGTGCCGCAGGACTTGTCTGCTTGGCCAAAGCCGCTGTGTGGTGACTGAAGATGGACCCTGTACCAGACCATGGCTATCCTGTTCCAATACACCATTTGCTTTTCCAAACATGCCACTGGCTTTGACCTGTCTCCAGCCATGCTCCAGCTGCCCCACGCTGGTGGGCATTTGGGCTTCTGTTATTTCCTGACCCTTTACCCCAGACCTGAAGAGAACTTGGGTGCTCAGAGCTGACCTGTTTCTCCCAGCTGGCTTGAGCTGGTCTAGGAAAAGAAATGAGCTCTCCCTGCAGGCCTGCCCTCGCTTAACTTTGCAAGAGGAAACTTTCTCCCAAGCTCCAGGGATTGCAGGACATTTTTGATGTGAGGGAGATATGGAAAGCAAACCTGACCTTTTCAACCAGAGAAAAGCTGTTTCCCTGCAAGTCTGTGTTGCAAAAAACGTTGGGTTTTATTTTCTTCCCAACACGGGACTGAAAACAAACATCCAAACCTCAGACTTTGCTACAAAGCACAATTGTCTCTCCAGACCAGCTCTTACACATTTCTGTCCAGCCTTGCCTCCCTGTGCTGCTCCCCACCTCTCTGCAGGCTCGGGGAATGCGGTGGGATCAGCCTGGGAAGTTGTTTTGTTCCCACCAAACACCTTGGCCAGCAGTGGAGTCCTTTTATTGCTGGGATGTCATTCACACTGTGCTTGTTTAACACACATACCAGCTGCCTCTTTTCATGCTACTGCTCTGAGAACGGAGATTCAAGAGGACTGAGCTCATCCTAAGTTCACAGGAAAATGGGCTCAGATGGGGACGTGGGATGTAAATCCCCTTGAACGCTGCATATATTTGCATCTGCATCTGAATTTATACCCTCTGTCTCATCGCAAGATTCCTCCGTCGTGGCGCGCTGGGGAAATTCAATGCATCTCTCGCAGGTTGCATTTGGGATATTTTTTTCCTCTGTTGGTGACTGCTTTACTTTGCATTGATTTTTAGGGTCATACAATGACCAAACAAGAACTTTTTTCCATCAGACAAAGCGACTGCTGCTCAACCACCACGTGGACCCCCAAACTTGCAGCATCTGGAGTGTCACCATCTCCTCGGGCAGCCACAACGTGGCACATGCATGGAGCAAGCTCTTCCTCGGTCACTGTGACTGTTTTCCCACTTTAGGACATAACAGAAGATCCTTTCAACAACATTTCCTTTGAAAAATAATCCATCTAACTCTGTTTTTGGAAAGTGCTCCATGCTCTGCACAGGAAGAAGTTAATTACTGTCCGGGGGGTGAGGGCGTGTGTTCTCAAATGTTTTAAATGTTTAATTTTCTTGAAAGAAAAACCATCTCTGATCTCTGTTGGATCCTCTCCCTGTTTATACAGAGGGTTTCTATTAGCAGGGCCAACAGTACATCCCTGACCGCCACGTCCGTGTCCTTTTCTTCTTCCCTCAAAACAGGAACCCCTCCCAAGGGTTGTGTGTCCCACCTCTCCGTGCACCTCTCTCCAGGGAGCAGGGGTGGCCCGAGCCCTCCTGACTGTGTCTGCTTCCAAGGGCTGCTCCATCCAGACCCTGAGCTGGGATGGAACTATGTTTGACTGCTGCAACTTTTCCTTTTCTGCCCATTTTCCAGGAAGAAGAGGAAGAAGGGGTGGGTTACCCCCCTTCACAGCCCCTTCCGACGAGGGGTTCTGAGAAAAACGTCATCAAGGTCTTTGCTGGTGGGTTCAAGCCAACTCCTGCTCGCATCACCTGGGGATGGGCCATGATGATGAGGCATCTACAGCTATTTCAGATGAGGTTGCCAGGCAGAGGGTGTCCCACAGACATCCCCGTCTCCCTGTCATGGAGAAGAGTGCTTGCTGTAAGGACATCATTAGCTTTGCTTAGTCCCAACCCTACTGGGGCAATTCTCTAATGGGGACTGGGGTCTCCTCCGTCCCATTTGCACCACAGAGGGGCACAGGCTCCCAGGCCCACACATGAGGTCCAAGTTCCTGGGCCCCCCAGTGTGCTGGGGTCCTTTACAAGGTGCTGAGCACCCCTGGTTTGGAGGCCATGGGGAGATGGGCTTTCTGGGGAGATGGCCTTGCATGCCTGGCTGTGTGTCACCTGCCAGGACACCCTGAGCCCCGCGGGCTGCCATAAGGATTGATTTCCTTTTGTTATTGCTGCTTATCTCAGCCTTACTGGTGCCGCTATCAGAGCATTGTTGGGGTTGCTAATTTAATGCTGATGAGAGGATAATGAGGTCGGCCATCAGTGCTATAATACCCATTTGATTTTTAATTCACTAGAGTAAGGAAGAGGTGACTAAGAGGAAGGGCTGGGGAGGGTGAGCTGGGTGTGCTGGCTGCATGCCGTGACATTGCCAGACGGTGCTGGAGGCTGAGGTGGGCAAACTCTGTGGGGCCTCCTGATTTCAGAGGTTTTTCCATTAAGAGCTCAGGGCTGGGGCTGTCATCTTCCAGGGAGCCTTGTGTGACACCATTGCATCAGGGTGGATGATGGTCTCAGGATCCTGTCTGCTTCCAGGACCCCTAGGGGTCCCATGGGAGGGCAGATGGACAGGGTTTGCTCTTCATCCGTGTGTGTGGAGATGGAGGGAATTAGCTGTGGGGCTGCTGAGGGGTGTACAGGGGCTTCTGCACTTGGCTGTAGGGCTGGAGCGGGGTGGGGCGCGTTGGACAGGTTGAGGTGAACAAGGGAGACTTTGCAGGCATTGCAGGCTGGGCTTCATGGCTCTGTTTCCTCGGGTGTCTGCAGACATCTCCCACCCTTAATTTTCAACTATCAGGGTCCTTTGGACCGCTTTCCCAGAACAACTGGTATCTCCCATGGCTTGTGTGCTCAAAAGTGTCCTGCTGCCCCCAGTGACCAAAGCCCACAGACCCCATCCTCCAGCAGGCTGGGTATACTGTGCAGTGCTGTGAGCTAAGGAGCAGGCTCAAAAACAACCTCTGAGCTGCCCTTCTACAACACCAGCCATATTTTGGGTCCAAAACATCCATCCTGTGCTCAGAACGAGCCAAGCTCAGTTTGCAGCAAGCAAACCAGGCTGGTGCACAGACCGCGTGCGTGTGGATGTACCCAGTGAGGAAGGCAGCGATGCTGGGGGAGAAATGGGAGCTGGAGAGGATGGGAGGGAGAGGAGATGGGACAGAGGGCAACGCAGGAGCGCTGGGGAGGCAGCAGGGGCCGTGGGTGCATGTGGCTGAGCCCATGTGCTGCTCTTCGCACTGAAAACTGCCGTGGCTGGAGGAGGGGGCTGCCTGAGGAGCACTCAGACATGCCTCTGCTGGGTCAGGGTTCCTCACAGCTTTGTTTTGGCCGTGGAGGCAGCAGCAATGCTTTGCAGCAGGCTGTCGGGTGGCTGGCGGTGCTGGAGGAGCACCAGAATGACTTTATTTTGGAAATATGTCCCTGTGGAGCACTCAGTGTCCCTTGGCCATCCTGGCCCAGAGCCTGCCGAGCCGCTGGGACCTGCTCTGCTTGTGATTGCGCTCACCCTGTCTCTTATCGCTCTGCTGGGAAAAGAGCTGGCGGAAAAGTGAGCCAAACCCGCGTGCGCTGTCACTCCCTTTGGCGTGCTTGAGCCAAAGGCTGGTTTCTTTCTTCCTTTCTTTTTCCTTTCTTTCTTCTTTCTTTCCCAGGCATGGTTTTCAGGCCAATAGCATGACGGAGAGGGAGATAACGTGGTGGGGCTTTGGCCAGGAGTCGTGGTGCTTGGCAGCACCGGCTCTGCCGTTGGACCAGCCGGGTGCCAGGCAGGAAAGGGCGTCCCCAGCCCTGCGTGGAGTGGGACGGGGAGGAAAGGAAAGGGATGGGGGCAGGAAGGGCAGAGTGGCGCCTGGGGGGGGTCACACCAGGTGGGGAGGGCGTCTGGCTCCCCCTGGGCAGGTTGTGCCCTTCAGCCTCTCCACGGGCCAGGGCTCAGGGCAGGGGTGAGGACACAATATGTTGTTGAATCTGACCCAGAATAAACAGCTTTCTGCCACTGGAGAAAACAGCTGGCCTGTTTTCCAGGCGGACGGGGAAGCGGTGGAGCCTTTTTCCTTTGGCCCTGTTCCAGAGGGGAGACACAGCAGCATTAACCCGCTCAGCCAGGGTGGGAGCAAGGAGCTTGTCCCAGGGCTGTTGCTGGCTCACCTGGGAACGCGGCTTCTGCCATTTGGCTTGTACCTGGCAGAGCAGAAAAGTTTGGCGTTGCCACTGGGTTTCTCGCTCTTTTGCTCTATTGACCGTGGGTCTCTTTGGATGCTATGGATTAGAGACCCACAGCCTTGAGTCCTGCTTCTCTCCTGATGGTGGTGGTGACCTGCCCAGAGGATGGAGGCAGTTGGAGCTGAGTCAGGCTGGATGTTTTCACCCAGCTTCTTGCACACCAGGGACAAGGTGGCATTGCAAAATGTTGGGGGAAGGACAGCAAAAAGCAACCCACACTTTTCTGAAATACTTGATCTTTAAGGAAGACACCCAAAGAACCATGAAGCCAGTCACCTAATAGTATTATTAGTGCCAAAAACCCAGAGACTTCCCCTCCCTACGGGACATGGCAGCCCCATGAAGTCCTCCTGTGTTTGCATTCTGGAGTAGAGCTGAGCTGAGCACAGGCACATGAGCGAGTTGGCTGCAGACCCCCGGGAGCCAGCAATAGGATGCCTCCCCACGGGAGGAGCAGCTTAGCATAAATATTTAATAGCTCCAGTAAATATTTAACTTCTCCACCATGAGTGAGGATGGAAAAAATAGACCCTGGCGGGCAACCTCACAAAGCCCCTGGGTGAGACACTTCTGAGTGCTCTTCCCAACCCTCAGCCCATTGTATGGGCTTCTGGGCAGGACCTGGTTTTCATTAGATGTATGTGCAGAGCCTAACATAAGGAGGCTGTGATCTGAAATCAGCTCATTATAAAAATAGCATGCCCTTTGCATGAGTCAAAAAAACACCCGCTCCCAATTAAACAGGAACATCATCCATCTGAAATTTAGATCGGCACTTCAGCTGGCTCATGCTCGGCATTAAAATCCTCTCTTTGAGCATTTCTAACCTGAAAGAGTGCTCCTCAGAGGGTAAGTTTCTTAGAAGATCAGCACAAACTGCAACAGAGGAAATTCTGCTCTTCTTTGCTCTTGAGGCTACTTAATGCTGATATTACTGTTAACAGAGGGGTTTTGCTCCCCCCCTCCCCCCAGCTAAGGACAGCACGTGGCAGATTGTGGTCAACACAAAACACCTCTTCTCTGCTGAGGGATCAGGTATGACGGGAGCAAGGGGACACCTGCACATCTATGCTGCGAATGCACGCGAGCCAGCCCTCTCATCTGACACACCGAACCTCAACATTTGATTGTCAGCATCATTTCCTCTCTTTTTAGATGAAACACCGCTTGCTGAGGGATGTCCCACATGTGCAAGATGCTAGAAAGCTGTTGTCCCATGTGTCCCGCTGCCTTGGTGCAATGGTCTGGGATCTCAGAGAGCGGCGGGTGATCCTGGAGCTCTGTCCCAGCCTGTTTTATTCTGAAGAGCCAGTTTTGCACAGCAAGACCTAGAGACGTTGCCATCTGGTTGGATGTTCCTGCGCTAATAATAGTGTGGCTAAATATTTGCATGTGGGCCTCTTAGCACTGGGGCTCCCAGAGGAATATGGGCCACTTCTCTGGGGTTTTTAATAGAAAGCAAGTGAGGCCATGAAGCCAGAGGAAGAAAAGGTGTCAGAAAACACCGGGTCAATGGGACGGGGCAGCGGGGTGACTCCAGCATGAAGAAGAGTCCTCCAAAGGCTCTGTGTGACTAGCTCCATGTGGTGGTATGGGACTGTTGTGGTGCCACGTGGGTCCGGGCTTGGGTGAAGCTCTGCCTCGTGCGAGGGAGGAAGCCTGACAGGTCAGCAAGCTCAAACCACTCAGGCTCATCCTTTCCGAGACACATCGCCCGATACTGGTTCTCTGAACTGTGGTTTCCTGATGCAGCTGTTTGATAAATATTTATCTCTGCTCTATTGCAAAGCAATTAGGACAGACTCAGAAGTGGGCTTAGTCAAGAGGCACCACAAAAATAAGACAATTTGGATAATGAATGTATCTATTTATTTTCCACTCATAAGGACTCTCCTGAAAGCTCCTGCGGAAGCAGGCATTTCCCAAAGCTTCATCTAGATGTCCGGTGCCGCACGAAGGTTAAAATTCACATCTCTGTTCTCACTCACCTCATACTGGTTTTACCCAGTGTCCACCCACTGAAGCTGCCAGCTTGCATCACTGTAAGGGAGAACTGGATGGACTTTAATCAGGTCACTGGCTGCACTTTGGGCGGCTTATCCTTCAGTGTCCACACGTGCTCCCATCTTCACCCTGAGAAGGGAGGACCAGCTCCCAGTGCAGGCTGTTGGGTGTCACTGTAAGTAAACACCCAGTAACAGCAATTAGGCTGTGAGGGCTTGATTTTCATTGCAGAATAGAGATGTGGTGTTGTCCCAGGGTAAGGGCTGGGGGTCTCATTAGAGTTGTTTGGTCATGGTGAAGACAGTGGAGAGATTCAGTCTTCTATTCAAGCAGTGAGCTCATGAGAGAGACGTTTTTTAGCTTTCGACTTTTAGATTTGCCCAGGATAGATAAGGTGCTGGGGACGTTCCCAGGCTGCAAACCCATCTGGTACGGGGCGAATGCAGGCAGGTTATGGTAACTGCTGCAGGGTTAGCTCAGGGGTCAAGCCCCAATTTCCTGCTCATGCCTATGAGGGGCCTGATCTCATTCCAGCTCCAGGTCACCACCGCTGGGTTGTACCACCATGTTCGTCACGTCCTGGTGTCAAATGAGGCTGTATTGCACCCGTTCCTGAGGATCAGCCTCAGTGTCCCCGTCCTGGAGGAGGTGTGGAGGGACCAAAGGGTTTGCACACCCTCCATGGAGGACTCAAGGATGCTGCCTGTAGGAAAAAAGAGCTCTTTTAATGGACTTGTAGCAGAAACCAAGAGAATCCTTCACGTGTCATGGCCGGAAGATTAACTGGGATCCATCCCTGCGTGGGTGACAAGGGGAAAGAAGAGGCTTCTTTGCTGGACTTGGGAAGAGGCAGCCCCTGCACTCTCCTTTATGGCACTGCTGCTTCTTGCATTGCTTTCTTCCCCTCTCCCTTCAACCAGTTGCTCCACACAAGCTTCCCTGGCATTCGGGTCCATCCCGCCCCCTCCCCAGCACCCATCACCATCTGCTCGCCACAACCCCGCACAGCCCAGCCCCGATCCCTCGTCCACCGTGGCTTTGCAACCCTTTGTACCATTTTATCCCCTCGGTCATAACTCCGTTGCTTGCCCCTCGCTCCCTCCTCCTCACCCGGAAAGGCGAGAGGTGGGGAAGGGAAAGGTTTCCCCAGCTCTGTGCAGAAATGTTCAAGTGTGTCAAAAGACAAAGCCTGTCCCCTTTGCAACCCACCAGCTGCTGCTGTCACAAAAGCGGGGAGAGGAGGGGGGCCAGGAGCGTGGGGGGCACTTTGTGACCCGAAAGGAAAAACCTTGAGAAAAGAACAGAATAAATATCCCCTCCTTCCGCCCCTTCTTAACAAGAGGGGACAGAATTAAACACTTTTGTTAAGTGAGGGGCTGTCCCCCACACCAGTTAACACGGCTCCTGCACCCTGTCCTGGTGTCGGACTTTAACTCACTCTGTGTCGTGTCTTTCTCTTCACGGGCAGAAAATTCAATTAGTCTCGAGCAAATGCCTTCCTAAAGGACACAGAAAATGAAAATAAAGAGGAGAAATCTGCTTTCATCCTGTACAGAAAAAGGCTGGGGGGGGGGGGGGGGGGGAGGGAAATACAGATTAGGGAGATAAAGAGGCAGGTTTAAGGCTTTCAAAAGGGGTTTTCTTTCTCTTTCTTTTCTTTTCTTTTCTTTTCTTTTCTTTTCTTTTCTTTTCTTTTCTTTTCTTTTCTTTTCTTTTCTTTTCTTTTCTTTTCTTTTCTTTTCTTTTCTTTTCTTTTCTTTTCTTTTCTCTCTTTTCTTTTTTCCTTTCTTTTCTTTTTTCTTCTCTTCTTTTCTTTTCTTTTCTTTTCTTTTCTTTTCTTTTCTTTTCTTTTCTTTTCTTTTCTTTTCTTTTCTTTTCTCTTTTCTTTTCTTTTTTCCTTTCTTTTCTTTTTTCTTCTCTTCTCCTTTATTCTCCTTTATTCTTCTTTATTCACTTCTCTTTTCTTTCTTCTCTTTTCTCTCTCTTTTCTCTCTTCTCTCTTCTCTTCTCTTCTCTTCTCTTCTCTTCTCTTCTCCTTTATTCTCCTTTATTCTTCTTTATTCACTTTTCTTTCTTCTCTTTTCTCTCTCTTTTCTCTCTTCTCTTCTCTTCTCTTCTCTTCTCTTCTCTTCTCTTCTCTTCTCTTCTCTTCTCTTCTCTTCTCTTCTCTTCTCTTCTCTTCTCTTCTCCTTTCTCTTCTCTTCCTCTTTTATTTTGGTTTGCTTTCGTTCTCTTTCTTTTTTCTTCTCCCCCTCCTCTCTTTCACTCTCCCTCTCTTGCTCTTTCCCTTTTTCTCACGCAGCCATTTGATGACCGAAGCCTGTTCCCACACACCCCACTGCTAAATCAGTCCAAACCCCTGCATGAGCCAAACAGTGTTTGCCTTGCTGTGAGTGGGACTCCAAACCACCCCTGAGTTTTGCCTGTCTGTCCAGCTCCTCCATCCAGGTACAACAATACCCCACTGCCAGGGAAGGGAAAGCCCTGATGCTGAGAACCCCTCCTGCCAGCCAAGAGGCTTGGGGATTTCTGTAGGAGCCCTGGCAATGACAAGCCACTGGGAACCAGGGGAAACGTTGCTGGCAGCTCAGCGGTGAAGACCTGCGTGCTCAGGGCTCGGGCACTGCCCACCGGGAGCTCTGCCAGGGGGGCACGGAAGGGCTGGGTGCCAGCTCCATGGGGCACTCGGCAGCTTATCATGCATGGTAAGAGAGGCGAGTATTTCCCGGCGATCGGGCTTCCTGCCTCTTGATTGCAGATGCTGGTGTCTAATCACCGCTTCCTCCCCTGCCTCTCACCCTGCACCGAGGCTCGGGGCTCCCTTGCAGCCCAGGGCAGGTTGGCATCATCCCATCCTCCAGCTTCACCACCCACAACTGTTTTTCCCCATGTCTTTTACCTCCTCCTCTTCCAACAAGTTCATCGTCGTGTGCTGGGCTGGTCTTTGGCTGCCAAGGCTCTGTAGTGAGGGCTGGTGCCTGATATTGCTGCCTGCCAGAGATAAGAGCTAATCTCTGTTTTATGGTCACAAATACAACTTGCAGATCAGAGTCTCTGTGCGGAAATCAGGACCGTACAAACACTCGTGGGCGAAGGGAGGGAGGCTGGCAGCACATCCCATTTATTGAAGCTGTTTGTTGTTTTCTTGTGGGCCTGCCCTTACAAAGTATTGGGCTTTATTAGCAAGGAGGTGCAGCTCCAGCAAGCACTGGGTGAGAGGGACCAAATATGCTGGTGGGACAGAAACTTCATTTTTCGACTCATCAAAGGCTGGGCGTAGGGAGATCACCCATGAGCTTCCCCTCAGCACAGCCTTCTTGAAGGCACGAGGGGAAGAAGGGGACAGAGGCACTGTACCAAACAATAACCTGATTGAATGCCAAAATAGCTCACAACAGTCCTGCATGGAGATTTTAAGGCATTTGTAGTCTCTCTGAAGGTCAAGCCTTGGGAAGGTAAGAGACTCCACAAACAGTGTAGAAATTGCCTGGAAGGGAGAAAAGCTGGCTGTCCCTCCTTCCAATATCAGCCACTGCCATCTCTTTAGGTGCAGAGCTGGGTTTTTAGCTTGCATCCTTCTCCCCCAGCACCTCTCCTTCAAAAGCTCCCTGCCACACAAGCAATGGATACACTTGGCTCTCTCTGCTGGCACCGACTCCATTGCCTGGACCACAGAGGATGACGGACTGGACCATTTTCAGGTTGCTTTTGGAGACGAATGCGTAGCTGTGGCCTCCCAACATTTGCCAGTCGGCAGGAGGATGAGCCAAGTCTCTGAAGTGCCAAAGGACAAGACCACGTGGGATGGAGTGCGGAGATGGCGGAGTCCCAAGGCAAAAGGGTGGAAGAAGAGGAAAAAGCGGAAGAAACAGACTGCAGAATCAGAGAGAGAAAATCAGCTTGGAGACAGGGCTTTGTGTCTTGGCTTTTCCCTGCATGCAGGTCCCCCAGTCCCATCTCAGTCTGACCAAAAGCTGGAGAGGGACCGGTGAAAGAGCTGCGCAGGAGCAGGGCACTGGCTTTCGCAGCGGCTGCAGAACCCAGCGGCTGCAGTGCTGGTTAATCAGTTACTCACTCATAGCCCTGAGCTCCTGTGAACTGCTTTCATCTCCGAGCCAAAGGAAAGGATGGATCATTCTTCAGCAGCTTCCTCTGCAACATCTGAGATCTGCAAGAGCTGGCTCTGCCTCTCTGGAAGCAGCGTGGTGGCCACAGCCCCCCTGGGCATGGGATGCTCCTGCTGTCCAGTGCCATGGATGCATCCAAGGGGCTGCTTGTCCCGGGAATAGTCTTGGTGCCACCAACAGCTGTTGTTCTGGCCCTGATTCAAGCTGGGAGTCTCTCCAGCATGGACAACCAACCCAGTGCACGCCAGCCCCCTGCCACCCCCTGCTGAGGTCTCAGGCCATGCACTACCCATGGCTTAAATAGTCTAAAGAGAGTGGATGGCAGGCACTACCTCATACCAAATCTCTCGTGGCCATCCATGAGGTCATTGTGGCCTCCTTGACCATTGTCCTGGACTCTTGTTCTCCTGAGGTCCTTGTCTTCCCTCTCTTCAAACAGCACTTACTTTTCCTGCTCTCCCTCCCTTAAGTAGGGCTACCAGGCTCCACACTCCCAGGAAAAAATTCCCACTCCTGTTCCCCTCACGGTCTGATGAGACAAAGTAGAAAAAATGGTCAGAGGGGAGAAGAAAGGAGCTAGTTTTGAAATGAATAGAAGCTGCTGGTCAGGCTGCCACCGAACAGACAAAGGCTTTGTAGCGTGTAACTGCTTGTCTATGCAGGGAAATTAATTGGAACAGCTTTTCCAAATTAGCTGCATCTGATGATGATAAAAATAATAAAAACAAATAGTGGATTAAGTTAAATTAGGAAAAAGCAGCTTTATTCTGGAATAGGCGTGTCCACATTCCAGCATATTTTATTCCACAATAGCAGCTTTGCTATGCTCCTCTGTGCTGACAAGCCCTGACACCAGCCCCGTGCACGCTCCTGCTCCTCCTCTGCAGGGCAATCCTGCCTGCCTGCTCTCCCCTCCTGCTGCCACAGGCTTCTCCAGACTTCTTCCTTCAGGCTGCCATTTTCCAGCACTTCTCCCTGCCTGAAAGCCCTCCAGGACCTGGCCCAGACTGTCTTGCAGACTTTGGTGTTTCTCACCCCAGCAAAAGCTGTCCCTAGCCCTTTCCAAGCCTGTGTATGACCCTGCTCTCCTGCTGCCGCTGCTCCCTGCAACAGCCTCCCGGCCAAATTCGGCATTATTCCCACTTTGAAGATCCATTTGGGTACTTTGCTTAGCACCCAGTCCTTTCTGCTTTGCCTGCAGCCCTGAAAGCTGGCTCCACTATTGCACAGGCAGCTTGTCTGCCTTCAGTTTTGCTCCTAAATGACACTTGCACACACATACAAAAATCCTGGATTTTGGATGGGGGAAGATGAGAATTTGGCACATACAACCGAACAGCAACCTCTCTGACCATGCTGCATTTGCCTGGTTACTGGATCCCATTTCATTGCTGCCAAATCCGTGGGCTCATTCTCCAGTGGGGTGAGTGGGACTGACTCCACTGACCATACAGAGCTACAACAGCTCGCATCAGATGAGGATCTTGCCCTTTTTGTTAGAAGAAAGACATAATTTTAATTATCTTGACATGTTTATCACTGTGAGCCTGGGCCTGTTATCTCCACGAGTTCGTTCTCAAATGTGCAGAGCTGTAAGAACATGATTGTCTTTTATTAAAATCCCACTTGAGGTATTCCTGCAGCTGCACTTTGTGTCAAAGGATAAAAAATGTGCAGAGTGACTTTCCTCGCATTGTTAACAGGGAGTAGCTGTTGTGTGCTTCCAGCCATTGCCTACACAATGGGGCTTCAGCTAGTACAGCTAATTTATGGGTCTGCATGTGTTTGCCCTGTCTTGCAGGGAGGGTTTAAAGCCATTACAAAAATGGTTTTTGTTAGTTTCCCTAAAATTTGCTTTGCTGCAAGGACTGAAATCTAAGAGCTACTGGTTTGCTGTGCATCATGTTGACTCTAAAACCTTCCTGACCCTGCGCAGCAAAGCTGGGACATGTCCTGGGGGGGTTGGCTGTGCCCTGCGAGAAGGATAGCATCACTGTTGCTCTCTGTCCGTTCATGGGAACATGCATGGTTTAATGAGTTGCCATCATCACTTAAACCCGGCTACCCCATCTCCCTCTCCAGTGTGGCCATAGCAAGACATTATCGCCTCCTCTTCTTATTCTTTGACCCTCATTTCTTTTCCACTAAGGTGGGGTTTTATTGTATTGACATTGTACATGCATATTTGGAAAAGACTTTAAACATCTGCCTTCTTTTCTGATGAGTTACCTGCCGGATTCTGTACCCACCTCACTCTTAGACTAACCAAAGCCATCCCTGCAGATTTCCTTCTCCCCATCAGAGCAACGGGATAGTTTGTAACAGACATAGTAAATTCTTGGTGAATCAGTATTTGTATTTATTATTTGCCACACCAAAGGGCTCAGGCATCCTAGGCATGGGGTCATTGACCAACACACAGAAATGATTCTTTCTCTCCCACCAAGTTTTATGATCGAAGAACAAAACACAAGATAACTGAGGCTCATGGAAGAGCCCCAGATCCCGGTGTCAGCCAGCCTCTAAATAATCCCAGCAGCAGCAGCAGGGCTAAAAATAAGTCTAGTGAGGCTTATTTTCATTATCATTCTGCCAGAATATGCCTTCTCCCGCTCACAGCCGCAAGCCAACCCTGCTCCCAAAGCTGCCGGGGCAGCCTTCCCTCCTCTTCCTCCTTGTCCTGCCACCCCCATCGCCTTGGGGACCCCCCCATGCAGCCTCCTGACAGCCCTGGGGACCTGCAGGTTACAGTTGCAGATGGCAGCGGCGGTGGCCGGGTGACCTGTTAAACTGCCACCGGTCACTGCCTGTGAGCCCCCGCCAGCCTGGGGCTCGGTGTGTGTCTACCATGACCAAAAGGGCTGGTGCCCACCAGCCCACTCACCTGGCAGCCTTCGTCCTGGTGATGCTTGTGCTTTCCCACCTGGATTACACTGTTGATCCACAGGGCCAGGAGCATGTTTTCCCCAGATAGCAGCTTTCTCCACATTTTTCTGCTGCCAAGGAAGAGCCCAGTCAAACCCAACTCCAGCAACATGGGAAGGAATAAAGCAACAGTAACCCATCCAGGATGATAGCTCTGCTCCTCAGCAAGCCCAGGAGAACATCACATGGAAGTGGCTCTGTCCTCTCCATACCTATGCTTGGTTATTTAGGGCAACACTGCCCTGTGTTGGTCCATGGGGACCCATCTTGGCCTCCCAGCCCAGTGCTGAGGGATGAGGGAGCCTCGCTCAGGCAGGTGGGCTAAGTGCTACCAGCAAATGGCAGAGTGAAAGGGAGGGGGCAATGAGAAAGAGCCCAGGGTCACAGGGTATGTACAGGACTGTAAAAACATGCTGCACTGTGTAATTACCAGGAGGAGGTTGGGGAATCAAATACAGCAAGTGGGTTATGAGAAGGTGAAAAGGAACAATGTGGCCAACAATTTTTAATGATTCCAACAACAATAAGGGGAAACTAATCTCCAGGCTCAGGGTACAAATTTAATTTTCCCCTTCGCTCCCCTTCCCATCATCCAGCTGAGCACAATGGCACAGATGCAGCCCGGGATGTTTCCCTGAGCCTGCCTGCTCCTCTGTGGCAGAGCCTGTATCCTGGGACAAATGTCCTAATCCCAGGGCTAGAAGAGGAGATTTCCTTGGTGGGTTCCTGTCTCGTGTGACTTTGAATTCACTGTTCAAAGTTTGAGGGGGAGTGTTGCAAGTCTCACTAGCACACTATGGTGCAAGGTGCTGTACAGAGCTCTTCTGCCAAAAAACTTTTAATAGTTTATATGCAGTAGGCAAAAGGCAGAGAGAAAACCAAGGCATGAAGCAGGGACATGGGCTTGGTATCAGCTATAACTCACTCTTTGCTGTGGTGACAAACTCTACGGCAGTGCTGAAGCTGAGGTTGGCTCTGCTCACGTCATCAGGGATGATCATCAGAGGCAGTCTGGGGGATGTCATGGGGGGCACAGAGCAATACTGCCAGCCTCAGGGCTCATCCCATGGCCAATGCAAAGCATGATGCCGTGCAAGGGGAAACCTTCAAGAAGCAAAACCCTTTTCCCATTGGAGCAGAATTGCTTTCATAGCTGCACCGCAGCACATCCCAGCCTCTCTGTCCTTTGCTTAATTAACTCCAGAGCTTGTATGGTTTTCTTTTATTTTTTTTTTTTTTTTTGTGGGGCGGGGGGAGAATGAAAAGCAGAGAAGAATGCAATTTTTGAGAACGGTCCCCACCTCCACGGGTAGCATGGTCTGCAGCCCCGTGGCTGGCTTCCTTCACCGCCCGCCCCCGCAGGACACCAGCGCTGGCCCAGCTCCCCCGCACACAGATGTGGGCTTCCCCCGGGCCCCCAGCGCTGCGCTGGGAAAGGCCAGATCCGCCACGGGCTTTTTGCAGCTCTGCCGAGAACGTCACCCCCACCGCCGGGGCATCCCTCACACCCCGCGCTGCGCCTGGCATGGCAGCTCCACCAGGGTGGGAAGTGCTTCGTTCCCTGCTCTATCTTTCCTGGGTAGGAAGGATCCCAGGTAAATAAACAGCAGCTGCTGGTGAACTGGATCCGACAGCTTTTTCCCATTCTCCATCCGGCTCTGTGATTGCGTCCAGGTGCAGGCAGCCGAGGCCGGAGGCTGAGACGCTGAGATGCAGGGACAGATTTGGCATCGTTCTGCTTGAGCAGCATTGGCTGCGGTGGGATGACTCCAGGCTGACCCTCGATACACATGTTGAAAGACAAGACCCCGTGGGGTGACAGTAACCGTGCCCTAAGCCCACGGGCTGTCTGTAGTAGGGAGGCAGTTTTGGGGAGCTCACGAGGCTGGTCCCCATCCTCAATGTCCTCTCCTCTCACTGACCCAACTTTCACACCCCACTCCACAGAGGCGGTCCCCATCACATCAGACTGTGCCAAAGCCAGTGGTGGCCCTCAAGCTCGGTGGAAAGTTCCTTTGTTTGAGACACAGGAAACGAAGCTCAGTTTCACTTTGGGTTGTTATTATTTTTTAAATGCTGAGCTAGACCTACAGATCTGAGAGCAACCCAAGTTCAAGGGTCTTTGCCACCTGGTCTCCATCCCTGCCTGAGGAGCCCGAGGGGGAGTCTCAGTGTTGCCCCTCAGTGTGGGTGGCAGCCCCTGGGCCCCCAGAGCTGTGGGGATGCTGATTAAAATGAGGAACAAAAAGGCTCATTATAACTCACCCTGAGCGTAGTATCTTTGTGCTGTCCCGTGGGCACCCAACAGCACCCATGGGTGAAAGTGAAGTTTCATTTTCACTCACCAGGACAGGAGCTCAGTCAAAGGTGAAAGGAGTCTGGGTGGCACAGGAGACAGATGTCCCATGGCTGTGCTCAATGATACCTCCTCTCCCAACACCCACGAACTGCCTGCCTTGCTCATGCTGACTCTTCCAGCAGGGACTTTCCCATGCTGGGGTACAAAACAAAGCTGTTTTCCCTCAGCAATGCCAGCATCCTCGCCAGACCCTGACAAAACCCAACGTGTCCCCATGTCCACTGTCCTCCAGCCATCCAGGGGACACTTTGTTGCCTGCACTCTGCATCCTCCAATTCCTGGCAATGGCACGGCGCCGCTCGGCTGGGCAATGAATCACCGTCTGGCGCAGACAGCATCCCTCTCCATACCACACCTGCCACGCTTTGGTTTGCCCTTCCCCGGACAAGTTTTTCCCCCTCCCTTTGAGAGTGGCTCTTTTCAGCTTCCCATGGAAGGAGCCTGTTCGCCCTGTGATGGATTGCACCTGATTTCAATATCAATGAAGGCATCGGCTCTGCCTGCACAGCCCAAGCAGCCTGTTTAGCCGAGGTTTGTTAACAGGGTCGCCCTCCTCCTCCCTTCCCTCCCTGCCGCCTCCTCTGCACCGAGGAGCCAAGGCAGTAGCTGATCCTGCCCTTGGGAACGGATTCTCCTGCCAGCCAGGGAGGCAGTGCTGGCGATGGGTACCTGATGCATGGGGCAGCAGAGGCAGGGATGGGCTCACAGCAGGGTTTGCTGAGGGCTGTGCGATCTGAAAAGGGTGGTTAGCATGGGGCCTCCACCAGAGCATCCCACCCGAGAAGCTTGGTGTTGCCATGGCGCCTCCTCTCCCTCTGCTAATTTAAAAAAAAAAAATGAAAGAGGAGAAAAAAGATGATCCTTTCTTTTCTCCCAGCCTTTTATCTACCCCTCTAAGGCTGTTGTTTTGAGTCCTATGTCGAAAGCATCCATTGCTA
This sequence comes from Falco punctatus, assembly GCF_963210335.1. Lineage (NCBI taxonomy): Eukaryota > Metazoa > Chordata > Aves > Falconiformes > Falconidae > Falco > Falco punctatus. The sequence continues at coordinate 30,510,603 of NC_137583.1, read as the reverse complement.
AAGGAGCCAGAGGGTGCCATAAATTCAGGCAGCCCTGAGCGATGCCTCTTGCCCCCCACCCCATCCAACAAGGCAGCTTTGTTCTTCCCGCTGGCTGTGATTTATGGCCCTCAAGACAGGGCTGTTCCCAAGAGTACTGTTCCCCTCGTCCCCAGGCTGGCGGATGAGCCACCAAAGAGGCACTGAGTGTATTTTGATAGTGCAATACCTGCCCCGAAAACAGCAGCCTTGCTATGCACCAAACCCAGCCTGGAAGGATGCCCGCTGCTCTGCATGTTGCATGTCCCATGGGGGTCAGTCATGATGACTATCCCTGCTAACCAGATTTTTAAAGCTATCCTGTGTTTTGGAGATCCTTGGCTCAATTCCCATCACACTGACTAAAGGGGTGTCAGCTTCCCATTGCGGCGCAGCGTAGCAGGCAGCCTGGTGAGGTTGTGACAGGCTTCCTAGCCACCAAGCTGCAGTTCACTGAGGGCATCTTATGGGTTTCTTCAGCAAGAAAAATCCCCTGCTATACTAATATCTTACCTGAGAGAGCAGAAAGGGCAGAAACTCTACTGGTAGCAACCTCCTGCACTGAGAAAGTGCAAGTGAAACCATCCTGGAGAAACACATCCTTCCAAGCCATCCTGGCTGCATGCACAATCAGATCAGAGCCCAGATGAAGAGACTGGAAAGTCCCATGGAAAAGGTGAAGAAGGGTGATGTGAATTACTCAGCCAGCTCTGGCTGGCTCCAAGGACAATCCCCCGGCTCTCCCTCTGCCTGCACCCTGCAGGGCACTTAAAACCACGCATGTATCGCTGGCGGTCTTACAGAAATGCTGAGCCAGAGTTAGCATCTTGTTCCCCCATCTCCTTTCCCTTCCCCAGAGTTTAGTTAAGCTTCATGTCATGGAGAAGAGGAAAAGCAAAACAGAAGAGCGAGGGGAAGCAGCGCAAACTGTCAAAACAGTGAAGGACTCCTCCAGCACTCCAGGGAGCTCGGAAATGGGAATGAGGGTCTAAATTTTCCAACAGGAAAAATAAACCCTTCCAATGAGCCGGAGAGGTGAGTCCCTCTTGATGAGGGCAAGATGATCTGAAAGTCTGGAGCAACCAGATGGTCCATCCTCCTCTGCAGTCCCCCAGCTTTGTTCCTCTGGGGCCTGGGCTTGTGTCTCCCATGTCTTTGGCTGAATTTTGGGTTTCTGCAGTTCTCTCTGTGCTAACACTGCTTCCAGGGATGTGGACGAGACCCTGTGGTAATGCCAGTGTAAACCATGTGGATTCTACTGCTGGGATAACAGCAGAGCTATCCTGCACCAGATCTCACCAGAACTTGGCTGGTTAAATTTGACCCTGTAAGCACCCTGCCTGTTGCCCTTCTTTTATTTATTAACTGGCATATGTTGCCACACAGAACACAACATGCAGCACAGCTGATGGCATTGCCACCAAGCCCTGCAGTTACACCCCATGACAGCACCCTAAGGGGCAAAGGCACAGCTTGATCTCCCACCATGGTGCACCTTCGCTGGGGTCTCTGTGACAGCAGCTGGGGTGGCCTTCCAGGCTTGGATCTCACCCTGCTGACAGAAGCTGAGAATTTTCCTATTCTCCCTGGCTCGCATGGTGACAGCAGCTGTGAGGCTGTGGGGACAGGTCTTTCATATCGCTCATCGCTCTTCCTCTCAACTGACCGAGTCAAGCCTTTACCCCGGGACTTCTCTCCCCGGAGCAGGAGAAGGCTTTTGCCAACTTTTGTTGAGATTCACCTTCAAGACTGGGGCTGAGCAAACAGCTGGGGGGGTGCCAAAGCTCCTACTTTGGAGACTCTCCGGCGGAGCCGTGGGGGCTGTTGGCAGCGAGGTGAGCAGCTGCGCAGCAAGACGTTGCATCACGAAGGTGGATATAGGTGTGGCCCCTATGGCGGGCTGTTCGTGCCTTGGGGCTACTCTTTACTGCGGTGTCTGACAGATGCTGGCAGGTAAGGGCTGGCCGGCAGGATCAGCGCTGTCTGAAACACAAATGCACACCAGAAATAGGTGCCGGGAGGCAGGGATGGGTAAGCACGCTGGAGTCTTCTTGACAGCTGGGTTTCCTGTGCCTGTGCCAGCTCCCTGCCGCAGGTCTCTCCCCAGTCCCCACGCAGATCCTGGGGCTGCTGCTCCCCTGGAGATGAGCATCTGGAGAAATCTGGGGTGCAGAGAGGGGTCTGCAAAGCTCCCGCCGCACAGGCAGCTTTCCCAATGGATTCACACCCGTGCTGCCCGATGGGGAGGGACTGCAGGGTAATAGGGGCTTGGGGGAGAGCAGAGCAGCTTCAGCCCTCAACTAGAGATTGGGTGTGATGGAAACACTCCAGCAGGTCTCCGGTAGGAAGGTAAAACCCCTTCCAAGCCCAGCCTCTTGCAAAGGTTTCCCGAGAGCCCAGCTGGAGGCTGTCTCGGGAGCTAACCCTGCATGGTGAGATGTGCAGCTGCCTTCTGCACCCACTCCACCGCCTCCCGCCAAGCCGCAGTCCACAAGACAAAAGTAACTGGGATCACACTAGGTGTATATCCACGGATTTTCCAAGTGAAGTCCTGGGAAGACTAAACAGGGTTGATCTCTCCCCTTTCTTCTCCGGAAATTCCCTACATGTATGGGTTTTTCCAACGAGCCTGCGCGTCATAGCAAGGAATCCAGGTGCCCTCTCGGTCCAGCCCTTGTGGAAAGTGTGAGCATGGCTTGTACAATGATGACGCCAGGTTGCACCACGCGCCCATCGAGTACTCTTGGCAAGTTCTGGAAGTGAGTAAAACTGAGAAATGAACATAGGACTGACACATATAGAGCCATCTGTAATATTTTCCCGAGCAGCTCTGTGGCATGCAGGGCATCAGCTTTGTGGCATGCAGGGCATCAGCATTGTGGTCAATTAAACTGTGGTCTCCACAGCAACCGGGCAGGAATAGGAGGAATTATGTATTTACTTTCATTTATAGTGGCAGCCTTCATCCTGAGATTAAATGGGAACTAGCCCCTCTCCCCACACACAGAGCAGCTCTGGGGCAGCTTCTGCAGCGGCAGAGGGAAGAAAAGGCTGCTTGTTTCTCAAGATGCCCTTTACTATTCAAGCTCCTTCTACATGGTTTTATTCAGCTGCATCTTACACCAGGCATCAAACAAGCCCCAGACTATTACGTGCTGAAAGCTTTCCCCGTGGAGAAAGCTGCTTGGATCTGCCTTGTGTTTTCCAGTCCATCTCCCCAGTGAGCCGTACAGACAAGTTAAAGCAGGCAGATTTCGACAGGGCCCAGAAAGAGGACGGTGGAGGATCTGCCAGGCATGGAAGGGCTGCCTCCCCTCACTCCCCGCCCTTCCCAGTGGAAATCGGGAAGGTCGCTGCTTTCCCAGCTTCTGGTGTGGGGGTTTTTCTTCCCCACTGGCACCCACTAGCCCTGATGCGAAGGAGCTGGTCCCCAGCAAGGAGGAGGAAACTCGTCACGCTGGTGACACGGTGGGGATGTGATGGGGGCTGCACGACAGGGCTCCAAGTGAGGGTGGGGACTTTGCTGCTAATGTGAGCTGAAGGGTGATTAGGCGATGCAGCCCTGGCATCCCTGTGTGTGCCAGTGCGCCTGCTCGATGCTGCCTCGCACCCAGCCCCGAGGCATCCCCAGGGCTCAGGAGGAGGGGGGGGGGCAAGGCTAGGGCACCTCTTCACAGGGGCAAATTTTCCTTTATCAAGGGCTGGAGAGTTTCTCCAGTAGCCAAGAGCAGTCCCTAAAAGGAGATTACTCCATCCCAGAGTTGGGCTTTACGGTTTTCTGGGCTCTCCAGGGCTCCAAGAATTTGCATCCAAGCCTGGCAGCAGCAATTATTTACCCCCAAAAAAGGGAGGCTGTGGAAGAAAGAGGTTTAGGTGAGAGGTTGGTCTGAGCATGGAGACAAAAAGAGAAGAGGCAGTGCAGGAAAAAGGGGAGGAGGAAAGGGGAACTTTGTGAAGAGGTGCTTTTTAAGGTCCTTTGGAAAAAAGGATCTTCACCTTTATCCAGACCAACCACTTAGTCCATCATTTTGAAAATTTCTGCTTACAGAAGCTTGGCCCCAGAGCTCTGCTGCTTCTTGGTGAACGGGATTGAGTTCACTGAAAAATGTGCCCTTTTGTGGGGAACCAACAATGTGCAAATCCAGGTCAAATGCAAATGCAGGGCTTCAGCCAAAACAAGTGAGGGAGATCATTTGGAAGATGTCGAAACATCTTGTTTCAACATTTTTTCCAAACAAAACGGGTTTTCTGGCTTCTTTATTTCAAAACAGCTTTTCCTATTTGAACAGTGCTACAAGCCAAAAGGAGAAGAAGGGTTAAAAAGGTACAAAAAAGACCCCAAAAGGGAAGAAAACCTTGCAGATTTGGTTGGAGGGATGTCTCAGGTTGAGCTGAACTGACTTTTTTTTGACTTCTTGCCAACATTTTTTTCCTTGGTATTTTTTTGTTGCAGAGAGTGAGCGGAGAAACCCCATCCCACGCAGCACCCCTGCAAACCAGGGGTGGAGTCTGCCATGCAGTCACCCCCCAAAAAACCTCTGCTGCTTAGAAAACCCCATTTTTCCCTTCTGTCTGCCAAATTTTCAGAGCTGCAAATGCAGCATCACGCAGTCCTGCCTGTCTGGTGGGGACACGCATCTGGCAAAGAGCAAAACCTCCCCAGGGACAGAAATCCCCCCGCGTCCCCGAGGGGAGCCAGCTGCTCCATCTCAACGGTCTCCCCTCTTCCCTCACCCCCAGCACCGCTCTGTTTTTCCACTCGAGCATGCCGGAGCTGGGCGAGGAAGAATACGGCCCTTTGTGTGAGCTGAACGCGGGCCATGTGTTGCACTAATGCTGCCGGTGAGCCCACCCTGAGCTGCGCATTCAGCCCTAGATTAGCGCAGCTATCAGGACACATTTAGATATGGACGATTTCCTCCGCCGTCGCCGGCGAGGGGGGACAGAGTGTGGGAAAGCTCTTCTCCGGGCGCGGGGCCCTTCTCTCGCCCATCGTTGCCCAATCCCAGAGCCAGGGGTCGGTTGTTAATCGGATTCCCACCACGCCAGGCGAGATACAACAGCGGCGTGTGACCTTCCCAGAGGTGCGGGGCGGCTGAGGAGCCCTGTGGGAACCAGGGCAAGGAAGGTTCTGGTAGAAAGGAGGAGATTTTTCAGGGTTCAATAGTCAAGGTCTTTTCCAGCAGGCCACCGTGCCTTGCAAGCTCGCATCCCACCTGTGATGTCCCCAATTCCCACCACTCCAGCTCCCCCCCTGCCCCCGCAAGACAGCCCACCGGAGCAGGGCAGCATTAACCCTTGATGGCCTGGGTGACTGGAAGTGAATTTAGAGGGGCAGAAAACATGTGGGGAAGAGAGGGGAGAGACAGATGCAGCATTGCAGTAGAAGCTGCATCACCCTGTATCTGTTAATTGGTTGAAAGCCTCCCTGTCCAGGGAGGAGGGTTGGATCCAGCCCAGATCAGTAGTTGCTCTCCTGCTATGCCATGGGCTTTGTAGCACTGAGCAGTATGCAGGTGGCATGTCCTCACAGCCCAGATGTTTGTCAGCCCTGCCCAAAACTGGGCTGCTGTGTGGGAGCACCCTGCCAGGTGGGACCGATACCTGCTTTCTGTCACTGGGAGGAATAGGGGCAGTATAGAGGTTGTGTGGCTTCTTCCCAGTTAGCAGCATGACAGGGACTACCAGGCAGGACTTCTGGGTCCCTCTGCCCCCTCAAACCATCCTGTTTGGTGCAAATGTATGTCATGTGCTATTGCAAATGTGTGCTATTGCTAGCAACACTGTGCAGACAGGACACCAGCTGTGACCGGCCAGGCAGACCCAGCCCTGGACCGCAGCACCCAGCTCCTCACGCCAGGCTGTGTGTCTCCCCCTCCCAGCAGCTGACTGGTGCAGGGACGGGCTGCACTGCAGACCACATCCACAGAGACCCGTGGGTAGCCATGGTCCCTCCTGTCTTTTCCACCACAGCCAGAGCACCTGGAGCAGGTACTGTGTGCCTTCATTGCTGCCCTAAGGATGGGGACCATCAGGAGGGTTCATGGAAACCTTGGGACAGGCTCTGGGGGATGGGGCTCAGTCGGCTCGTGGGAATCGGCTGCAATGGAGAGCAAACCCCCGCAGTGACACTTCCAAAGCAAGTGCCAATCCTGCCACCTCCACCTCCCACCCCTGTGGTGCCTCCGCACCCACTCCCGTGCTGCCCGCAGCCTCCCACCGGCAAGCGGCTCTCATTCTCCACCTTCCCAGAGCGGGGAGGAAGGATGGCAAACTTCACACCACCGTGTCAGGCAAGCTCCCAGCGCACCTCCGCAGCATCCTGCCTCTCCACCCCCGTGCCTTCTCACCCACCACCTTCTCCTCTCTCAGATGTTGCCATAAAGACATCAGTGGCAGTAAAGAGGTTAATGCGTGTGGGAGGAGGAGGCGGGGGAGAGCAAAGCAGTTCCCATGAACCGGGTCCAAGGCGTTTACAGCCTCCTTAGCAAAGCAGAGCATCTGGCCATGGGGTTCATTTGCTTTGGAGCAGATGGTCCTGTCCTCCATCCATGCGGCCAGGCAGGCGGGCGATGGGTTGTGGCTGATGCTGAGACCCAAAGAGCCTTTTGTCACTTGGAGATTTCACAGGAGAGAGGGCTGAGCTGCACAGGGGGAGGGAGAGGGGCAGGAAAGAGGGGCCTGGGAGAACTCTGAAACTGCTCAGTCTGAGCAGGCTCCTGTAGCTGTTTTTTTAATGTAAAACCCCTCCAGACCTCAGTGCTGGGCCCTTAACTCAGAGCCCCAGTCTTTAGTGGTGCCTCATACCAGCTCACTTCTCTCCCAGGGGACCTGCACTGGGACCTCCTGGCTCTCATGCCGTTGAGTGCGTGGGCATTGGTGCGGGGAGCACAGACTGCTCGGGCTTTGGCCAGCCTGCCTGGGCACGTCATCTCACTGGAAGGAGGGTTGGCACGTTCAGAGCCACATGTCCGGTGCTGTCTGCCTCGTCACTGCTGCCTGGGGAGGCTCAGCTGGGAAGGGCTGGGGGGTCCTGCTAGGAGAGTCCTTGGGGAGGCTAGAAAAGTCACATCTTCTGTCACCTCCCTGGGGCCACAATGCTGGGCTCCCAACACTGAAGCGTGCCCTGAAGGCTGCTTCGGGACTGCCCTTCCCATAGCAGAGATACACCCCCAAAACCAGCAGCCACATTTGCCATGCTGCTGAGCAAGGCACTTGGTGGGGAACACCCTTGCCAAGGATGCCGCAGAGAAGATTTATGGTGTGATGGTTTAAGGCCGTAACCAGAGCTGAACTTAGCAGGTTCCTGGTTTCCTAACAGGAGTCTTCTTCCAGTACACAGGAGGTTTCCCTGCCTGGGGCTGCTGGGCAAGGCTGAAGCACAGTTCTGGAGGGGGACCTCAGCACCACATCCAATATACCATGAATCATGCCTCTGGTTTGTTTCCTTTCATGTGTGACATCTGTCTGTGGTGCCTGCAGGGAACACAGGGCTTCACGTCCATCTCCACTGGAGAACAACCTCCTTGCTTATCCCCCTCTGAAGAGAGCTGAGCTTCCTGATTTACCCATATCTGGGCTTACAATCTCTAACAAAATAGCTCTGGGCCATCTCCTCAGCAGCTGTGACATAATTATTGTTACCAGAGATTTAAGCAAACCCTCCCTTTGCTCTCCAGGCACTGTAACACTTTCTCACCACTTCTCCCTGCACTGAAGCAGGACCCCTGAAATAGCCCCTTCCAAATTTCTGCTCCAGGGCTGAGGACCTAGGGTCCTTCTCTTGGCTCCTTCCCCTTCCTTGGAGGACTACATACCATGACACCCCTTCTTTTCTCTTTTCACCAGCTTCTTAAACCAATAACCCATTCTCAGTGATGCCGGCTGTTCAGCAATGATTTTTAAAGATACTACATCACTGAGGGTTCCTGAGACCTCCTCTGTTCAGGAGGAGGAGGACCAGCTGTGCTGGCTCCTCTAGGCTTTCTCTTGAGCCTAACCCAGAGACTCCCCTGTGCTGCAGCTCCTCTGGGTCTATGGAGGTGGAAGAAAAGGCTGAGCTCAACAAGGACCTCCATCATCCCTGTCATCCTGCAGAAACCATGTCTTCCCCAGGCCCTTTGCCAAGAATAAAGAAAATTGATGAAATCCATGACTTTGCCCACATGCTCCTCAGCCCTCCAGGTCTCTAAGCTTCCAGGACAGCTGTAAGTTATTCTAGGAGAGCCTATATCCTCCCATCCCGCTGGATTTTCCTACCTTGGCTCCACTACGTCCCAATGGGAGGACAACACTAGCACAGATCTTCCTCTGGAAGTCTGTTTACCAGAGGATGGGAGCAATTTTCCAGATGTGCTGGAGGGAAGTGGCTTCATCCAGGGACCTGCCCATCGTGCACTTTGTATCCCTTGCTAAGACATCTTTTCCTTGCACGGAGGATGCGTGTGTTCGGCAGCCAGCCTGGCTCACATAAACCTGGACCTGCTCCCAGACACCCAGGTCAGGGCCATGTCCGATGGGCTGCACGCTCGTGCAGGCTGCAGCAGCTGCGGGCAGCCAGTCCCACGCGGTGTCGGGGAGAGACCAGCCTCGTGCTGGCCTTGCCACCACACTGCCCAGCTGCTGCATGGACATTTCTCCCCATCCAAGAACATTTCTCCCCATCCAGGGACATGGCAGCAGGTCACGTCCCCTCCCCAGCCAGCTCTTCTGGCTGGCAGCCACACTAGCAGCATCTCCCACCTGCCTGTCCCAGCATCCCCAGAAATCCTGATGATTTCCCACCAAATTCAACATGCTCAATCACACCAAGCTGCTGAGGGCTGCCTCACGGTCTGGTGGAGGATTGCTCTTCCCAGAAGACAGAGCAAGGAGCCAGCTCCATTTAAAGAACTGAGAATAACAAAAGGAAACGCAATGAGCTGAAGTGCAGTAGGAAGCCAGTGGCTGGGTGCTAAAGACAACAGGGGAAAGTCAATGGCAAACAGCTGGAGTGCAGATGCTGAGCAGAACTGAAAGCCTCGGCTCTGAGGGTGGACTGTGACCAACCAGCAGATGCAGTTTGGGATGAGTAAATCAGTTTATCACTAAGGGAGGAGGTCATTTGTCACCTTAGGCAAAACCAACGTGTCACAAATGGGAAACTGCAAATTCTCCGTGACATTGCACCGTAGCAGAGAGAAACCACAGACGATGCTGAGAAAAGCAGCCAGGACACTAGAGGAGGAAGCCCTGGGAAGGAAAGGAAAGGTCTTGATCCAACCACATCCCATGTTTAGGTTTAAGCAAGTAAACAGTCCCATTCATGTTCAAGTGCTTTAATGTTTTATTGGGCCAGGATTTTAAAAGTGATGAAAAGTCTGTATGGATCCAGACCAGAGGCTCAGCTGAGAGAAGGAGGAACCAATCAGTCAGCACGAGAAGGCTGGAGATAAGGGATCAGTCAGTGACTGGTTTATATCAGCGAGGCTTCACCAGGGTTACTCAGCTCCTCAGCAGAGACGAGCCAGAAGTGGCTTTACATGGACTAAATGCAGTTAGTATCTGTACTAAATCAGGCATTTTAATGGGATTGGGAAGGGGTGAGTGCTGATTTCTTTGAGAAGAAGAGACACTGCAGTCTCCTTGGACTTGTCAGTGCTCTAGATGTCATCCCATCCTGGGACAGGCAGGGTCATGCAACAGCCAGGCTCGTCTGTGCTGGCTAGGGCTGGACATCCTCAGCTGGGACACCTGGCAGCACCAGCTTGTGCTGCAGCAGAAACTGAGGACTGATACCTCTTCTTTACAGGGAATACAGGGAAGCATTTAGCATCCCTGCAAATCCCAAAGTGCAAAAGATAGTCAGAGACAGTCAGGCAAGTGTCTCCCACTTTTTGCAAGAGATTGTAGGTGCTTTGCACCCAGGACTAGCTCTGCCTGGCCACACCAAGGGGTGTGTGGAGGAAACGGAGACAGCCCTGGGTGTTCCTCTGCATTTTCCCAGTCATCGCTGAGTTTTTGAGGTTGTTGCTGCTCCCCCAGCACAGAGTCAGAGGTGAAAAAATGGTTTCCTTGTGTTGCCTCCTCCTCGCACATCCAAAGCACAGACCCAGATGTGTACGTGGTGTACCAGTCACCGTCCACTCCCCAGTTGTGCGTGTGTGTGCGTGTGACTCAGCCTTTCCATCTCCATGCATGGGCTCAGGGATGTTTGCCAAGGGCACAGGGCTTCCATCCATACCTGCTCTTTTGTGGACATCTGAGTACAGAAGAGAAAGCGTCAGGAAGCAGATGTCGACACAACCTCCTCGTTAGCGATCAGTCCCTCTGGACCGCAGGAAGAGCCGCCCATTGGATAGGTCAGGAGCACCGGTGCCTTTCGGCATTGTCCTACCAGTCCGGTGCTGAGCCGTGCCGCGGGTTCCCACAGCTGCGCCACAATGGAGGCACAACAGGCTCCCCTGGGGACAAAACCCAATCTGAGAGATACCGAGGCTGAGAAAGCTCTTCCTAAAAAAGACGCAGTCAAAAGCTCTTGGATGCCCTGCGTCCACGGATACCCGATACGGCTGCCTGCGGTATGATTACCTCCAGGCAGGCTTTGTCCGCTCCAGCTCCCCTGAATGTCACACTTGTTCCCAAATACCAGCAGAGAACAATGTAGGGGTAACGCAAGGAAAGGCCTCTTCTGTCCCTCCCAGCCTGAAAGTAAATATCAAATGCTGGTGCTGGAGGGGAGGGAGGGGAATGGCGAGTGAGGAGATGAAAAGGAAAAAGCCTGGGGTTGAGAAATGCTTCAGTGAAACTGGGTCATGGCTATAGGGTGACAGGCAGAAAAGGGTCCCTGTTCTTGGGGAGGGTGAGCAGACGCCTCTGCCCAGCAGCTCCTTGCTGCTGGTGGCCCCGTAAGCAGACGTGGCTGGAGGGTGCCCAAGGAGAAGGGGAAAGGCACGGTCATTCCTGCGTGTCTCTCCAGCTGCCCTGTATGGTATTTTGTATGGGCTGAGGTAGTTTGATGCTCCCCATAAAATCCTTTCCAGGCTCTAAGAAGGACAACTGTGGCAAGATTGTGGAAGGCAGTGGGGGATGGTGGGGTTGGCTTCACTCTGCCATGCTCAGATCCTCCTCGTGCCACTGCCACTGTGGCAAGATACGTCACCTTCCCGGGGACGAAGAGGCTTCACAAGGTCCCCTGGAGGCTCTCCCAAATCCCCCCAGCTTCCGGGCCCTTCACACCACACATGGATCCAATAGCCTCTTCCCCACGGAATGCCCGGACGTGAGCTGGAAACAATCTGATTTTCCATCCTTATCTTCCCTCCCTGCTGCCGGTGAAGTCAAGTACTCTTCAGCCCCCTCCTTCCTGTAGGCCACACATGATTTCTTCCTTTCAACGAGCCCCTTTGTCCCTTGAAGGGGATGTGTGTCCAGCTGAATGTGCTGCTGGGCCAGTGGGCTGGTCACTGGCTCTCCTGTGTCCTCTCCCAGATGGGCAGATGGTCCTCCCGGCATTCCCATGGTCCCTAGAGCTTGGGCAGCGCAGGCAGGAGCCGTGCTTTGTCAAAGGCTTGCTGGAAATGCAAATAAACATTGTCACAAATGCGGTCACTATCAGCTGTGCATCCTCTTGAAGCAGCCACAGAATGTCCCCATCCTCTTCCCTGCCTGAGGGTGGAGGAGAAAATGGGCCAAACACACACGTGTGTGTGTGTGTCAGCATGGCTGCCCTTGCCCCTGGCACCCCAGGGCCACCGGCCCCAGCAGCAGGTCCATGCCTGGGCCAGGGCAATGGGGCAGGGAAACAGGCTGTGAGTTCAGGCTCAAGGTCTGACCCAGACTCGTTGATGTTAGAGCCAGTTTGAGTCAGGCTTTGGTGCGATCTTGTAACAAATCACTGGGAACATGGGAGGAGGCAGAGCAGCAGGAGCAGAAGGCAAATGAGCTTGAGAAACCAATTCGACTGAGCACAAGGGACTGTAACGCGTGGCCTCATCCTGAAAGAGATCCCTTGTTCTATAGGTAACGGAAAAAAACCAGTCATATTTCAAAGAAATGAGAGAAATTACTCAGTACTGCATAGGATCCTAATGGGAGATCCTGGGGGCAAGGCTGGAAGCATGCCATATTGTCTCCTGGATTGCTAGGGTGGACCGTAATGGCAAGTCCTCTGCCTTGAGCGGTGTGACCCGCTGAACAAGTCACAGCACGGACAACTGCTGAAACTGCGTTTTGGAGACATATAGAAGTTCATACAGTGCAAGAGTTGATGGAAGACTTCCTGCAAAGAGAAGACAACCCAAGGAGCCGCCACATCTGTTGCCAGAGGGCCACACAGGGAGTGTGACCTTGTCTCACAAGATAACGAGATTTATTCTGCCCCTTTTGATGGGACATCGATTAAGAGTTCCATGCTTGTAAGGGCACTGGGGGTTCAAAGGACTGAGGGAACAGCACGGAGCAATGAAAGACAAGACTCTCTTGGCTTCAGTCAGAGATTTATAGATGCTGTTTGTCTTAGAGCAAGATCGGTATGAACATCCAACCGCTGGTGACCAGACCAGAAAGGCAGAATCCATCAAAACTGCCAAACTGAGATGAAATCAAAATAAGCCTCAAGACCCCTGGCATATCAGGAACCCAAACAAACCGTGCTGCCAGTGCTTGCAGGGCCACAGGTCACTTGGCTGCTCTCCCAGCAGTGTGCCTTGCAGTCTAGGAGAGATGAGCTCACCACGCAATGGAGCTGGAGATCAGACCCAAGCCAGGAGGGCAGTCTGTCTGTCTTGTGCTCGCCTTGACAGCAAGCCGGGGCCAGTTTTATACTCATCCCAGAAAAATGGCTGTTTTGAGTGGATGCAGCCGCCCATTCCTCATGCTTTTTGGGTGATGACCTCAGCTGGGGCAACTCAACAGGACTTTGCTGACGGAGCTCTGTCAGTCTGGAAGCACTCCCTTGGAAACAAAGCTCAGCTGCAGGTGCTGGGATGTGGGATTTAGTAGCTTAGGAGCCTTTGATGGGCTGAAATCACCACCACTGAGTGATTTTAACCCAATATTGGGCTCCTAAGCCCTTGCCACCTGCGCATGTGAGGCAGGAGGAGTCGCGGGGCACGTGCACCCTGCCAGCTCACTGCCTCCAGGAAGCCTTCCCGCACTATTTTTGCAGTGCTGACCTCATCACTTATATCAGCCTGCCCTTTCCCAGCTTCCTCTCTCTGATATCTGGCTTTTGCCCCATATTTCCTCACGCGGTGAGCAATCACCTTAAGCCTCTCTCCACATTTCTAGGATTCTGGTTTATCTCCCTGTGCGGTGCGGGGCTCTGACGGAGCCCTGCCTTCCTGTCCTGCCTGGCCAGTTCCTCTGTTTACCTATAACAAAATATATTTGTTTGCTTTTTTTTTTTTTTTTTTTTTTTAATGCAGAGCAACAACTCGGTACTAGGAGAGATGTTTTCTTCTTTCCTTCCTACTTATTTCTCCATGGTCTCAGCCATTTTCTCTAGTTCTTAGCACCTGCAAAGAGCTTTTCTTCTGCCCTCACCATGGACAATGTCTAAAATTTCTGCTGCAAACAGAAAGTCCCAGCTCAGGGGAGCCTGGATTCCCCCAGAGCCTCTAACTGGTCCCATACTGGCCAGTATTGTTTGCAGAGAGGTAAAAACTTCAATCCTAATGGGACACAGAGGGGAAATGAAAATCTCTTTGCCACCCCCACCTCCCTGCACTCCCCCACTGACCCCTCTCCCCTCCGTGATCCCACACTCTTCCCTCACAAAGCAAATTCTTCCTGGATTATATTTTAATATCTGCAAAGCCTCAAGTCTGAAAGAAAAACAAATGTGAAACCAGCTCATGAATTTTCTCAATGTGAAAACCAGAGAAATTGGCTCCGCCGCTCCCGAGAGCCTCTGCAGGAGCCGGATGAATGGGTGAGGGTGGGCAGCACTGACAGCCAGGCGCTCCCTTACACCCGGGGATTGAGACATCAGGAGCTTAAACTGTCGTGCAAGGAGAGAGCACGCTGACAACCATCTCGGGAACTTAGTCCCTCTTTCCCCACATGTTTCTGATTCATATGCTTGGTCATTTATGCTACTGGTGAAAAGTGATTAGGTGGCACCACAGGGTCTCCAGGCTGGGGGCAGCGCACCAGCAGGAGCATGGTCCTGCCTCCTGGAGCAAACGTGTCAGCAACAGCATCCCACCCTGCAGAGACTGAATCTGACCTGGGAAACAAAGTCTTGCTGTTCCCTGAGCTTTTCTCTTTTGCTTTTGATCCACTTTCGGGAAATGACAGCTTGGCTGTGCACGGCCCTCGATTAGGGAAGCTCCAGCCCTGGCTGCCCTCAGCTCAGCACATGGGCTCCAGCAGCCCCTGCAAAGCCCTGGTGTGTTTTTCTGTTTTGCAAAGGGAAGGGGTTGTTACGAAAGGGAAGCAAGGTGAGCGATAACGATAGAATATGGTTTCCTCTTCCCTCTCAGCTGCCAGTTTGAAACCAGCCCAGGTCGGTAGTGGAGGACGTCGTTGCTGCTGGGTGCCTGTCCAGCGGTGTGTGCAAACCCTGTGCCTGGCTGCCGTCCCACTTCCTACGGGGCAGGTGGCTGCATCCCCTCCATGGGCTTGGCACGCTCCCTGCACCCTGTTCCAGAGGAGCAGCCAGCAACCAGCTTATTCCAGAATAAAAGTCATGTTATTCTGACTGTAAAAACCAGGATAACGATTCTTGAAGAATGTCCTTTCTCCACCAGAGTGGACGACCCACACCCAGGATGCTATTCCTAAATGGAGATTGCAGTTAATTCTCTATTTGGGCAACACTTGAAATAAACCCTAAAGAAATGCCCCTTGTCATCCTTGGCTGTGGTCTAAGGTCAGGGAATGGGGGACAAAGGAGACCCTCATGGGACAAAGGACAGACTCTGTTCTGCAGCAACAAGAGGAGCAATCACTTTGTCGAGGACGCCTAGTCCCTTCCAAGAGTACAAAACCCGTCGCCTCCACCCTTCCTGACACAAACCTTTCTGAGCCACGGGGAACAGGAATAAGGAGTTTCCTCATTTTTTGCTACCAGGTTTTGATGATGATCACTGACCTAAGGTTTTCCCAGGTGGTATGGAGAAATACTGCACAGTTCTCCGCTACATCTTGGTTTCCCAGCCTACATTACACCTGCTGACTTCTTGGCTCATCTCTTTACAGCAGGATAACAGGGAACACAGGCCCTTCACGAGTCCCAGGGCACCTCACAGGCTGGGACAGCTGCTCCCAGAGCAGCCGGTGCGGTGACAAGGCTGGGTTATTTTCTCCCCTTGCAGATAGGAAAATTAAATTCACAGTGTCTTGACTATGTTTCTTCTTTGTGGTAAATAAATCCAGGCCTGAAAAAAGGCTCTTAGCCTCCCTGGGTGTTGGGAGCATCTTTCCACATCCCTTACCTGGGAACTTCCCTACTGTGTGTGGGACAGGCATAGGGGGCTGAGGCAGGGACATTGGCTTGCAGTACCCATGGGCTGTGCCTGGCCAGCAGGTCCTGATGTCACCTGGGCTTCCCAGGCACCCTGCTCTGGCAGTAACTGCAAGGGCACTGCTCCAAACATCACATGAGTGACCAGCGTTGAGCATCTTGGTGTGAGGTTCCAGCACATGGAGGGAAATGGAAATATGTGTGGGGTGGGGGGCTAGTCCCAGACTAAGTATCATCTGAGAGTTTGTGACTGACTGATCTGGGAAGAAATGTTCTCAGCTCTCCTAATGCCACATGGATTTGTTCTGACTTGTCTATGTTTGGGGGTTTTAAATATTCTCTTCCCAAAAGGATCATCTGTTCTTGGTTAGCTACCACGAGGCCACCCCATAGTGCTCGTGGATTTCAATGGCTAGAAGGACTTGTCATAAAAGACTCTTAGCTCCCCAAAGGCTTTAAAAAAGCACATTTTTAATGAAGTTTAAGAAGTGGATCTGAATGCTTCTGAACAACACAATCCTGAAGCAGCTGGGCTGAAACCTATTCATGTTGGAAAACCGTTTCTGTGTGTGCCAATATTGCAAGAGCAAATACTGACTTACAAGTATTACATTTGCATCTATGAAAAATTCTTTCTCTCTTGTTTAAGTATCAGTTCTTTTCACCTGGAGCCTTTTCTTCTGAATAAATTGCTGCTGTAAATTCCAGTGTTTGTTAACATCCTTGTCCTCAGGGTGTGGGTGTGCTCTTATGGGCTTTCATGGAAACACAAAGAGAAGATCACCCTCGGTTATACTGGGACAGAGAACTGCAGATTTTCTGGGCAATGTTTGAAGTTTGGGTTCCCCATTTCCAGTGCTTTCCATAACTGTTCATGGCTGAGCTCTGTGTGGCTAATTCCTCCTTCATCTGCAGTTGGGCAAAATGCTTCCTATTTTCAAGAGACTGAAAGCCAAGAGCCTTGGGTCTGGAACAATGCAGAGTCTGAGCACATCCCTCACCTCCAGAAAATGCCTCCAGCCACAGATGTCACAGCTCCTCTGCCCACAGGGTGTGACAGCCCATCAGCAATGCTCCTGGGGCTGTTCTGCAGCACTAGTGGAGGCTGGCGCCAGGTTCACTTTGAGATTTGCATTTTGAACTGTGCTACAATCTTTTCACACTAATCTGAAACGATTATGCTGAGTGCCCAAACCCACCACCAGGATTGCTTAGAAGGCCAAGAGCTGTTCTGACACAGAGGCCACTGAGTACACCGAGCTTGCCAAGTGTAAATTGGATTGCCGTGATCCTAAGTGCTGGGAGAACTCGTGGGGACATGAGGGATGGTACAGACTTGCATGAGACCAGTGAATCAAATAAGCAAGGCTGGTGGCTTCTTGGTGGTTGCTCTCACCAGAAGATGTGTGGATGGGCAGTGGAGGAATCCCCTGCTGTTTACATTGACAGGGAGACAAAATGCCTCCAGGAGTCATAGATCAGCTCCATCAGGGTCCACCCCCGAAGATGCTGCACTTCAGTGTCAGACTGTATCTGTTAAGTGGCTTTCCCTGCCTATGAAACAGTGCAGCCTGGATGAAGGCTTCCCAGAGGATGCTGCAGAGCAAGTGGCGCTCAGTAAGACGGATGGGGAGAAAGGGAAGGAAGCGCTGGCATTAAACCCTGTGCACCCAGCCCTGTTTACAACATGGGGAGTGACATCCCCTGCAGCACAGCAGCAGGGTGAGAGGCAGCAGAGATGCTGTGCCTTGGAGGAGACAATCTTACCCGTAAGCAAACCCTTCTCCCCCGGAGAGAACGTGCTGGGGCCCTGCAGTGTTTCTGGGTCACCGCAGTCTCAGAGGAGCTATTCAAGGGGAAAACCACATGCACATTCCTCAGCACAATAGAGCCCAGCACCAGATGATGCTGTGGTCCAGGCGCATCCTCCGAGGATGAAGCTGTTCAGGAATACCTGAAAGAGGAAGACTATAGTTAAACTTCCAGTTCCCCCAGAAGGTGGAAGACAATAAGCAGCCATCAAAAAGCATTTCCTCCCCATCTATTGTTTCCCTGCCTGAGTCCTGCTCAAGCTTTACACATGGTCTGCAAACAGACAGGCCTTCTAATTCTGGCACCTGGTGAAAAAGCCATGCACACCCTTGTTTTGTCCATAGCCTTGAAGCAGTCACCAAGCAGCTGGATGAAGGTGTTTCTTGTAAACATTTGCTGCTGGCTGCATTTCTCCATCTCACAGTTGGTCTCATCAGCCTCAAGAGCAATCCCATTCTCCCACGCCTATCCCTGGTGCCTGCGCAGCTTCAATCCTGCCAGAGGCTGGTGTGGAGCAGGGGCTGTTCCCTGCCCACTCGCCTGCCGGAGCGTACATAGTGTGTCTCCTCTCCAGGTTAAGGCACCCGACCTGTCCTCCATCTCTGCCTGCCTTTATCTCATCCTATTTCCTGGCCCCAGATTTTCTCTCCTAATTAAATGGTAAAAACACGTGGGATCCAGGCCAGGCACGAATGGTTTCAGCGAAGCAATTAGCCGACGTGAGCGAGGAACAATTAGCGCTGCTCTCTGGAATTCGGCCATTGTGCAGCTCATTGTATATTTTTGCCTTAAAAGGGGGCCAGCGTGTTGGGAGGGGAGCGCGGGCCCCCATTCGCAGAGCTGGGCTGACATTTGCACTATGTTAGTCATGCTACATGTCAACATTTTTGTGAGCTTTCCAAAAACAGAAATTCTAATGGGATGTTTTAATCCCGTCTTCACCCCCGCATGTCCCCCCCCCCCCGCCTTTCCCCCTTTCAACTCCCACCTCCCTCCTTCTCCCTGCCTCGCACAGCACTAATACCACCCTCTCTCAGCTTTGGCTCCCGGAAACCAGGCGAAGCCAGAGCAGCGAAATTCCTATTTAAACTAACATCACATGAAAAATGAACTGTTGCTTTTAATCCCTTTTGCAGGGGGATTGGGAAGGGAGTGAGCGATTTCCCAGGGGTGCAGTGGGGAAGGGGCTTTTGGAGACCACTAAGACAAGGCAGGGGAAGCGGTGGGGGAACACTGACTCGCTGATGCACCTTTGATTCATCAGGACACCCCAGGGGCAAGGAAGAAGCCAGCACTTGGCAATAGCCTTGGCAGGAGCGCATCAGGGCTGGGGTGGCACGTGGATCTGAGCTGGGTGGGATGCAGAGGGTGTGTGCAGGTGGTGTGGGAGCTACCGCTGCTCTGGAGCGAGCTGTGGGCACTGAGATGCTCAGGTCCGGGCAGGGAGCTAATACATGTCCTTGATCCTCTCGCTGGCTCCCTTTCCCCAGGAGGTTTTGGAGACCTGGAGCCCTAGGTAGCTGTGGGCAGGAACAGAGTGTTCTTGTCTCGGCTCCCCTCACACAGGACCCACTGCAGTGGCTGCCGAGCGCAGCGCAGGGCTTGCTTGGGATGGGGTCTGGGAGCAGCCTGCCTTTATTTGCTGTTCCTTATACTTCGGTTCTGCTGTTGCTGGAGACTGGACGCTGGGTTCACTGGGCCTTCCTCCAGTCCAGTCCAGCCCAGCCCAGTACGAGACTTGATTCCTGCCGCCTCCTTGGGGTAATCTCTAAATGCTTTCCCTGACATCAGCTTCTGGCTCATCTTCAGAAAGGCAGCGGGAAGAGGCTGTCACTCAGAACAGGAATGTGAAAAAACTTGGGGCCAGAAAGAATGAGAGAGGCCAGAAATTAAAGGCCAGGAGCTGCAAGCTCCTCTGACCCCACCTCTGAAAGTGCTTGGGACAGGCTGGCCGTCATCTGCAGCAAACCATGATCTCAGCTTGTGCTCTGGCCCTCCCTGTACAGGCGGACACGTACGGGCTCTGTGGTCAGCCCATAAGGGAATCTCCAAAACAGGCCTGCCCAGGGGACAGGGACCATGGGATCTCTGCCGGAGGCATGTCAGCTCTTGGGAAACTGAGGCACAGTGAGCTGGGCACAGTCAGTGGGAGCTTGCTGCCCCAGTCACCTCTGTCTGTCTGTCTGTCTGCCCACCCAACTGAATACTGCTGAAGTCTCTGGCTCTGCAATAGCTCATGCAGTGCCACCAGTCACTTAAACTCTTATTTAATTATTATTTTTACCCCCTGCAAAACCCACACTGCCAGTTAAATCTGAGCAGTGTGCAACAGCAAGGCTTCAGCCCAGGACAGGTCTAAAGCTCCCTAGTTTGCTGTCAGGGTCAATATCAACTGAGACACCTGCAGCAAGAGACAGCCTGCATCCAGCCCAGCATCCCTGGTGGGCAGCAGGGTCCCCTCTGCCATGGCCCTGTGGGTATATCCATGAAAAGGGGGTGCCTCTGCCCACCAGCTCCGGGATTTTGGGGTGAGAGAGCCAGGTCTGCATGGACAGTCCTCAGCTGCCCCAGGAGCTGCTGTTGGAAGAATAGAGATGCACAGGCTGTGGGAAAGCGGGGTTGGATCCAGCCGGTTTCACTAGTTCAGGTTCCCTTTCCTTCCTGTTTTTACCTTGGTTCCACGGTCTTAACATTAAAAATTCACACTCCAGAGGAAGGACAGGAAAGCTCCCCTCACATAGCTCACACTGCCAAACCTCCCCTGAGATCCACCTTGACAGTGAAGCCCCAAGAGAGGCATTAAATCAGCGGCAGCCGCCCCTCCAGCCTCCCCGCTCCCCGCATCTACCTTCCCTCCCCTGGGCTGAATAGGGAGCATGAGAAACCAGGCTGGGCAGGGATGGCCCTGTGCCCCTCGCTTTCTTTCAGGATCAGAGCGTCTATGAGGCCACTTGTGTTCCCCCAGCCCCTCTCCCCCCGCAACACCGGGGGCTGTAATCTGGGGGCAGCGGGCTTGGAGATGGAGAAGAATGCGGGAGCGGGGAGGGGGGGACGGGGACCATCCCCTCCCGCCACTGCCACTGCCAAAGCTCCAGATTCTTAGACCTGGAGGAGTCACCACCAAATTCCATTCAAGTGACAGAAAAGAAATCAAATCCTTTTAAAGAGAGCCCACTTTCCCCGCAAGAATGCTCCCTCGGCCTTTTGTTGCAGGGCTTTGCTTGCTCCCAGCAGCTCGGAGGAAGCTGCTCCAATACATTAACCAGTTTAACTTGCTCGTGACCCCCTCTGCCCAGTGCACAATGAAGCTCTTCGCCCGCTTTTTTCCCCGGCTCCTTTTCAGGAGCTAAATCCCCCGCTGTTCCCTGCTCGCTGCCTCTCTCACTCAACCTTTCTCAGGCCTCTGCTTCAGCCCCGAGAAAATAATAACGTTTTGCATTTGTATAGCCCCCTGGCCCCGTGGGATCTCAGAGTGCCCCACACGGATCGCATCATGTCCCCCCCTCCCTGCCGAGGGGACCTGCAGTCCCCCGAGGTGGAGGGGGAAAACGATGTAGGGTCTGAGGCCACGGAGGGTGGACAGGGTTTGCAGCAGGTCCCGGCGCAGAGCGGTGCCAGAGCTGGAGCACGTCGAGGGACGATGAGGACAATGGGAACAAGGACAGTCCAGCATCAGGAGATGAATCACGAGCACCTGCTGCAGGAGCTTTAGGTGCTGGGCAGAGAGGCACCAGCGTGCTTCACTCTCTGTAGCCACCCCGATGGCACTGCCAGACCCTCTGCTACGAGGGCAGGAAGGTTTTTTGTAACCAGGGTGGTTAAAAAAACCCAGCAGATGAAAAAACTGAGCCCTCGTGCTGGCCCTGAATAGCAGAGCCCATCAGACAATGGGAAGTTAACCAAACCCGGGCTGGGGCGCACAGAAGTCTGCCGCGGGGCGCTGCCGTTTTCCTACCAGTAATTGATGCAAAGTCTCTTTTGTGCTCTCAGAAAATCCCAGAAAGAAAAAGTGGGGGGTGAGAGGGGGACCGCGGGCAGGATCTGGCTCCCGGGCCGCCCTCCTCCAACCATCCCTCTTGCACATCTCGAAGCAGCAGCTGCCTGGCTGCACGTCGGGCCGAACCCCGTTAAATACTCCCCACAACCCCGTTAAATACCCCCCACAACCCCGTGGCGGGGAAGTCGGCGCCTGACAGAGCTTTTAACCCCTGTCTGACGAAGCGCATAAATTGTTCCAGGAGGACAATGCAGCTTTGCAGCCCCAGCATGGCGTTTCTTTCAGATGACCTGAACACTTTATTACTGGGGATTTATTAACCATTTTTAGCCATCCTGAGAACCTGGGAGCCTCTTAGGGACCACCTGTTGAGCGCCGGGGTCACGCTGCGAGCGGGGGTGATGTGGAGGGTTTAAACCAATTTAAACTGACCTAATACCATGGTAAGGCTGAGAGGGAGATGCCCCACATGCGGCCCCAGCCCTGGATTGGTGTGGGGCTGAATCTGGCCAGGTCCAGTGGAAAACCAGTACGGGGTTTTGATGAGATTAATTTACAGTGGGAATGAGCTGGTGGGGTTCCTCTGCGAAGAGCATATCCCTGAGATTTGGGGGACTTGGGCAGTGGGTTCTGGCTCAGACCCATCCCTGCAGAGCTGGACGGAGTAGGGAGCACACCACCACGCCACAGCCACAGCCGGGCTCACCCTGAGACATGCCAGTGGGATGAGTTATGGGCCATATCCAAAATGAGATCCTTTCCAGGGGAGGAAGTGAGATGCCCCTCCTGGTCCAGCCACAGCATCTCTCCTGCAGAGCAGCTGTGACACCATCCCTCTCTCCTGGCCCTTGTACTTATGGGGCACCTAAATTTGTTTGGTGCTAGGGCCACCCCGGGTACAGCTAGGTTCTTTGTACCCAGAAGAGTGGCTGAATGCCAACAAAACTGGGCACAGGGTGTCCCTGAGAGCATCCTCCCCATGGCAGCCTCGTGCTCCCTGCCCCTTGGGTACCATCCTGTGCCCACTGAGGGGTAAGCAGGGCAACTGCTTACCCCATCACCATTACCCCAAGGGGGGCAGTGCCTCGCTGGGGACATCCACGTGGCAGGCGAGGCCCGAGCCAGGAGGCCAGGCGCCTGGAGAGGAAGCCTGTGGGGACGCAGCCAGCAGCTGGACAATCCCGGGGGAGTCTCACTAGTGGGACAATGTTGCTGAAAGAACTGCTTCCCCTTGCCGCTGCGGCTTGCTGACCCCGGGCGGCCGGGTTGAGCCGAGTGCCAGCCCTGGGATGGGGGTTACAGGCAGCACCGGGGGGACTGGGAGAGCCCTTGTGCCGGCACTGGCGGCAGCTCAGCAGCTCAGCAGACCCCACCGCATCGCTCGGGGGCTGGTGACACACAGAGCCCGTATTGTCACTTGCCCCGCGGTGCCAGCCTGGACCCCAACATCTGGCCACGGCGCGTGTCCTCAGCCAGCTCCCGGGCTGCGGGAGTGGGAGAGCAGCTGGTCGGGGGAAAAGTGCCTTTCCTCCCCTTTTGGCTCCTGGAGAAAGGGGTTCTTTCTTCATTCAGGGTTTTGCCGATCGTGCTTTTCAGCTGCCTCTTGAGCCGCGGTTGCTGTGCCATCAGGTTGGAGACAAAGGGCGCCTGAAAAAAAGAAGCAAATTGAGACTGGAAGGCTGGGCTCTGGAGCAATAGCGGGAAGCAGGGAGTGTGGGATTCTGTTCCTGTGTTTGTACGCTCTAACTGCCTTCTTTTTTTTCCTTTTATTATGGGAGGCTTCTTTGGCAGCACAGGTCTCTCCCCAGACGTAGGCAGTACCATGCAAAAAAACAAAACCCACAGCCTCCCTGAGCATTTCTAGCTTGGAGCCATGGTTCAAGGGCTGACCCAGGGGAATGTATGGCCGAAAACCAGGAGAAGGCAAATGCTGGGACTTGCCTGAGGAAGCAGCTTCCGTGCTCTGTCCTGCCTGGTATTACGGTATTGTTTATCCAGTGCCAGAGATGAATGGAGCACGTGACAGCAGGAAAAATGCAAGTTGGACAAGGTCCCTGCCCAAAAATGCAGCAGCCCCTGATTATGGCATTACATTGTAGCCCAGGCCCAAACCCCAACCCACCTCCCTGTAGCTGTGCACATGCTGGGAGAGAAAACCCCAAGACCTCTCTGCGCCTCCAGAGACAGAGCTAAAGGGGGGAAGAGGCCCCAGGGTTTGGCATCAGCAAAACAGCAGGTTGGTGGCACATCCCAGACCAGATTTCAACCCAGTTTTCCCCTGCAGCCGCCTCTTCTTCCACCGCCTGGCTGGAAAAACGGTGTCTCATTTAACAGGACATCGTTATCATGGTTAGCAATCACTTGGAGGGGTTTGCTTGGCATCTGGGTAGCATTTATTTTTAGACACCGCTGTACCTTGGGGCTGCCCATCAGTCCAAAGCACAGCGCTGCACTGGGGTTAGCCAGGTCTGGGAGCGTCTCTGGGTGTCCCAGAGCAGGGATGGGAACAGACCCCCCAGCACCCCACTCCCAGCTTTACCCACCGAACTGGAGCTTGGTGGAGGCGAGAGGAGTGCTGTGGTTTCTTGGGAGTTTGGGTTGGGGTTTTGGAATCACGCTTGGCCTCGACCGATGGGAAAGCGCCTGGAGTTTGGTCAGGCTGGTCAGCTTTCCTGGCAACCTCTGGGACGCGGCTGGGAGCAAGCCTCGGTGCAGGGCTCTGGGAAATGACAGCTCGGGGTGAGCGGGAGGGGAACGAGCCCGTTGCTGCGGCTGGAGCAGGGAGCGATGCTCCCGGCGCGGCGGGGGCGGCACGGACCCGCGTTACCCCCCCCCCCCCCCCCGCACGCTGCCCACGGTCCCCCCGGGCCTGGACGGGAGGGAGGGCGGCCGGGCACCGGCGGGGGGGAGCGGGGCCGGGCAGGGGCCGGGGGCGGGCAGGACGCGTGTGGGGGGCTGGCGGGGGGGCCGGGCTCGCGCTGCCCACGCCCCGCGTGGGGGCGGCCCCGGGCTCGTCCCTCCCCGGGCGGGGCGGGGGCCGTTTAAAGGCAGCGGCGCGGCGGGGGCCGGCGGCGGCGCGGCGAGGAGCGAGGATGCTGAAGAGCTGCGGGAGGAAGCTGCTCCTGTCCCTCGTGGGCTCCATGTTCACCTGCCTCCTGGTGCTCATGGTGGAGCCGCCGGGGAGGCCGGGGCTGGCACGGGGGGAGGCCGGCGGGGCGCAGCGGGCGCTGCAGAGCCTGGGGGCGGCGGCGGCGGCCCCCCCGGAGGCGCAGGGTCCCCCCGGCCTCCGCAGCTTCGCCGACTACTTCGGGCGGCTGAGCCGAGCCCGGCGGGAGGTGCCCGCCGCCCCGCCGAGCCCCCCGCGGCCGCCGGCCGAGGACATCTCCCCCCGCGATGTCTTCATCGCCGTCAAGACCACCAAGAAGTTCCACAAGGCGCGGCTGGAGCTGCTGCTGGACACCTGGATCTCCCGCAATCGCGACATGGTAAGAGGCCGGGGCCGCCCGCGGGTGCCAGCCGGCCCGTCGCGGGGGCCCGCGGGGTGCGTGATCCGGCACGTGCCGCCGCCTCTTACCGCCGCCGCCCCCCTCCCCCCCACGTATCGCCGGTGTTCCGATGGTGGCCGAGCTCTTGCGGCGCTTTCGGGGCAGAGATGTGTGTGAAATGCAGCGTTGGCAGGGTGAGGGTGGGGGGGCTGGATGATGGGGGGGAGCCTGAGCCGGGCTTCTCGCACGCAGCATCCCCCGGAGCCTTTGGGTCCCTCCGGGAGCGCCCCCCGCTGCAGGGCTTGCCCCGAGTTGCTTCCCGCGGGGGAAACTGAGGCACGGTGCAGGGATGCTTCCCGGCCCGCTGGGGCGGCAGCCTTGCGGGTGCTCTCCTGGGCTGCGGGTGAGGTTTAGCAGGGCCCCGCGAGGTGCCCCCCACTGGGTTGCCCGGAGGACATCCAGTTTTAGTAGCCCAGGGCTGGGAGAGCATTGGGATGTGCTGAGGCTCCTGGTCCTTTTGCCAGGAGCTGGGCAGGACTGAAGTGGCTGGGGGCTCTTGCAGGTCTGCTCTGGCTCACCCTTGCCAGGGCAGTTCCAGCCAGTCCCAATTCCTGACCTTCCTGATGTCCTGCCCAGAGCCCTGGCAGTCTATTACTCTGTCCTTCAAGTACTGAAGCAAAATTGAAAAGGAGAAAAAAAAAAAAGCTGCTTCCTTAGGAAATTTGCCTTGCCATCTGCTCCTAAGATGCTTTTTTCTATCCTTAGACAGCTTCCCAAGTAAGTTATGCCTGGTCCTAACCTTTCCATCCTACTGTCTTCACGTGTTTCCTCCTGGCCTGGAATCATGTTTCTCGCTTGCAAACTTTTTTTTTTTTTTTAAATCTGGCGTGGCAGAGGAGGGAGGTGAAAGGGGGTGGTGGGTGTCAACCTGCCCCTGCCTCCTTCACCTGGGTTTGCAGGACCCTGTGGGGTCTTGGGTCCTGCAACTTACCCCAGGCATTATCTGGCTATTATTTTTTTTTTCTGCTGTGAATCTTGTATTTTATTTTTTTTTCTCAGGTCTGCTGGGCTTGGCAGTGGCTCTGCTGTCTCTCCCTGGTACAGTTGTTTAATGGAAACCTCTTTTATGCTCTGCTGTCACTGCGAGGGGGTGGCGAGTGGTGGTGGGGAAAACGCTCTTTGAGCACCTACAGATGATCCTGGGAATGGCTGCTCTTTTTTTTTTCCCTCCCTCTTGTGAGCTCCGGCTTTCTTCTAGGTTTTTTTTTTGTTGTGCTTCGTTTGTCCGTTTGGATTCCCAGAGACCCGAGGCTCGGCTCTCACGCTGTCCCCCTGGGCAAGCTAACAAAGCCCCTTTTCTCCTGGCGCAGAGAAAAGGCTTCGCAGCCTCTTGTGTGGCACTTTCCATGGGAACGGGGGAGCCGGAGCTGGCTGTGTCCAGGTCAGGTTGCCTAGAGATGGGGGCCATGAAGCCAGGGGGGCTGCAGCCCAGCGAGGTGCCTGCCTGACAAGCCAAGGCGCTGAGTGACGGCTCTTGTACAGCACTTGAGGACAAGGAGCTGCCGAGAGAGCTGGATGCGGCACAGACTCCCGCGGAGCAAAGCGAGGGCTGTGGAGGGACACGTGGAGGCAGAGGGGATGAAGCCACGCTGCTGGTGGCCATCGGCTTTGGTCTTCCCATGCTGACCTGCCCACTGTCTCTGGGAAGCTTCGGGGAACCCTGGGCTTCCCTGGATTTGGCACCAAGTTGGGTCGCTTGCCTGCGGAGTGCAGGGTTGGTGCTGTGGAGCTCCTTTCCCTTGCTTCCCTGTCCTGGGGGGGCTGTGCAGTTCCTGCATCCTCTTCTTGCCTGGCCCCATGGTTTCTGCCCCGGGAGGGTGGTTTGGTGACTGCGGGGTGCTCGCTGCCTCTGCTCAAATGCCTCTCTTGGTCTGAGTCAGGCCTGACTGCTCATCCTGCCTCTCTTGCTCCTGTTTCACTACCGGTGCTCAGGCACGTGTGCTGCCTCGCAGACACGGGGGAGTTCCTGCCCAAGGGGTGGGAATCCCCCATGCCATGTCTCTCCTTCCTCTGATCCTCTTCTCACATCAAACCCCAACAACCCTCTTGGCTGTTCCTTAGCCAGGCAGCTCTCTGGGCAGGAGGGATGCAGACCCTGGTGAGAAGGGGTTAAATTCAGCAGGTAACTCCAGGCTGGACCCTGGCTGACAGGGGGGATAGCCATTGTGTCCTTCCTTGGCTGCTCTTTGTTCTGCCCATTATAGTCTCTGTTTCCTGCCCTCTGTCCCCTCCGAGACACTGCAAAGGGCACCCCCTTCTCCTTCCTGCTTCTCCCTGCACAGGGAGGGCAGATCCTTGCTCCCTTCTAAATCTGCTCCTTGGGTTGCACAATCCAGGCCAGACAAGCTGCTGTTAGAGGAGAGTTGTGAGTTTTCCCCTCCTTGCTTTGGGGAGAGTTTCCAGCTGTCTTGGTATCCTTAGGATGCTGGAGTGCAGTCTGGGGAAACTTTGTACTGGGGAAAAAAAAAAGGGGGGAGGGGTGCGGGGGGAGGAAAATGGCCATTAGGCAGAAATCCCGGACAGGAGCAAGTCCAAACCCACTGCTTTCCTGCTGAGTAGGGTGATTTGCAGTGGCAGAGTTGCATAAGAAACATCCCTGTCCCGGGGCACCCCGGGGGCGGCTGGGCACGGGGGCCTGGGCTGGGATCCTGGGCTGGGATCCGGTGCGGTAATTGCAGGCTTTGAAAAATTCCTGCTCTGGGGGCAGAGGGAATAGGGTTGCCTTCTGGAGAGCGTGCTCTGGTGATGGTGGCTCCCAGATTTCTCTAGCACCTTGGCCAGGGTCCCCAGCCCCGGGGTGGCTGTGATGGAGTGTGGCAGCGCAGTGTCCCACCTGGGCTCCCACTGGAGTGGCTGGGACTGGGGGGGCTGCTCATCCCAAACCAGCTCTGCAGTGTGACCGGCTCCCCCCGGCCCTGGGCTGTGCACCAGGGCCTGCTGAGCACTGCTGAACTCACCTCATGTGTGAAGGTCCCTCCCTGCTGCCCCTGGGCAGCCTGTGGGGTTTGGTTTGGGGGTGGGCACCCATTAATTGCCTGCCCCCAATGGTGTCACTGTCCTGGTCCATAAAAGCTGCAGAGCCGGTGAGTGGCGTGCGTGGAGCACCAGGCGGGAGGGTGGGGGACCCTACCCACACAATAAGCTCATTGTTTGCGAGGAGGTTATTAAAAAATTATAGCATTTAAAATTACAGTGGAAGATTCTTCCTCTTGCCGAAAGGAATGGGGGGAGGAAAGGCCTGCGGCCTTGCAAGCCCCTTCCCCGCCTCTGCGGGTCCCAGCACAGACTCACACGCACGCACCCCCAGCATCACCCCCAGCCTGGGGAGAGCCACAGCTGCGTGGGCGCGGGGATGCTGCCATCGAGGGGATGCTGCTATCACTCTGCTCCCAACCTGCTGAAGCAGGGTGGGGATTTCCCCTCCTACCCCCGAAGGTTGGAGGGAAAACTACTGCAGGGGACACAAAGCCCTGCTCCAGCAGCACCCTTGCCTCCCCCTGAAGCCCCTTGCACAGATAGAGGTCCAGCCCACCCCACCCCCTCCCAGCACCTCTTTGCTGCCTCCTTCCCCCTGCACCCAACCAAGGTGACTGCTTCCCCCTTGTCCATGGGGTGGAAGGGGGTACAGCCCCCCCGGGTGCTGGTAGGTGGGTGCTGGGGTGCTCCATCCTCTCCTGACACTGGGAAGTGAGACTTGGCATGGGGGCAGGATTTGTCCTCCTTGGAGCCATGGGGGTGCCTGCCTGGGGTTCCCCTTTTTGGCAGGTGAAGGTGGGGATGACAGCAGGGTCTGCTGAAGGTGTGTCACCCTGGGAAGCGGGCTGGGCCAGGCTGTGGCAGGGTGACCCCGGCGTGGCCCCAGCTGGTGGGATGCCTTGCGCAGCACCCAGCCATGAGCACCCCACGAGCTCTGTCGGCGGAGGGGGAAATGAGTCACCACAAAAGGAGAAATGGAGGGGAGGGCAGAAAACAAAATAAGAAAAAAAGAAATGGGCCCTGCCCAAGGGTGAGGAGGAGGTGGGGGGCGGCCGGCGGCTGGCTGGCTCCTTGCAGGCAGCTGGGGGGGCTGACCCCATTCCGGCTGTAGGGACCCTGGGTGCCTCTCGGTCCCTGCGTGTGGAGGCCGCGCATTGTGCGGGGCTGTGTGGAGCGGTGGCAGCTATTGTTCGGGAGGGATTTGGCATCCTGTGTTTCTTGAAGCTGCAGTTTTGAGAACAATGAGGTTTCCTGCAGGGGCTGGGGGGGGCAGTGGGCCCTTCCTCTCCTGCACCCCGCAGGAAAAGTTACTGCAGGGGTGGCCAAGAGGTCCTGGCACCCCGCAGTGCCACAGCTGGCATGGGGGCCAAGTGGGAGAGAGGTGGAGAGGGGAGGGTGTAAGGGATTTGGGTGCTTTCTGCCTGGGAGAAGCCGGAGTGTGTGTGTGTGTGTGTGTGGCTGGCCCTGCTGCTGGTGGGTCTGGAGATGATGGTGGCTTAGTAGGTCACAGCTCAGGGATGTTGGCTGCAGGGCCCCATCCCTCTTGCACCGCTGTAACCTGGGCACTGCCCTGATGGCCGCTGCCCCACACTGGGGATGCTGAAGGCTGATCTATGGTTTTTCCTTGTCAAACGGACACTGTTTTCTTGTCCCCTTCCTTCCTTGGCCTTGTACCTCCTCCCAGGCTTGGCTGGTACCTCTGTTCCTCTCCCCTGCAGCCCTGGGCGAGGGAGCCATGCAGGAAGGGTGCAGCTCCCCTTCTAAGAAATGCAGATGAATTGATTAAAAAATAAAGGCTTTAATTTTTTTGTCCTAATTGAACGTCGTAGTGGAGCTGGGAGGGCGGTGGAGAACCTGTGGGCCACTGGTAGCCCCTATCAGGTGACTTGCAAGGCTGTGTGCCCCTGTCTTGGTCACCAAGGTGCCACCTGGTCCACCTGCACCAGGAGAATTACTGGGAAGTATGTGGGGAGAGGCTGAGGGGAAGATGCCTCGTTAGGATGAAGCCTTTCGGTGCAGGCGAGTAATAAACAATTGTCCCTGTGGTCTATTTATAGCAGCTGTGCTGGAGGATTAGTTGCGGGGTTATTTTTGGAGCTGCTGAAGGCAGTTGCTGGACGGCGTTTCTGAGCTAATCAAGCAAACATTTTCTGTCTCGCCCGTGCAGGGGCTGTGTCCCCAGCTCCGGCAGGGCTGGAACCTGGCAGGGATGTGCTGAGGCATCGTGTGTCTTGGGGTGGATAAGAAAGGACTTGTGATGGGGTTGTCTTGGGCATCCCTGGATGGTCTCCTGCTGCCCTGGTTCAGCTGTACCGCAACAGCTACCTGACCCCTGAGCACCTGGGGAAATGGGGACCAGCCCCAAGGTGCTGGCTGGACCCTGTGTTGGTTGGGGGTGACATCCTCCTCCTCCACGCACAGCACTGACCTGCTCCCACCCCAGCAGTGATGTGTCCCTGGGGCCGTGATGATGATCACGGGCATCCTTGGCCCTGCAGCTGATGGCCTTAGTCCCTGTCCCCCAGCTGTCCCCTCCTCATCAGCAGGTCCCCCATCCCCTGAGCCTTTGCTCAAGGCATTCCTGACTCCTCCAGGGGCTGAACTCTGTTGGTCCCCAAAAGCTGGGCTGCACGGCAGGCTGTGCATTTGCGATAACTTGCCTTCCCACCTCCTCCATCCTTATATTTTTTCTCCCCTCCCCCCCCCCCCCCCCTTTTCTCCTTTTCAAGCCCCAAAGGTCACTTGTAGCCCTGTCCCCAGGAACGTGCCCTCCTCCCCTCCCATTCAGCCTTCCCACAGATCTGGGCTCTCCCCACCAGCCTCCCAGCTCAGGATGGAGCAAACACGGAGCAAACACACGGGCCGGCCGGGTTAACCAGCGCAGCTGTATGCTAATGACCACTGCTGCCCGCTTAACTCTCCTCTGCTGAGTAAAGTCAACCCCCTTATTGTACCCACCTCCTCAAACAAACCACAAACCCCCAGCGTGTTCCCGGGGCTGGCGGGCTGTGGGGTGGCACCCAATTTCCAGCTCACTTGTAATTCATCATCTCCAGCGCTCAGGCTCCACCGTCCCCCCTCTGCTGCCTCCTGTCTTCCCCCAGCCCTTTTGTCTTTCTTCCTTTGCCCTTTTGTACACGTCTGGTTTTTAATAGGGCTTGGCAGCTGGTTGTGGTTTCTCTCCTCCAGCTTTGTTTGCTGCCCGCTGATTGATGGCAATGTCTTTCCCACCCCCTGCTCTCTCCGGCTTCTTGCCCTTCCCCAAATCCCAGGCCAACAGCAGCCCCCCGCCCCCCCGCCCAGCCCCAAATATTCCTTCCCGGGTGGCATATGCCAGGAATTAGCTGTGTAAATAGAGGCGTGCAGCCGGGTGGCAGTGCGGGTGCCCGGGGAGGAGGCAGGGTGCCCTGCTGGGGTGGGCAGGGAGGGACCGTCCCCTCCTCAGGGCTGGCGAGAGGCACCCACCGGCACCAGCTCAGCCACGCTGCGGGGGGACAGGGAGCAGAGAGGAGTTGTGGGGGTGTTGTGCAAGTGGCTGGGGATGGCGACGTGCTGTTGACACAGGTGGGGATGCGGTTGGCAGCCAGCACGGCAGGCAAACACACCTGCCTGAGCAGGGAGAGCTGCCAGGCGGCTGCTCTGGCATCCCCGGCCGCGCGTGCTGGCCGTGCCAGCTAAAGTCTGAAGTCCCCGCTCAGATCGAGCCAGGCTCTGAACCTTCTCCCTGTCACCTCTCCGTGCACCTGCCTCGTGCTGGGGAATGGCCCTTACATCGCTCAGAATCTCCCTGCCTGCTGCAGCCCCGTGGGAAAGGCGAGAGGGTGGTGCTCAGTGTGGGTGCTGAGAGGGGCTGGTTGCACCCCGGTGAGGCACAGCGTTGCATGCTGTGTCCAGCCGGGATGGCTCAGCACCCATCTTGGTCTGAAGCCGAGTATGTCACGGGGATGCCTGGCTCTCTGGTACCGCTTTGGGTTTTGGTGAGGGGGAAGAAATCACCACCAGCATCCCAGAGGGACTAGTCCCTAGTGCTGCCCAGGCATGTCGTGTCACATTAAGAGCCACGTGGCCTTGGCTCCTTGGCCCTTAGAGGTGCCTCATCTTCTCTTTCAGACCTTCATCTTCACAGACGGGGAGGATGAGGAGCTGAAGAAGCAAGCACGTGAGTTTGTGGCCCTTGTCCCTTTGCATGTGTGACCTGGCCAGGTCCCCTGAGGAGCCCCCGCCTGGGGACCGTGGCTGGCTTGGAGCTTGGCCCTGGAACTCTGAAAAAATGACCAAAACGGCACTGGTTAGACACTGATCTCGGGAGCCCTTGCCATAGGGGCTTGGGCTGAGAATGAGGCAGCTTGTTTCACTGTGCCTAAAGCACCGTCTGCGCAGGAGCCCCACCTGGGGAGGGGTTTGCTTCCCCCTGGTCAGCTCAGTCCACCTCCTGCATGATGCTGCTGGGGAGCACAGGGGTGAGGGCCTTTGCACCCGTGTGTCCCTGGGGCGAGCTGAGCTGGGATTGATGGGCAAGGCAGCCAGGGTTTGATGGGAGCATTTCCCTTGCAGCCCTTCCCCGGGGCCAGGGTCAGCGTGGTCTATTCTCCCGATGCAAATGACTCCTTTTCAGGCTGGGACATGATTGCCTTTGAGCTGGAAAGCAAATAACAGGTGGCCGCTGGAGGGAAAAGGCAGCAGGAGTAGGGCAGGATTTTGGCTATCATGTCCTGGAGCAGCAGCCAGCTGACAGACACCCCCTCGCTCCCAGGGTGGCTGGTGCATGGTCCCGGGCTGGGCAAGGTGATGTACGGATGTATCGTGTAGCACATGGGATACGATTCAACCCTGGTGCATCTGCTGCATCTGCATCCCTTGCTCATCGCTTCCCTTATCTCACACGGACCCAAAAACCATTCCCCCAAAAATTCATTCTTTGCCCAAAATGATGTGGCGTGGAGGCCACCGATCATCAGGGACATTTGTGGGGTTTCCACCCCCCTGGCATACCTGGGGTGTGTGTAGTGAAATGCCACCGTTCTAGTGCACGGGGAGGCACGGGATGCCCTGATGCCAGGCTTTGACCCCCGTCTCTTCCCGCAGGAAACGTCATCAACACCAACTGCTCAGCTGCCCACAGCCGCCAGGCCCTGTCCTGCAAGATGGCGGTGGAGTACGACAAGTTCATTGAGTCTGGCAGAAAGTAAGCAGTGCCCGGGGCTGCTGTGGGGGGTGGCAGGGCTGCAAGGGGGGGCACTGCAAGCATTTTTGCATTTTTGGGGCTGTATCTTCAGTGTGGGGTCTGGGCAGCTGCCCTGGCTCGGTGTGACATGGCTGCCACCGCAGGTGGTTCTGCCATGTGGATGATGACAACTACGTGAACGTGCGGATGCTGGTGAAGCTGCTCTCCAGCTACCCCCACACGCAGGACATCTATATTGGGAAGCCCAGCTTGGACCGGCCCATCCAGGCTACGGAGAGGATCAGCGAGAACAAGATGGTGAGGTGGGGGCGAGAGGTTGGGGCTGGCTTAACTTGGGCTGGGGTTTGCTCCCCAGTGGGCAGGAGGAGGTCTCACTGCCGTTGCTTCCCCTCTCTCGCAGCACCCTGTGCATTTCTGGTTTGCCACGGGCGGAGCAGGGTTTTGTATCAGCCGGGGGCTGGCACTGAAGATGAGCCCGTGGGCCAGGTAAGAGTGTTGGCGTTGCTCAACCGTGGGGACTCGTCACGGTCCCAGTGGGGCACAGAGCGGCGACATCTTTGGGGATGGACGTTGGACCGTGTCCCACCACTTTGCTCTTTTTGTCTTGCCGGGGGTGTCTGCAGGGGGCTTGGAAACAAGCTGGGAAGGACTTCAGTTCCTCCTAATTGACTTTTAATTAGAGCTGGGCACAGACTGGGCCCAGCCCTGACCCTGCAGGGTATGCACGTCC
The DNA here is from genome assembly GCF_963210335.1 of Falco punctatus. Taxonomy (NCBI): domain Eukaryota; kingdom Metazoa; phylum Chordata; class Aves; order Falconiformes; family Falconidae; genus Falco; species Falco punctatus. The sequence goes on along the minus strand of NC_137583.1, from coordinate 30,476,892 downwards.
CCTGGGCTTTGCTCCTCTGCAGCCCCTTTCTGTCTCCCCGCAGCGGGGGCCACTTCATGAGCACCGCGGAGAAGATCCGCCTGCCCGACGACTGCACCATCGGCTACATCATCGAGTCTGTGCTGGGGGTGAAGCTCATCCGGAGCAACCTCTTCCACTCACACCTGGAGAACCTCCACCAGGTGCCCAAGACAGAGATCCACAAACAGGTATCCCATGTTGTCACCTAAATATCTGGCATCGCAGCTAAGATACCGACTGACACGCGGCCAAACGTCAGCGGAGGGGGAAGGTCCCATCAGCCCATCCCTGCGGGGTGATGCAGAGTGTGACTGGAGCCTTTGGGAAACGGGGTGAATGTTGCAGCCCCCCGGGCTTGCTCCTGGTGGCCACGTCGGCTGCTTGACCCCTTCTGTGCTTCCCCCCCTCAGGTGACACTAAGCTACGGCATGTTTGAAAACAAGCGCAACTCCATCCACATGAAGGGAGCCTTCTCTGTCGAGGAGGACCCGTCCAGGTGAGATGGGCGCACCCTGTCCCTCCCGTGCCGGGGTGCCACGGGGCGCCGCTGCCCTGTGCTCAGCCTAGCTCCTCTCCTCCGCAGGTTTCGCTCCGTGCACTGCCTGCTGTACCCCGACACGCCGTGGTGCCCCGCCAACATGGTTTACTAGGAGGCGCGTGTCCCCTTAACCTCGTCCCGAATTTCCCCGGTATCCGACGGGCTTGCGGGACCTGTGTGCGGGTGTGTCAGTCCGGCGGATGGACGGACAGACGTCGTTGCTGTGGTATTGCACAGTGTGTGTGTACTGAAGGCTGCTGTGCGGCCCCGTGTCCCTGCCCGGCTGCCCGCGCCCGCTGCCCGCTCCGGCCAGGGCGGTGCAGAGGGTCGGGTCCTGAGCACTTAATCCTTGGGCACCCCGCGGCGCTGGTGAGCCCCACGCCATGCGTGGGGAGCGACCGCAGTGCGGGGCTCTGCCTCCCCTGGGCTTGCTTCTCCGTTTTTGTTTTATTGTTCCCTTTCAAATGTTAAGTTTTTTGGTATGTGTGCTCCCCGTCCCGCCCCACCCCCCCCCCACCCCCCGGCCTCTACCCACCCACCCCGCGGCTCCTGTAAGCCCCATCCTCTCTCCCAGCCCCAAAATCTCAGCAGCAAAGCTCCGGCTCCCGATTCACGTGAAGGGTCATCGATGAGTTTTGCTCCCCGGCTCAGGGGGCAGGCAGGGGAGCCCCCCGGCCATGGTGAGCGCTGCTGCAGGGTGCTGCAAGGCTGCTGGCTGCCCGGCGGCTGCACTGGAGGGAGATGGTGGGGTGGGCTGCGAGCCAGCGTTGGCGTTGGCTCTGTTTCCCAGAGCTCCTCCTGCCTGGCTGAACTGTTGCAGGCAGCATTGATCTATGCACTATTTATAGACTTAATGTAAAGCCTTTCTATAAATACGGGGGGCAGGAGGAGGGCTTTCCCGGCACTGTGTACTGGGTCTCCCTTCAGTGCCGCCTCGTGCCTGCTCGCCGGCCGGCAGTGGGTGCGGGCAGGCTGGACACGGGCAGCCCAGCACCTTTGCAAAGCAGCACCTCAAGGTCTGGCCGGGGGCTGTGGGGGTGCTCCCCGCTGCTGCCGTGGGGCCAGAGCATCCTCCAGCCCTGGCCTGGCTGTGGGTGCTGCTGGGGTGGCCAGAGCACCCAAGAAGTGCCTGGCTGTTGCTCTCGCCCTGCTGGGGAGGATTTAGCTGGAGAGGGAGAAGGACCCTGCATCCCCCTGTGGCTGCCCTGTCTGCTGCCACCAGCCCTGTGCCCTGGGGTAAGCGGGCTGAGCTGGAGCTGAACGTTTCCAACCCGAAGCTGAGTGAAAATAGCCCATAATGGGTGCATTGTAAATATGTTATTGAGCCAGTATTTTTTTTACTGTGCCTTTTTTTTAAGAAAAAAAAACACATTGAGAAATATGTAGATTTTAAAATGCTTTTTATACATTTTCTGTGGATCAGAAAAAAAAAATCCCCGGTCTTTGATAATCTGTTTAAGAAAGAAAAAAAAAATTGCGATGTCTTGTAACTATCACTTACCTTAATTTATATGTTCCAGTATCTGGAACGTCACTCTGTGCTTTTTGTAACTAGGATGTGTTTAAAGCAATAGATGTGGGATGGGGAACCAGCATGGACAGTGTGTTCTCAGGGACTTGAACCCGATTGCTGCCACGGGGTTCCCGTGGGAGCCGTCACCAATAAACCAGCTTTTTTGCTGACCACAGTCACCTGGTCCTGGGCTCTGGCGTGTCGTTATGGATGAGCTGTGCTGAACACCCCTTATTCCCCCTGCGGATGTTATCACCTCTAATGAAGTTCTCAGGGATGCATCGAGGAGGGGTTGTGCCTGCATCCCTCACTTTTTCCCACGGGTACCGGGATCCCCTGGCCATTTGCATCCCGGGAGTGAGGGTCCTCTCCTCCTTTCCCTCTCCAAAAGGCTGGGGCATGGCTTGGCGCCTCGGGGCTGGTTTTTCCCAGGCTCCGGGTGGGAGCGGAGGTGGCGGGACGAGGTGCCAGCCGGTTGTTAGCAGGGTGTTGTTAACAGCCGGCCGGCAGGCGTGTGCGTGGGAAGGTTGGGGGCTGTGGGGGGCCGAGCCCCTTCCCTCCCAGCCCTCCTTTGGCCCTCTCTGCCACCATTTCGGCTGACACCCAGCACCCACCTGCCAGTAACAAGCTCCGGCTTCCATGGGCTGCGGCAACTGCGTGAGATCTGCTCCCTCACACTCCTAAAACCAGCCCTGTTTGTGCTGCACTGGTACCAGCTTTCACCTGCACCCTCCTCCCCTCGCCTTCCTCCACACCCAGCATCTATGGTTTTTTTTCTTTTTGAGGCACACTTACTTAATTCACAGTTTTGCTTGAACCTCTGGGTTATCAGGGGTTGGCCTTGCTAAAAATACAACCCAGCAGGAAGTCGGCGTGTGCTAAAGCAGCAACCCCTCCTCCCAACAGCCGCACACCTTTCAGACAGCCCCCCAAAATCAAAAATCCCCCGAACTCTGCAGCACTTGGGGTGCTGCCAGCAGTGGGTCCTCTGGCTTTGGCCCCAGGAAAATGAATATTGCTCTGACCTGCCCCCCTCCCCCCAAAAAAACAAAAAACCAACAACCCACAGGTGGCCAAAAAGCTCCTCAAGGGAGAAAGGGGAGGGCGAGTGGCCATGCTGCCTCCCCCAGCACATGGCTGGGACCAGGGATGGGGTGGTGGGTGCAGGGTTTGGTGCCCCACCGCCCCAGGCGCAGGGTCAGCCAAGGGAAGGGGGTCAGGAAGCTGTGACACCCACCACTCGCCCACGCCTTTTCCTATTGCTCACGGGGCTGCGGGTTTGGCAGCGTGGGCACTTCCCGGCAGCGGGGCTGTCGCTCTGCCTTGCCCCCCCCCCGGTGAAGGATGGGGTGACGCAGCCAGGACAGGGCAGCACCCGTCTCACCCCAGGCAGGGCTGGGTGCAGGGATGCTGTTTGCAGCAGACCAACTCAAATCTTGCGTGAAGTGCCCACCGAGCTAGTGGGGAGCCAGGGACTGTGGTGTGGGGCTGGGATGCTGCTGCAAGGAGCAGGAGCCCCTTGGCACGGGTGAAGGCTGGGAGGGTGCTGGGCACGGTGCAACACCTGGACGGGCTTATAAAATAAAACCAAAACAAAATAAAATCCACCCACTGAGCCTTTGGGAGCAGGGGCAGGCAGAACACTAGCTCTCCAGTTTGTCCCCCACCAGGGTCCTAGCCTCTCCCTCCTCCCTCCCTACTCGTGGGCCGAAAAGTAAATAAATACACACATTAATAAACACAAGGAAAACAAAAGCAAAGCCTGCTGCTCTCCCACACTTGGCAGGCTCGTCAGGCCAGCCTGCTTTCATCTGCACCCTGGTGCTCTTGTGGGACGTCCTGTTTACTCCCGCCAGCTCGCGGCAGATGATAAGGCAGCTGTACCTTTTGGAGAGTGCTGGTGTCTGGCAGTGGCGTGGGGACAAGCCTGGCTTGATGGGGACACTGCTGTTATGCAGGGACCGCTGCTGTTGACACCATTGTGCCAAGGGATGCTCCAGCATCGTGCCCAACCAAAGGCGTTCCCAGTCCCTGCGTGGTTGCAGCATCGAGGGCAGAGAGTAACACACTGTTTTAGTCCTTTTTGTGGCTTCCCCACTTCCTTCTTCTTCTTTTTTTTTTAATTTGCATTTGGGTCATTCGCCATCCTGGACTTTGTGTGAATCTCTGTGTTCCCAGCCCAGCTGCAGCACGGGAGCTTTGTGGCGTGGGGACATCCCACTGGAGAGCTGCTGTCTGCAGTGATGGGATGAACACCCCTCCTGGCACTGACAGCGGCGAGAAATAGTTGAGAGTTGGGGCGGGAGGGGGTGTTGGGAGATGACAAAACTTGTGTGAATCAGCTCCAAGCACCACTTCCAGCCTCTCTGGCCCAGCAAATTGGAATATTTGTGGGAAATGGACATAAAAGCAGCCGAATCACAGGGCCTGAGCAAAGCACACAACATTCCAGCTGCAGCTTTGGTTGTTGCCTGTCCCAGTGCTGGAATGGGAGAGCACTGGGTCCCTGTTGGGGCAGGCACGAGCTACACCCACCACCTCTGTGCAGCTGGAGGCCACTGAATACCCCACTAGCAGCATCTGCCTTGGAGCGAGGGGCTGTGACTTGGTGCTGAGGCGTGCAGGATAGCCCCTTCAAATGCAGCTCCCAGCCATCACCCACAGCCTCTTTATTTTTTTTCACCTTTCTACTATTTCCCACCCCTGCATCACCCACAGGTGGTTAAAAGAAATACTCCCCAAGTTCTCCAAAGTTTATTTTTCTCTCCTGACTTTTAAGACCAGCCTTGCATTTATCATAAACCAATTCCCTCCCTCCAGCTGCCCCAGAGCTCCCAGCACCCGCTGCTTCTGGTGTGCCTCAGCTGCCCAGCAGGGCCGGCTCTGCTCCTGCAGCCATTTCACAAGACAAGAGTGGAAGGAGATGAACTGAGCATCTTAAAAGCAGCTGGAAACACTTCCCACGGCACTGCCAGATGAGCGTAGCTGTGGCATCACCCAACAGCCCCGTTCCCAACCCCTCCTTCCTCCGTGGTGGATGTGTGCCCTCTCCATCCCCCCCAACCCAGGCTGTCGAGGGCAGGGGACTGAAAGCAGCAGTGACACCGCACAGCAAAGCAGTGGCACTGCGGTGGTGAGCACCGGCTGATGCTCCAGCTATGTTCACATCAGCCTGGTGAGCCCCCCTGTTATTTAGGGGGGCACAGGATTGGCTGTTTAGTTTGAAACCCCTTGGGGAGCCAGGGGCCATGCTGGCTCCCCGCCTGAGCAGCCCATCCAGTGACCCAGAGCAGCCACGTTTGGAGCAGATCATGAGTGACCGAGTGATTTATGGGGTGCAAACGTCAGGTCCCATGGCGTTTTGCTGGTGGGAAGAGGAAGCGGGTGGGAGAAGGGCTCCAGCACCAGCATCTGCAACACCTCACAGTGAGAAAGGAGCTGTACTTCCACCCACTCCCCTCCAAGGACCGGGGAGGGATTTAAAAAATTCCCTGAGCAGGGTTTTTTGCTGAGATCATGGTGAGAAACAGTGCCTGCTCCAGGCAAAGTCGTTCTTGCCTGCAGAGCCAAGGCAAACAGCCCTGCGGTCCTGCCTGCAGCAACAGAAGCATCAGCCACAGAAGGAAAAGTCCTTCTGCTCCTGCCACCATCCATACCCTCTCCACCGCGCAATGGCACAAGCGCACAGCAGTGTGACCCGCTATTCCTATACAGGACTTGGGGCTGCAGCTGGACTGGAGCATCTCTCCCCTCGAGCCTCCTGTGGCTGCCTCCATTTGCAAACCCTTCCGGCTGCCAAGAGCAGGACTTCAGCATCCCCATGCGGTCAGACAGATCAGAGTCTCCCTGTTCAAGCCTTTTTTCCGAGCTGGTGGGCCAGAGGATGCTCGCCCTGCATGGGATGGCCATGGCCTCCTGAAAGCAGAGGTGGTTTGGCAAAGCGGGAGGGGGAGATGGGGTCATTCCTTGGGGGCAAGGGTGCTTCAGAAGGGGCTAGACAAGATGAGATGCAATTTCAGCTGCCTGCTGCCTTCCCAGACACATGGGGAGTCCGAGTCCTGACAGGACCCTCCCCAAGGACAGCCATGAATCCAGCTCTCAAGTGCACCCGATGGCAGAAGCTGGGCAGATCCAGCCTCAGCAGGCACAGCAGATGCTGCATGCACAGTACCACGTTCAGCAGAAAACACTGCCTGCAGCACGGGCCCTTTCCCACCCCAAGGGGCGACAGGAGATGGGGCACGTAGCCAGTAACTGCATCCCAGCGAGCACGCCGCGGCCACCAGCTCTGCCTGCCGGTTTTCCATCTGCCAGCCCCTGACAGCTCCCAGAGGCAACGCTCCTGTTGGCACAGCTCAGCGCACAGCTCAGCACACGCAGGAACAAATACGTTTGAAAGCATCTCCCCAGGGCATCCCTCCCTGCCTTATCTTTTAGGACAGAGATCTAACAGACCACTACTGAAGGCTGATCAGAAAGCAAGGTTTCTTCAAACACATACTTTGCCCTCCCCTCTCTTTCCCCCCAGCTCTGCATTGCTCAGGAGAGCCCTGCCCTGCTGCTGCTGCTGGAAAAGGGAGCGGTGCAGCAGGCTGAGCGAAGCCTGCGGCTGCTGGGCATGGCTGGCCAGAAAGCACTGGGAACGGGCACTGGGCAGGTGGCCTTTGCATGTTCCCATCCTTGGTGGGAACCCATAAACCTGGTAAAATATTTACGTGCTATCTCTGATGGTGGCTTTATTTTCTTTCATGCCATCAGATTCCCTTGACTGCTCCAAGCCCTTTGCACCAGAGAGCAGGTTTAATCATCTCACATCAGGGTTCCTCCTTTAGGTGGACAAAAAAATAGAGGGGAGGCAAATCGGTCAGTTATTAGTGAAGGGAGGAACACTGGTGTCTGCTGAGATGCACAGCCATGAGGGTGAAAGGCACAGCAAGCAGTCCTCTGTGGTCCGGCACTGCACTGATGGGCAAGACTGAAGAGCATGGGTGTGGGTTCCAGCCATACAAACACCACACAGCACTTAAAAAAAATTTACAGCATTAACAAAGACAGTTAAATCATTGCTTAGACTACTCCGTCCTTCCAAGGGGACAGGACATACCTGGGCACATATACTCTGATGGGGAGCAGGGCAGGACCAGTGGCACCGAGGAGGTGCCAAGGAGCCCAGCTCAGGTCGCAGGGCTGCAAGATGTGGTCTCCTCTCAGTGGTCTTCAGGCTGGCTCTGCCACTATAGCAGTGACATCCAGGACTGTCAGCCTGGTCCTTACAGCACCGCTGGGTCGTACAGGAGCTTTCTGTTTTAACCTGCAATCGGATCATGAGCAATCAGCACAGCTGGAGCTATCTGCTGTCACCAACCCCCTTCCCACCCCCCAGTTCTTTCCTCTTCCCCCAAAAGACCCATCCACCTGCACGAGGAGCTGCTCTGCTCCTCCCAGCCCTTGTTCTAGGGGTCAAGTTCACATGCATGGTCATCCAGCAGCAGGAGATGCTGTTTGGCTTTACTGGGGTTTGGTGGTGGTGAGCTTCCCAAAGACCCACAGCTGGCCCAGGATGGAATGAGGTCAGGGCCAAGAACAGCGTGGGAGTGGGGCAGGAGACCAGCCCCTCGGTTTGACTGGCAGGATCGGGCAGAAAAGAGATCGAGAGGATTACAGGGAGGTAACGGCTTTAGTTCACTGCTTGACAGAGATGCGGTAGAGCGGGCCCGTGATCAGAGAACAGCACAATCAAAGAAGTAAAAAGGAACCCACGACAGCCTGGGGCTGAGCCAAGAAAGATGAGCCCACGCCAAGCTGCACCGGCTCCCCCGGCTCCCCATGCGATGCTACCGAAGGCACGTACATACGTTTCATCATGTACATACGTTCCATCACCTCCCGAAGAGGGACACCCTCGCAGCGGCTCAGTGGGTGTACCCTCCTGCATCGGTCTTCCACACTCGTACTTCTGCCGGTGAAAATGAACCACTTGCGTGTGCTGCTGCTCCAGTGCAGCATAAGCAGAGGGGGCCTGGGGGGTACCACCGGCATAGCGTGCGGGGTGGCCATCTCCACGGGCTGATGGATGCATCCCTCTGCTGCTCCAGCATCTTCTGCAGCAGTGCCTGTAGCCCCCCGAGGCTGCCGGTACGAGGACAGCCCTGCAGCAGGTACCAGCCTGGCTCTGTGCCCCCATCCAGGCTCCCCCCTGCCAACCCTCCCAGGCCCCCAGCTCCAGACCTTGTTGGGGAGGGGGGAGGGGGGATAAGCCACCTTTCTAAAGCATGATGAGCACAGCTTCCCCTGGCGGAAACATCCGCATCAATCCTTTTTCTTCAGGGTTCTTTTGAAGCTGTCCAATTCAATTACAACAGCCCAGTCTTCAAATGGGATTAGAAATCCCCAAGCCTGATTTTGAGCAGCGACCAGATCAGGCGGAGACCTACACGCCAAGGAAGAAAGCAGCCCTGCTGCTACCTGCACACGCCTCATCGCACATAGCAGCACTGACACCAATAATTTGATTTCTGTAGTACTGGGCACGCACCTTCCTACTCCTTCCACCCTCTACTAGCTGTTAGACTTCACGGCTCCAGCACCCATCCTCACTTCACAGACCTACCACAAGGTATGAAAGGTAACAAAAATTCAGGCAGGTTTATGAGCAAGGAGAGGGCAAGAGAGAAAATAAGAATCAATAAATAGGAAGAGTGGTTTTAAATCGTTTATTTTTAAAACATGAAACCCAAGCTGAATAGAAACCACAGAAATTACATTTAGGTTTTTTGTTTAGTATTTGCAAACCAAAAAATTACAGTAAAAAATAGCTACATTACAATCAATAGAACTACAGAATTAAAAGTAAAGATACAAAAATGGGCTCAATCCTCTTTAATCCTCACAATTTAAAAACATTTCGGGTAAGTGCAGGAACACTTGACAGAAACTAGCAGGTCTGAAGTTTAAAAAAAAAATTATATATATTTATATATTATATATGTATATAAAGTGGTATGATATACAACCATTATGGTTAAGAAGAAAAAACAGAAAAGTTACAGAAAGGCCAGGTACATGTTCACCATTAGGTTTCTGTGCACAGTGTCCAAGAAAATAAACTTCCCTCTGAATGATGTGAATAAAAGTCATGGGGCCTCCCGTTAACAAGGGACCTGAGGCACACGACGTAACGGCTGGGCAGCTGGACCTAACGCGGAGGACAATGAAAGAAATGAAGCTTTTCTGGGACTTCAGTGGCCTGTGGGCAGAGGCCACCAGAGAAGTCTTGGTGTGAGATTAGAGGAGGAACTGGAAGGAAGGAGCTGGGAATTGCATAGTGAGGAGCATTGTGGTATCAAATATGCAGAGCACCTAAGAGCTTCATGCTACAGTTATCCTCTTTAGAAAAGAAGTATTTTGAACTTTCTGGTTGTACGTCAATTTATGTTCCACTTTGTTCATGCACGCAGCCACAGGGGCTGGGCGAGCACCCGGGAGCTTCAGGCCACCAGTAACCCATCCCTTCTCTCCCCTAGCTGGGCATCGCTCACCATCACGGCTGGGCAGGAGATCCCACTCCCCACCCTGAAAGCACAGATCACTTGCTAGCCATCTAGGAACTGCTCTCAAAACACCCCACGCTTCTGCTGGGCCTCCTGGAATGACTAGGGAAGCCATCCATAGCATGCACACAAAGAATTTCTAGAAAAGGGGCTGTGACGAAAGAAGCCACCTGGCTAAAGGTACTGATTAAGTGTTTTCAGGTCTCCTCTCTCAAGGCGTTAGATCTACTCCTTGGTATCTCCCTGGAGGGCTTTCCCCCTCCCACCCAGAGGTGGTCCCAGAGTTATGCTAACAGACTTGTCAAGTTGGGGAAGACCCTGGCTTCTCCTTAGTCCCCAGGTAGGAAGTACTTCAAAGACAGCTCCTCGCCCTAGCTAGAGAAAAACCCACGCACCTCACCTACTCCTGAATCAGGTGGGGTGGCTAGAATCAACAAGCCAAGACACTTCTCTCTTCTTCAAAGGGTTCAGCATGGTATCTCAGTTGCTGCTAGAAGGAAGAGAAGGCAGGACCATAAGTGAAGCATGGGTTTATCCACACAGGAACCTTTACCTTGCTCCTATAGGTACCCACCCACTCCTGTCTGCTATCACCCTGCAGCACCCAAGGCTCTCATGAGTGATGGCTAAGCAGCCCCCGAGAAACAGTTTACTCTCAGAAAGGCCAAACTTCCCATGTATTTTCAGGGAACTGCTATGGAAGTCCTAACTTAGGATCACTTCAAACCCCATGCACTGTGTCCCCCTCAAAGCACTCAAATGAATGTCCTTGCATCTTGGCTGAGATGACTGTACACTGAAAATTAACACCTATCAAATGGAGAAAACTTAAAAAAGGACAGGAGGGGAAGGGAGCACTCCATCCTTCACATTCGGATACATGGATGTACGCTAAAAATCTTAGCTTGAACCCTTTTATCAGCACATAAAATGAACTCAGTTTAATAATACATACAGGATACAAACACTACAGTTATATTCCCAAGACAGCACAAGAAATTCACAGCCAAGTCTTGATTCGATTTCCTTTACAATTACAATGCAGTCTTGAACACTGGACACGAGAGTCCAACATGCTATTTACATTTCACATTGTGGAGATGTTTGTGTGCTTGGAAGAGTCCTCAGTTCCAAAAGAAAGTGTCATTCACACATGATGATGCAGTGGAAATAAACCAAGCCAACCAGACAAGCCAATGACCACATTTGTGCTTCTGAAAAAGTAACATGAAGTGTCTTCACCGATGCAGTCACCTTCAACCAGGCAAGCTGCCTTCTGTTTTGCAGTCAATGAGGTGTCCAGAGGCCAATCTCATCTCCCCTGAATTCTGGACCCTTTTGTTAGCAACCAGTAACACGAGTAACGTTCCAATAAGGTCAGCTGGGACACACCAAGTGATATGGCCTTGGCATTTTGTCACATTAAAAAGAGACACACTGGAAGAGAGAGCAGTCTCTACAGCTTTACCTCCTTCAACCATGAATGCCATCCAGAACAGATGAGTCTTCGCCAGATAGCACCTGCTGTTCACCCGAGAGGGAGGCACAGAGTCTGGGAGATTTTGGCTTTTGAAAGTCCACTCCTCAGACAAAATGTGACCATATGGATGAGACTGATTATGTCGCAGCCATAAGAATAGGCAAAGGCCATCTGTTCTTCAGCAGATCCGTTCAGAGCAGCCTGCGGAAATGCCACACTGTTGCTCAAGGTTCCAGTAAAAAAGAAAAGAAAAGAAAAAAAAAGACTAATAATAATAAACCAAAAGAAACCCATTTGTCTGTGTTTCCTATCCAGCGCTCTGCACAGCATGCAGCGGGGCAGCAGAGTTCCAGGATGCTTTACAAAAGTGCAATATCCATGTCAAGTAAAGGAAGTGCTGGCTGGACAAAGGTACACAGCTCACACTGCAGTCATGTTATGCTGGCCTCCAGAGAGCAAAATGTTATCTCCGTAACGTTCTTTCCAGTTATATTTTGAAGTCACAGAGCACATACCTCCACATTTGTGCCTTGCTGCAAGCCCCGAACATTGTCAGAAGTTGTTCTGGGTGTTAGGAGTGGCACTGCCAGACCTGGGAAGGAAGCAGGTCAAGGTGGCTGCTCCATTAGATGCTGCAAACAAAAAGGCAGAGGCTCGCTCCCCCCGTTATCCATGGTGGCACAGACAGTACCACTGCGACAATTCAGAGCCAACCCAAAGCGCAGCCGCACGCAGGCTCAGGATGCGGTCTGTATACAGAGGAGTCAATCTACAGAAGCACTTGTTCTCACAGGGTTCCCCGCACCCTCCAGCCTTCAAAACACTTGCCTTCAATGAGTAGGACCAGGCCACAGATTTTAGGGCAGCTACCCTAAAACTGATAACGTAGGTAGCAACCCGAGAACATCCTTGCAAGGAGAGATGATGGCAGAACAACTTAGTCTTAATAAGGATAATATGGCTCTTGCTTCTTTCTTCAAAGCCAGGGGAAGGCTCCCCCCCAGACAGCAGTTGTGTGCTTCAGGCCCTGCCACATGCTCGCACACCTGGCTCTCGCGGTAGGATTTAAGACAGGGTGGAAAACCTGGTGCTCATGAGCCACAGTGACCCTCCATACCACCTGTGACTACATTTCCCTGCCCTTTTTTATTTGATAACACAGAGGTATGTTTCAGTGTGAAGCCCATCAGACATGTCTGAAAGGGCATACTCAAGTCCTGAGCAAGAAAATCCTGCTTCCAGAGATTTATGGTGAAGTGTGACGTTTTCTCCAAAACCTTCTCCTCCTGTCTGCCTGGTGGTGCCTCCTCCCTGTTTCCCTTGCTCCTTTGAACAGCAATAGCTGGCCTCCAGCTTTTGCAGTCTATTAGTGGTTTCTATCTTAAGAGGGGTCTCAACGCTTGCTCTTCCACAGGGCTGGTACCATTTTACAGCAGATACCATCATCCTAGTTAGCTGCCTGCTAGGAGCAATTCCCACCTCACTGAAAGAAGGCAACCAACTTGAGTAAAGGCAGATTGGTAGATTCTGTGCCCCGTACAGCAAACGTGGGGTAAACAGACACAGAGTCTGAACATCACTGAGGTGAAGACTAACTGCCTCTGCCAATGGCTCAACTCCAGTTTGAGAGACATTTCCCACTTTTATTTCCTCTGCCAGTTATTTAATGTAAAGCTCAGCAGCTACACTAAGACGCCCCTGCTCAGGGGTAAAAAGACAAAAAGGAACATCAAAGTTACCCTACTGAAAGGGCAGTGCTCTACAGTACCTCCCAAGAGGCAGTCTCCTCTTCCAGTAGGAAGCCGTCGGTGCCCTTTGCAGCACCGCTCTTCAGTGGAAAGTACAGCACCAATGGAGGATGTTGCCCTTTGCAGGCATCCAGCTGCCCCTTTGCAAGCCTTGCTCTGCCTCATGTCTAGAAAAATACCTTACATGTGCCTTAATGTGGTCAGATAGTGGTTAGCAATGTGCCTTGAAAAACAAAACAAATTAAAAGAGAATACAATAAAAACCTGTTCTGACAGTCACAATGTTCTCCAGATGTCATTTGGCTTTCTGACTCCGGAACACGGAAGGTAGACTGACAATCTCGTGAGTTTGTTAGGACAGGCTTCAAAAACCTCCTCCAATGCCATTTCAGCAACCCTGTGCTGTAAGTTATAATTATTTAAAAAAATAAAATAAAAAGTCCAGCAGAGTTCACAGGTCACTCCTGCAGAGAGAGCTTGCATTTGCTATAAATTCATTGGTGCTTCCAGTCCCTCTTGCTTTTGCAAGCTGACTGTCCCCTAAGATCTAGCATCAGAGAGCTGAAACTCTTTAGTGCAAAAATACCCCCATAAAGTCTTACAAGTTTTTTCCTGGAAAAATTTGGCACGAAGTGGGTGGCTGGCTCCTGTCTGATCTGCGTGTCAGCCTTATAAAGGCAGCACCCAGACTGCCATCTGCCAGTACCTGGGCTTCCCTGATGGAGCAGAGAGGTCAGGTTCAGAGCAATGGACAGGGTAGGTGACTGGTACTGGGACCTCCTGCTCCTCCTCAAGAATTCACATCCTAGATTGAGTGGCAACTGTCAATTTTTTTTTTTTAAAAAAAAGTTAATCAGGGTAGTAGAATGGTTTCTCTAGAAAAGCCCCAGGCTCCCAAATTACAGTGGATATGCAGTGACACCATGAGGCAGGAGTTTCCCTACTCCCTCACACAGGGCACTGGACCAGGGGACCCCCACCAAAACGGTGCATCGACTCAGCGTTCCCTTGTTGTACACTAGTCATCAGCACTGAGCCCCTGCTTCTTCAGTGTTTGACAGACTGCTGATCCCACTGGAGAAGTGAAGATCTACCACCATCTTTCACCAAGCCCCTCTGGGGAACAGAAGGGGGGAAAAAGGGAGCAGAAGATATTCACCAACTTTTTCTGATAGGCTACTCCAGTAAGTTGCTCCCCAAACAGGTGGACCCAGTTTCTTGCCTGCACATACTTGCTCTCTCTGGCACATCAGGTACAACAAGGTGAAGGCTTAAATTCAAAAGGGGCTTCCACTCCAGTGGGCAGGTAGCGGGTTTGGAAGGGTGGTCTGGACTGGAGAAACAGGAGGAGCTGCACTGGATTTTGGGCAGAACAGCAGGATTGTTCTACGAGGACAGCACAGGGGCACAGCAGTTGGCACACTGTTTAGTCTGACTGCACATGTGGGTTTTGTGGTTTTTTTGCTTTTGCTTTTTCATTTTAATGCACACTGCCAGCATCTGGACGAGGTTGGTTGGTGGCGAGGTATTTGGCTCTCATGCTGGAGGTGTACTGGAGGAAGACAAGACAAACAACAAACAAACAGAACAGAAGATTAAGTCAAAATGACTCACGTAAACGCTATCCGTATTTACAGCAAGCATATCAAGAAGATGCTGGCTCAGTCTGACAAGGAAAGATTCACACGTCACTGCACAGTCTGCCGAGTAACATACTCGGCCTAATGCGAGGATGCTGGCCAGGTCAGTGCAGATGGGCTAACGATTCATCCAAGTTCTCTACCGAGAAGGAAATCCAATAGCCACAGAGTCAAAGTACGCCATACTTCGCTTGGGAGAAGAGAGGGAAATGGAAATGATGCAGATGTAAAAACCCACCTCACACCTTCATCCTCTCTTAGTCATGTTATTGCTTTCAACCATGCCAGAAAAGGAGGTTGAAAAGAAAATGGGTGTGCGCTGCATTTTTGCATTGCGTTTTATGGCAATGAGGGCATCAGAAGACTGCATGCATCACAGATGGGCAGTTTGAAAGAAAAAAGTGTGGAAGAATGAATCTCTGAACAATTCAATGCCCAAGGAAGAACAGACCCTGCCAGGCTGGAAACAGAGCGCCAATCCAACAAGACGATATTAGCTAACAGTTATCCGATGGTTAATCTACTGTGGCTTGGGATCCAACCTGCGTACTTGCAGTAGTAGACAAGACTCCAGCTTGGGGGTGAGATGAGCAAGTCAGAAAGATGGAAGGTTACTTTGGGTTGGGGGGGTGTTGTTTTTTCTTATTTTCTTTTTTTATTCTAAGCAGCTCCCAAAAGCTACTAAGGTAACATATGCCATTCAGCTGTGCGTAACGAGCCGAAAAGCATGTAAATAACACCCAGAAGTAAGAACAAAAGACTTTGCCTCTTTACACCAATGTGTTCAATGCCTTCATTGGGACCACATTACTGCTTCTGGGATTCTGCTGCCATGATAGTAACAACCAAGCAATGACGACAGACATTTTATTCCTCTTTTTATACCCGCTGGAGCTTGAATAATTCTGTAATACCCGCATCTTACTTCCCAAGAGTGCTCTGCAGCATACTGACTTTTTACCACCTTTAAAACTGAACCACATAAAATAGCCAGTTAAGCTAGCAAAGAGACAACTGAACAGCAGTTCCACACCAGGAGGTATGATATATCCTGCCCACTGGGAAAGAACATTATGAGGCATATTTAGGCTGTCAAAAGTTCAGCTGTCCAAAGGGGTTTTCAGAGAATTAACAGTATTTTATCAGTTTTCCTCCACAGACTGACCCAGGCTGAACCTCTGCACAATAGAAGAGAGAATTGCTCCTTCAGCAGAGCTGACTCCATAGGCACAAGATTAAGACACCTGTGGCTCATTTGCACACTCATCTTTTAGTGTCTTCCATAATTGGAAAACTTTCTGCAGAACACTGATCTTAATATAAAACTCTGGCCCAGAAATGGCATCTATATTTAGAAGACAAAGGGTACATCTGTTCTTTCTCTTTAAGATCTATTTTTTGTCAGTAAGAAGGGAAAAGGTAGAAAATACCAAGCTGAGCCAGTTTAAGGACTATATTCTATACAGTTTATTAAATGTGATTACTATTTCAGAAATCAAGTTTAGTCTCATATATTTTAATAATGCCCTAACCCAACAGGCTCAGAGAGGCTTAGAAGTCAGAGAACTTTATGAGAAAGTAGGGCACGTTTCAGGTAGTGCAATGCTGAAATTACCAGACAACCATCATGTTAAGACAAGGGTCTTAGAAAGAAAAATGCATTTGATTGCTCATTTTCCATTTCTGTTCTGTATGGTGACATGTGATAGGAGATGATTATGAATAGAGAACTTCCAGGTGTTAAGGTTTTGAAAGAAGTACTTAGGGAAAATAAAATCTCAGCTCATGGAAGGTTATTGTGCATCTTCCTTGACAAGTCATATAGGTTCAGCACACAACATGCAACATCAACTTTCTTTAGAGCATTAAAATCAAGAAGGGCCACTTGAACTGTATTTCAAGGATGTACAAAGTACACCCATCATGGAGGGAGAAGCTGAGAAGACTTCGCTCCTTCCTCCACCAAGAAAACACTGCACAGTTGTTTAAGTGTCACTAAAACAGAGTGGTCAGGAACATGAGATTTGGACAGTCAAGCAGAGGGCATTTTACATTCAAACCTACCTGCAATCCACCACAAGGAACCAATTAAGAGTAGTCAGAGTTAGGGCTGATGTTCTCTCCTTAACTCAGGATTTTTGCACCTTTGTACCTTCTCCTGTTACAGTTTGAACCAGATACTCCTTCTGTTGAAGTGTACTTCTAATGACCACGATAAGTACGATTGAAACCTAGAAGTAGAGAGCTAACGCTTCACTGCGCGCCCTTCGTAACCCGCACAGCTCTAGCAGCATGCGCCGGATCTTCAGTCGCTGTATTAGACTCCAGGTACGAATGCTTTGCTCCACATGCTGTTGACAGCAGTCCCTCATCCAAGTCCTTCAGTACATCCTCTGCTGGGAAGCAGAGGAAAGATGCTGTGGTATACACAGATCCCAACATCTGGACAGGCCAGCAGATGAAGATGTATCAGCAGACACTTGCCAGTCACATGGATATGAAACCAAACTCTATTACCCATAGTTAAAATAACTAAGTCTTTAGCTCCTTCAAAAAATAATTCTAAGTACTTAAAGCATGAGCATAATTCAAAGCTAAGGAGGTTTTGGACTCTGCTGTGAGGTAACCTGCATACAGTGCCTGACACGGCTATAAGGTACACAGTTGCATTTAGTTTCCTTTAAAGAGGAGCTTTCATAGAACATTAAAGAACATGCACAATGCAGTCATTCATCCCATACTCTCGCTGGAAGTACCTATGTGCCTATTCACCCTTTCACAAACAGCACGGAGGACAAGTTTCAACCCATACCTTCCCCACACTGCTAACTACCCTAAAAAGAATACCTAGAATTCTTGTTACCATTTCTCCTGGTGGCTTGTGCTATTCGACACAGCACACCTCTCAGTCACTTACCAGTCAGCTAGGACAAACACAGCTGATGCACACAAGTTCATTTTTGCATTTCTTCAGAGAAAATAAAAAAACTCTCTCCTTCACATTCAGCCTTGTTGAAGGTATAAACCCTCATAGGTATGGCTTGCCAGCACATACCAGTTAGGTGCTTAAAACTTATAGCCTGTGTATAAAGGAATCACTGGTTGCAAAAAAAAAAAATTAATGGGAATAATAAGTTAATTTTAGAGACCGTAAGTTCTACTGACTCCTGTGAACTGTGCAAACCAGGAGTACTTCACAGCTAATTGAGCTATGCTGGAAGATCACTTACCATATGAAACCATGACTGCGAGTATAAACCATTTACTATTTGTGGTTAAAACCCCCACATCTTTCTCTCTTCAGCTACCCTGACTTTGATTCCCTGCCAGAGCTATTCAGTTAATCCAATAAAGACCAAAGCTTCTGGATTCAAGTCCTTAAAGGTTGATCCACCTCTCAAATAGCTAGAGCACAGTAAACACACAGGGTTTGGTACCATTATGCATGGGAGGTACAAGATGCACAGGACCAGGCAATTGCAGCCAGTGGGTTCTGAATTCAAAGGAACTTCAGTTTTCCAAGTCAAGAGAACAGAGCTTCTGTTTGTTTGTTTTTAGTGTCTTGGAAAGAATGCCATGCCTTTTTCTTAGCCTTGCAGACAGCCACATTAAACTGCGGGTGTGAGCTTAGGTAACAGAAGACAGCGCAGACTGAGATCAGGTCTTGTTTCAGCCCAGAGGAGATTCCAAGTCCAGAATGAAGACACTAGAACTCTCCCACGCCTCCCCCAGCAATATTTTATTTCCTGGAATAGACTCACCTAACATCTCTACAATACCACCTGCAGGAACCAAAAAGCAGAAAACCCACCATAAAGCTGACGCCCCAGAGCAGTCTTTGCAAGACTTAAGACTGAAGAAAGTTGTAACCCTTTCAAGGGTGCCAGCACCATGCTTCAAGACAAGTTTTGTTTGCGTTCATGCACCACGGCAGAGGGCATCAAGACACCCGATTCAGACAGCACCCTTCCCAGCATGTCACAAGGCAGGCAGACAAACGGCAAGAGGCAGCAAGAATGCAGACCAAGCAGCAACATGACAGAAAGGAATCCAATGCAAGGCTGACAAAAAGTCCCAACAAGAATGGCAGAAAAAGAAGGAACAACAGCTTTATGGACATGTGTTTCTGGGAACAGAATGCAAGATACAGGTCATTGACTGCATGAGCTAAAGCAATGGGCCCTCTGTTCCAACTGGAACCAGCACCTTCCAGTTACTGCGTGACTGTCGTTCCCTTGAAGGAGCACTGTCCTTCATACCAGGGGGGTTTGCCTGGGAGCTCTAATTATACCCTGCGCTCAACCAAGCTAAAAAACCCGACGACCTAATGCAGACCACCTACTTTCTGTAGGCACGTGGCTTTGTCATGGACCACTGCAAGGGACAAAACACTGGCTATCTTGTAGAACATCGGCAACTACAGCCCATCAGGAATTCAGACAGTGAAATGGTACTAGGAGAGCCCTGTGGGACATGGATGGGATCATTTGGACACACACAGAACAAACAAAACAGTAAAAAGGTTTTTAGACAGAGTGAAACAGAGCTTAGTGCTTATGTCTGGACCCTTAGGGAAGCTTGGTTTTTTAACTTGCTCCTTTCTGACTTCAAATGCAAAGATAAAAGGAGAAGCTGCACACAGAACTAATAGGCTATGAAGTAACTCTTCAGGACAGGCCACCATTACCAGCTAGGACCTTTCAACAGATTAAAAATCCTACTGAAGAGCTAAAAGCTTGTGGCAGGTAAGTCTCTGAGGTTTTGGGCACATGCTGTTATGACCAGCCAAGATAAACAGAACAGCAGTAGGGCTCAAGGGAAGCCAAAGCTGCAATAAGACAGCCAGTCCTGACTGATAAGCTGCTAGATTGGTTCTCTTCTAGAAAACGGCTTCTTGCGATGAGAGAACTTCTATTCTGCATTTGAAGTGCAACGTTAGTTCCACATTTGAGCAGCACTCAGTACTAAGTGGTCAAGCTGTTTTCAAGTGTGGACTCTGAGCTGAAGCTGCTGCTTTTATGAGGCACGGGCACCTGCAACCCTCACAACGTGCACCAGAAGCCTTTGATACTGCTCCTTGAGTCTGCACCAGAGCAAAAACTGGTTTCAATTTCAACCCTTGGCAGGAGGGAATGGGGTGGGAGGTGCAGAGGGAAGGCATGTGAAGAAATAAAAGGCACTGGCCTGGGATAAACAGTGCAGGGATGAAGGGAGTGGTTGGGAGTGGAGAAGGGGTTGAGCAAGAAGGACCTTTTTTCCAGTACCTGTTCCATTTGCGGGCGCTGTTACCAGTATGTCCGTGCACTGTCCGAGGGTTTAAGCTGCCAGCTCATATGGCTGCTACTGTCCATGGCAGCCAAATACAACTGTGATGACGCAAGAAAGAGAGAAAAAGAGAGTGCAGCCTCAACGTGCATGAAAAACACAGTGCAAGCAAGTGAAACGCTGTGGTGTGTGTCAGCAACAAGGTGGGCTCTACAACCCTAAGGGAATAGCCCTGTGGCAAGAAGGAGAAAACAGAAGGAATGAGAGAAGGAAAAAAACAAACAAACAAAAAGCCAGGAAAAGTAACGGACAAACAATGCAGCAGGATCATCACATCTTAGTTTTCACCGTCTGTTCACAGAAAGCTAAATGGAATACATCAGCTCTGTCCATCCACTGGACATAACCTATCTAGATTGTCATCCCCTTCTCCACCCTCCCAAAAAAGAGACACAGACACGTGCATTGGTATTCCCTTTTCATCTTTCTGTTCCCACAGATGATATGCTATGAAAAGTTACAGTTTCTTCTGCCTCAGTATGGTCTCAGCCACCTGCTATGGAGAGCTGCGAATACAAAAATCCTACAAAAGCCCCCTTCCCTGCTGCTGCCAATATGAGAGTAGAGAGTATTTTTCTTCTCTTCACTGCCCATGTACCATGTCCCTCCAGAAAACACATTTCTCCTGTTCCTTGCCCCATCTAGGGGGATGCTCCCCTTGTCTATCGGTACAGCGCTGCACTCTCCTCCTGCCCCAGCTCCTGCTCTTCCCTGTAGCTTCTATCGATGGCTGCTCAGTAAAGTCACTGTAGGAAAAAAAAAAAAAAAATCTCATCTTTATCTACTCTCAGAAACCAGCCTAAGGCAGCAGGACTCAGATCCCCTCTCAGGGTAGTAATGAGAACAGCTACCGAAGAACTAGGAAACTTCTTGCATAACTAAAACCCCTGAGGAAAGGAGTGTGCTTTTTTTCTCTGAAGCAGAAGAGCTGTAGGGCAAGGGGAAGCAGGACCTTGGTCTACAGACATCAAATGAACATACGCCTTGGCAGTACCAGAGGGACAGTGCCCTTCCTACAACGGGAAACGCCAGCAGTAAGGCATTTGTCACACGGTACTGTGTGCAGCACATCAGCTCGAATCCTGAGGACCATCTCACTGCCAAGAGCGGATGATGCTCCCAGAGCTCACAATCAGAGTACCACCAGGGATCAGGCTAAACTCTTTGTGAAGGCTGAAAGAGGTCTGGCCAAGTACAGAGACAAGAAGCAACTCTCCACCTTTCCACTTTCTCTACAGCAAGATGAACAGGTCCTTTTGAAGTGAAAACATGAATGTGATGTCCTCTTTTCCACCAGAATTCCTACTCCATCCAACCTCCTCTTCCTCCCCTTCCCATGAATTTGAACCATGCACCACAAAGTGTATTTTCTTTACCTATACCTGAAGACTGGTTGATTATTAAGCATGCTACTACTCATCCTCTGTAATCACACCACCAAGTTAGTGAGCACTGCGATGGCATGTTCTCCAAGTTCTGGTGTAAGTAAGGCTTACAGGATCCAGTGCAGGAGGGCAAGATCCATCTAGTTCTTACACAGACATGAAGGCAAGTCCATGTTTTATCCAGCACACAGAAAGGCTGTCAGGACACTCCAAATACCAAAACCTTCCATGAAAGTTTTTTTTTTTTTTCCTCCATAGGAAATTAAATACAAAAATAGATTCTAAAGAAAGTAAAACAGTTGTAAAAGAAAGATTTAAAAAAAAAAATCTCAACAAAAAAATAATACAGGTTTAATCCCGCTATTTCTTTAGGGCAGATTAAGGAGAGAGGTTCAGCGATAACTCTGAATGTACTGTTTTAACAAGTTTCTTTTTAAACTTGAGGAATCAATGCCACAGACAGCAAGTACACTGCATGCAAGTGAGTCATCCTGCTGAAGTCATGCACCAAGATACTCATGCACTTCAGCAGTGCTAGGACTGGGCCCATAGGATTACCAGTGTTAACAGATTGAGTTTTAGTCTTTTTATGTGCAATGTCCAAAGTAGCATAGCAGGGTTTTATTCTCCATGGCAGGCGAGACATGGCTTGTCTATTCAAATTGCTGCCATTTATGGGCCAGATCCTGTGTTTGGCTGCACAATCAGCTCCCTTGAGAGTATACAGGAACGGTAAATGTGTATTCCCCAAAGCTGCTGAAGCAGAGAGGAGCAGTAAAGACAGACTTACTGAGGGAGGTGGGGACTCCCGGCCAATGAGCGGGGTATTCTCGCAACGGGGGTTCTGGAAATTTGCATTCTGGCTCCTAGGAAAGGAAGACACACATGGTAACAGGGGACACGTGCCACACTTCTCTATGGAAGGTCTCTGATGGTGAGATGGGACTGAGCATACGCACCCCCACAACTACCGTATCAAGTCAGTCTCCCTCAAAGCTTTTCTTACAGGCCAGGTGGATCCCCCCTTTTCAGACAAGGGCACAAAACTAGCATTATTTTCCTCACATTGAGCACTATCTTTACACTCTTACTCAGAAGGGCCCACACTGAACCATGTCAAGTGATTTAAAAATAGGTCCATGTGAAAATCTGCCTCCCTGCAGAATCAGAACTGCCAAGCTGCAGGAACAGAGATAAAATGAGGACAAAGTCTAAGGGGAAGAACAAAATGATGTGCCAGCCCAAAAGAGATAGGTCCTGAAGGCAGTCCAAGTGTGATCAGATTTAGGGACTTTTAGAGAAAGCTCTGAAGATCACACCTGGACTAGGTAGCTCCAGACTGCAACAGATATCAGAGCTGACTGCAAATACTGTGGAAGGACAGAGCCTGCAGATTTTGTCTTGGCTCTCAGTCTCTCAGGAAGCTTAAAATCCTCTGGCAAGACAGTTCTGTCTGAGGAATTACACCTTCTGGTGATCAGAATCATTGTGTAATAAAGATCCCAGACAATACTTTCCTACTTCTTTTCCCTAGACAGATTTCTAAATCCTGCAGGACAAAGCTGTTCACATTTTGGAGCATGCTCTCTAACACAACTCTTTCTACTGCAGCACTTTCAAGCTATTCCCTTCTCCCAGTAGATGCCAAAGACACTCCTTTTGACACTTTGGACAAAGTCCTTTGTCACTTTCTGCTGCTTGGTTGAAAGTGCCAGTCTCGCAGCACTTAGCAACAACAGAAGTGAGAGTGAAGCAACCTGGACAAGCCACAACAGCCTTCTTGTCGGGATACTCACATGTACTCTGTGACAGGAGCATTGCTGACTGTGTGTGCTGCTGCTGGAATGCTGGTCTCACTGCCATAACTACTCCCACAGCTATAGAGGCTGGGCATGTGCACTCTGTAAAGATTATCGTGTGTTTGTCTACTCCCTTGAGCAGCTGATTCTTCTTCCCCATCATCATCTGAGCTTCTGCAAGAAGGAGAAAAAGTTCCTCCTAGAACCCTACAATCACCCCACATGTGGGGTTTGCAGGAAACCATGGTAATCCTAGGAACCTCCCAACCATCTTCCACACCTCCACATTTATACCCATTTGGGATGCCTCAGGGCGGCAGTGTCAAACACAGCCTACACCACAGTGACTCAGACCTCCCACTGATACCATCTGGACTTTTACACTGCGTGATCCCCTACAGTCTTCTCTCAGGGCTTGGCAGACAGCGCAGTTCTGCAACTGCCCAGTCACACAACCAAAGGATGGACACATCCTGAAATACACAGCACAAACAACAACAACAAAAAAGGCAGCAGGAATATAGTGCCACGCACCCTACAAAAAGCATCCTTCAAAACTGCAGTCTGTGTCCTTCCACTTCTTGTGGCCGTGTCCAAACAGCTTTTAAGGATAAGTCTCTGTAGACTCCTCTGAACTCCTATTCTGGTTACAGAGGGTCTGCTTCAGCTTCTAGCAAAATCTCCAAAGTCTTTACAGAGACTAAGTTGCAATATTTGTGTCTAAAGGCTTTATTCTCTCAAACATGCCAGGATTTTAAGTCAATTTTAATGCAGAGCAGAGCTGTTTGCCAGCTGGTTCCCTCCCCCCTTCCCATAGTACTCTCTTGTCCCTCCTGTATAACATACACTGCTATTCTCTCTCCCCTCGACTATTCTCTCTAGTAAAAGATATTTTTTTTTTCTATTCTCTCTAGTAAAAGGCTCTACGGGAAGCACTTTGCTGCTGGGGGAGACAGCATGGCCATGGCTGGAACATCCCAAACATCACCTGCAGCTCCGGTACCACAAGGTGGCACTGAAGAATTATTCAGTGAATTGCAGCCTGCAGTGTCTCCCGCGGGCAGGACAGTGCGACAGCCTCCACCTCCCGGCGGGAGGCACTGGACGAAATGGTGCTCCAGGGAATGGAGAGGGAATCCTTCAGCTGACAGCAGCAGCCCCAGCCTGCTGGTGCTGGCAGGGCAGGCAGCAGCCCACCGTGGATGGCAGCACAAGACACACCACTGTGTAAACCTTTCCTTCATACAGGCAGACCACCACCCTCAGTAAGGTCTCTGCAGCTGCATGAGGAAGAGGTAAGGCAACCAGCCGTTTTCTTAAGTGCTATTCTGACGTATCTGCTGGCAACGCAGGCCTGGCAGGCTCTGGCTTCCTGCTATTGTTCAGGACATTCCATCTTACTCTGAACCTTCAGCATGGGCTTAGGCCATGAAAATCATGTTTCAGGACCACAGAAGAGGATCTGCTGCACAGTCTACTGCTCTTCTGCAAAAACAGAAAACTCAAAACTATTTTAATAGCTGCATGTGGTGCAGCAGACAGTCAGCGAAGCGAAGGTTTGCTCAAGACTTATTGATCAGCCTGGTTACCATCATTAATGCTAGTTCCAAAGTACTCTGCTGTTAGGTGACTGCCACCAATTTGCAAGTATCTCATCTGCCCGTGCTATTGCCAACAAGATAGTTCCTGGTTTCTATTAGCTATGCAAGTCGGTCACCCCAGTGCAAACAAAGCCAAAAAGGCAAGTGTGAACTGCTTCCTGTTCCAGTTCTCTTCTCCGTACTACAACAAATGCCTCAAAGCAATGCAAAAGAATAGGTATTTTGCAGAGATGGCACATAGTTCAAGCATTACCCCTCTCTACAGCTGTAATCGTCCAACTCTGACTTGACTTGTAGTCCTACAGTGTACTGAATACTTTGCACACATAATGTTCCACTGCAATAATACTCCACTGCAATAAGTTTCAGATGTAAGTATTAACTACAGCCAAAGCAAAAGCCAACAGTTTTTTTCTGTTGGACCTGTGCTTATAAAGCCTCATCCCTCACACTCCTGGGATCACATGGGAAAGAGCTGCATATGCTCACAGGCACAAATCCAATAGCCAGTCTTCATTAGGAAAGAGCTCTACAGCGCTACAGGATCTAAACCCTCTCTATACCTCTTCTGCTGCCAAGTGTGTGGGACGCTGCACACAATGGAACTGAACATGAGGGCTGTGACAAAGGAGAAGAGAACCAGGTAGATGAGGCCTTCCACTCCATCATAGCAAAAGCCCGTCAAAGCCTGGACATAATCCTGGAGAGAGAAATGAGCAAAATTTCCTGATCACCATAGAGTTAACATTGAGCTCTATTTCAAAAGCCCTTCCCCTAGACTACATTCTCTGAAACAACTTAAGATCGTAGTCTCTTTTCCAGAGCGTAATTCCCTTTTAATTTCAGGGACCTCAAGCGTTTTTCATAACTGATCTAACCCTTATTTGCCCTCACAAAGTCCAGCTCGGACTTAAACATGGAAGTAGTTTCAACCCCATACAGTAATACCTGAGAGAAAAGAAAAAATGAAAAAAACCCACCTTACTTCATTAAGCCTCTCAGCTCCCTCCCTATGTCCCACTGCCCAAGAACACAAGCATGGACTATCTGTTTCTCTGCCTTCAGAGACACAGCTAGGGCAACATGGCCCTCATAGGCCATGCTATACCACAGCTATAAGGCATTTCACCCCATGGGAAAGGCAACAAGCTATGTGCTATAGAAAAAAATCAAAATCTGAAGGCCCCTGAAACCTTAGGGCTGCAGCTTGTAACGTATAAAGGCGTTATCATTTCTTATATTGATCTTTAAACAGAAAGCTAACTTGATCCAAATTCCCATTTTCCTTTCTGCTGGAATCAATCAGCAAAACCTGTTGTAAACTGTTCTGGCACACTAGAGATTTGAAACTCCAAAATAATCAGTATACTACAGGCTCTACACTCGCTCTGTTCTCAGCTGAAGCCCAGTTACTGAGTACTCACCAAATGCAGACTCCGACAGTCTACTAAAGCTGTCAGTTGCTGCAAGTTGATCTCTGTTGAATTTAAAACCTCCTGGATCCGAGTAAGATACTCCTGTAAGAAACAAACTAGTGATTACTGCAAGGAAATAGCTTAGCAGAAGCCGATCTTCGGTTCTGTACAAAGGTAAACCTGAAAGCACAGGGAGATCAAACTCCAGTAGAGTTACCTTGGAGGTGGGATGCTCTCTGCTTGCTGACCTCATGAGTTCCATAACATCATCCTGCATTTCTACCAGAGCCTTGTGACTTCCTGACAGCTTCTGCTCAACACAAAACATGCAATGTTTTAGCAATTCAGGCTACATGCACCAGCGGAACTCCTGGGAAAAAGACTTCAATCCTAATTCCCCAAATACTGAAGCATCATTTGTACGAATGCACAAGTTCATGTCTCAACTGCCATGGGTATGGCTGCAATAGGGTGAAGTTTTTACTTTTACCAACCTGGAAGAAGTACAGACAGAATGAAAAGGGGAAAGCAGGAACCAAAAGAAAAAAAACAAATCAACAAAATGCATACACATAGACAAAAACCATACACACAGCTGGGGCTGGCTCCAGGACAGAGGGGAATGAGAAAGAAAAGACACAAAGCACTCATGTTCTCACCACAGAGCACAGCTGGATTTTCCTACTAAATCAGATGGCTGAGAAAGACTTAATGTTAACACTAGAAGTTCTTTGTATTTGGGTGCAGCCTTCACATCCCACTAAAGTATCCATGGGAATTTCACATGCAATAGCATATCAGAGTATACTGAGCAACCAGAAATGCAACAGATGGCAACGGTGCATCATACCACAGTTTGAAGTGTTCTTACCCACCCTTTAAAACAGAGGAAGACAAGACTTAAAAAATCCTAAATATAAATAGTGAAGCAGCTGGTGTCTGCCAAATGGTGGGTGGTGTGGGCTCATTCTGGCCTCTGATACACAGGACAAAGTTTGGGATGGGCCCAGGTGCTGTTCTTCAGCCCCCACACAAAAGAATAATGACTCACATTTATACTGCAGGATACAAACCCTTCAACATCCAAGGGATTTAAGAGACATATGTGAGAATCACTCCCTCACTCACAGAAGTGGCTGCATATCGGGAGTGGAGCATTGCCACTGTTTAACCCAAAAGAACCTGCAAGATGAGATTCAAAGCAGGAAGTAGGCAGTCTCCCACCCCGGCATTAATGGCGGGTGCTCCGTCTCCATGTCGCTGCTCTTAAGAGTGCGATGTAAACAGAGGTACCACAAAGCCACGGTCCTCACCGCATTGCACGTGGGCCCTTCTAAGAGGGCACCCTGGACCTGAAGCTATGCAGGTAGTGATGACATTGGAAAAAACTGCTTACTAAATCACAGTGCCACCCCTTGCACAGCTGGAAAGTAGCTACCAAAGCTTTACCAACAGGTGGAGTGCTCCCTAAAGCTAACACCTTGCTGCATGCTGGTATTGAGCATTTAACCTATACTCTGCAGGATGCTGAGAAGGGGTGAAGGAAGCTAGGATGCTTACACTCACCTGCTGGAAGGGGTTGGGGTATCCAGCACTACAGGTAATGTAATAGCGGAGAGTATCTACAAAGACAAAAGAAAAGAAAGTCACGTTAGATACACTGTTCCAGCTTTGTAGTATTTTACAACTGCCACAAGGGAGGCATTAAGTTCTGAAAGCAGTACACAAAATGAAAATGCAATATAAATGGAATCACTTCCCGCTCTCTGTGTAGGATTACAGTGCATGGATGGCACTAGAGAAAGTGATGTAAGTTGCCTCTGGGGAGGAAAGAAAGATCTTAACTTTTTTTTCCCCCAACAGTAAAAGGCAATGGGGCTGACCCACTTAAACACTTAGATGAAACATCCAAAAAGTTTCATTCAGAAGTCAGCACCATTCACTGTATAAACATCAGACAAGTACTCAGTCTAGGATAAATTCAACTGGATGGTTAATTTCTGCAACTTCCAAGTGTCAAAATAACACTCTACAGTCACTGAAAGCAACCACAGACTGCTGCCTAGGGCACAGAGACAACTCAACTTCCAGCCAGTTCAGTTCACCAGCTAGGTCACTACACAGCCACAAAGTATTAGCACAGGAGAGTTAGCAGCGGTGTTATAAATACAGGCTGCTATCAAAAATAGCTGCGGAAGCACGCTGTTGGGCCAAAGGAGGTACATACACACATCCTTGTGCTACTACATGATGCTGAATATACTGCTTCTTAAATACACAAGTTCAAACATTGAAAATAAAAAGGGGAAGAAAAAAAGAAAAAAACACCAAAACAAGACATCTTCACAACTGGAGATTCTTCTGTCATGTTCAAGGAAAGGCTGGGTTTAGGCAGTGTTCTGTAGAAGAATGTAAGTCAGTCCTAATTCAAGAAAATCATAACTTTCAGCAATATAATTTCCTAAAAATGGTATCACTTTGAAAACAAGTGAGGAAATGGATGGATGACAAGTTTTTGTCTTTCTGACATGTATTAGGGATGAACAAGTAACTAGTAGCCTATTTTCTGATGGGTGTCACTTGCACGCTATTCAACTTTGATGACAAGGGTTTAATTAACTAAAAGAGTGCCATTATTTGTTTCGCATCCTTCTAAATTTAGACTTACACAAAAAAGGTATTTTTTGGTATTGAGTCAATACCACAGACTTGATCAGGCAAGAAAGCTCTTACCGTGTATTAGGATAAGAGCGACGCGTTATCTGTTCAAGGGACCTTGGATCATTGCTGGTAACATCCCAAAAGTTAGTCTTAATACTGAGTAGCTCTACCAGCTATCGCTGGTAGAGTGAAGACTTATTTGTAAACTTCCAGATAAGTCCGTGACATTGCTCTGCTAGCATCATCAGTTATTTTCAGCTCGAAAACAGTTTTATTCTTCCTCATTCAGATGTTTATGAAAACAGCCTGGTGCCCTCATGCATCTTCCATAACACCACACCAACTGCAGCACGCACAAATTACAAATACCAGGCTTTCCCCTGCCGTTCTCAATAATACTACTGAGGGAGGGAGCTCTAAAAGACTTGATTATCCAAACACCTTTAGATTGTTTCTCAAACATTTACAGTTCCTCTTCAGATGAAGAGGAGCGCGCCAGCTCAGCAAAATCAAGGGTGACATTGGCTCAGTAAAGACTACAAGAGCCCCCAAACACACACACTCTGCATTTCCCACCCCCACTAGCATCCTTTTCTCCATTCTTTTTGATCTTCTCTTTGTGACTTTCAGTGATGCATATTCCAGGCTGCAAAAGCTATTCTAATCAGTCCCAACTTGCAAATCAGTAAGAGGCACAACGACAAGTGAGCAGAGCTGTGAAGGAAGCAGACCTGACTGTATCCTGACTCTGCCGTGCTTCCCATAAATATTGAACGCACCTTTCGGCAAGCCAACACACTGGAGACCAAGTGGTACAACACAGACTCTCAGCTCCTGCACACTGGCAATGCAACCTGACAGCTGTTATTTATAATTCATTAGCCTACTTTGGGGCAGCTTCTGCCAGCTGCTCCATCTCTCTCCCACTGACTCTTTCTCCGGGATGACTTACATCTTCCCAGCCAAGGCTCTAAACAGCCATTAGCAAAGTCTGGGCAGACAGGAGGGCATCAAGAGCTGCTCTGTGCATCTCACTTTGGGCAGACCACACAAATGACCATCCACAGGTACTGAGCCAAGGAAAGAACTGCTTCTCCCAGGCTCATACATCACACTCGATGGCTACAGAAATATGGATTAAAACGCACCTGCGCTGAGAGAACAACATAGTAACAGCAATCCACAGCATCACACAGGGTGACCTAAAGGAGCTGTGTGATCCTGTCACCTATTTATTTTAAACCCACAAGCCACTAAAGTTTCTCTTAGGCTCTCACAGCAGTATCAAGTTTACATCACCTTTATAAGTGCATTAAGTTGCATGACATACTGCTAATACGCAGCTCTAGAAATGTTTCTTGAGGGCCTTCAGGATCATCCCTGGTGGGCAGATTACAGATGAGAGTTCCCAATATCATCATAGTTGGCAGCTCGTAAGCCCAGGATAAAGATTGCTGGTTACAAGTGAAGCAAAAAGCAGTACAGCGAAATAAGTGCTTCCCTTGCTTCGCCCTGGAAGGCAGGATCAACAAGGCTTCACTGTGGTAGCACTGGCTTTGCAGCTGACAAGTATGACAATCTGTACATAAAAAGTGCTTTCCAAAATGGCAAAGCCAGCAGGAGCAGCTTTCCCCTGCACTGAACCCAGCGTGCTAATAGCTGTGGTGCTTGAAAGCTAAACCTACAATAGGCAACAAAGCTGCCTTAAAGTGATCCTGTGCTGCAAAGCCTAGAAATTAAGAGGAGCGTGACCCCTGCCTCCCTATCACCAGGCTGGGAAAAAGAGGAAGGAGCAGGAGGCACCTTCAGCAGTTTTAAACCTAGTGGAAGCTATCCTGTACAACACCAAACCTCCTATTTCTGTCCAAAAAATAGCTATGCAAACCCATCATCTGCACTCCGCTAACAGCTCCAGGCAATTTCCTTCTATAATTATCTTACCAATGCTTTTTCCTCTCAAGGAAAATTCCTCAAGGCTGGATCTGATTTTTGAAGCCAGCCTTTAGGCAGTCTAGTTCGCAGGAGAAGGGTTAGGCAGGGTCACATTTGCAGCTGCCTATGCCTGCTGTTGCTAGCAGCAATCCTCCTGACCCACTCTCTTGGTACACAGGCAGCGTAGGAGCAGAAGGCAAGGAAGGGAACTACCCAAAATGCTCTATTTTCGCAAAATCTGTTTTCCTAGAAAGGAAAGTAGAACTGACTACCAAAGAGAGCTTCAGCTGCTAGAACTACTTACTGCTTCTGCAACCATGGAGACTTACTATTCATTTCAAAGCCCAGCCGAAATGCAAAAACGGCATTCTGCACCCGCCAAAAGGCGGTGAACAAGGTCTGTAAAGCGCCATCAGAAAAAAGATCCTAGTTTTAAAAAAAAATTCCTCATACCTAGAACAGCTTTTCCCAGCCCTTCTTCATCTCTATTTGAGCATTCTCTAAGCAGCACGGATTTTACATATACAGCCAGATGAGACTGTCTCTGTGGGTCCAATCATCACAGAAAGTTGAAGTGTATCACCTGTGGTGTCAAAGGAAGATGAATCTTTTGGCTGGCTTTTCTTGCCCAGGTAAGATGTCCTCCCACCAGGAGCTTTGTTTCCCTAAGGCAACAGTCTGACAGCAAAGTGAGGTACCTGCATAACATCTGTATTTCTCATATATGCTGCTCTTGTACTGGTGAAATCAGTCATTGTGAGCGTTCAGCAAAGAGCTTGCAGCCATCCCACATGCCCTTCATTCAAAGCTTTCGGGTAATCAGGAGCCCAACAAAACCACACAGGAAAACACAGCTTCTCAACACCAACCTCAGCAGGATTCTCGAGCGTGCTTCTCTGAGCAAACTCTTCTGCAGCGCCTGATTAGCTCAAGTAATAACTGTGCAACCACCACATGTGGTTTTTGTCCTGACCTTACTTCTAGAAAGGAAAGGGAGGTGGTGGCAGTGTCAGTTCTCCAGTTCATTCAGCTCTGGGCTTCCAAGATGAGAAGGAATCAGCGAGAGGCCAATTAGGAGGCTGGGGGGCGACAAGAACACTTGCTGCCTGTATCTGCGTTAAGTCTCAGCACCCAACCTGAACACCTTGGCTGGACCCAAAGTAAAAGGCTCCATTATCCATCCCCTGAGGTTTGCAGTTCCTTCAGATGAAGTGAGCGGCTGGTCACCACGCAGATTTCTAGTAAGAGAATCTGGAGAGAGCTCTTCCTGTTGTTTAGACAGATTGTGCCTTTTTATTTAATTTTATGCAGTAAGTCATCTGATAATAACATAATATCAATGAAAATGAATGAGACTAGGAGACAGCCTCCTGCTTGGAAAATAAACATCTTGGCTGCACCAAGTCTTTTTACTAGCAGCAGGAGACGATTATACAGCCACTGTTCAACTCCGTTGGCTTTATCTCAATTAATGAATACCGGGTGAGTTAGGCACATGCATCAGCCTCTTCTACAAAATGATTTAAGTCTCTCTTCCTCCATGAAACCTGCATTAAGGCTCTTTGCCCTGTCTTCTCCCCCCTGCCCTTTTTATAATGCAGCACAATATCTACACAACAAGGACATTTCTCCAGCTAAAAACCTGACAACAATAATGCACTTAATCAGATTATTCTCAGCTCCATTAATTCTATTTAAATTTGCAAACAAATTAATACACAAACAGGAATATTAACATACTAGTTGCCCAGTATCCAACACAGCTATTTTTCTGCGAAAACTACTATAACCACCAAGAACAAAAAAGCATTGCAAATATGCAAATCCAGATGACTCAGTCCTAGTTTGAATGCCAGAGCACAGGGCTGGGAATACTACATCACATTGCATTTAAAAACAACAACTAAAAATAGTGATTAAAGTGGAAAATTGACCCAGCACTACAAAGCTTCTTGAGATTACTCATTGGCTCTTATTTCCTTAAGAAAAAGATGGCAGCACCCAGCCCAGTATGCCATACCCCAGCACTGGCCAAAAGCAGATACCTAGGCAAGACTGAAACCACGAGTGCCCTCTCAGCTCAACTTCAGCTGATCTCCCAAAGAAGTGAGATTCCTACATATAGGGTAACTCCCAATGGATTCTTCTTCCATGGACTAGCTGAGCCCCTCCATCCACTGACACTTGCTCTTAGTTACCTCTTTTCTGAGCCGAAAAAATGCATAGTTGGGTACACTGTGGTGAAACCAGCTGGAGCAATCTTAAAGTAGCAAATCAGAGAACATGAAGAGTCTATGCACCAGAACCAGAAGCCTCCAAACAGGGCATCTTCCTCCAAGACGACTGCATCAATGTTGGCTCCCAGCTGCCTGCCTTGTCTCCGTGAGCTCATTACTCTTGTTGTATATATGGCTCAATGGATCACAAAGCAGCTGCTACAATTTACAGCCAAGCATATTAAGGGATACCAACACTTATTTCAGACTTTTAAAGATGTTGCTGAGGAGCCATTATTTGGATTAAAGAGTCATTGAGCAATCCTCATTTTATAATTTTCCTCCCTGCTCAGGTGCACAGAAGGGTCCCAACATCAGGGACCAAGAGCTATTTCCGTAGTTTCCTGATCATAAACTATGACACAGCAGTGAAAATCCACATGGGAAGGCAGAACATTCCATCATCTCCCAACCAGCTGCCTAGTACTATGGCAGGCTCAGAAGTGAAGACTGATTTCCTTCTGAAAAAAAAGAAAAGATGCTCAGGAACACTCAACGGCTGGGAGCTGACACACCAGCAACCCACGGAAGGGGCCACCCTTCCAACTCAAGCCTGTGACAACACCTGCTCTTCCTCCTCTTCAGCATTTCGCTTAGACCCATTCACTGTTATTTATGGAGCTGTAACAACTGTTATAGCTGGCGGTGCTGCCAGAACAGAGCCCGATTTCACTTGGGGGAGCTGACTGTCCCTGCTGGGGGAAGCAGGAGGAGGGACAGGATGTCAGTCCCACACTCCCTGTTAGCCTCTAAACGAACGATACTGATTAACGAAGAACTGCAGGAGCCAAGCAGACAAGGACAACTGGAAAGGAAAAGCAGCACGAAGGGGCCTTCCTTCAGTTTCCCAGGGTCAATCTAATTGTTACCAAGCATGCTCCAGAGCTGATTTGGGTTACCAAATTATTACAGCACGCAGCTGGCATTAGCATCAGATATTTCCCCTTGGCCTCACTGACCCATTTGCTGCCTTGAACAACTAGGAGGCTAGCTTGGTACTTGAAGCTACATCTTTGTCACTTTCACAGCCAAGCGAGGATTTATCTCGTGAGACACTAAGCACTCATTCTCTTCCCTTATTGCATTTGTTACAAAGATAGCTGCCTGGCTCTACCCTCTCCTTCCCAGGAAATCAATAAATAAGGCATTCCAAAAATAAGCTGTAGAGTGGTAATATCAACCTGTACATACTCTTTTATACTACATGCTGCCTCCAGACATAAACAATTCTCATTGCTTCCAAACCTTGCATCCTCAGCCATAGTTACACACCCGACTTCCTATCAGTTGCACAGTAAGAGGCAGCATTTGGCTAAGCACACAGCCATACACTAGACCTGTACACAACACAAAGATTCTCTGATTCCACTAAGTAAGAACCAGGAAAAACACAAGTGGCTCCTTTTGCAAATCAGTGTAATTGCTTATTTGCGTTTTATCACACACAGAAATATAGAGAGGAAGTACCAGCAGGAGGGGAGGTAGGAGAAAAGAAAAGTTAATTTTGTTATCTAAGCAGTCAACTCAGTCCTGAAAAATCCTTTTCGTTTTTAGCACTTGTGTTACCTCTGCTGGCAGGCACCCAACCACTTTGTTAACCCACAGTTCTGAATGCCACTTTTGCCCCCCTGAGGTCCAAATCGGAGGCTCCCCTCATCTCACTAACCACTTCAGTGTAAATTAGGAGCAACAAACCCAAAAATCCATCAGTGCTTCAGCTGGATGCCACTGTGATGCAAGCATATTGCTTTAAATGGAACAGGATAAACAAAGCAGTCAAAATCTTGCATTTATGATGGAAAGGGAAATTCATACTTCTTTTCGGCAGCTTCCATGTATTTAGCCTCTAAATGAGCTTTAAAGAGACTACTACTTATAGCCACCATTAAGAGAAAAAGTTAAATATATTTGTTGTTAACAGATATACAAATAAGTATTCCAGATTCAGGAATACAGACCCAAGAGCGAGTTTTAAAAGTGACAACCAACTACACGCTGCTGTTGCCACATTTCTGTTGCTTAGAGAGGACAACAAGATTCAACAGTGCATCATTTAAAGCAAAATAATCCAGGAACTTCTGTTGTTCCATCTTATCAGTTATTTCCACCTAAGGACCAAGAGAGAAGAAAGGTTCTAAAGGTTCTTCTGACAAAAAACCAAACAAGTGTACATATACACTTCTGACCAAGGTATAAATACTGCTTAGGGAAAAACATCGGGTTTCCAGAGCTCCACACACATATGCTTTTCCCACTGTATGCAAGCTCATCTGTTTCAAACGCAGCCTTAAATTCTCAGCCACTGCCATGCTCCTGTATGACAGCTGGAGCCACAGTACCACATGCCAAAGCCAGTCCCGGCACTTACCAGCACTAAGCACTGCATTCTCTTCTACCACTTTGGAGACATAAGCATCTGGGTTAATACAGAAGTCACTGGAGCCCTAGACAGATGCAAGACAAAAAGGAAAAGGAGTATCAAAAAACACCGGTATTAAAGAGCAGTTGAGCCAGGTTAACATCAGGGAACCCTTTACTGTAGGGGTGTTTCAGATGCTGAAGTGTCTCATTGTCACCCCCACTAGCGCTGCTTTACACAACCGCAGCAGTGCTGGAGTGCCAGCTAACACACCACAGAGGAAGGAGGAGCTCTGTACTTTTCATAGATGGAAATTGCTGGGACAGCTACTTAGAACAAGATGTGCTATCAAAACAGGCACAGTGTAACACTAATTTCATGTCTGACAAACCTGCAGCAAGGGGGACTGGGACTTGGATTAGAGCCACTTACCACAGCAACAGCCAACTCCAGACCCAGGGATCCCCAGCTGACAATCAGGGCAAACACCCCAAGTAAGCACACCCTGTGGGAGACAGACAGATGGCAGACGTAAAAGCTCTGATTTCAAGCAGATCCTTTCACAAGTTGTATTATTTGGAGTCCAAAGCAATTACCAATCTCAAGAAATTATCAACCACTGTTTCTTCAGATAAACCATCTCATTTTATGTGTCCTGGACTGCAGCAACAGAAGTTTATGTCCAGCTGTTAGTTTCCACAGTACCTGGCGTGGGGTTGCAGGGGAAGGAAAAAGTTGAAGCAAAGTCTTACCCTGATTCTAGCAGGAGACCCAAAGGCACAAAGACACAGGGGGGGGCGATAGGGAAGGCAGATGGATGACTACAGTCCCCTCGCTTTCCCTATTCCCATTCTGAACTTCACTTTCTGTGTCCAAAGATACCCAAGAAAAACATGCCGTATCAAAAACGCCTACAAAAACATACTGATCCAAAATTGGACAAATCCCTCCTGTTCCTAGCTTAAGTGAGGGCGTCAGGTGTAAGCACTGCACAGCTACAGACAGTGGGAGGGAACACTCAGCCCCTGTCAGGACACCTGACTGGTTCCAAGCTGTGTGCATCTATCTGAACAGCATCTAAGCATCCCACACAGCCCAGGAGAGAGACAGTCACCTGCAGGCAAACAGTTCAGAGCAATACTTTAGGTGCCCACCACTACCACGCAAGTCCATCTCTGCACAGATTTTAACGTTTTGTTCTGACAACTGGACCTCGTTACCAGTAGAAATAGGGGGAAGTGTCTACTATCAAGCAGATACAAGGCAGATGGATGACAGAACAGTGGTCTCAGTGACGTTCAGCTAGCACACACGAGTGGAAAAGGCTTTTGCACTTCTCCAACCAGCACATTAGCTATTCACCTCTGCTGTCAGTATAAATGCTAGAGATATTTAGGCAAAAGTGCTCCCCAACTCCCTCAGGTACGGGGATGCAGACTAATAGGCATTTTCGTTTTATGTATCCTTATCTTCAAAGTAAAGGAACCTGGGCTTGCTCTCTCAGGGATGCTTTTTCCTTCAGGCTTTGAAACACAAGTAGGTTCCCTCCCACCCACACCCTGAACAAAAAAACCACCTGCTTATAACAAAGATATTCTTTATTCAAACATAGTGCAAGCATCTCTGTAAGGAAGGGACACACCTCTTCTGCCACATTTGTCTCATTGAAGACTAGAGCTTTAAAGAAATGAATCTATGCGTCTCCATTTAAAAAAAAAGTATCTATCCCTCGGTTTACCAACTTTAATTCTGAGTAATCCCTATTCTATGAATGGATCTATGGCTCACCTTGCAGAAGTAAAGGAGCTTCACAGGACTGACCTCTGTGCAACACTTGAGTAAGACACTAAAGACTTCACTATGCTTTTTCCAAATGGACATAAAAATTATCAGCCATAGATCAGCAAGGTTCTGTGGTTGTGACATAAGGATAACATGGCTTGGTGCCTCCAGCTGAGCACGGTAATCAATAAGACACATTTGCTGTTTTACTTTAAATAGAGATGACTGGGTCAGTAACTGACTGTTTGGCTAGAAGATCTAAAATTGGCATTTCACCATCTTGCTTGGCTGTGATACACTTGCTTCTTTATGCCACGTGCTCCCTTTGGGGAATGCCTTAATATGAACTTCTGGCTAACAGGGAATGAAATTCTAATTTAAACCCTGGGTTTACCATCTGTGCACACACTTGGACTTTTGTCTCTATAACCTGCCAGGTATGAAGTCATCTGGCAAATAATAAATCTGAATATGCATTCCAATTATTAATGGCATCACCATGTACCAGGATAAACTCTTGGCCATGTCAGTTGTCAAACTGTCACTATGTTTATGATACCAGTATCTTTGCCAAATATGCCAAGCTACACCAAACTACAGGACAGGGAGAGCAGAATTTTTTTTCTTGTAATGAGGCCCAAGCATGGTAGCATCTGTAGTGCTTTTTCAAAATAGACATGTGTTAGTATTGCAGTACCATGGCAACGAGAATCCTCCTCATAACTGTACAAACTATTGCCTGTTCGGTTTAACATTTCTTCAGGTGTGACAGCCAAAGGTAAACAAGAGCAGATCGTGACACAAAAGGCATGCTACCAGGTTGTGCAGACACATGCAACGCTTATCGTCAACCAACAAATGCCTTCACAACTGTAGAGAACTAAAGCAAGATTTTTAAACCCTGTAAATTTAAGGGTGGATGTTCACATTTGGAGGCTACCGATGCTAACCTAGTGGAAAGCAGACTACCAACATGAGTTCTTCACCTTTGAAGAGAAAGCAATGGACACCAGTACCATTGCATTTTATAGCCCAAGAACCTTCCTGTGAACATCTCTCATACATAGCCCAAATCCTACCCACAGAGCTACACTCTAGAAAGTCTTTCTACATGGAGAGGCAAATTTAATATGTTCAGTCCTGTAAGTCCTTGATATCAACTGACAACAGTCTAGAGGTTTAAACTAGCAGGGACCTGCATTCAGTTGGCCGCCTTTAGGCACTGTGCCTGGGTCAGGACTTACCCCATAAGAATGGCCCTGGAGTTTCTAATGAGCCCAAAAAGCACCAGCAAACATATCAGGACATGGAACAGCAGCAGGCCCAAGTACCCCAGCCACCTGCAGCAAACAAAAACATAGTCTGCAAAGGAAAACGGGTGTATAAATGGTGCAGGTCAAGAAGCTAGTGGGACTCATGGGAAAAATATAGCCATATTCTCCAAGTAAAAGGCACCAGTAGCAACTCATCTTCAGAGAACTCTGGATATTTGCTGGCTCTGGAGTCAAGGCAGGTAAAACCATTTACACAGTGCACCCAGCATACACAGTTGTTGAGAAATGAGACTACTAGTATTGTTCTAGTGTAAAGTTACATGCAACTGGACACCATCAGGTGGAGAAGAGGCATTGCAGCTTCTTGAACTTCCTAGGCATTTATTAGAAAATGCTTCAGTTATTTATTCCACATGTATGAATAAAGGTTTTCTTTTGTGGAGTACAGCTGATGCAAACTTTTATTATATATGTTTAACAAAAAGGAATGTTGGGGTGTGGTGTTAACTTACAGAACCAGTATAGTTTTCTACTCTAATGTGTCATGCAACTACAACACACTTACTAGGACCCAACAGTACCTATCTTTGTGGCTAGTTTTTCCCCCCTTAGTGTTAGAACAAGCGCCACAGATTTTGTACATTAAGAATAAGTTTCCCTTCAGCTAGTAATAAACGCAGTTAAGAAAATAGTTGTTATGCAATTGGATTTAAACCAAATGCAGTTTTGTTGTAACAAACAAATCAGCTGGGTGGGCCAAGAGCACCTGCAGTAATATAGAGCGCCTTTGGCTCAGCCACTCAGAACACACACATAATTGTTGTAAAACAGGCCAGAACAGATGCTACAACCACTACACTACAGCATGCTACACACCTGTACCAGTCATAGAGGTCAATCTGAATTGCGAGCTCCTCCAGAGACAGCTCTTCATTCTTCCAGAAGGGTATCTCAGTTGTTTGCCTGACTAGATCATCCAAGAGACCCTGCAGTTTCTGGATAACATGCAGGTAGTCTGTCTGCTTCGTGAACATCTCCTCCAGGACAAGCAAGTTTGGTTCCACTGTTTGGTTCAGGGCCACTGCAGTATCTAGTACCTACGGTATGGGAAAGAACAAAGAAAAAAGAGAAAAATAATTGAAGGACAAGGAAGTGAAGATAGTAGAAGAGGATTCACTCTTACTAGCGAGTCATGGACAGCTTCCAGATTACCAGTCCTCTGTCTTAAGAGGCTCAGACTACTTACCTTTCAAAAGCAACTTATAAGCATCTATAACAGATTGTTTGCAAGTAGTCCAATGACGGCACCTCAGCTGAGCCCTTAACACATGTACACATTTTGCAGCCATCAGGGTTGCAGTATGATACCACGAAATGAGAGGTAGCACACGAACAACTGATTGTACTAAAGTGATACAATTTACTAAGATTTGTCTGCTTTGGCCTGCCTCTTCTTCTGGGTGTGGAAAAGAGATGATCGGAAGCTGTTTTTAAACCTAGCAAAGAGAAGACTTCATTTAACAAGCTGTGTTTGCTTCAATATTTTTAGAAGAGTTGAAGAAATCACCATTCTGTTAGCGGAAATTTTAGCACATCTTTAAGCCCAGAGACTAACAAAAAATAGGAAGAGATACCAGCACAGCCAGATCCAAGAGAAAAGGTGCTGAGCAAGTCTGCTTATTCCCACACTTCCCATTTTCTAGTGTGTCTCTACTAGTGCTTACCCGGTCTTGGACACCCGCCACAGTGCGGTTCGCATGGCGTAGCGAGTACGTCAGCCGGTGAATGCCGTCACTGGTCTCTCCATTGCCATAGAAGCCAACAGCAATTCCAGCACTGCAGGGAAAGAAAGCAAGAAAGGGTAGAGTTAAAGCTAAAAGGCAAGCTATTTAACGTATGGTTTACCACTGCAGCACCCTTGGTAGTCACACCAGCACTTTCCACAGAAAGGGAAGCCACATGCCTCCCAGAGGGTAGCTGGGGTAGTTGTGCTCCTCAGCAACCGCTAAAAAAATTCACCTGTAAGTGTACACCTGTGTTCTCCACACAGCCACCGATTCTCTGTATGGCATCCATACAATGAAGAGCAAAATACCACCCCTCCTCAATACGTATGTTTCATTTATGGTACAATAATGAAAATGTGTTAAGAGAACTGTTAAGAGTTCAGATCTAGCCATGGGTACCAGAAATCCAGCCAGCCAAGCCACTCTCCAGTGGCTCCTGCAAAAGGCTCCTCATTGCTGTGTCAGGAGACACATGCCTTCTCCAGACATGAAATACAGATTGTTTCCTTACATTTTTTAAAAGCAGGACACAAAGAGTGCACTGACTACTTGCCCACGGTGGTGGTTCCTCTAGATACATTTTCCATGCTGTCTCATCTACACTGTGAAATATCTATGAACATCATCTACACACCAATTAGA
Source organism: Falco punctatus (assembly GCF_963210335.1). Lineage (NCBI taxonomy): Eukaryota > Metazoa > Chordata > Aves > Falconiformes > Falconidae > Falco > Falco punctatus. The sequence continues at coordinate 30,436,164 of NC_137583.1, read as the reverse complement.
GTACTGAGAAAGAAGGCTTAATAACTTACTGGGACAAAAAGCTTACTTATTTTTAAAGCAAGTAAATTTCAGGCTTATAGACACAATTCAACTCCAGCTGCTTAGCAAATTACCACCTATCAGCTGATTTGCCCTAACTGTCCACACATATCAGCCTGCCCCAATTATGAAGTAAACCATATTAGCTTAAACCTCACTTAAAGGAGGAAGATCCTGTAAATGAGTTGTAACTAGGAGGTTCTCATGCACATCAGTGATACCTCTTCTACTAACACATCACTGCACAACTCACAGTTCTTCTTCCCAAGTCCATTTTCCCTAATAATAGAAGGGAAAGAACTTGTGAAGGGGTCACACAACTAAACTCAGGGCAAACAAACATCACCAAGGTACAAATTCCCTATTCTCATGTCATATTTATTAGCTTCAGAGCACCCAGGATCTTTTCCAGGAGGATTCTCAAGACACCAAGGTTGTGTTTGTGGTAGTGGAAAGTGGTGGTGGTTTTGGTGTAAATCTAGAGTTATTCTGGATAAAACATTTAATTTCTTCCCAACAACTTTGTGCTTGGGTTATAGCACTGCCCTCACAGAGTCGGTTTGAAGGAAGAGAGGAAGGAAACAAGCCAAACAGCTTTCAGAACAAGTAAGCATAGTGCCTTTGTTTAACAGGAAGGGTCACTAAAGGACATGAGGCATTCTTCATCACCATCACCACCCGGCTGGGAAATCAACCCAAGCAGACAGGCCAGAGCAGGCTTTGTCTAGATAACAGACCCTTGCACAGATTTGCCCTGGCATATATATCAACCTGCAGTCCGAAGGACTGTTTCTGCTCTCACTTCCCTCCTGCAGGAAGACAACAGTCGTCCTTTCCCCCTTTCCTGGGCTCATCTACTTCAGGAAGAATAAGCAAAACAGGATAGTTCACCTGGTTGCATTTCTACTTTCTCCTCATGCATACAAGAAGCAGAGACCATGCACTGGAAATGAATCCATTATGAAAATCTGTGTCAGATTTTTCCAACAACTGAATCCCCATAAATTATAGACAGCTTGGCCCATAAAAGCTTCAGATGAAGAGTTTCTTCCAGAGACAGTAAGCAGCCTACATCGTTAACAGGAAGAGAGGCAGCAGATATGTAACTCTTAATATTTAGTGTTAATACTAAATCAGCCGCTTTCTTCATGAACGCCATTTCTCAAACATTTTCCTAATGCAAATGATTCTGATAATGAAAAGGAGAAAAGCCCTCTGCATTCTTCCCTGGTTGCAGCTATTACCAGAGCCTGGTAACGCATGCCTAGGATGCACAGGGGTGGAGGGGATTAAAAAAAAAGCCACACATATACATATACACACCCCCCCCCCCCAACCTAGAGAGATTACAGATCCAGAGCTATGCCCAGCATAAAGCAACTCAGCCTCCCATGGTAGCAACTACAAACCTGTGGCTTGAATTTCCCCTTGGCTTAGAGCAAACAAATTCAGAGACCCTTTCACTCTCCTGAGCAACAGAACACTAGCAGTTGTTTCTACTATAGACACCAAATAAATTCCAGAACATTCCTGACATTGAATACGCAGATCTGACCCTTTTAATTAGCGAGCAATTTTTATTCAGCCTGTTACAGCTACTAGAAGCCCATTCTTTCAGCAAAGACTTGGTTAGCGCCCAAAACCTGCTGCCCAGCTCTCAGTATTCCAAGCACAGCAGCACTGTTTTGGTGGAAAAGTCTCAGAAACTGCACTCTGAAGCAGCAGCAGTCATCTTGTCCTTAAAGCTGCAGCACATCTAGGCACATTAGCCAGTTTACTCAAAGGTAGGGTTTATGAAGTAGTAGCGATGACAGAAAAGTGACTTGAAACTCGTTACCCTATTCAAGGCAGAACTACTCCAGTAGGCTTCCTATCCAGCCCCAGAGGAACCACAGCTTTGACTGCCCTTAAGCCTCCAGGCATAGTCCCTACTCCAGAAAGAAAACACTAGAGCAACAGGAATTGAGATAAAAGGCATTTAATTCAAGTCATAAATTCCTCTAGACACGGGTACCACACATTCACTGCAAACTACGCATAAAGCATTAATTATTCCATTACTGCCCAGCAAAAGCCAGCTCTGCTTGCCCTGTGCTAGCAAGGGCCACTTGCACAGCCATTCCTGCTCCTAGGAGCAAGCTGTACATTTGTGTGGCAGTTCCCCCCCTTTCTATCACACTAAAGGGGGAAGGAAACCATCCCTGAAGCCCAGGCTGGGGGCAGCTGCCCAGACCCACAGTGTGACTTGGGGGGACAGAGTTGAAGGGCAGGCAGCAGGGGAACTGCGGCTGGGGGAAGAGAACTGTTGCTGTTCAGTTGTCTGCTTGCATTTGGCTTCACCTAAAACCAACAGTTGTTTCAAATCCCTGCCTACACACACCGGTGTAAGTCGCTATTGTTTAAAGCAGATTTAAGGATTTACACTGGTTTTCAGCCACCTTTTATTTGATTAAAGGGAAACAGAGGGGCTCCTCCTACTTAAGCACGTTCTTTTAAAGTAAAAATAGATCAACTCATCTTAACCCAACAGTGTAAGTCCTTGAGGTCAGGACAAATCACGTGGCTTCTTGCACAAACCACGGGAGGCTCAGCAGCCCAAGATAAAAGAGATCCATCTCCCAGTATGGGATAACAAAATCACCACCCAACGGGGAAGGCTGCATTTCTGTCCTGCAGCATGGATACAAGAACAGCAATCCTGAATGACACAGCTTTTTTTTCCACCCTAGCACCCTCTGGAAGATACTCCAATGCATTCTCAATGTTTCTATAGGAAAGTCATCTCCACTTCTGCTATTCTTGCTTCTGTCACACTCCCCTCCCTAGCACTCACACACGCCTCTCCTGAATCCACAGCATCCCATCCTCAATTACTCCTCCAAAATCGACCTTTGTCAGCCTCCTGTTGCTTCCACTACCCCCGCCCCTCCCCTGTCTTCCTTCTCACTCATGTTTTTGAATAAGAATATTTTAAAAAAATTTTAAATCATCCATCAAGGTAATTTAAAAAGTTGCCCCTGCTGTTCAACACTGCATTTCAAAAGTCACTTGGCTACCCAGTCATTTTGATAAGTTTTAGAAAACCCACTCATGTTAAGTCAAGAAAACACTGCACACCTGAACTTAACACTATCACCACCAGTGTACACCCACAGAAACACCCTAGAAAGAGACAGTGTGCTATACCAGCTCTTCAAAAAGTTGCATGATGCAAGACGGAGGAGCAGCATGCTATGATTTCTGTGTACTCCTACAGGTACAACAGTAGGATTTAAAGTACTGCAGGCTCCAGGAATTCAAGTCTGGAGAACAGCTTCCCTGCTGTTTGCATGCAAGAGTCACATGGGCTTAAGACATCCCTTGATAAGGAACCACAAAAGAAAAATAAAGTGTAATTCCAAATTAGCTTGCAACATGACCTACAAAAAAAAGTTTTCTGGGTGACAAGGTATACATGAACAACAGAGCATTCATCTGATACAGAGAGCATATACATCCCTCCTGGTGACAAGATGCTCCCATTGTAATACACATGCACACAGTAAAAACCCCTCTGGGTACCCAGTCACCAGTCTGAAAAGGTGAACACTAGCCATTCACATCACATCCTTAGAAATGAATAATCTAACTACACCAAGTCATCTTTAATTACAGGAACTTCATAAGGAGAGCCCTTTTTAGACTTCATGCTCTCCAGAGGAATGTTAATTTGTCTGACTAATTACTACCTTGCACTTTCACACGAGGGAAAGCGCTATTACTGGCATTTGAGAAAGCAAGTTCTCACCATCTATTTGTACCCATTTCTTTTAGCTATCGTCTACCACAAAGCTTCCTACCCACCTCCAGAGCCGAGCTCCATCCTGAGAGAGTTAGGGACATCTAGTTGCTGGATAAGATGATGTATAAGACAAGTCCCCACACAGAAACCTATCAAAATTGGACTAGAAATTAAATGAACTAAGTATTGAAGGAATAATCTGGGCAAATAATTCCTGAAGCTTTGTGGCTAGAGCAACTGGGAAGACCCATTGGAGAAATGTTTTGTTGGAGAGCTCCTGATAACCAGTTTTGTCTTCTTGCTGAGCCAGCAGGAAACATCAAGTCATTAGGAAGCAGTGATCCACAGTACAAACAGCCCTCTGGGATTAAGTACTACCTAGATAAGCATGTACAAGGCACAGCTGGACTTAACCAGAGTTAACTAGTTCTCAGCTAGGAAGACAACAGTCCAAGCTGTGTGGTGCGGTCAATACGCTGGACGGAAGCGAGGCCATCAAGAGGGACCCTGACTGGCTTGGGTGGTGGGCCCATGTGAACCTCATGAAGTTCAACAAGTGCAAGGTCCTGCACCTGGGTCAGGGCAACCCCCAGCATCAGTACAGGCTGGGCAGGGAACGGATGGAGAGCAGCCCTGAGGAGAAGGACTTGGGGGTGTTGGTTGATGAGAAGCTCAACATGACCTGGCAATGTGCGCTTGCATCCCAGAAAGCCATCCGCATCCTGGGCTGTATCAAAAGCAGCGTGGCCAGCAGGTCGCGGGAGGCGATTCTGCCCCTCTGCTCTGCTCTGGTGAGACCCCCCCTGCAGTGCTGCATCCAGCTGTGGGGCCACCAGCACAGGAAGGACATGGACCTGTTGGAGCAAGCCCAGAGGAGGCCACGAGGATGCTCAGAGGGCTGGGGCACCTCTCCTATGGACAGAGACTGACAGAGTCGGGGCTGTTCAGCCTGGAGAAGAGCAGGCTCTGGGGGGACCTCACAGCAGCTTCCAGGGCCTGAAGGGGCCCACAGGAAAGCTGGGGGAGGGGCTTTGGACAGGGGCATTTACTGCTAGGACAAGGGGTGATGGCTTTAAACTGAGAGAGGGCAGATTTAGATTAGGTATCAGGAAGAAATTCTTTACCATGAGGGTGGTGAGGCGCTGGCCCAGGCTGCCCAGAGCAGCTGTGGGTGCCCCATCCCTGGCAGGGCTCAGGGCCAGGCTGGATGGGGCTGGGGGCACCCTGGGCTGGTGGAAGGTGTCCCTGCCCATGGCAGGGAGTTGGAACTCGATGGTCTTTAAGGTCTCTTCCAACCCAAATCATTCTGTGATTCTATGATTCACAGTACTCTTGACAGATAGGACCAGCTGCTGTTTGGAAACTCTTGCTGCTTCAGCATCCAAGCTACCTCTCTCCTCCTGCATATGATGCTACAAACTGCTTCCCAGGTCATCCTGCTGTCAGGCAGACATTCAGAACAGCCTTATGCCCCATCACTCTGAAACATAACAGCATCTACTGGTCTGGCACTTCTGTTACATGTAGTGCACAGCTAAGATAGTATATATACTGTGGACTAATTTTTACCTGTTGGCATCTAACTGGGACTTCCTGCTAGCACAGATTACATTCCTTACTTGTCAGAAGCCTTACCTGCATTCCCAGCCAGATGCTGAGCACAGAACACCAAGAGGCACCAGTTAGAGTGCACTGCCACATCCAGCTGCTGTTAAGAAGGGCAGAAAATAGACCTCAGCTTTGCAGGAGAGCAGCAGCACTAGGGCAGCACTTTCACTCACAACGGACGGCAACCACCTGCTATTGCTCAAGCATGCTGACTTCAGAGTGGAAATTTAAAACTTAAAAATCCCACAAACATTCATCCGGTATCACTGTAGATTCAGGTAGAATATTAGTTTTAAGGATACTCCTGCATTTAATACTTGCAAAAACAATCAGTACACCAAGGATGAGAACCAGTGGCTCCCATTTTGAGGGAGCCTGATAGGTTTTCCAGCTTGCAGACTTGACTGGGAGTCGCATCAAGTTTACCAGAATTTATATGCTGACCTTCCAACTTTAAATTGTCTCTCACATGCTCTGGGAAATGTGCGAAATACCTCCTCACCCTTTCTACAATTAAAACCAAACACGGCTACCACATCCTGCAGCAGCTGTTGTGGACACATATGCTGCATAACAATAGCTAACAAGAGCCTGCAGAAGCAGCACCTATAAATAGCATCAGCTAGAGCTTCTGTAAGAAAGGGTTAGGACCACAGCACTATCAGTGGATTGGAAGGGATGCAGCTGAAGCTCTTAAGATCACTAAAGAAAAAAAAAAAAAAAAAAAAAAAAAAGATGAAGGAGGCTGAGATTTCTTCCTTGCAAGTTGTTCTCTGGTTTGCTTTCCCATGCCAGGCACCTACTTCCAGTCAGCAAAGCAGAAGAGCTCCCTGCCAAGATGTCAATACTGGCTAGTGCACTAGCTCTCCTCAACACTGAGCCCCTGCCTCTACAGGCAGTTCCATCCCCAGCTGCTAAACTCACAGCACAATGTGTGCTCTGCAGCGTTTGTTCCAGTACGTCAGGGGTTTTCTATTCTCTTAAGTATGTGCCACGAAAGAGCAAACACACAAACGCATTAGTAGCACGATCCAGCCCTTGAACAGCTCAGCCTTGCTGGCACAAAACGTGCTTCCAAACAGATCACACACCAGATCCACCACCTACCAGCCGTTGATATGAAAAGTGAACCACAAGATGCTGCAAAACCACAGCTGTCTCATTGTTTTCTCCTCTCTGAATAGGGGACTGCTCCCAGCCCTGCAGAGAGGCAACTAAGACCCATCTGGAGTCTTGGGCAAGAGTAGACAATGCTTGGAATCATTAGACACACAGTGCTCAACCTCTGGGCACACATCTGTAGAGTACAGAGTATTCATTCTGCCCAAGTCAAACCAAACTAAGTCTAAGGCTCCTTCCAGAAGTCTGCAAACATGTCACTGCTTTCAGATGCCCCATCGTTAACTTTCTAGGAAAGATGATCCTTATTTGTGTTGACAACAAAAACCAAACCAAACCCAAACGCCAGAAAAACAAAATGTAAATTTTTAACTTCTTCTGCCCATGTTCTCTAATGACTTAATTTTTCTTGGTTTTCAGCAACCCTTCTTTTCACCTTACCTCCAAAAGCTTCTATTGCTCAGTCAAAACATGAAGTGTTGCCAACACTAGCACCATTACTAGCAAACTTTGGCGATGGCATATTAGTACAGATAATGAAACGCAGCAGTGACTTCCACAGACTGCAAAATCTCAATACCCACTCCCGTCAAATGCCAATACTTCCAAACCCCAAAGAATCATCTGTGCCTCTTTCTTCCTAATCTACCCTTCCATGTATTCATTCTTTTTGGACACCAGTTTTTATGAAAACTGTCTAAACCTGATAAATATTTCAACTGTATCCATCCTATTTCAGCAATAAGCTCCCAAGTGTCCTTGATTTAACCACTTGCAAAATACCGAAAAGGAGGACAGTAACTCTTTACATGGATCAAACCACGAGGCAGTTCAGCAAGTTGTAGGAAGTAAGAAAATCCATTACAGATGTTTAAAACATAATACCAACTGGAAAGAGGGATTACTGCCAACATTCATTAACTACAGACACAGCATACCAGGTATGAAAACACCATCCCAAACAAGAAGGAAGATCTTTCAGGCATTGACCGTACCTGCACACCAGGGTTGCGATGATGACACACCATGCCGTACAGCAGCAGTCAGCATTTAGATGCTCTTCACTCTTCCGATGGCGGCAACACAGCCAAAATGAGTAGAACAAGAGAAAAAGCAGGTCCAGAGCAAGGCAGGAGAGCGCGACGCCACCCAACAGCAACAGGGCCTGCGGAAAACAGAGATGGGCATCACATCTGGCCACGGCACAGCCACAGCAGGGGATGGGAATCGGGGCCCAGATGTTTGAGGGCTCTGCAGTAAGACAGCACTTCTGAAAGCACACCTTGAAAGCAAGTTGTTTTGTGAGTTTTGTATATTTTTAAAATGCAATCAGGAGATTTTTAGCCCCATTTTCTCCCCTCTGGATCACACTCTATGAAACCATGTTCTGCACCTAAGCAATAAACAGCCAAGCCATTCTGTTCATCCCAGTCTGCAAATAGCCTAAGTGAATCAGAGAGGGCTTCCTCTTTACTCCTGAGCAGAGGTCAGCAGATTTAAAGGGAAAAAAAAAAAAAAAGTTCAGCCAGCTGCCTCTATCTGTACAGTTCTTTAATCTTCATGAATAAATATGCAGGCTTATTCATTAGAAATCCAAGTGCATGAGTGGGTTTGAAAGGGGGTGGAATTTATTATACGTGCGTGAGATTGATTTTAAAAAACCAAATCCCCATGCAATGCTTCTGTTCAAGGTAGACCTAGAATAAATTCTAAACCCCTCCATATACCATCCACATATATAGGTACAACAAACGTGGATGCTACAGACATACTGGCTTTAAGCTGAATTACTGTGTTGTACTTATTTCTACTCAGATGTTCCCAGGAGGAAAGGAAGCAGTGTTTAATTCCATTCCCTTTTTTTTTTTTATTCAGATAATCCTGGGTGAAATAATAAAAAAAACATGCAAAACAATTTTGTTAAAGTAAAAAAATAATTTAAAACCACTCTAACACCAAACCCAGCCACACTTTCCCATGTGAATAAAACAAGGACATTATTTCATCCATAAGCTTTTTTTCATAAATCCTTGGTAGCGGTGACAAATGCCAACTTATTAGAAATTACTCAATTACCTGGAAAGCACCTAAGGCACCTACTGCTGCCCCGATATTGGGAAGACAGACATAGATCTGTATCACCAAACCTAAACCAAAGGTTTGGGTTTTTTAAAATCAGTATCTCTTCTTTCCCCACACAGAAATTTCTCACAGAACATTTATACACTTCCTCCTGATTGAAACAACCACCTCCTCCTGGTCAAAGAAATAAAACAAAGAACGCTGCAATTAAAGCAAAATTCTATACAAAACTCTAACTGTTAGACTATTTCTAACAGGGTCTGGTAGTAACTTGCTCTTCATAGGCTCTCCTTCCCCTTCTTTGCCCCAGCTCTGCTCCACAGGTACTCCCTGCTGAGTTATTATCCTGGCAAACCATACGAGCCGCACAACATACTTTCCAGCCAAGAACCGTCAGTGCGTGCAGGCTGTAGGTCCCATCAGCCATACATAACGAGATGCACACCAGTTAAACCTAACTGCTCCATCAGAGATACTCCACGTAGCCACGTACTGTTTGCTTTCCCAGCCTTAAAAAACCCACCCAAAGCCCATCAAGCCCACTGGGATGGGGGGAGCTTACAGGTGCCACTTTCCCAAACTAACCAGCAGAAACTCTGTCCCACTGTAGAAAGCAAACTGTGGGATCTTGAACAGAAAAGAGTGGAGGTGGAAGGGAAAAAGCCCTATCCCCCTTTCCCATGATTACGCCAGATGGTGTGCACACTATTTGAGTTCCTGAGCAAAAAGGGGCCATCGAGAGGGAAGCTGCGTTCGCAGCCCCACGTTCTCCCACTTCTGAAGCCTTGCCATGTATGAGCACTCAATGCTAATTTAACACATTGGCATACCAAAGCTCCTCGGGGATATTCTTTATTTTTTAAACATGTCAGGCTGCTGTAATGCAAAGCTTTCCTGCACTGCTTGCCTGCACTTCTTTTTTCACACCCTCAAACCTTCCTGCACAAGCTAAAAGGCATTACTGCTGGAAAGACGAACTCAGCTGAAAACATCCTCCCAGCAACTCTTCATCAGCAAAAATTCACACTGCAGCTCCAGATGTAAGGGAACAGCCTCCATTAAAAGGAAAAAAAAGGAAATACTAAAAAGAAAAAAATAATTAAAAGACTGCCACGCAGCAAGCAACCTGAAGTTCTCATTTTGAAGGGACACTTCATTTATGCTTTAATTTATGCATCTGGCCAAAGGGACTTGGCTGGCCACTACACCATGATCTGTGTTTCATTTTCCAGAGAATATTTGTTTTCCATTAATGGATACGTGCCATGACAACAAGTGAAATCATCCAGCAGAGCAGTTATTAATCTTGCTGACTGATGAGTCAGTTTAGGACCCAGAGACTGGCTGGCAGTGAAAGCCTGGTCACAACCAAAGATATGCCTGTGCCTGCTTGTCAGGATTAAACAACAGTATTTAGGAAAAAAGGGGGCTGAGGTTGGATAAATCCTCAGACACTCCATTCTGCAATAGTAAATCTGAGACTCTGTTATCCAAGCCCACGTTATCCCGAGTAAATGTAAAACTATGCACTGGGCCTTTTGCCACAGAAGAGCATCACTTCATCTTCGAACATTTGCTGAGCTATCAGAACCTTTATAGCAAATGATGCATGAACTGCCCTTACAGGAAAATGGGGACAACTTGGAGGAGCAACATTTTACCATCATGCTGACGCTAATGGCAGAAGTGGAGACAGACCAGTCCCTGAAAATGAGTGTAAATCCAAGTGGTATCAGCCAGACTGGCAGGAGACAAAGCTACAGTGTTAGGAAGCACTTTCAAAATAAAAGTTAATAGCAGTACACAATGAAGTAACCACACGCAGCATTGCTAGCTTGGAAAGGCTCCATGAAACCTGAATACATTCGGTCTTGTACAGGGACAGTGTTCGACAGCCTGCTACAGTGTTAATAGACTTTCTCAACTCTAGCATGGTTGCCAGAATTCATGGTATTTACTCTCCCACTGGGAATAAGGCGGCAAAAAAGGGGCAGAAAACATAAGAGGTCCCCATGCACAGAGAGAGGCACCACCACAGTAAGAAACACTGTGAATGGCAAAAGCATCCCCTGGAAAAATACCCAGGGGCTGGTTAGTGCTTCCACATGGTATGAGGGCAACCATAGGTGCTGATACTAGGCTGATCTATGGGTGTATCATTAGGTATACAGTTAGCAAAACCCCTTGGTCTCTGAGACCACACCTTACATTACTGTGGATCAATTAAACCAACATACAGCCTTGTCTACTGGATGAAAAATGTCTATACAAAGGATACAGCCACTTTCAGCTTGCAAGTTCCAAACTGTGATCCACATCATTAGTTCACTGAATGCATCTGTGGACTGCGGTCCTGGAAGGATAATTTTAGGTGCTGAAACTGCACTTAAGGGATGTATACTCCATTCCATCCCAGCAGCCACAAAGAGAAGCTATCTACATAAGAACATGAAAAAAAGGGATATGTAAGATACATTTGAGTCTATTTCCTTAGAAGGGAAAGCCTAAAAAAAAAAGCCATGACACAGTAATGCAGGAGGTAAACAACCAGCCACAACACTAATGTGGAAGGTAAACACCAGGTTGCATTCACAGCAAGTGTCAAGGCTTAGCACTGCCTTAAGTGCTCTTTGTTTGTCACTCAAATGTAGAGAGGAGTGTTGGCTTGGGGACCCTTCCCCACACTACCGTGCCCCCTCTACCACAAAGGTTACTTGGTACAAGAAGTCCTGGCAGCAGAAGAATTTTATGAAGTTCATTCCGAATACACATGGGCTCAAAATAATCCATGTATTTATGAAGTACAAGTTTTACCCAGCTCAACCTATCCAACTTCCAATTACCACATTCTTTAGACCTTAACTGTACTAACAGCAGCATGGCATAGTGAGCAGCTCTTTGCATGGAATAGATGATAGCGATTTCTGGACAGTACTGCTATTTTACTATAGTTAGAAAATCTACTAAAACCTCATTAAGAAATTTGAGAGCAAAGCTGAGGCACTCAGGTGGTTCCTGAAAAGCATCAGTTTTGCTTTTAATCTTCCACCAATAGTTTTATAAGGTATTTCACCTTAAAACTTTGTAATTCTAACCCACAGGACAAAATAGCTACAGCTTTTGAGCATTGCAACAACACAGCTGCCTTAATCTTTGCCAGACTGAGAACTGTTTGTAGTTTTACCTTAAAGTTAACTTTTGCCAGAAGTTAAGCTTTCCACTGAATCTGCAACTAGTGTTCCTTCTGGATTTCCATGCAGCGACTTGAGATTGTGATAATAAAACAGAGAGAAGAGGTTAAAGGAGTGTGGGAAGAGAAAAACGTTCACCCAGAAGAACAAATGAAGCAAACTGGGCTGCTGCCAAAGGAGCACTCATCTATTTATTCCATGAAGGACGGAAGTCATCTTAGCAAGAAGAAAAACTGCTGTGGAATAGCATCATGCCTACACTACTTCCTACACCATTTTTTTTCCCCCCAGACTTCACGACATCTTTAGGAAGCCTACATACTCATAGATGATGCGTAACTATGTCCTACCAAACTGATTTATTTTTTTTTTTTTAAACATTGGTGACATGACCCCCTCAACTTGTTCTGAACTTACTGTGTGTTCAGAGACTTTATTTTCAATTCTGAAAAATGCTGTACTTGGTGGCTGTTGAGATGCTCAAGTGTCTCAGGATGCCTTCCATCCCACAGACTCCACAGAAGGATGCAGGCTTTGGTAGGGAATAAAGCCAACTGCGTATTGGCAAACATAACGTGGGGGAAGGATGTGGAAACCGCTGCTGATCTCAGCACTAAATCATCCATATCTCCTCTGCCCGGGGGACAGGCCTTCCCAGGCCAATTACTGCACTCAACACAGTAGAGGAGCAAGGCTAGGCAGGAAACATGCTGTGGAAGAGGTTTTCCCACGGTACGGAGATGTATTCTCCTTCATGAGGGATCCCTCAACAGCATGGAAGAGCACCATGGAAACAGGGACAAGGTTCTACCATTTCTTCTCCTTGTACAGACATCTCCCAGAGAAAGCACGCCGTTGCAGTAGATATATATATATATCTAGGGCAAGTCCACACTAGAGCAAGCAACATAGGCCAACATTTTGCCTTTAGCTTTTTTTTTTTAGCTATTGGTTTTCCTTTCTGGAAAAAGAGAAAACGCCAGAGATTATGTCATGCTTTTTTTTTTTTTTTAAAAAAAACAATAAAACACCTTAAAACAATACAGCAGACATAAAAATAAAACAGATCTACAGTTGAAACATATCCTAGCATCACTAGACAGCTCAAATCCATTTAGCCAAGTTGGTTAAACCAACAGGCTAGCTTCCTCAACACTGAGAAGCTATCTACACCGGTAAAGGCATCCCACAGTTAATTAGTATTAGAGCTGTGAACTAAAGCCACTTTAATTACAAATGAGTGTTCACACAGGGTTTTAGTGTAGCTTAACTAGAATGGCCTTAATTCAGTGTAGTTTAATTCACTTTAGTGCATTTAAAGTGGTTTAACTAATCTGTTTTGAATTTATTGTTCCAGTTAATTCAGATTAATTTCTCAAGTGCCCTTGTGCAGGCAATGACTGAGAAGGAGGCTAGGATGATTAAAGATTCATCGTTTCCTCCATACTAACATTCTGACCCTTATTTTGTAATTAAATACTTTCAACACTGCTTTTATATTTGGTCCAATTCAGAGAAGCCAGCAATGCAGTGGCCAAAAAGACACAATCTTGCTGATACTCACTTTATTGCAGTGACCAACATGCCATACAATCACCGCCAGTTTTGAGAGCTGTGGTTAAATGGTGTGTAGCACAGGTACGTCTGCATACTTCAACTTCCACAGGGTACGTGGGGGCAGGTGCTAGAATTCATCAGAGCATCTCACATCACAAACCAAAGAGAGATGGCACACACTGAGCAGAAAGGATTTGCTTAACAATTGGGTTGGATTTTTTTTTTCCTGCCCAGGAATGCAGATCTAAGCCGTGCTAATCAGCAGTGAACACTGAAGTCCTATTGGGTTGAAGTCAAATAACAATCCATTTATTCCCTTAGCTGTTACCAACTCAGCAATCTCCATCTTACACAGCAAGGAAACGTTCCCAGAGGTAAGGGGGTCCTCTAAATTGGATGTTCTTATCCCTAGTTTCTCCATAATGCTGGCTGAAAGCCTCTATGCACTACAGTGATTAAAAGAATGAGACACTCTCACCAAATTCAGTTTCCACTGACAGGTCCCCACAGACTAAATCTTTATTAAATGAGGCTTAGCTCAGAACTGGCAGCTTGTCAAATGAGCATTCTCACTGAAAAGGCGGATTTCCTTTCTGGGGATTCTGCAAATTCTCTTGCAGGGCTCCATGAAAAAAAAAAAAAAAAAAAAAAAAAAAAATGAAAGAAAGAAAGAAAGAAAAAAAAAAAAAGGCGGCCATCACAGATGCATCAGTGTTCATGCAGGTCTTTGCCCCAAATCCCAGAACAGCCAAATGTGTAAGGAATCCTCCTGGGAACAAGCCTTCAGCTTTAGAACTTTACTCCTTCTAGTATTGCCAGTTGGACAAATTTAAGACCATTAGTTAACTTTGTTTAAATGCAAGAAGCAGATAAATATTTGGAACACTGAGGTGAAGGGCACCGAAAGGATAGCTGGAAAAATTCAGTGGGTCTCCTGCACTGCTTGTGTCCACGCTTAGCTTGCCCAGCTCACCTGTGGCAGATCTGCACAGTTTCACCAAGACATTCCTTTCCCACAACAGATTAGCTCACACATTCCCCCTCAGCAGTAGCTCCTCTTCCTGAGGTCTTTTAGAAGCAGCTTTATTTCCTTGGTTAGAAAGCTGTATCATCCATTAAAGTCTTAAAACACAATCTCCTTGCAAGGCAATTTTCCAGCAAACTGGATAATGGAAAGAAACCCCGTGCTATAAGGGAAGTATGAATTTAGTGCTCCTACAACTCAAGAATAAGCAAGCCCTGCCTGCGTTACCTGGCTCAAGCCCAAGTGCTGAACAAATTCCCATGCCACGACAGTTCCCCATCCCCAGCTCTGCGGTGGGAGTTCAGCTATGCTCCTGCTGGCCTGGAACTCCCTGAAGGCAAGATGTGGCACTGCCAAGCTGCCTGTTGCACACAGACAGGGACCAGGGCTGTGCATGTGAGCTAGGCAGTACTGGTGTATTAAAAAAAAAAAGGCAGGAAATGCTTAGGCCTGAAGCCCAGTGACTTAATCCAATTTCCATCCTTTTTCCCTTCCCCCTCCTACAAACATGGGCTCTCAGAGACAATACACTTCATTTAGAGGGGACACCCCCACACACTCTCCTCTGTGCCTATCCTTACACACTATCAGGCAAAGTGCTGGGATGCCGCATATTTATTTTTTATTAAAACTACCTATGCTGACCATGCATACTCTGTGGACGCCAGCCTCAAGGATTTTCTTTCAAGACTCCAGCTGTAAGAACCCTGTGCTTTATTGCAGGCTAGATGCTCTTTAGCTGTTGCTGGTTCTTATTAGATATGGTTTGAAACCCAAATATTCGTACTGCTCTTGTGCATTTCAAGACTTCTCCACAAAGATAGGGTCTTTCAGTAGAGATGATTACATGCATCACCTACAAGTCTACCGTTCCCTGGCAGGACCTAAACCTTATTTACAGGGCTGGATAGGTAAGGACATGGCACTGGTTAAGATTAAATGCCTATGCTTCTTAATCATGTCCTCTTAAACCAGCCAACCAAGTTGGAAGAGATCAGCCACTACAGGGTCTGAAGACACTGAGCTCAACCCTCAGCTCTGATGTGCAGAGCAGGAAAGGTCTGGCAGGGAGGGCACTACACACTGCATACACCATGCAGTACCCCCTTAGCAGGCAGCCAGGATGCTTCCACACATCATTTTTATTTGGAAGGGGATAAAGGTGACACTGAGAAGAGAGGGGAAGGTTGCAGCGGATATAAGCAGAGCCACCCTGAAGTGGAACAGAAAATTAAAACTTGTCCCAGTTGTGGAAACTCTTCCCAAAGGTACATCAATCCATCAAAAGCGTTAGCCCATCCCATCCCATCATCAGGGATGGCAGTATTTCCATAAGCATGGCTGCTGTAGATAATGCAGTTCTGCTTGCTTCTACCATTATTTTGAACTTGCTGTTTGTCTTCAGTGATACAGTATCATACCATTTATATTAGTTAAGAAGTTTTGCTGGGCAAAGATTTATTCAGATTTTTTAGCAGCATAATGCATTTAGTTGAACAGGATGCAAGCACAAGCATTCTTCCTCTCACTATGTTTTTCTGGCATCTTCTCTATGCAGCTTGTGACTTGCAGGCATATCAAAGCAGCTCAGAGAAAACAGTTTCAGCAGGGCCACCCCTCGTCTACCCCAATGTTAGGGCTTAACCCCAGCCAGCAACTCAGCCCCACACTGCCGCTCACTTGCTCCCCTCCACTGGGGTGGGGAAGAGAATCAGAAGAATAAGAGTGAGAAAAACTCATGGGCTGAGATACAGACAGTTTGGTAGGTAAGGCAGAAGCCACACACACACACAAGCAAACCAAGGAATTAATTCATCACTTCCATGGGCAGGCGGGTGTTCAGCCATCCCCAGGAAAGCCGGGCTCCATCACGTGTAACGGTGACTTGGGAAGGCAAACGCCATCACTCCAAACATCCACCCCTTCCTTCTTCTTCCCCCAGCTTTATATACCGAGCACGGTGCCGTATGGTCTGGGACACCCCTCGGGTCAGCTGGGGTCAGCTGTCCCGGCCGTGTCCCCTCCCAGCTCCTGGTGCCCCCCAGCCTGCTCGCTGGTGGGGTGAGGAGCAGAAATGCCCTTGGCTCCGTGTAAGCCCTGCTCAGCAGGAACTGAAACATCCCTCTGTTATCAACACTGCTTCCAGCACAAATCCAGAACACGGCCCCACGCTCGCTACTGTGAAGAAAATTAACTCTAACCCAGGCAAAACCAGTCCACCCAAGTGATAAAAAACCCACACAGTTTCCAGATTTGTCTCCAAAAAATTAACTTCATGTGGAAATTTAAGAGAAGATATTTTTAACCATCACACTTGGACTGGAGTGATTCTGGAAAGCTAGGGCATGCTGCCTTTCATGGGTTTTCACTACAGGACCGTGCATGGCACCCCATTCCCTTCGTGACTCACTGCAACCTTCTGCCGCCAAGTAATTCTGACGGGACCGTAACCAGGATCTGCTTAGGCGTGCCCAAACAGGTAGGGAAGCTGATTCACTTTGGGGAGAAATACAACAACAAGACTAACAGAAGCACTAACTTTACCTTTGTTCCCAAGCCCTACGTGTAAATAACATACTCCAATGTCTACTCAGACTGACCAAGCTCATTTTTAAGGAGACTGTTCAGGGTAGAACAATAATTTATGGCAAGACCCTGATCTGCAAAGAACATTAAACACTTAGTTTAAATCAGCTATACCCAGAAACAAGGAATTAGTACTATCAGAAGGACTACAAGAGCATCCTGAACTGTACCACAGAGGAACACAGACAGTATGAGGAAACCCAAGAGATAAGACAAACACAGAAAACATGATCATCACTGGGCCAGTGGGGTTGTACCCGATTCGTTTTCAGAATGACATCTTGCCCAGAAAATTCTCAATGGCAACATCTCTGCAGGCACCATTTTAACCACATTTATGTCTTAGGAATTTTCTGTGCCATGCATCTAGTACTGCACACTATGAACTCAAGGATAACATTTGCTGCACTGAACCACAAGCAATGCAGAATGACTTGAGAGAGAGTCCAAATTGGCATGGAAACTCCAGATTGTTACTAAGATTAGCCTTGAAAGGGACCTTAAGGTGCCTGCTAACATTTGTAACTTGTTGCATATTATCAGCACTATGAAGAGGTCTTTTCCTAAACAGCAGCTAATTAGGAAAAGGTTTAAGCTACAGCAAGAAGCTCTAGCATACACTTTAACTCAGATGCCTTCAAATGCCAAAAAAAAATTAATTAGGAAGAGATACTTTCTGGCCAAGATAACAAACCCACCACAAATGGCTTCATAACCTGCTTCTATTATCACTGAATGGACAGGAAAGTAAGTTGCTGTAATTGGGCTTCTCGTTTTATACAGTAGTGATGGGAATAGGCTAGGCTGGTGCTTTAACATGGAGTTCACGTCCAGTTTGTGCCCAGTGTGCAACCTGAAGTCAATCTTCTGACTCAAGAGCGAGAAGTTTGGAAAAACAAGAAAATGACAACAATAAATGGGACACTGTATTTCCATTGATACTTACCCCATTCAGCTTCATTGGCATTTGTCTACACAACTGAAGCAGGCCAAAATGCTGTTTACACAGCAAAAACTTGGTGTAGTTCACAACACATGTTAAGCCTATGGCAGGGCAAGAGAAACAGCACTCTTGATGACATTAGCAAATTACACTGTTCTAGCTGCCCTGACAGCTGACCTCTGGAAGGGATAAAGAGCAAAACCAAAGGCAAACAGCCCTACATCTTTAAAAAGTCACAGCCCATTGTGCTACAGCTAGCAGTCCATATGACAACTTCCTTAAAATAATTTGTTATTTGAAGTCAGCTTTAATGCCGTATGTCAGTCATGCGGAGAGGCTGCAAAGAACTAGAAAGGGGCAATATCCCATAGGGATACCTCCCGTAAGCTGGGAAAGGGGGAAACACAGACCTCTGACCCATCTATTGACTGTGGACCTGAGCTGACCTCCTTGCACAAACAATGCAAACATGCCATTTAACTGTCAGAGGCAAACAAGTGCTACACTTCTCACCATAAATTCACTCAACTTCCTCTTTGAAGACTGCTGCAGTCAGGGTTAAAAAACCCCACAAACTCAAAACAAAAAAGCAACCAAACACAGAAAGAAGGAGAAAATCTCTTCCTTCAATTTAAAGCTGTACATTTTCCTCACCCTAAAAGAGGCTCATTCATGTGCAGGAAGCATTTCCACATTGAGTCTTCCTTGGTTTTATTTTGGGGTTTTCCCTTTTCTTTCTTTAGAGAAAAAAAAAAAAAAAAGCTCAAAAAACTTCAGGGACAAAGACAACCAATATTCACTATTGAGAACCTTCAAACCCAGGGGAAAAAAAAAATATACCATAGAGAGCCTAACAGAGGAAGCAGATCAAAAAGCTATCCAAGTTAGCCAAGACCCACCACAGTCACAGCTGGAGCCTGTGTTTCTGCACCACTGACAAGGCTGGGAGCGTCATTAACCACTTCTCCGCTCGGCGCTGCAGCCCGTGCGAGGGAAGCAAAGAAAGGCCTCACGCAGGCTCCTTGCCAAATGCCGAGAAGGGATCAGGGCCTCCGGCAGCTATACTGAAGGGAAATAGAATTTGAAGAGAGGTGCTTTCTTTACAGCTCTCTCCCTATTAAGCAGCGCCGAGCTGCAGATGGCCCTCTCAGCAACCAGGGTAAAGTCAGATGCTTCCCCCTCAAGAGCAGTGTTCTGGCAAGCAGTCACAGCCTTCCCCCTCCACTTCTGCTGCCCAGTTGTCACGCTGATAAAAAGGGGAGCATACACTTTTTAAATTCACCTCCTGAAGGCCATTTATGAGAATAGGGAAACAGCTAACAGCAGATGTGCATGTAGACTAAAACACCTGCAGTTACAAGTCAACTGTGGTGCCACAACATCCATGTCCAGAGGGCATCCCACTTCGCAGCTTCAGGTCTGAGCAGCTCTTCTCACAGTTTCTCCATTTCTTGACTGGGTCAGGGGAAGACGGGCAACTGTCTTCTTTCAACTGAGCAAAGCTGTTCAAGTCTCTTGGGGCTTGTCTGCCTGCAAAGCTGAAAGTTGTCATGGACCATTGGCCTACAAAACTTTAAAGTACTGGGATTGTATCGGCTATTTAAGGACAAACACATCTCACTTTCAGCTTCCATTACCACCAAGTTTTGGGAATAAGGAGGATGCAGGGCTATTTTGCTGTAATAGCAGTTACATCAGTTAAGCAACAGATACTTGCCCCACTGTGTCCATTTTTTTTTTTATTAGCTGCTCTGCTTTTCCCAAGACAGCCACATCATTTCCACTAGAAATCAATGCACTTTATAGGTAAACTAATACACACACAGCCCTCCTTCAGAGATTCTTCTATCCAGCTCACGAGATCAGTGCTGGTGGGATTCCTCAAGCTCCTGCACAGGTATCCATTCATTCACCAGTTCTTCTGAATTGCATCTTGAGCCTGATTTTTCAAGAAAGTTCCCAGAGTTCTCTTAGAGGTTCTGCCTACACTAATGTCACTGCTATATTTAAGAAGGAATCACACTAAAGTGGTTTATAACATGCTCTGGCAGGGCAGTGTAGACATAGCTAAATCCTATTAAGCTACTTAAGTTGCTTTCCCCCTCTGAAGTCATCTGTCAAGTGCTGGCACTACACACAGCAGCCAACTATCAAACTAGCTTATCAAGAGTCATGCTTAACACACCAAACAAAACAAAACAAAAAAAATCAATCATCACATACATAAGGAGGAGAAACTGGGGCAGTGTGCCGCTCCAGTAACCTCCTGGGATCCCAGAGGGTGGAGAAGGCTGATGATTAGCTTTTCATTACAGTTAGATTGTAACCCACTTGCACGCCACTGGACTTTAATAAAGATGAAATAGGAATAACTGTTTCTTTATGTGTTTGCATTGACTATTTTGAAATAACTATATGAAGAACATGGGAATGTAAGGCATACTGTTTAAACAGAGATCACACTAGTGGTGGGGGGTAAGTCGGAAAACACAGCACCATTCAGCCTTAACTCAGCAACCCACAGAAAAGGGGGAAAGGGAAAGCAGTATTCAGTTGTCTAGTCATCTCTTTTCCCAGTAACTTGAAAATAGGCACCACAGAGTCCTGAAAGATTAATTCCCATAAATGTTAAATGCCCACATTTAAAGCTGCAGTTTTATAGCATTTGCTCCGCTAAGACAACATGTTACTGCTATGAGATCTCAGAGACAAACCTCAATTTCATAGATGCCATAAAACAGAAAACAATAGGCTAGAAGAGACCTCTGGAGGTCACTATAGCACAACCTGCTGCTAAAAGTAGGGCTAATTTAATAGATGGGGTTGCTCAAAGCTTTGCCCAGGCAAGTTTCAAGTGTCTCTAAGGCTAGAGTTTCCAAAGCTTGTCTCAGCCTCTGCTCCAGCACTACAAATAAAAAGCGTTCATAAGTGACTGCACATGAGTGCCATTTCCCATTGCAACTCCCGTGGTTGTCACTTGTCCTTTTGCAGGACACTTCTGAGAAGAGCCTGGTGCTGCCTTCTCCAAGTCCCTCCTTCAAGTGTATGAAGGTTGCTCACGGATCTGTCCTTTTGCCGCCTCCTCTCCAGGCTGAAAGGTCCCACCAAGCTTCCCTGCCTCTCTTTACATGCCAAGCTCTAGCCATCTCAGTGGCCTTCCCCAGGCATGCTTGTTCATCCACATCTCTCCTGCATGGGGGTCCCAAACAATTCTGCAGTTACACAGCATTCATGCTGCCACACATAACTAGAGAAGAGCCCATGCACACGAAATGGCTGATGACTCCATTTTAGGGCTATTTTCAGCTTGCTTAGAGGGCTAGGCAAAGCACAAGCCTTCAGAGCTCAGGTTTGCCTCCAGTTGCATGACCTACCCCGCCTGACAGAGTCACAAAGCACCAAAAGGTGACAGATCTTCCCCCACGCTGAACAGCACGGACAGTCGCTCTGTGGGCGTGAGAAATGCAGCAAGTACCATTTGAGACCAAGTGAGAGACTACAGCATGGATGTTATTCCTCAAAACAATAAAATGAGACAGCTGAGCTGGGAGGAAAGGAGAGGTAAGGAAAGGAGGAGAAAAAAAAAAAGCAGCAGTAGAGAAGTTACATGCTTCAGACTGAAAACAAGGCATCTCGGGAATTATTCGGCAAGCCCAACTGCATCGATGCTCGTGCATCCCATTGGCTGCTGCCTTCCAGAACTGCACAGCAACGAGCCCAGGAGGTGGGATGCTGCCAGCACGCATGAGAGCTCCCCGCTCAACCCCTCCTCCGCATCCCCACAGCCCAACCCGACGAGCATGGCTACTGCTCCCGCGCTCCGGCTAATCGCAATATTGATTGACCTCTCGTGGGGGAAGCGCAATCAGGGAGAGACAGCCAAAGGAGGCAGGACCTTGGTTAAATGAATGACAGGGTTGATGCAGAGCAGGCACATGGGGTTATTTCAACAAAAGCAGTATAGGACAATCCCATCTTCAATCTCTGTTCACAACTCAGGTTCTCCTTGGTGAGCGGGAAGATGGTACTGCAGAAATAGGGATGGAGTGGAAGGAAAAACCTAAGATGTGCACTTGTGCTTGTGTCTGACACAGGTCAAAGAAGTGCTGACACCTAAGAGGTATTAATACTCCTCAAAGGCAGCACTGCACAGCACAGGTGCTGCTCTTGTAGGTGTTTCACCCCATTAATTTAGGAAAGCGAGGGAGAAAGTGTCATGACAGAGAAAGCTACCCAGCCCCAGCTTTCCTACAAAAGGGGCTCCAATCCCAGGGTCCTAAACCATACCGACATTTACAAAAGAAGATCACAGCTTCTCACAGAAGGACAAGCAGGACAGTACAGAAATTGGCATCATGTGGAAAAGCAGCTCATCCAGCTGTTGAGCTTACCACCACTGCAGCCACAAACAAATCAAGCATGCTATGCATGTGGAGGTGTAAAGCTAGTTCTGGTGTCTGAGCACGACAGCTCACAGCAGGAAAGCTTGTTACAGCTTTCCTCTAGCACAACCACCTAAACCAAATCACCATTAGATGCAAGCAAAAAATAATTTAAGACACACACAAAAAAAGTGGGCTCTAGCACAAGGAAAGTCTGAAATTCTTTCCATCCAGACCCAAAAATCATTATCTTCCAGAAGCACTCAGAGTTAGAGCCAAGCAAAGGATGTCCTGAACTCCTCTGCCCCACTTCCCAGCATGAACAGGAGAAGCTTGTCTTCTGAGCAGTCACTACTGACCAGGTGTATCTTCACTGACAGTGCCTGGTTGCAGTGCTGACTCTCAGCTTGGAAAAGCAGAGCTAACAGAAGGAGAACAGCGGAAAACTGAACAGCAAAACAGCCCAACTTCTACCACTTCTGAAAGAAAGCAAGTCAAAATTCTGTTGTCACATTCCAGAGTTGGCCACTGAAAACAAAATCAAAAACCACAGCAAGGTCTTAGGGCAGCATAGTGAATGTACAAAGAGTGTGACAAGTTGATGCTGACTACTACTGAGGCCCGTACAAAATCCCAGGTAAGCTACAAGCATGTGGCAGGGGAAGATGACGGAATTTTTTTTTGAGAGAGAAAGTATTTCAGAATATAGGCACATACAACTCCTAGATTTTTACAATGGTCCAGCTGCTACAAACCTCCGGAGTCCCACACACTGTCACCTTCACCTCTACCCTGGCAAAGAGAAGCGTGTTAGAGGGTGCAGAAGCACTAGCATCCCTCCCTTTTGCCATCACACAACTGTAACTACAGCAATTGTTTATGCAGCCTACAACCACTGCCTGCTTCCCACTATTTATAAACCAGAAGTCAAACCACTGCAGAAACAGCTATGGTTCATGTCACTGCCTCCCCTGAACGGCCTGCCCCTCAGCTGATCACACTGCACTCAGGCAGATGAGAAGCACTAGCATGAAGGCAAACAGGTAAGCCTGGCTCCAGACGATCAACCTCTGCAGTGAAATGGGAGGCCCTGGAGGCAATCCATGCTGCCAGCTCTGTTGGGGATAGAGCAAAGAGCAGATTTAATATCTTAAAGATAAAAATCACAGATTCCCTGCATGCACACATACATAACCATAGCAGCAATGGTTTTGTGTCTCAGACAGAGAAAAATCTCCAAGAAATACAGCACCTTCCCCATATACTTTGTCAGAGAAGCAGTAGATCCTGCCAGCATACCCAGTACAAAAACATTTTTAAACTTTAGGGACAAAAAGTACAAATTCATTTGAAAATCTGTCACATCTTTTGTTAGGTCCCTTGAATCAGGAAAACTAGTTGTAAAGACATTTAATAAGCAGACAGCTAAGGATTAGGTTTCTTTATTACTTGGCAGTAGTCAAAAAAGGTTTGTAATCATTTATATGGGCATAGTTCTCAAGCTTATAAGTTACTGTTTTTTTCTGAATCAACTTGCTTTTACTTCAACAAAAAAAAAAAAAAAAGATGTAAAAAGTATAGTTTTAACAAACAAGATCTTCCCAGTATTGACAAAGTACTACTTTCCCCATTAACAACTGCTGCTATATATGGTGTCAGATTTTTCTTTCTCTTCTCCAGCATCACAAACTGAACATTTACCAACAGAAAAAACCAAGAGGACCAACGTGAAAAGCTGTGACAATTCAGCACTGTGATGGGTAGACTGGCTCTCACTGGGCTCAGGCAATCACTCAACATGCCACTGGTAGGGTCTCCAAGCTGTAGGCAATGCCCACACTTACTAAAACAGAGCCAGGAAAATAAGGGAACAGTAGGCAGCATTGCTGCTTCTAAAACTCATCATTTACCCCATCCACAGGAGGAAGATAAGGTTTTCCTCCATTTTCCTCCCATCTTACAAAAAGGCTATAAATCCCTATGTCCTCAAATGAGAGTCTGACTTTGATAGCCGCTACACAAATACTAAGACTTGTTGTTTAAGCAAGCTATCCAGAGGTCATCATCTATCCATTCTGGCCTGCTGGAGCAGCAAAACACTGCAGACACAACTCCACCCTAACAAGCAAGGCTATTTTTGCTTTTGTGCTTGAGGATCAAAGCTTTTCCCTAAAACACTATGATCCCAGGGGCTAAAACCACTTTGGTAACAGCTAAGACGGGAAGAAAATCCTCCAATTTCAGGATATTTAAGACTCAATCAAACACCAAGTCCAGGATAACAAGCACCATGCAAGTTATGCGTTACACTAGTATCATTGATAGCACAGCAGCAAGAATGCCCTATTAAAACCTGTAACCAAATCAAGGGATTCCAATATTCGTAAGAACTTAAAAGCACTACCCTCTAGGATACTAGAGAATTTCCCCTTAAAAGACTGCTCACCTCATTGACAGTCATGTTGCTTTTCATAATCTTGTCCACAAATTCAATCAGGCTCCAGATAAAAATCTAATCAAGTTGGACAGGCTGAATTGCGAGGGCTGTCTTTTAAAGTCATTTAACAGGAGGTCAGCTCAAAGTAAGCCTCTGATGTCCCAGGACTCAATCCGGCTTATTTCATGTAGTTCATTGCTGTAGGCACCAAAGACCACCTTGGCTCCCCAAACTATTTTTAATCCTCACTCTAGTGGAGCATGTGATTTCTAGAGAAGCTAGGTTTAGTCTTCTGTCCTTTTGGCCTTAGTGATTTCTCCAGGTACAGAAATGGCTCTCCTAGGTAGACGAAAAGCCTACTAATTGCAGAACTCCTTTATTATAATCGTTCTTCAACTTAAAAGTTTGTCCCTCTGGAAAAGACGGCCATCCCTGAGAACTACTGCCAGCCTGAAGATCACAACCACCCTAAAGCAAATATAAAAGCACCGACAGATTGCCAGGCAAATAATTTACATCTAGGAAGACCTCATAATTTATATTTAAGACATGTTGGTCACCTCAGCCTGTCCTTCAGAGACATCCTTTTTCTTTTCTTCTCCCCCCTGCCCCCCCCTCCCCCCAACTGAAAAGACAAACTTTAAGCCATAGCCAAGATATAAATCCTTTGCCTACTCCCTAGCAAATAGGCCTTAGGAAAAATTTACTCCCACAAAATTAAGATAAGTCCTTTTTATATTTATGCACTTCAGACTAAAGCATTCAAAAGTATCAATGTAACTAATGACCTTTAAAGTAAAGAAATTCTTTTGAATATTGATTGTCCTGTATGCTGATATTTTAATGGGAAAAAAACCCCCAAACTATTCAAGATGTTCTTTGTCCTAAAGTTAACTGAAAGTTTCATCCATGGAGCCCCAGGTATAACAGCATAACATTTAAATACTGTAAGTGACCAATGTGACATTGCAAGCCAATGTGACTGGGGTTAAAGCATGCCCAGCCATCTCCCATGCGTAGGATCATCCGAGTGCCATTCTGTTCAGCAGGCATGTAGAAATCATTGTTCAGACTAATATTCCTGATGCAGATGCAAGGCAACTCTATCAGTCATGTTGGGGGATAAAGTTTTGTAACCATTGTAGCCACAACTTTTACTATAACTGAAATCTTACAAAGACTACAGTTTTTTTCCCCAGCATCATACTTCCATGGATAGGAGAGAAAAATGCTCCCACTAGCCAAATTCCTAACATTTCAGAAGTAATTATTTCTGAGCTACTGAATAGATAAACAGAACTAACAAGTTTCCAGCCAGCAAGCCACTCCCCATCTTCCTCTTGTTCAGCATGTGGAGCTCAGGTCATTTCCTATTTCAGTTCCAGCAGGAAGAGCTATTTCAACCAGAGCACAGAAATAAGATGCCTAAAAGCCCAGACTTACTGACTCTGCACTGTGTTAAAAAAGCACTTGGAAAAAAGGCTACTGATTAAAGGAAGGGTGCCGTTATCTTCAACACACCAAACATTTGAAAGGATGTTCCCTCCCAGACACTTCAGTTTATGAAGTTCGGTTCCCTTCCTTTTTTTTTTGTTAAATAAAGTCTTCGTAGAAGCAAAATAAACTGTTTGTTCATTTGACCGTTTATCCAGCCAGCTTCAAATTAAAATATTCCTGCCCTGTCTCCACTCCAGGTTGGTCCCTGGTGAGTATCTCCAATATTTTATTTCTCTCTAGAAAGTAAGCTCTAGGGAGAATGAAGAGGCTCAAGCATATTTATTAGACTTGACACTTTCTATTGGTATGCAGCACTAGAAAACAATTTCCCTGATAGATGGATGAGTCTGAACTAGTCACACAGCCCTGCACCTTGCTTTCAACCTCATTATTCTTTTAAAGAGGTACAACTCTGCAAAGGGCTCCAAAACAGAGATAGACTTGCAACAGAGGAACTTGCAGGGAAGGTGGGAACTGCAGCTACATTACAGACACACAGCTGGACTCCAGGGGTCTAGCAAAGGCAGTCATTTCTGTTACTTCTTCTCCAGCTGTAAGGTGGCATTACACCACCACCTTAGACACTCAATGTCAACAGCATGGCTGCCTGTTATGACACAGGCCATGTTCAAAGCTTTAATGCACTTTGAGGAGGAGATGCACACACACCACACCACCCAATGAGAGCATTTCATTATACATGATCTACTGCTGTAGAAGTGAAAAATTGATCAGCTGCTCATGCAGCAACAAGAACAGCTCGAGACCCCTATAATGATCAAAAGATCTTTAGGTAGAGAAATGAAGAAAGAATAAGCTCTGGAAAGGATGGGTTGATGCTAGCATTTTAATAGTAATACTCCCTGTTCAGCTACAATTCTGCAGGTCACAAAGTAACCAGAAATAAAATGCTATTACAGACCCCTTTCGCTAGGGGTACAGTAGTTTGTTCTACCAGCTTTCAGCATTGTTTCTGGCTCCAAACCAGAAAGAAGCCATAAAGGGCAGGAAACAGGTAATTTACAAGCCAAACCAAGAGGTGTGTTTTTTCAGTGATGGTTTAGAAAGAACTATAGGGTCACATGGAGACATAAGTCAGACAGGAACCTTTTATTTGGCTCCTGAATTCTGCTTGTTGACTCAACACCCCAAAATATTCCAAAAGGAAGATAATTCAACACAAGCCTTGCGTGTCCCACATTTTCCCATTCACTTAGCACTGAAGTACTATGAGGCAGAGGTACTTTGTTCCTGCCCCAGGTTTATGCCAGACCAAGGTCACAACTTGTCTGACAAGAGGAAACATTGTTTTACACCTGGATCAGGTGCTCCATCTGGTTTACTGGGCAGCCATTCAAATACCCTGGCCACTAATTAGCAGGACTGCTTCTTCTTGCACCAGGGCTAGTTAAACTATAACTTGAATCAGACATACCTCAGCACTGGTGTTGAAACCTGTTTTCTAGTCAGGTCAGTTCCTTGATTTAACCACTGAGCAGCTCCCGAGTGCAAAGTGTCCCAGCCACTCTCCTGGCCACAACCTCAAGAGCCACAAACTTCCACTTCAGACAGGTATGATTAAAGGGTCTGAAGCTGCAAACTTTACAAGGGATAGAACAATCACATCAGTTTCAGGATTCCCCAGGCTGAGGTCCCATTTACACAGAGGCATAATGCCGCAACTACGGTCTGCACTATGTCTCCACTGAGGTCTTGCCTGAAGAGGCTTAGTGCAGACAGACATCCATGTTCGCAGCTCAAATCTGATTTTAAATCATGCTCAGTGTTAGAATACAGTACTACCAAACGCTTTCTCCTGTACAGAAACATTGTGACACAAAGAATATGCATATATATATATATATTCCAAATGGGTGCTGGAATCAGTTTCACCAATGCACTCAGGTCTTAGCGCTGCAACAGTGATACAGCAGTGCCATTCCCCAGGCGTTCAGGAGAGGAAAAAAAAAAAAAGAAAAAGTCTTTGATGCCATTAAGAAGAAAAAATAAAAATTCAGCTTTTCAAGGCTGCAGCTCAGGGCCAAGTTCTGTGCAAAAGACTTGAAAAAGCTAATTAGAAAAAGCTAGTAAGTAGACTTTAAGCACACAGCTATGGATAATGCCAGAAAGCACTAGTCAGAACCTTGCTCCTCATCAACCACACCTGGCTGCAAACAGCTTCGCACTGCAGCTTGCGCACTCTTGGGCAGTGTTCACCACAACCTTCTTTGGAGATGGATACTAACTTCCATTTGCTTTTTGCTTTACTTGTTTCACCAACAAATAACAGGGTGCGTACTACCTTTGACTTCTAGGCAGTTTAGGAAATGCCAGCAACAGCACACTCCACCCTTGCAGTTTGCTGCCGCCTTCCAGCACATTTGAACTGAACACACAGTTACAGAACCAAGACGCTCAGTTCAACCACAAGCAGAGGTTACCTGTGTGCAGTGCATTATCACTTTCTCCTGTGCATTATGCAAGCACAACTTCCAACACAAATTTCAAAATCCGTCATTGCCTGCCTGGCAGAAGCAGTTTGTGGATGTTTAGAAGAGATCTGCCCCCCTTGTACAGAAATGAACTCATTTTGCAAACATTCAGATAACAAGTACAAACCATGCAGCAAAGTTTGGACTGCATATAACTATGGTATTTCCTGGGGTTTCCGTGTACAAATTGGCAAAGTCCATTTGTTTGCATGGACTTCCACAATATAAAGATAGCTTTTTTGGTGTTTTTAAACAGCTTCAAAACTTATGTCCAATTTGTACGGAAAGTGGCAATAGTAAGTTTTCTCTTGGACTCTTTAAACATATCTAAGGACCATATTGCAAAAAAAGTGTCAATAAAAAAACAACACCACAAAAAAACCCCAACTGCACAGGGCTTCAGAACACCCTGTTTTTCTGGTTATTAGCAAGAACAGTCTTTCCAAACGCAGCACAAGGGAGGAAACATTGTGTAATGCTCCACAGTTCCCAGAACAAAGAGCGATCTCTTCTAGCACCAACCCCAGTCTGTGCACTGCAGGCTTGGATGCCACCAAACCCTTCTGCAATTTACAGATGCAAGAGAGGAAGTGGTGACACTTCAGGCAGCCAAAACTTTCCTATTAAGTCAACGATTGAAAAATGTGCAAGACAGCAGAATTCTAAGTCACTCGGTCATAATTTTAGCAGGAAACACTCCGCTCTTATCAGCATTGCTTCAAGCCACCCCTGTTATGCTAATTCAGTAACTTCTGAGCACTGAAGCGCCCTTGATAGAGAGGGTCGTTGTGAAAAAATAAGTCCTTCAACACTTGTTTTCATAGCAGCTACATCTGGGGAAGAAATTACTGCAAAGCATCTACACCTCCCAGCAGATCACTACTTGGATCGCTTTTAGAGGCAAAGGTACCAACACCATACGCTCTGCTGAAGCTTTACCTGCTTAGAGCTTCATAGATCCATGAAGCCTTGTCAGTATGTGCCACCCCAGCCCTCTGTGCCGAGCTCTGTGTGTGTGTCACTGGGACGCAGCCATCGAGTATGCTTCATTACCTGGGATTGCTGCTCCAAAGCCGCCCCCCTCCCCCCTCCCAGTGTCAGCACTGAGATAACAGCAAACAGCTCCCCTGTTGTTATTGTCACACCTGATAACTGCAGAGAGGCAAGCCATCATCTTGACATGCCTTCATCTGCCAACACTGTTCTTTTAAGACCATTCAAAGCATAATTTACATACTACTACTGATGCAGAGGTGCACTACATGCCAACTTTTGTCTAGTAAGAAAAGTGATCCCTGCAAGCTAAAAGCAAGATTTGTGCCTTTTATAGAAGGTGCTGACTGCAAATTTGTTTCCCCACTTGTGATCAACCTACCCCTTACAACCTCTCACCTTGTAGTTCACTGGGAAATTGTTGCCACTTTGGACACTTGCTGTTGATATGGAGACTTTCTGCATTTCTCCACCCACCAGGTGGTTATTCATCTCACCACTGCAGATCTGCATTTTGAAAGCATCACATCCTCCCACCAATGGGCAGTCTGACTAGTCAGAAGCCCTGTGTCTTTGACCTCGAAAGACTTAAACACACTGAAACTTTCCTTCAGATAGCGGCAGCAACACTACTCAGAGGACAAAATTATAAAGAAGTATGAAGTAGTACATTTTCTTTCACATCCTAGTTGATAGTTCCCTCCTCACAGCGCAGTCCTGAGCTATGCTTCCCACCAACCCGTTTCTTTGTTCTCTAGTTAGGTATACTGCAATTACTGTGCATTTCCATGTATATACTATATTTTCCCTGTCTTCTCAATGCTACCTGTAGCTTAATACCCAGTGCTTGAGATGAACCCTTTCTATCCATGAAGAACCACAACAAGCCAGAAGCACTACAGCTGACTTAACAGGTCAAGTCCAAGGTGTTGCAGGGCCATCTGGCAGACCTCAAGGGAAAGGCTTCTTCACTCAAAACAGCTGCTGTGAACGCACCTCTGTCACAGTGTCTGCTTCTGGCACACGAGTAAGAGCAGCCACCAGAGCAGGACTCTGAGTGGTGACACCAGCCCAGCTGAAGAACCAGGCTGCGGTGCTCCCTGCTCACCAGGTCCTCACGTGGCCACGTGAGTGACTATTGCCTAATCACAAACCAGGCTCTTTTCCTCCAGCAACTTAACTACTGACTGGCAGAAGAATGACAGATTTTTTTTTAATACAATATCTTTCAGGAAGAAAAGCCAGGAGCACACACTTTTCACTGCTGTTTTGTTTTTAACCACACATCTGGTGTTGGAAACACAGTCCCCAACATTCAAACTGGAAGTACAAGGAGGGATCCAGCAAAGGAAGAAGAAATACAGTGGACAACTAGCTGCTTCATCCACTTACTATTATGTGTTTATGTACTGCAGCATTTTGAAGCAAGAGAATGAGGATAGATTGCTGGCCTGGAAACTCTCGGAAAGGACTATTTAATCTAGTTGCCAGCACAACATCCAGGCCACAGCCACTAGCAGCTGGGCAGTGGGCCATTCCCGCTATGAACCATCCTTGTGGCACCTCTGACCTTTGGTTTGGCAAGCCATCCAACATGCACCTTGTGGTGCTTTACGATGACAGTATGTTTGCAACACCACCAAGGTGGGCCACTTCCACTAAACAACAAAAATAACATTTACCAATCCTCCAGGGAGTGCTCTCAGAAACTTTACAAAACCCCAACAACTGGGCTGTTTAAGAACAGCTGTTACGGCTGCCACCAGACCAGCACTCCCAAGTTAGAGGTTCCCCAATGCTGAATGATATCACCTTTTCTGACCGTTGCAGTTCCTGAAACATTTGCATCAGATCTACACCAGGAACCAGTGCTTAGTTACTTATTTGCTACTTGCCAACCATGTCCTGCTTTGTTTATTTTTAATTCAGTGTCTTTCAGTTCACTACTGCGGCTGGGTGGACTTTTAGCCAGCTATCTTGACAGGTGAATCACATTCCTTAGTTTTATAATAACCTTCAGCATTAGTACCTACATTTATCTTCACAGTTAACTTTGCATTTGAAAATGGCTCTTCCAAAACACCAAGCACCTTGTTACCTGCGCAGATCAGCAATTTGGCTGTTTGAAACATTGCCACAAAGAATGATTCACCAATATGTAAGCAGAAATCCCCCAGGCTGTTTATGAATTCTCCAATAAAAGATGCCACAGAAGGGAGCCAGGTGAATCTTTTTATAAATATTTTTAAGCCAGGTTGCACCAGACATTCAACTTGCACTTGAAAGATCTCAAACTTAAGATCCACCCTTCCCTACAAGGAATTTTTCTTTCCGTTCCTTGTAGACAAGTATTTTAAGCCTCATTTGTGAGCTTATTTTCAGAAAGCATCCTAATCAGGAACAAAGAGAATCAAAAACTGTAAGCTCCAGTGTAGGACTCCCAGTATCTCTTACCAAAGCTTATTCTCTAACCAGGTGGGGCTGGCAGACCTCGCTAATTACAAAAACAGCAGTAAAAATACATCCACAGCAGATTCTCTGAAGTTATAAAGTAGACATGCCCTCCCTAGCTCCATCACCTCTTTTTTGTATCACCACCAGCAATCACTATTTCCTTGCCACAACTGCAACTCACAAAAGACACCAACAAGAAAAGTAGCTTGGGCGACAATACAGAGTTAGATCCGCTCCAGCCAACCACATTAGATTAGTGGGGAATTATCTGACTCCTAGCCTATACAGAAAACTGGATCTTGGACAAGACATTTTACAGCACTTTAGGACTGGCAGCAGTTGCCAGGAATTCTTCACCCTTTTAGCAGGTGTTAAAGCTTCTGGGGAAGAGCCAGGCAGTACTTTTGACTCGCTGAAGCAATCAAACCATTCGTTACATCACCCAAAGATGGCAAAAAAAAAGCAAGAGCAATTCACTAGAAAAGTTTTAAGCAGCCCCAAGATAAGATAACCTCAAGCCACAAAACAAATATCTGCAATAACTCTCATGTCTTCATATTGCTTTTTATTGAATGAAAGCAACTGGTGCATAAACTGCAGAGCAAAGTAGAGCAGAGCATCTGCTCAAACACTCTTACAAAGCATTCCATAACTGTTCTCACTTAAATCTATGCAGCATAAACCCCACCACGATTCCTCGGGCAGTAACTGTGTGCAAGTAAAGTAGCTCTTTCCTTTATAGGTCTGCAGAAGAATGTCACTAGACATCATTAGTCTTCACTGCAGATGGAGCCAAGAGAGAAGCTTTCAATTTTGCTGGTTCTTCCCATCATCTTTAACAATAAAATAGCCAGCTCAAGTTTTTACTGAAAAGAGAAAGCAAGTTTAAATGTGTATTGAGAAAGCATTTTAAGTCTATAGACAGTACTAGTGGGGGAGAAAACACAGTACTCCGTAGCAGACAAACCTTGCTCTTCCAGACTGGAGAAGGGGGTGTGGAAAGAAGGAAGATAGGTAGAAAGACAGCCAGAATATGTCCCTGGTGCCTTCAGGATTTTAATCACATTAGCTCAGACAAGGCAGCCTGCTGTACTTACACCTTGAGATCAGTAACAGCTCTCTGTAGGGTTTACCTTGGCTTGCTAACAGCCTTCTTAAGACCTTCTTACATTAGTTTAAACCTCATGCCACACACATGCATATGTGCCCTTCCTCCTTTCCTGGTTTCCCTGTGACAGCCCCGAGGTGCCACACAGCACATGAAGCGGGATGCTCCTCCCTGCACGTCCCTGTATTTAGCCTCCTCTGCTCCACATTAATGAGGGTATTTACATGAGGGGATACTTCCTTCCTAAATTCTTTGTGCCCTTCGTCCTTACTAGGCACCATAATCCTGTTTACAACGCTCTGGTTGCTATGGAAGTGATTATATTGTCACTAGATTATACCTTCAGGTAGAAAACCTGTAAGTGAAGGAGCTTGAGCAGGTTTTTGCATATATCGGAAGACATGATAGTGCAGTCCCACACATAATGGCTAGGAGCTTTAACAGTAGCTTCTGGATGCAGAATATGACCACCAGGAATAGCATAGCATCTAGTTTTCAGTTTGTTTTCTCCTGTCATTTTCCCATCACCGGCTCCCACTATTTTACACAGTGCCCTTTCAGCTAAACGGTACGGTCCCAGCCACTTCCCTAGGACCCTGAAAACTCTTCTATATCAAAACACTATCTCTTTAGTCCAAAGATCAGGGTGAAAGAAGTGACAAGATCACACAACCAAGCTCCACAACTCTAACTGCCTTTTTGTTGATTACTGCCTTTTATAGAGCAAGGATTTAGAGAGCAGAAGCAAGAGAGACAGACAGTCTCAAATCTGCCACGCTCTGTGAGACGCATGACTAACCCAGCTTGAGCTAGCAGAACAGGACAGTGTACGTGCCTAGAATGTGTAACCCCACTTGGAAGGCTATTCCCCAGGAGCACAAGCATAGGGGGTTATCTGGGTGCTGCCGGGAAGTTAAATACACAACAGCTAAGAGTGCAGCACAAATAGCTTAAAGACCCCATTCCTTGCAAGTAGCTGGGAATCAAACAAGACACTTCCCTACCTACTGAGACCCCACTCAGCAGCACTGGAGGAGCTTTAGATCTTCAAAGCCAGGATTGTACAAGGAGCCAGCACCCCAAGGACAGCATTGACGCTCACATGCAACAGCTAGCATCGTTCCCCCAACCGATGGTGTTATGTATGTACACATGCATGCCTCCGAACTCCTTCTCGCTTGCAGCGCAGTTTCAGCCATCAGGACGCTTACCTAGATCAGGCAATACAGAAATACTGCAGTAGAACCCAAAGAGCCATTGTATAATCCAAACCACAGCTGCACCAAGAACAAGATTCTTATCCTAGTATATTTAATGTTTGGACTACAAGAAGAATATATAACTTGCAGTTAACGTCAAACCTTGCACCACATAATACTTCTTTATTGTAGGATTAGAACAATGCGACAGTTCTGTTTCACACATGTCCTGTTCTAACAGGGGAATAAAAAAAATTCCTCACCAAGAATAAAGCCAAGGACTATGCTGTAGTTTCCAGAAGCTCTCAGCCCTGCTTACAGTTAGACTGTGTTCACAGCACGTGGGAGAGACCGCTCACTGACCAACGTCCAAGTGCAGCTACACACAAAATACTCAGGATCTCTGTTTTCCCAGGAGAAGTGACCAGTGACTTGTCAGAAGACAACATGTCAAAGGCTAGCTGAGTACAGTTCCAAGGATCAAAGTCTTGTAGAACTAGTTTTAGTATGAAAGAAGTGGTGGTGTATGTGTTTGCGAGTAGGAATAAAAGAACTAATTTGCTGCTGGATCCCATCTGAGGGCACGGATGTTAGAAGGAAAGCTCAGCATTCACTACACCAGACATCAAATAGCAAATTTCAGCTTTGGAGGGGAAAAACAAACAAACATGCCTGGTTTGAACTCAAACTTTGATGAGCATTCAAGGCCTATCCTTGAAACTGGTTCTTTCTTAGGAACCTTACATTTCATTTATTACACCAAATAATCAAGATCACTTACTGAAGCCAGCACAAGTAAACTAAGCCTGATACTTAAAGTCAGTGCTGGAAGTCCTGGTCATAGGTTATTCCTGCAGAACTACATTTCACCTATTGGAAATGCCCCTGCTATGGTACAAGAAGAGTATCTTCTCCCAGGCTGCAGTGCAGCTGACATCAGCAGAAGATGATTCAGATCTACTCACCAAGCAAACTGGGATCTGCAGTCCTCTTCAGCACTGGGAACATATTAAGAGGTGGCTTAATCACAGGCAGAAGACACAATAGCTAGCAGATAACTAAAAAGTATTTGGGAGCAGTAATAAGGCAAGAAGCAGCTTCTCAGAGCAACATTTTCTGGAGAACAAAATTAACAGCAATAAAACACTATAGAAGCCAACTAAATTTTAAGAGTTGCAACAAATACACAAACACCAAAAAGGCTGAAAGGGCACTGGATTGAGACACACATGTGACCCAGCAAGCAGCTGCCCCTGGAAGAATTTCAGACTTAATTCTTCAGGTCCATGTATTTGTATCTTAACACACCAAAGGGGCATTAGGGTAACAAGATCCCCACATGTTCTCATCATCTTCTGCTGGGAGAGGAGGCAAGCTCACAGTTTGTCCCTTCCTCCTTCTTCCATAACCTCCATGTCACCCGAGGCAAAAGCTAAGCTACACTAATAAAAACAGCAGAGCTAGCCTAAACTGTCCAATCTTGTTATTTACACCTCAGCAGAATGCTCCCAGCATCTACTATCACTCATATGGCTTCTCCAAGGGCTGCCTGTAATGCACAGGCATTGGAAGTACATCCCAGAATACCATTTGTTCACACAGAGAATTTTGTCAACAGCATTAGACACATTTCACATTCATCACCTTTAGTTTACCATTTAATATTAAAGCATTTAAAATGCTGAAGAGATTTTAACTTGCAGCATGTCAATCTGAAAAAGGTCGAAAAACAACTCCTGCAGCGATCAAGAGGGTCACCCTTAGAGCACTCAAACTGCTCCAGAACATGGTCTCCAAGACCAGCCAAGAACTTTACCAGCATCTTTACCTGGTTGGTCCTTATGAGAATGAAAGGCTATTTTAACCATGTAAATTTGTTGCTTCCACTGATTTGTCTACTGAGGTTGACTCAACATCCGTTGTCTAGCCTGTAGATGTATATATCCAAAATTCTTATAAAGAACAGCCAGTGATCCAGCGTATTTG
Organism: Falco punctatus; assembly: GCF_963210335.1. Classification (NCBI taxonomy): domain Eukaryota; kingdom Metazoa; phylum Chordata; class Aves; order Falconiformes; family Falconidae; genus Falco; species Falco punctatus. The sequence continues at coordinate 30,399,686 of NC_137583.1, read as the reverse complement.
GCCTCACAAAGGATGAAACCCTGTCCTACCTAAGCTCTATGCACTACTCAGTCTCATAAGCTGGCAGTAGCTCAAAGTGCATGGGGAGAGGAAAAGAAGGACAAGCAGAAGACATCGGTCACTTTTTGAAATACTAAGGCACACCGGAAGCATTGTACAGTGCTTTGAAAATAGCACTCTCATCTAAAGACTTCTGTTTTGCTACAGGAAAAGTGTCAAGCAAATCATTCCATTCTCACTGGATGCGTTATCTGTGCTTTCCACTAAATTCAGACAGAAAAAGACCTAAAACACAGCTGATCCATTTTTTTCCCCTGCCTCCTACTACAAGTGAAACGGTTTCCCTCTTAAGGGAGCATGAACATTAATACTTGCCATTGACTAGAAGCACCTCCAATCTAGTCCTGTGCAACAGCTCACATTTACTCAAGTCCAAGGCAGTCTGTCTAACCTTACTCAAGTGCAAATCCTAAGAAAAAAAGGCAAGCCTGTCTTTCTATTTGTATCCATGCAAGCCTACTGACAGCCAGCAGTCTCCATCCCTAGCCTTTCCCTAGGTCTGTGCCTTTTGATATTGCTTGCACCTGACAGTCTGTCAGTCCAAAGCTAAATGGAGATGATGTTTTCAGGGTCTACCATTGCATCTACGGTGATCGTAACAAGTGAGTTGCAATAGGGTAGAAATAACAAGTCCTTCCAGCCTTCCCTCTACTTCTGGGGTGGCGGGAAGTCACACAAGTATTCAAGTATTTCAAAGATACCAGAAGTAGCACAAACTTCTCTCAGAAGACCCCAGTCATCTGTTGCTGGGGTTTACCCACATAAATTAGTTCCGAAAATTACCTTCCTTTGTATTTCAGAAACAAGAAGAGATTACAGAATAATAGAAGTTTACTATTCATTTCCCCCCTGCCTCCCACCCCAGAAGACAAAAAAAAAAAAAAAAAAAAAAAAAAAATGTACCTGGTACTTTCAGCTGTTCCCCAATTTCCCAACAGCAGAAGGGGCACTGTTTGCAGAGCCTGCAACTGCTCCTGTTACATTCTTACTCCAAAAGCACAATTCCCTCAGGTGCTAAAATTTTAAGAAAAGATGCTTGTGTAACTTTTCATTAGATTCTCCTTCCTCTTTTCTCTCCTTGAAAGTTACATTATTACACCTCCCTAGGAAAAGAAATATTTATAAGCAGGACAACTCCACCCTTTCCTCTTAGTTCAACACCACAAGGCAAGATACAGCCAGAAGTCAGCCGCTACGCACTCTCGGCTAATTGCTTCATTTCTCTGCCTTTCCACGTTCCTCACCAAAAGCCAAACCGAGTAAAGGCTCGCCACATCTGCATTCGCCAAAAATCTACGATTTGTGCAATTGATGCAGCACAGCTTATTACAGCTGCATAATTATAAGTCCATGGCTGGGTATCTAATTAAAGGAGGAATGAATTAATGAGTTTTACCAAAGGCTTTTGAGTCACCATTATAATTCTCACCCTTAATCAGCAGCAGGACACTCAAAGGACAGCGTGAGCAGGATCAAGAGCAGAGAGGGGGGATAAACCACCCCCAGCTGATGCATCCCCCATCATGTTCCTGTCCAACGTGTCACTGTCATTCAGACCATGACAGCCAGATCAAACCCAGCAGGAAAACGCCTAGGCCTTTTGGACAGCTGAATACAAAAACGCTTCCTGAAGCTGCCACAAAGCACACACCAGCCTTTGAACGCCGAGAAGCGGCGAGATGCCGGGCGAGAGGCTCTGCAGAGCGCTGACTCCACGGCTTTCATTCATCCACGGCCCCAGCCCCCACCCAGCGCCAACAATTACAGTTCAGTCTCAGGCTCCCAAGGAGGCAGAAATTGAAAACACGTTTTCATTGAAGCACAGCTTGAATTTCATGAATTCCATTACTCTCTACTTTCTCAGCATTTCCTGGAGTGAATACTGTAAAACAAGGGAGAAAGGGGGCAGGGGGGCTGTATGCGAGGAGGCAATCATATGCCACCCCTCTGACCGTGCCAGTCTAAGAACGGAGTACAGAGGCACTTGCAGCAAGGAAGCAACATAAAGGAGGATTATTCCTAAACTGAAAAAAATAAGTATATACTAAACATCATTTTAGGAAGGAAGGAGAATAACAAACTGCCAGAGGCCTCAGAACAGTAACATCATCTGTTACAACCAGCACTTAAATAGCAAGGCAACAGCCACAGCCTTGATGCAAAGCACGACAATTTCAGCATTGCAACAGAAAGCATCTCTTTGGTACTACAGCAAGTATCAAAACTACCGGTTTATCAGCTACAGGAACTTGAGCACACAGTTAAACTGCAGGAAAGTTTACTCCAAGAGCATGAAGTACGGTGAGGTCATACTCTGCCCACCAGATAATTCTGAAATCTACTATGTAACACTAAAGCAATTATAATTATCAAAGAAAACAGGCAGTACCAAGCAATGGGTCATTTTTTCCACATGTACAGTTGGAACCCAATCACCTTTGGAATTACTCGGGTTTGCTAATAACACCCTATGGATAGCTCTGACACCAGTACCAATACTCTTGGTTCCTTCACTGACACCCTCTTCTCTCTCTCCCCCCCAGCTTGGGCCTTATCTTCAGGAGCATTACATCATCTACTGCACTGAGCCTTCCTTGTAACAGACACTATTATGCAACTGAAGTGCCTCCATTTGGATTTTGGCATTATTTTGAATTTCGGTGTTGAATAGAAGGCTTGTTTAAATTCCCTGCATGAACAGCAGCATTTTACAGACTGAAAAGGGTGTCCATGCACAGACACCAACACTGGCACAACAACGTGTCTGAATGTGTTATACATTTGTGAAACATCCATTCCCCACATTCCCATTTCCCCTCGTCCAGGAATAAATCCAGCATTGTTAGGACTGATTAGCAATATCTTTCATCCCTAATTTCACACTACAAAGGACTTTGATGCATATGCACGTGTGGCACCATTCTGAGAAGTCTGCCAGAAAAAGCATTTAGCACCTACTGAGGAAATCACAATCTGAGGGTGCAGCTCCAGTTTAAGTGAGGGTGAAGGGGACTGTCAGTTCTTTTCCCTGGATGATTTCAATGCTGCTCTTACTATTGGAAAAAAAATGTTCATTTGTTAAAATAAAAACTTAAGAAGAAGTCTGGCACATATTATATCTGCTGAAGCAAGCAACCCGATAACCACGTGAAAGCACACATTATTACAAACGTCACCCTCATATCCAAGTGTTTAGAGAAGGAAATTGGTACAGGTAATACAACTGAGTTACACCAACTGCTGTGTCTGTGTACTGCACGCTAACCTACTTTTTTTTTTGAAAGAGAACAGCCTTGCAGCTGTAAGCGCACAAATGACTACTTTGGAAGGAAACACACATTTGTGGCTTACCAAATGTTAGCGCTCACAATTACAAGATCAAATTCAAAAATGACAAGTGGCTCGTTATACAGAAATGTAAAGAAGTTTGAAATTAAAGGTTTGCAGTGTTTTGTTCTTACTATATTAAATTAACTAGGAAAAAGAAATAGCATCAGCATGGATTGTCCCACAGTGACTATCCACTAGGTACCTGCAGACCCCTTCACCATACAGCAGAAGTTATTTCTGGCTTGTGGATAAACATAACCAATTCCTGTTTTTTCACCACTGCAATACAACTACTGTCATCTGAAAGTGCATCTCCAGGACGAAAAATCTTGTGTGAACTTGATCCTCCTTGATTTTGGCTCACCTGTCTTGTTAATTCTCATCATCAGCTAAAACAAAGAACTGGTAGGATGACATACCCAGAAAGTACAGACAAGCCTTGCTGAGAGAGGAGCAGGGTTACTGGGTTTTGATTTTCTTATTATTAGAGACAACTCTCCAGCATATATCAGCATGTTTGAGTATTTTGAGTCTTATCTATGTCTTAAAAGTGAGAATTAGAGTTCAGTACAGAAGGTAATCCTGATATATTCCAAGTCTCAAGTTACTCAAGTCTCATCTGAATCTCAGAGCAAATAAATTCCCAGACATCACGTCCCTTCCCCCAGCTATGGGAATTACATTCAGTTGAAAACAAGCCAAGTTCTCCTACCCACTCAAGGGGAATGGGAAATCTCAGCCTAACTGGTGGAAGGTTTATTACTGAAAGATAAAACAGAATCAAGAGGAGAAATGACAATCATCAAGAGCTTAGTTGCAAACAAGATGCTGACTCCCCTCCATCTCAAGACAATTACGAGTGAGCACCATCTTACTCAGTGCTTGCCTGCAGCCACCCAAGCCTATTCACTTGACATCAAAGAAAATAAAGAACAACCTCAGAAGAAGCATTAGCCATCACTGGTTAGTCTCCAGCGTGCTGATCCCTACAGGTACAGAACTGTCCCCAGAAAGGAGCTGACCAGGCAAGCTCTGCCACATCAACACAAAGAGCACGATCACCGATTTTAGACTTCACCCTTTCCATCAGCAAGTGTGCTGATGGGGGGGGGGGGGGGGGGGGGGGGGGGGGGCTGTAAAACTAGCCTTGCCCTAAAAGGAGAAAAAAAAACCAAAAAAAACAAACAAAAAAAGGAAAGAAATGCCAAGGGATTGGAGGGTGCTTGTCCCTCCAACTGTCTGTTCTGAAGACACATAAGTCAAGAAACCTGATGTGACAGGGGCACGTAACTTTTGTATCTCTCATTCTCAACAGACAGGTTTTTGTTTACAGGCTCAGAATTAAAACTAATACCAAAATACAAGTAAGCGATCAAGACTACTTGTGGCACAGCTCCCTAAATCCACATTCAAAGCTTTGGGATTGAATCAGAGGAAAGCACCTGACTTCCCATCCTTAATCTCCAGTCATGCCTAATGGGATATGTTTTTCTAGGTAAGAATTTCTCACTTTCCCTAATAATGAAAAATACGAAGCATTAAAACTCCACACCAACATCTGCTTGAAGCACTGCTTGTTTTATTGAATCTGCATTTAAACAAAGGCTTTTTGTTAACCTGAAGAGTGAGGATTTTTCCTCTACTCAAAGAGGCATTAAGAATTGAGGGGAAGGGGGAAAACAAAAAATATAAAGGGATGAGATGGTAAGACTAAACTAATTTTGAATAGTCCTTTCTCCAGAACACTAGTGATCAGGCTTTGCAGCTAGACACCAAGATAAGCTTCTTAAGTACCTGCATCGTTTTGGTGGCAAACTGAAGGTTACAAACCCTCATCTGCATTTTCAGTTCCTGTTTTGACTCCCTTTTTCCAAAGCAAATACAAAACTAAGGTTCTTTAATGTCAGCTCCTCCAAACTGATAAAAAACACTTGTGTACATACAGGGTAAGTGCAACATTCAGGTAGCGCACAGAGGAGGTACATGCTTACCCCAAGATTTACCTGACAACCTCCACACCAGGAGACATAAGCTGTTAAACTCTCATTAAAAAAAATAAAATAGGATTTAAGAGGACAAATGCCTTGGTGCAGATGCACCAAGGCGTCAGTGGCAGGCCACCACCTGACCAGACTAATGTTTTTAACTCTGATTCTGCTCTTCCAGCTAAGACCAGCATGATACCTTCAGAGCGCCATATGCCGCACAGAGGTCTCCCAAGACCGAGAAGCTCAGAAGGCCTGGCAAAAGCACCTTCTCTGTGCAGGATTAACTTTAAGGATCCTACCCAGACAAAGCAAGCATGGTTTACATCTTTGCACACTCACTTGCATCTCCTTCTCTCCTCCCCCTACAACGTGTTTCACATTTCTCCAAGTCACCTTTTACCCCTCTGTGTGTACTTTGGTCTGCTAAAACCTTACATTGAGAACAGTTAACTTTTTTTGACCAGAGTAAGGTAATCTACAGTCAGGGTTTCCAGATACTGCCAGTTCTCAGGAGACCATCTGAAAACGTAGCAGCACAGCATGGGTCAGCAAAAAAGTAGGGCTGCAGACAGAAAGCTGGCAAAGGTTGATTTTCTGCCTGTCTGCATACCATATGCTGCTGCATGACTGGATGTATGGTCAACAGAAGCCGTTGTATGCCCATCTCTGGTAAAAAAGAAATTGTCTTTATTCTAAATTTTTGGTTATCCATTATGCTGCAGTTCCCTGTTAAAGGCTCTTCCAGATCAAGGAAAAGGAATCAGACTACAGCACCAATTTGCTGATAAGAGGCATTACTGTGTGGTTACTCATACAACCGAGACCAATGAGTAAAGGGAAGAGGGGATTTACTCTCAGTTCTTAAAAACCTAAAAGCAACTTTAGTTTAATTAGAAAACATTGCATTCTACTAATCAGGGTCACCCAACCCTTCTGGAAACATGAGCAAACTAGTGCTACAGCAGGATAGCTGATCAGACCTTGGAAGTGGTCCACTTATTCTTGAAAGAACCCTTCATTCTAACCCCTTTAAGAAAGGCACATTACCCTCTGAGTTTAAGCCAACTAGACAAAAACACGTCATCCAACTTGACTAATACACATGTTTCCAATTTGCAGAAAGACTCTTGGTTTCAAAATTGAAATAAGACGCCAGTACAGTAGAGGAAGTTCTAAAACAATCTCTATAATCCAAGTTTTTTGGCAGTTTAGGCTCCATCATGCTTCTCCAGCCAAGAAATACTTCCAAAGATGACATTAGCTGTTATGTGTAGGGAAACAGCCTCACAGAGCCAGAAAGTACCTGACAGAATCAATTCCTTGCTGAACCTTTGGCTACAGGTTCAAACACACATGCCTTGGATTAGAGTCTGCAAGCCAAAAAAAGGGAAGCATCATTGGGCTTACACAGCACCTTTCACTGCTAGGTCCCCCCCAACACACATATAGCAGTAGAAAAAAGAATGTTACAACACAAAAGCACTGACAGATGTATGATAGCAAAATAGCAAACTCCTGGGTGACAACACTGAAGAGACCATCTCAAAACCAAGGACTAGAACATACCCCTGTTCTTATCAATGCTTCCTTTAGCTTGGTTCTGCATTTTAATTAGCATGAATCAATCATCCAGTCTTTTTCCAAAGCACATACAGTTGCCATTACACCGACTACCCATGCATTTGCAGTTCTGACTCACAGCAAAAGCATGAGTGTGGTGCAAGGAAACAATTTCACAGATGCTGGATAATTTTGCTTTATTCTAACCCGATTCACACATAACCCATGTGTTTACACAGATTCAGGTCAATGTTGCCATTTTCCAGCAATCAAGAAAAGCAGAAATTAGAGTCAAGGTGCTCTGTAGCTTAGCTTTTACAGCCCCTTCTTCACTGTTTATAGTACACTTTCCAGCATACAGTGAGACTTAAGGGCTACAATAAAATGTTGTAGGCTCCTTTTCTTTTGGTACCAGAGTCTCAAGCAGATATTCCATTACCTGTTGTTGTGCTGAATTAAAAAGCTATTCAGCTTTTCTATTTCTTTCCAGCATGTAGCCTCCACACTACCTCAAGGCTCTTAAGCAACTCTACCCTGAGAAATGAAGCGCATTCAATGCCATGCAACTAAGTCACAAGTCGAAGTACTTGTATTACTAAACAGATTAAACTAGCACAGCAGCAGTCTCAGGACCATCTTACTGTTCCAATTAACTGAATTGGAAAGTAAGTGGACAGTACTGGTAAGATCATCATCATTTATTCAGCAGGAAAAGGCATGGAGACCAGAACTGGTATCAGCATGATGCCATCAGAAGGAGCACGAGCTTTGCTCCATTTTTACATTCCCTTCACTCCAGTTTGTGACTCACTATACAATGAAAAGGCTTTGCAGAGCACTGCAGTATGACTCAGATGAGAATACAGCCAGAACAAAACTGTTCATATCAAGATATCTTCAACCCAAATGATTCATGGGAGGATTAGGAAAAGAACTGGTCTGATAAGATCCTCTATAGGGATGACCCTATGAAGCAAGCCCTGCAAGAAGCACAAGGAAGCAGCTCTGACAGGACTCACCAGCATGCCAACCCCCCTGGAGAAGAAGGATCACAACCCCAGCTCATTCTACATTGAAGCTCACCCCCATTCTCCCAGAAAAAGGAAACAACTAGTTGTACTGCTGTCCACAGCTTGCCACGAGAGAAGTGAAGCATCTGAAGAACATACGTATACATAGACATTTTTAAAGAATCTTGTCCAGAAGGGAATGACCTGTTCTGTTCCTCCACACTTGCACACACTGTTCCAACCTAACGTGAGAAGATAAGTAGTAAGTAATACCAAGAGAGCATTTTAGAGACCAATTCAGGTGAAGAAGGTATGCAGCCAAAGCCTGCAGCTGCATTGATCTCAGCCCCTGGCAGCAACATTGCCATAAGTTTTTCTCATGCTCTCAGACAAAAGAAGGAAGCCCCTGTAGGTTGGTGTACACAATGGACACAGCCACCTTGAGACAGGCTTGTGCACAGTGGGTGTCCCTCCTGCTCTGACGTAAGAGACTACATGTGACAGAACATCATAACTAGCCACTAGATCTATATCCTTCTGATATTCCCCACCATCCAGGGTCCCAGAAGACAAAACAAAGACCTAGACTTCAAAGACCAGCAGCATGTGCTTATCTGTGAGCTACATGTGCTTGAGGCAGGTTTCAGGGGACAACAGCATGTCTGCTGCTTCAGTGGAATAGGGGCTTGCACATTACAGTAATCCTTGCTAGGTGGAGGTGGAAAGGCTGTTAAATCAGCAGCCTCTTCACCTGCGGGAACAACAAGTGATATGACGACATTCAAATCCAAGCCACTGTATTTCACTTTTTGTTGAAATGGGATGTTCAGTTGATGCACGAGTTCAAACCCTATCATCAAAACATGAGTACAAGGAAAAAAAAAAAAAAGTAGGTCTTCACGAAGATGTTACTAAAGAAAACAGTTTCCTAAGGAGAGAAATGTTTTTTCTTGGTCATGGGTTGGGAAATCTTTTCTAGAGGCAGTGAAGAATCAGAAAGGACACGCTGCTTCCTTCCCCATAACAAATCAGAGTGAAAATGGACACTGAGCCCTGCCATATGCTTATTTATGACAACGGTCTAGCTACTCAATGACTTGAAGTCATGGAAACTTAAGAGGTATTTTCAGTTTAGTAAAGGTAATCCTTCCTTACTAGGGACACTCTGCCCTTTCCCATCCCCACAAGCTCCCAGCTAGCATCCCCCAATGACATCTCTTCAGCCACTGCAGAACCCAAACACAAGCATGCAGTTTAACAGTTTATACTTAAGAACCAAGGTATCAACCACTAATGGAACAGAAAACAGAAATACACACAATTTGTGCCAATAAGACCTACAAAGAAGAGAAAAAATAAGCATAATTTCAATTAAGAAATAGACTTTCTTATTTTCAGGACAGATACGATCTTGGCCACTAAATACAAAAGGTTCCCAAAGAAAAGGGGAGACTATGCCAGCATAGGCTGCAAACTAGAGCAAGAGATGAAAAATCATAACAAAGCTAACAGAAAATGCTAGAATTTAAACCAAAAGGCCTTCGGAACAATTTAAAGCATGAGAGAGCATTTAGCATTACAGTTCCCGCTCCTGGATTAAGTTTCCCTGTTTCACTGCATTAGAATTAATCTACGTGGCTACGAACTCCCAAGTCAACTTGCAGAGCCACAGCAGCTTCGTTATGTAACCGGCGACACCGATACCATGGCTGCGTTACTGGAGCTTGCCTGCTGTCCCTCACCAACGCCGAAACCAGCAAAGCTGCTGCTGCTCCAACAACCCTCCTGACAACAGACACTTCGGTAATCCAGACGTTCAGGGTTGGATTTGATAAGACATCCTCTCGCAAGCTGATGCTAAGACTTTAAAGGCCATCTACTGCTGTGCAAGAAGTCCTTAATATCATCAAGGGAGGGGAGGCAGCTACACAGAAGGACAGCAGAAGGCTTTAAGTCAGAAAATTTTAATTGTAGAAAAATTATCGGACAAACGAACACAGCCCCAGATTTCTGTGAGGAGAGCCTTTAAACAATTTAAGTGAAAAAAACGTACATCTGCTCTCTATTCAAAGGTCAACGAGTGTTTGTTTCATGATAACACGCTCCCAAGAACATCCTTCCATGACCTCTTAACTTGTGATCTTCAGCATCTTGTATCCCTTGTTTTAAAAGCAGCTACCCTCTGAGGTCATGGAAATACGGTTAAACTGCTGTGCAGCGTTACATCTGCGTGTGGCCATCTTGAACTCTGCTGAGCCAAGGGAGCTAGAAGACATTAACAAACTGAAGCCCCAAATACAAAAGTTAGGTCAAAAGCCTGTTTTGTTTACAGGTTTAAAGATATTTCTTTGTATCCCCCATTGGTCTTTAAACACACTGCTCATGTTTTGCTCTAGCTTCAGCTCAGAGCTCTGTTCACCTGCGTAAAGCTAAAAGGCAAACCATGCTGCTTCCTGAAGTATTTTCAACACCTTTTACTTGTAGGATAAATGAGAACCGTTCAGATGCCCTGGCGTTTCTGCCCACGTGCATGACAGCAGGCTGCGTATATAGGACACCGCAAGTATGTTCAGAAAAGCAAAATGGTGTTTTCAAAACCAGAGACCGTGGCAAAACGAGGCAGCAGAGCCACTGCAGCTCTGTTCCAAGACGACAGCAGAAAACACAGATGTCAGAGCACACAGATTCACTCCACAATCATTTTAATTACAAGCCAAGCCAACCAAGCACAGGATACAGGCTAAGCAGCATTTTAAAAAAAAAAAAAAAAAAAAAAAAAAAGCTGAGCAGCGGCACATAAGTGTTGTGCGAGCACCTTCCCCTGCACTTGATGCTAACGGCGCCCCCGGGCACCGAATCCCCCGCTGCCCGGCGGCAACAGCCGGTGCTGGCGCGGCGCTGCGGGCCGATGGCGGGAGCCGGTTACCGGCGGGGGCTGCGCGGGGCCCGGCCCGGGGGTCCTTTCACCTTCTACCAAGAACCGGGGCTTCCAGCAAGCAGGGGGCAGCTCGGGGATCCCGCTCACCCCGCCTCCCGCCCAGCGGGGAGCCGGCCCCACACCTGCCCCTCACGGGGCGGGCGACTGGGGGGCCACGGCGCCCACAGACACCCACTCGAGGGGCCGCCCACAGACACCCACCCGAGGGCCCCCCCCCCTCCGCACCCCCTGCCCCAGGCGGCCCACGGGTGCGCCAATACCCCCCCCCAGCCCCCGCGCACGGACCCACCTGCTGGTACTCGGCGTCGTGCGGTCGGAAGTCGGCGGCGGTGAGCTCCCAGCGCAGGCTGAGGTGCGGCAGGCGGTGCAGCAGGCTCACCCACCAGGGCGGCGAGTAGCTGACGCCCGCCATGCCGCCTCGCCTCACCTCACCCCGACCCACCGGCCATGGAGCGCCGCCGCCCGCGCTGCTCGTCCGCCCGCCCGCTCGCCCCCCTGTTCAGCCGCGGCCCGGCCGCCGGCCCCGCATGGCCAGCACCCCCCTCCTCCTCCCGCCGCGCCGCTCGCTCCCTCTTTGTTCGCCGAGAGGCTCCACCGCCCCCGCGCCCGACACCGCCCGCCCGCTCCCATTGGCGTCGCCGCGCCGCGCCGCGCCCCGCCCCGCCCGCCGCCGGCCCTCAGCACCGCCCCGGCCCCGCTGCCCCCCGCGGCCGCTCGGTTCGGCCCGGGCCGCGCAGCCCGTGGTGCCGCCCGCTGCCCCGGCAGCCGCGCCTCGCCGCCACCGCCACCGCCACCCGTGCTGCGACATGGCGGCGCGGGGCCGCGTGGGGCGGAGGGCGGGCGTCCCCCAGCCGGCGTCGGACGCTGCCCCCTTCCCTCACGGCAGCACCTTCCCGCCACGGTGGCCCGAGGGGGAGCTGGCCCCGGGCGCCTAGCGTGGCAGCGAAGCGCTGCTCCCGGGCCTCCGGTGCCAACACCTTGCGCCTCTTCCCCCGGCGCTGGCTCCCTCTGCGCTTCCCCAGACGGTCCTGGCTTTTCCAAAGGGCGAGGGGGAAATTTCTAGAAGTACTGAGGTGCCTAGAGGTTCAGACGGGCCCCTCGGGGAAGGGGTGCAAGCGCACGCGGCCTTCTCTCGTGCCACAGAGCCGTCAGGCACGCCGGGCCTGCCCCCAGAGCCTCACCCAAGCCACTTGTAGCACTTGTTGGCTTCAAGGGACTTGGGACTGTCGGCTTGTTTTGACAGCTACTGCAAATTGAACCCCTCAATGCTGAAGCAGCGGCAGCCTCTTGCCGCATCAGGCCCTGCCTGCCGTCATGGTGCAAGCACTGCTCCTCGCAGAGCCGCGTGGGAACAACTTTCCCAAGGATTACACTCCGACCTGAGGACAAAAACTTTTTGTTTCTTCTTAATCAGAACATAACCAAACTATTTTTAGACTTAAAGGTAAAAAATACAAGCGTACCCTCTCAGGGGCATGTGTCAGAAACCAGTAAGCGGTACATAAATAGTTTGGATAACTTTAGGATAGCATTGTAAAATAGAAAAGGTAACAGTAAGCAGCAGCTATCCCAAATTCATTGGCTTCATTAGAAAGATTGTACTGTTTCCATTACAACTGAAATGTGTAAAAATACTTGCTGTTTTCTTTTAAAAGGAATACATCAAATACCTTCAGTCCAGCTCTACGTAGTATGGCCCAGCCCTAAGGCAGGAGTTCCAGCTTGGTCAGTCCGTTCATCCCTGGGCCTTTGCTCTCTCCACAGTCATACAAACCAAAGTCACTCCATCCCAGCACTGCAGCCACACACCTCACCCACTGCTGGTTTGACAAACTGAAAGCAATGTGTTTTAAACATCACTGAATGCAACTCGGAGTTGGAAGGGGGAAAAGGACCATCTGGCCTTCTAACAGACTTCAAGCAAATATCTCACAGGTCTTACAGCCTTGAGAAACCCCCATCTAATTAGCACTGTTTAGAATTAGAAGCCATATAGCCCATGAAAACACAAAAAATAGTGGAGCGCTATGTATCCCACTGGAAAAAAACCACGGTAATACCAGCTGCTTTTTCCTCCTAAATGGTGGCAGGTCAGCAGATACTGTAGAGACATCTCTTTTGCAAGTCTGATTTTCTTTTCCCAAATGCAGCTAGGACTTTATGCTGTCCTCGCTGATACATTTTATAAATAAAGAGAGCAAAAATGCTAAAATGAGCTATTTAACACATTAGGACCAAATCAACGTATTTCTGCTTATGTTCTGAGATGTAACATCATCTTTAATAGCTTTTGGCTAGGACAGGATTCTTGTATGAGTATTATCAACATAGCTTAAAAGAAATCTTATCGTTCACAAATACCATGAAGACACAGAGATTTCACAGCCATGCAGTATGTGCAAAAGTACAAGATATAAGACCTCAACTCCCTCCAGCCTTCTCCAAGGAAAGTTTTTATTTTTCCTGCAGGAGGACAGCTAAATGACAGCCAATTTTGTTTTCTTCTTTTTCCTTTTCTTCTTTTTTTTCCCCACAGTGCCAGCAAGTTTGAAGAAGGAATTATTTTAAAGCCCAATGACCTAACAGATTTCACCTCTGGTTCAAACAACCCGAAGACAAGGAGCAGAGGCTTGGGGCAAGAGATCTCTCTGCATAAGCCACTGATGCCACAGAGTTCATGCGGTTTGGCACTAAAACACTCAAGGCTGGAATCCATCCTACGGATGTTACTGCTGCCACAGGCCTCTGGATAGAAAAACCCACCAGGCTGCAAGTCCAAGTACCTTTGTCAGCAAAGTGATGGACACGGAATAGAAGCAGATGCAGCAAGCTCTCCGCACTGAGATCATGTTTGACAGCATTGATGTAAATCAAACCAAACAAAACATATTGGAATAAATGACAGAAAAAGATGGATGCTATTAAATGGGGGTATAAGCACTGGAGTGTCAGCACGGCAGTTTGAGGTGCCATACAGGGGACAGGGGTAAGTGGGAAAGGGAGCAGTCTCAGCAGCACTGGTGTGCATGTCTCTCTCACAGCCATTTGCTGCGGAGGCAACTGGATTAAATTATAGTTGAATGAGGATTTGGGATTAGAGAGAAACAGAGGCATCAACAGTTTTAATTTCACCCCCACAATTACTTATAATGATATGTGAAAATATGAAAATAAAAAGTAAAATGAATTCAGTAAACTAGGCATAAGAGACAAACCGCAGGATCTAGCACTAGCCATACTTCCCATGGCAGGGCACTTCAGCCTGTTGCACCACAAAGCAGTGTTTGTATTTCTCAGACGCTTGGTATCTCTCATTTGATCCTTTGAAGGAGGACACGGACCTGCTGGAGCGAGCCCAGAGGAGGCCATGGAGATGCTCAGAGGGCTGGGGCACCTCTCCTATGGACAGAGACTGACAGAGTCGGGGCTGTTCAGCCTGGAGAAGAGCAGGCTCCGGGGGGACCTCACAGCAGCTTCCAGGGCCTGAAGGGGCCCACAGGAAAGCTGGGGGAGGGGCTTTGGACAGGGGCATTTACTGCTAGGACAAGGGGTGATGGCTTTAAACTGAGAGAGGGCAGATTTAGATTAGGTATCAGGAAGAAATTCTTTACCGTGAGGGTGGTGAGGCGCTGGCCCAGGCTGCCCAGAGCAGCTGTGGGTGCCCCATCCCTGGCAGTGCTCAAGGCCAGGCTGGATGGGGCTGGGAGCACCCTGGGCTGGTGGGAGGGGTCCCTGCCCATGGCAGGGGGTTGGAATTTGATCGTCTTTAAGGTCCCTTCCAGCCCAAACCATCCTATGAGTCATATGATTCTATTCAGGTAGTTCTTAATTACATGACAAGACAGTTATTAAAGCTCTCGTGTTTAGATGATAGTGTTTTTCCCTCCCCACACAAACAGGTACACTCTGTTTTGCCGAAGTAAAATGCACAGAGAAGCCACTGCTGTGACATCCCAGGAATAAAAACTAACAGTAAATCACCCTTGCATGGAAAACTGTTCTACAATCAACCAGAGCAAACTGCAAATGTCAGCTTGTTAGCTGGTAATCCTGCTGAAAAGTAACCCTAAGAGCCGTATTAGCATTTGTTAACTTGCTTTGACAGTGGCTTTGCTAAAGAATTGCTGGACAAAATGGGCAAATGAGAAATGTTCTGAATTAAAGACAATGAAGATAAAAAGTCTAGTTTAGACCTCCAAAATAAGGCAGCCAGTGCTGTCCCCTGTCCCCCTGACACAACCAGGCAGTCTGCAAAAGCACTCTTAGAAATGTACCGTTTTTCACTCCTCACAAGCTTCTCTCTGAATCCAGACCATCCTTACTGCTGACACGATACTTGCAATGAGAGCACCTTTTAGAACAGCAGTCCCATACCCCTGGCATTTTTGATTCACTATGAAATGAAGTAGTTCAGCTTTTAAAATACTGTGAAGTGAGGAGTCTTCTCCTGACCGTCAGACCTAACATGCGTTATAAAAGGTTTTAGCCAACAATACAGTTTTTTTTAAAAAAAGGCAAGTTTGAACTCCAGGTCCAGCAGATGGATGAGGCACCCTCTTGAGACTAGGGACTAAATTATGGACAGTCAGAGGGAGGTCAGCGAGACAACTGTGTCTCAGCACTCAGCTGCCACTGTTAGGCAACACCTCCGCCCTGCTCACCTCTGCTGCTCCATAAACTCTGCCCTTACATCAAGCTGTGCCTGCTTCCCACTGAGCTGGACTGTGCCTCTGTTAAGCTTACCATTCCTCTCTTCCCAGGGCTTCCTCTGTATTTTTGTGCTAAAAGTCAAAGGAAATAACAAAGCCAGGGCTGCTCTCCAGCCTCACCCAGATTTTGCTGCTCCCTCCACGACAGCTCAGTCCCCTGCCTTCGCTCTTCCCAGCACAGTCATGTTGCTGGGCATCTTCCCAGTTGAATTCTCCCAGAGTGAAGGATTTCCCCTGGGTGGAGGTGGCTGCAGACAGGAACATACATTTGGGTCTTCACTGCATTTCTCTGAAGTTCTCCTAGGGACTTTGGGGTTTAAAGAAAGAATAGCCACAACAGGACCAGCATAAAAAGCACTTTAAGCAAACTCAAACAAATCATAAGAGAAGGTTAATTCTGTCATTTCCAGTCCTGAGGCAACACTCTCTCTCTCTCTCTCTCTCATGTTCTATCGATCTTTTTATACTTGGTGAGTTCCAGGGAAATGGGTGGAAGACGTGGAAATCCTATTGCAAAAGCACCTGCCCGCTCCTTTCCTTTCCCCAGAGAGCAACACACTGAACATTCTATTATTTAGTTAATTGCAAAAAAACAATTACAAAGGAACTTGGCAAATTCTCTCTAATCACAGCAAGACCCATTGCAGTTCAGTAAGTTCAGCAAATTAGCAAATAAGTGAATAGAACAGGGAAAGAATAACACAGCTCAAATTGCACTTTGTTCATTTGTTTTGTCACTCATAGTTTCTACTTAATTATTTAAGATATTTCTTCATAACATTCTAGTACATTTTGTATAATAAAGGTTTACTAGCATAGAAATGCAATACGTGGCTATTAAATATCTGCCAAGAGGAGAAAGAAAACTGCCAATTCTGCATGTAAACTATAGACAGCCTGTTCAGGCAAAATTTCCAGGTCAGATAAATAGAAGGTTCTGCCACAATATGTGCAAGATACAAATAAGGATTCTTGCTAGATAATGACAATGCCAAGTGATGTTTGGACAGAACATCATAATTTGTATTACAGGCATTCATGATCAATCATAGAATCACAAAATGGTTTGGGTTGGAAGGGACCTTAAAGGCCATCAAGTTCCAACCCCCTGCCATGGGCAGGGACCCCTCCCACCAGCCCAGGGTGCCCCCAGCCCCATCCAGCCTGGTCTTGAGCACTGCCAGGGATGGGGCACCCACAGCTGCTCTGGGCAGCCTGGGCCAGCGCCTCACCACCCTCACGGTAAAGAATTTCTTCCTGATACCTAATCTAAATCTGCCCTCTCTCAGTTTAAAGCCATCACCCCTTGTCCTAGCAGTAAATGCCCCTGTCCAAAGCCCCTCCCCAGCTTTCCTGTGGGCCCCTTCAGGCCCTGGAAGCTGCTGTGAGGTCCCCCCGGAGCCTGCTCTTCTCCAGGCTGAACAGCCCCGACTCTGTCAGTCTCTGTCCATAGGAGAGGTGCCCCAGCCCTCTGAGCATCTCCGTGGCCTCCTCTGGGCTCGCTCCAGCAGGTCCGTGTCCTTCCTGTGCTGGTGGCCCCACAGCTGGATGCAGCACTGCAGGGGGGGTCTCACCAGAGCAGAGCAGAGGGGCAGAATCACCTCCCGCGACCTGCTGGCCACGCTGCTTTTGATACAGCCCAGGATGCGGATGGCTTTCTGGGATGCAAGCGCACATTGCCAGGTCATGTTGAGCTTCTCATCAACCAACACCCCCAAGTCCTTCTCCTCAGGGCTGCTCTCCATCCGTTCCCTGCCCAGCCTGTACTGATGCTGGGGGTTGCCCTGACCCAGGTGCAGGACCTTGCACTTGTTGAACTTCATGAGGTTCACATGGGCCCACCTCCCAAGCCAGTCAGGGTCCCTCTTGATGGCCTCGCTTCCGTCCAGCGTATTGACCGCACCACACAGCTTGGTGTCATCAGCAGACTTGCTGAGGATGCACTCAACCCCAGCATTCATGTCACCATCAAAGATGTTACAAAGCAGCAGTCCCAACAATGACCCCTGTGGAACACCACTTGTAAGTAGCCTCTACTTGGACATCAAGCCTTTTACCCCAACTCTGTGAGTGTGACCATCCAGCCAATATCCTTATCTGTCTGTCAAATCCGTGCCTCTTCGATTTAGAGACAAGGATGTCACACTAGTGTCAAAAGCTTTACACAAGTCTGGGTAGATCACATCAGATGCTCTTCCTGTATCCACCAACACTGTAACCCATTTGTAGAAGGCCACCAAATTTGTCAGGCATGACTTGCCCTCGGTGAAGCCATGTTGGCTGTCACCAATCACCTCCTTATTTTCCATGTGCCTTAGCATGGTTTCCAAGAGGATCTGCTCCATGATCTTGCAGGGCACAGAGATAAGACTGACCAGCCTGTAGTTCCCCAGGTCTTCCCTTTTTTCCTTTTTAAAAATGGGGGTTACTTTTCCCCTTTTCCAGTCAATGGGAACTTCACCAGACTGCTATGACTTCTCAAACGTGAGTGGTTTAGCAGCTTCATCCACCAGTTCTCTCAGGACCTGTGGATGTATTCCATCAGGTCCCATGGACTTGTGCACCTTCAGGTTCCTTAGATGGTCTTGAACTTGATCTCCTGCAGTGAGTGGTTCTTCATTCTCCCAGTCCCTACTTTTGCCTGCTGCAACTTGAGCGGTGTGGCTGCAGCACTTGCTGGTGAGGACTGAGGCAAAAAAGTCATGGAGTACCTCAGCCTTCTCCATATCCCAGCAAACCAGGTCTCCTGCTTCTTTCCAGAGAGGGCCCACATTTTCCCTTGCCTTCCTTTTATCACCAATGTCCCCATAAACGCTTTTCTTGTTGCCCTTGATATCCTTGCCCAGATTTAATTCTATCAGGGCTTTAGTTTTGCTAACCTGATTCCTGGCTGCTTGGACAATTTCTCAGTGTTCCTCCCAGGCTACCTGTCCTTGCTTCCACCCTCTGTAGGCTTCCTTTTTGTGTTTGAGTTTGTCCAGGAGCTCCTTGTTCATCCGTGCAGGCCTCCTGCTGTTTTTGCCAGACTCCCTCATTGTTGGGACACATTGCTCCTGAGCTTGGAGGAGGTGATCCTTGAATATTAACCAGCTTTCTTGGGTCCCCCTTTCCTTCAGGCTTTTACTCCATGCTACTCTACCAAGCAGATCCCTGAAGAGGCCAAAGTCTGCTCTCGTGAAGTCCAGGGTAGCAAGCTTGCTGTGTGCCCTCCTTGCTGCCCTATGGATTTTGAACTCCACATTTTGTGGTCACTGCAGCCAAGGCTGCCATTGAGCTTCACGTTCTCATGAGCCCCTCCTTGTTGGTGAGAACAAGGTCCAGCATAGCACCTCTCCTTGTTCGCTGGTTTTATTATCCCCCATTTATTAAAATCTATTCTAATTTTCCATGCATATAACTAAAGGCCATTTAAACGTAGCCTTTTTTTTTTTTACAGCAGCACTGTAATCATATGACAGATTTTACAGTATTTAATTTCTAAATTGATTTAACAGGAAAGACTTTCAAGCTCCGTTATATTAGTGAAGCAGACCCTCATCTCTGCTGAGCTGACAGACTGAGGAGGGCCAGAGGAGCGAGACTGGGGTGTGGAATTATCTGGCTGATATTGAGGGAGTTAAGACAGTCCTTTACTAACAGACATGATGCCCTCCTGGTCCTTCCCAGACCATTTTGAGCATCAAGATTTTATGACACATCTGTTCACACTAGCAAGAAGAGAAGCCCTGAAGGGGCTTATGTGGTACCCAGTGCAGAGTGTCTTTGAGGCATGTTGGCAAAACACCTACCAAATACAAGGGGAGCTGTTACAGTCTGAGCAAAATCTTGAGAGGGGAAGTTTTGTTTATACACAGCTCTGGTGAGAGGAACAACGTGAATGCTTTCCTGGAGACCAGCACAAATTCATATGCTGTCAGATTTGAAAAAGGTAATTAGGACAGCCAGCCAGTGCAAGGAGCAAGAGAAGCAGGGTGCAACTTAATCAGTAGACTACAACAGAGTACAGTTAGTAAGAACACAGCAACACTCGCCGTTCAAGGCTATTCCTTTGAGCACAGCAAGGACAGAATGAGTGCTAAAAGCCACGTACAAGCAAAAGCCAATGTGCTTTACACACATCTGAAAATAGGGCAAACATTCAGAAACTGATGTCAGTGCTGTCTCTGCCAGGCAAAGAACCACATCAGCAAACATTAGAAGGAAACGTGAGAGAAACTGATGCAGAACCAGACCATCAACCATGCCTAAAAATCCTCCTGTAATAACCTAGAGCCTAACATGTCTATTTCACTCTTTGCAGGTCTTAACGATGCCCATTGAATGAAACTCCCCCCCTTCCCCCTTAAAAATTCATATTGGGAAAGCAATTAGTTAGCTGACAAATACAAACAGATGCTGCAAAGCTTGCAAGAGTCAAGGGTATTCCTACTTCAGATGAAGCCAAAGTACAGCTTAATACAACTAGTTTGAACACTTAATTACTTTCAACTGAATTCAAGACTAGTCTGCTCCAAGAAATCATATAAAAACTTTTCCATTCATAACACATGGCTTACCTCCTGTGCTTAAGATTTAAAACTGACATCTCTGCTTAGAAATCCAGAGCGTATATCAGTACAGCAGAGAGGAAAGAACAAAAAGTGAAATTTAGATAATATATTCATCAAACACTGATTCTTTGTTTCATCTTGTACTCTTATAACCATTTTAGTTCTACAACAAGGACAACAGAATTCCCATGTCTTCACAGCAGTTAGCAGGGTCTTCTATCTTCATAAAGCAGCATAAGGCTTGTTTTTCCTGGGAGTCCCTAAAGGCTTTTTTTCAGGGGATGTGGAAAGGAATGCATAGATCCTAGTTCTTTCACCACAGCTTCATTAACAGCAACAATAACCAAAGTAAGGGGATACAGCATAAATAAACTGGACAGTCTTCAGAACCCTGTAGACTCTATTCTCCCCACCACTGACTGCAGACCAATTTCACCCAGTTCTCTCTTCGTGCCTATGGCACCACCAAACCGTAGCACAGGGAGCCAGCTCTGTGGCTGTAGCAAGTTCAAACACTGGTTATCTGTTTTGCATCCCTCCTACAATAGGTTTCTGAGAAGCATGCATCAATAACTTAATTAGGCACATTCTTCTCTGGCAGACTATTGTGAATGGTCACCACAATGATTTCTTTTCAATCTTTTATCTAGATTTCACTGGTTTGGTAACTGGTCAGTGCAACTGGTGCAACCAACAAGAAAGCAACACAACAACAAATGAAAAGGCATGAACGAAACATGCTACACTCTGCACAAAACCAGGCATGTTTGAGGCAATAGCATGACTTTTAGTTCTAGAACTACTTAACAGGATTGCTTTTCTGAATAAAACACCAGAAGGCAAGACTGAACACAAAGCCATCACTAGGCTTTGGTCAAGCACCAAAGAAGAAATTTCACTTCTTACATGTTTCAGAGTTATCTTGTTACTGTTGGCTCAGGAACAGTCAGAGATAAAAGGTCAACCTAGGTGCAAAGTGAAAACGGGAACATGCAGCAGAGGCCAGAGGAGCAATGCAAAGACAGCAACTGCAGCAGAAATGCATGAACAATTAATTGACAACTTTTATTTGGAAGTTCAACAATTAGGAGGAAAACACATTGCAATTGTTTTAGCTTTTGAAAGATCCCCAAATAAATTACATAAAAGACTTGTGCAGTTCTAAATATTAAAAAGATCATAAAAAATAATGGTGCTCTCATATGCCAGAATTAATCCTTTTCCATTTCAACTATATTAAAGGTTGCCTGTGCAGGGATTATTTCTATAGCTAGACAGAAAACAATACAGTTTTCAGGTCTTAATGCCTCAGTAAAGATTTACAGGCATAGGCACTTCAGGGCAAAAAGAGATCAAGAGAGATAAGATCCCATGAAAGTCAGATCTCTATATTGACACTCGATCTCTAACTAAACACTACTGTAAATTGCAAAAGGTTTTAAGTAGGCAACATTATCCCATATCAGTAGAACTGAAAGCGTGCTGTTAGATTACATAGGTTACAGTGGAGTTTAATTTTAATTCAAGACCTTGACGCCCCCACAAGGTTACCAGTGCTTTCTACAGAAGATGTGGTTTTTAGAAACAGAGTATGTTTGTATTGGGCCCATCTTGACATGTTTAAGCCACAGTGATTTTTAATGTCCTCAGTTATTCCTCTTAAGGAATAATGCCAATTATTCCAAAATTAATTTTTTCGTCCTTCATTGTTCCACACTTCTTCCCAGATTTACAGGTGCTGGCATTCAGATAGATAACCACAGAATGAATTCTAGTGTCAATTGCTACCCCTTTCAACACATTCCAGTACAGTATATAATGAAACAACATTAAAGGCTACCAATACTGTGCAGGTTTCTCTTTCTACTGTACCACACCAAACTTCTGATGCATAGTGAGCAAGCATATAGTTATTTTTCAAACTAAGATATGAGTTTGAAGCCTGGCTCAAGTTAAGTATCAGGTTTTTGATAGCTAGGAGACAGCAGACTCACATTTAGGAAGCTCTAGACACATTTTCATTCATGCCAGAAAATGTTTGCTTCTTTTCACGCTGATTGCCATCTGTGCCTTTGGGTCACACTAAGATACTATCTCCCCTTCATCCCAGAACCTCTCTGCTGACAGCACTAAAGCCAGTCGTACACTCAGTTAAAATGCAAGTCTTTCTGCTCTGTATCTACTTCCTAATACTTTCATATTGGTTATTACAGCACAGTAAAGTAAAAGAAAGCCATCTGCATTATATTTGCTGTCCAAGTGTTTCCCTATAGAGTAAGAGCCAGGTAGGTATTTTATATCACTAGTATGTAGTCCTGACACACTACATACCCTGCCCTTAATGTGTCAGAGTCCTCAGCTCTAGTCACTCTCTCTGTAGGTATCCATGACAGTCACAGTTACAGACCTGAAATATTATACATAAACAACTCTGTATAGCTCTGCTTCTATTTAGCAAAATTACTCTTTTTCATAACGTGCCTTCTAGAATGGGAGGGAGACAGATCTCAGCTTCTGCCAAGAGGATTCTACCCCTTTTATTCTTTTATTTTCTATATTTTTTTTATTCTTATTGCAGATGACAGTCATGTGACCAAAGTACAAGCAGGAAAAATTTACCCATCGGGAGTGTAAATGACATTCTTCAGACTGCTTTGGGTATGGAGAGCTCCCAAAACTGCCTTTGGAAATAGCACAGGCAGCATTTCCACTGATGGGATTAAATGAAATCAGCTGCATTGTGCTGCAGCCATCCAGTTTCCTCTTTGGCTGCAAGTACTGGCATAAACTCTGATAAGCCTCAGATAGTGCTTCATTGAAATCAAAGAACTGAGACAGCTCTGACTTATTAGTATTCTGCAAAACACTGGTGACTGGTTTTTAATTTAAGAGAAGAGGGAAAAGGTGATAAAAATCTTATATTTAAGTGTGCTTTCTGTTTACAAGGCTTTATTACTCTGATGACAAAGAAACCATTAGGGTCTCCACAAAAACTTCACTGTGTGTTTGTAAAATTAAGTTCTCCTTCCAGTATATGTTATATAATTTATCTAGTTTGGCTTAAAAAGGAAAAAAAAATCCCAAACATTTTAATGCCCATGAAAGATGTAGGCAGATTAGTAGGAACTATCCAGTTATATATAGTCTACATAAGAGATCTGGGAAGACCCCTCTGATCATATTCTCCACATCCCATTATGGTTTTGGTTCTTCTGTGGACAATGATATTGTCAGATGGTGTAATTTCTGGATGCAGTCTTTATTTCTATTATAACCCAACCTACCATTTCTGCTCCTAAACCTAACTGCATGGGTTAGGTTTTGCATATTACACTTACCCTAATCCATACCTCTCAGAATACAGCAGGTAGTGCCCGTGCTTTCCAGCAGTTGGCCAAGTATTTACCTTATGACAGGTACCCCTAGGCTGTATCCCTCTCCCAGGCTGTGATGGGGCTTACTGCGTGCTTGCAGGATGTACTATCATGTACGCACTCGCGACGGTAGTACTGAGAAGAGAGATCAGCATTAGACTTAAAACCCCATAGTGTTCAGTGTACTAGCAGTCTAGTTAGGTGAAAGTTTCAGACAGTCAAGTGATGTAAACTAAAATGGGACACAAAGCAACATATCTCCTACGTCAAATATTGCCATATATTACAGATCACCCTGCATAATCCACTCATATTTGTGACAGGTAAGGAGAAGCAGCAGTCACTAGGGCATCCTTCACAGAACACTCCTGCTATTTACACTCTTTCTCTGACAAATACAAAAAATTGATTATGTGATCGGACATTTCAAATACAAAATAGTACTATACATACCATAGCAAGCACGCTTGGAAAACGCAATAAATAAGAAAACCCTGCTGATACAGTAGGCCTAGAATTGCCTTATGACCAAGAAATGGCTTTCTAAAAGCCTTTAGAAGGTCTGCACAGACTGTGTTCAATACAAAAATAAACAAAACAGATATTAAAATATAACACAGTAAAAATTTTTAAGTAGAGAGGATCCAGTAACAAATACAAGCTGTTCCCCTTCAAGTACACAGGCTGGAAATTGGAGCCATGTCATTAACCACTTTCTGATTAGACAAATTGTTTTAGTCTACCTGAAACAAAACTTTGCTTGACATGAAATAGTTCAAGGCTTTACTGCTTTCATTTAAATTTGGCAGCTGAATTTATAATCCTCACTGTGAAAACATTAAAGTGTTTTGGTTTAGTTTTTAAATCCAAACTCTCTGTGTACCAGGAGGATAAGGTTAACAGTCAGTCAGTGTCTTTCAGCCATAAATTCTGCTGAGATGACATATCAAACAATTACTCATTTATGGCTGAAATAATGACACCTGTCATTAAAAGGGGTTGATATTCCTCCCTTTTTTCAGCTTTGATATGCTTTATCTTGGTACAAATAGTTTTGTTTGTGAATCTAATAATTCAAGATCACCAGAGCCTGTTGCCAAAACTTAGAAGTGAGTGTAGGTTTTCCTCATCTGCAACAACGGAGAGACAATAACGATATCATCTGAATCATCTGAGTGAGTTTCATCTGCAGACAGAGAGGGAGTAGGCTGCGATTGCTTCTCACAGGATCTGGCTGAAATAATTACAAAGGAAACAAGGTCATCAATAAACAATATTGATAAAACCAAACCCTTATGGGAAGCGTAATATACTCTGAGCCATTAAGTTTCCAGAATCACCTACAGTTATGATTAACTCTGATCTATATTTTTCTACGTATAACTATTCCTCTTCCTCTTTAATGAAACAGCACGCATGGCAAGTATTGCCATACTGACCACGCATGATTCATCTTATTGTCTTTAAATCTTTGCAAGTGGTTACACACCACGAAATAAAGCAATTTGATACTGAAGCCATCTCAGGTCATAAAAATAAATATTTATTAGATGGCCAGAAAAGGAAAAATTGACCCAAGAAAGCTTAAGATAAGCAGAAAGGTCACAATGAGAACTTCAGTCAGATATAGATAGCAAAGGGAAATAGAAAAAAAGGGAAGCTCTCAGTGAAGGTCTTTTCATCCTTATAAAATACCAGAAATAATATTCACATGCTGTACTACCTTAATGACAATAAAAGATGGTGACCACACCATGTTTTTGGGCTTAGGTTGGGGTTTTTTTTGTTGGGGTTTTTTTCATTTCTTTCTCTTGCTTCTTTGCTGTGTTTCTCGGTGTGTTGTTCTATGCATCTCATCAATTCCAACATTTGAAGAAATGTTCAGGGCATGAACAGATAGAACTATAATGATTTCAGTAAACACTGGAAAATCAGAGGGATAAAATGGATACATATAAGGCCCCTAACATCTGATGAGCAGAACCAGCAGCTTATATCCCCTCTCCAAGAGATCTATGAACTAAGTGATGACAGCTATTAATACCTTCCAGAACAATATCCTCCCCTCAGCTATTAATACCTCCTAGCACAATATTCTCCCCTCAGCTCCACTTACTTTTCAGTTTCACATACAAGTTCTCTGAAAAGACTATCTCCCAGAGAAGAAAACAAATCAAGATAACCTGTGGGAGGAAGAAGAAACAGACAAGAAGCCATACACTGAGATTTTAACACTGAAATGGAAGGGAACACGGAAGGCATGCAGAGACTGTTACCTGGGGAGAACAATAGACAGGCCGCAGGTCGTGGTGAGACAAAAGGTTCCTGACACAGAGAAAAAGTCTCCTAGTATGGAAGAGGACGCATACACAGCAACTGGAATGTGGAGTAAAGAAAGGGGAGAGCAACCAGCCCAAAAATAGAAAAAGAGTGACAGACAGAGAGCCTGTGAACGGAAAGGAGGAATGTAGGGAGGCCATTACATTGGCTTCAACCTACAGAAGCAAAGAAACACGTGACTTTCCAGCTAAGTGAAATTCTTCCCTGCAGTCACCAAATAACGTAGGAGTTTTTCAGGAAGAATTATGTGCCAGTAGTACTGGTGATAAGGATGAGCAAAGAGAACTTCCAGAAGCAGGCAAGTTTAATTAGAAGATGCAACTTCAACAACAACCAGACACTATATAAGAAATAGTTTAATATTGTCCAAATCATTCTTGATTATATACTGCTCTTGATGTCTGAGACTTTCTTGTCCTCATCTTCAGTTTAATATATTTCAGTGACTTTATCTTTGTGCTTGTGAAGGGGTAAGCACTGATTAGAGTTAAGAGTTGTATGTAAATTCATTAAAATTTCAAAAAAGCCTCAAATTAACAGTTGTATCCAGAGTGGCTAGTGATATGTAGAGAGAAATGCTGCTCTTCTTCAAGACTGCTGTGCATGTACAGAACATATTCTTCCTTCCTGTCACACCTGACAGAACAAAATGCTAAGTTTCACAGACTGAATCGTTATGAACTGTTCCATGTCATGGGAAGCAGTAGAAATGGCTGTACAAGTCTCAAGTACTGTCCACATTCTGAAGACAAGCAAAGCAACATTGAATGCCACATAACTTTTGCTATTTTTTTAATATTTTTTTTTAATTAGAAAACACAGATATATCTAACCTGCAGCAAACAATGAATTAAAAGTCTGCAAATGCTTGACCAGGATTATATACATTTATTCTAGCAGATACATAAGGTTCTTTTAAAATACATTTCCATCTTTTCCATTCCTCTCAAAATAATGCCAAAAGGCTAGGGAAATTAAATGACTTATTGCAATATATACTTTCACTTAAAGTGCAAGATCTAGAGGTCATGAAATGCAGGTTTGGACTTGGGACAAATGAAGCAAGAGCTTGTTCAACAGCTGCATGATTTAAAGCTAAAGGTATTTGATGGCTTTAAATCACTCAGCTGTTAAACAAGCTCCTTGTCTCATGTACTTTCCAAGCTGCAGGATGACCAGTGAAATAAATTACATCAAAACCCAATTTTGCTTGTGGATTTTTACATCAGTCCTGAGCTAGAAGTGACAGATGTTGGACTTTTAGTTAACTTTAACCTGTTTAAGCTACATGAATTCAAACGGCAAACAACCTGCTATAACCAAACTGATTACTGAGGGGTCATATTTCTTCATGGAGGTGGCATTTACACCAGAACACTCTCCTTCCTTTAGTAGCCTTTTCCCAATTTGTCTTTTGGGAGGGTTTGGTTGAACCCTCCAGTGCACCAGGAACTAATACTTCACAGAGCTGCATAGTGCAAGACAGTCTTTTAGGCAGTTGTGCAGTTAGACAAGTACATATCTGGTATGCCTCTTCAAGCTAACTACATACAACCTATCCTCATCCCAGATTTTGAAAACATCTCCCATATTTGTAAAGATCAGCAAGTAAAACCTGCTTTGTTCTCAATCTCTGCTTTGTGATGCTCACCAGAAAAGGGACTGCAAGAAAGAAAGTTTGAATACTTATGATCTCCTCTCTATACCCCCTCTGGTATAAATTCTTCCAGAACTTCTTCACTCCTTTGTCATCACAATCTGCAATAAACATTAGTTTTGGAGACTTCATAGCTAGACAGTGGCTGTGCTCTATTAGTATTCATACTACAGCATTTATTAGACTAGATTCATCTTACACACTTCTCTGTGTCTTAGAAGCCCTTCTTCAGAAACACAAAGTTTTGTTGGTTTTTGGTTGGTTGGTTGTTGTTTTTTAAAAAGATTCTGTTTGGGTAGAATT
Source organism: Falco punctatus (assembly GCF_963210335.1). NCBI lineage: Eukaryota > Metazoa > Chordata > Aves > Falconiformes > Falconidae > Falco > Falco punctatus. The sequence continues at coordinate 30,371,867 of NC_137583.1, read as the reverse complement.
TCACAACTGATTTACTCTGGGTTTAGACTGAGCATGCCAATAATGACTACTGCAGTAGAGCCCAGGCAAAAAAGGATGCTGCAGCATTTTTTTTTCTGAATACTGTAACTTGACATAATTAAAATCACTCATAACTCAACACTTTCAGAAGCAAGTACTACCTACTCCTTCACAAATTAGGATACACCTCTGAATATGGACTACAGTAAAGTTTTTTAAACACATTTTCCTTCACTGAAGGGCAACCTCTGCATTTGCAATCCCTGCAAGTCTGGCTTATTCCTCATCTCATATCTTTGAGAAACAGTCTCAGCTGCTTACAGCATGCTCTGTTTCTGAGCAAGTCTGCAGAGACTGTCAGCTTTTCAGTAACAAAACACCCAAATCAGTGTTTCTCAGGTCACCCTCAAAGTTGCTCTCTTTTCTCCATCTGGTCCATAAAAGCCTTAAGTACCACACTCTAGATAGAACTAACTTTTTTCAGTTTGGTTTTAACTCCTTTGAAGGTGCATGTCTAAGGTTGTCTTATTTTCAGCATTGTTACAAGTACTGAGTAGGAAAGTCAAAACATCCTCTTAAAAGCCTCTTTGACTTTAACTCCCACCTTCTCACAAACAGCAATGAAGAAGTCAAGAAGGAAACCAAATGGCCTAAGAGCCATCAAAAAAGACAGATATTTTCCCAGTTTGTATTAGAGCAGTACTAGTTGGCCACGCTGTCCAGGACTTCGTTTTTTCTCTTACTGCACCAACTGAAGACTGCTGAAAAAAATGTGACTAAATACACATGGCTCTTTTTACCAGAAGTCTGCCCCCTTCAGAAAATAAGTCAGGATGGTGAAAACATTTGCAGCTTGTCTATGGCTTTGGTCCCAAGACATAGTGGAAAGTACCATACTACATCAGCTACAGGGCTGGGGGGACTGAAAAGGAAGTAGAGAGGCAATACAGGGGAACACCATGTTCCTTGAACAGTTACGACTCACACCCCAGAGAGAGAACTTCCAAACCACAGTTGTGACAAAAAGGCAAAGCACTGTGAGGAAGCTGGGACTGATACTGTTAAAGCTTTTATTTTTTATGTAAGGGACTGCACTTGCCAGTATAAGCAACACATCAACAAATTAAAAGACACGCAGAGTCCAAGTATGCATTTGCACATGTGTGTGCACGTGCAGATGTTCTCTATAAAATTGTGTGTGCATCCACTCAAAACACACGTACTTTTGAACACAGAGGGAAATGAGATTACCAGGAACAGATGACGTGAAGATTGAAGGAGGTCTCTGGAGTGCTGCTGAGACCGGTTTCTTCTCTGCAAAGTAAACCGCAGAATCTGTTTTCTCACTTGGTGCACTAGACACAGAGGACCTGCAAAAAATACTGCATTGCATGAGGCACAGAACAGTAATTGCAGTTGTCTTCAGAGGGCATGCTGAAAAGTTTCTTGTGTTGCTAGCCTCCAAGAGACAAAAGCCTATCCCTTGCAGAAGTGAACTAGTATGCTAAAGTGAGATGTAACTCTTCTTGTAACCATGGCAGCCAATACTAAAAACTTTTAGAGCAGTAAACCTTAGAGAGAAAGGAAGTATTTTGCAAGACAGAGGCACCATAAAACCTAAATAAGTAAACTAAACTTGTTTCCTGAGCTAAGTCACTAGATGGTATTCCAGCCCTTCCCTGTTCTTTCTCCACACAACCCTTAACTTCACCATGTCAGGTCTTCAGATTCACTTAATGTAAGTGAAGGTACTAACAATCAGTTTGATAGCAACTGTAATTTTTTTTTCCTCCAAAGAGTAATTATTTTACTTTACTTTTCCTCATTACTATGGAAGAGAGCATGCAACAGGATACGAGAAGACTACTGCCAAAGCAAGAAACCCTTTCAGTTGCACACTCTGAATTTTCTCACAAGCAAGCTCTCCCTTGTCATTGTTGGAGCAATGGCCTTGGTTTTCTCTGCCAAGCAACCCACACTAAAATTCTATTAAAAAAAAAAAAAGACGACCCCTCCCCTGCAATAAAAACAATTTTGCTACTGCATGTTGCACAAATACCCATTCCTCACTTACCTCTCCTCAAGCAGTACTGTACGTGATAAGTGAGCCCTGAAAATGGACTGGATCAACGTCACAATCTCATCTTTCTCCTTGCAATCAGAAGACAAGCTCAAGGAGTTTGACATGGAAGACATGCAGGAGTTCTGCAAAGCAATCAAATTAAAGAAAGCTGACCTTTTACAGATTGCACAGAAGCCTGAGAGAAGATCTTGCAATCTTACTCCTGATCATGGAAGTGGTAGTAAAGTAAATATTCCCATATTTTGGTCTGCAGTCTTTAAGGTTCTATAAGAAGGAAATGCAGCAAGAAATGCAAATCTGATCATCACACAAGCTCTGAAGCACCTGTATTCAATTAATGAAAGAGCAGACACCTGCAAGGAAAGTTCATTTATTTTCCAGGAAGACATTTTTTTGAAGTCAGAGGAGCTAAGGCAACCTTCACAATGGATATATCTTCTGCTTGTATCAAGCAAAAGTATTCAGTCCTACTACATTGGGCCAGTTTACTAAGTAAAAGCGCATGTAAAGTGCAACCAGATGGACAAACTGGATGGAGGATTCTGAATTAGCTTTAGCCTGCTAATAGTCTAAAGGATGTTCATATAAGTTGGCAAATAATTTACAGAAACTAAATGTTTAACTGTTAAGGAATTTTTTTCATATTCAGAACTGAGAAATCTGGAGAGAGCTTGACATGACAGAGGACACAACAAGTCTTTGGTTGAGCATGCCACATGCAAGACTCCTTTACTTGTCAATCCAATCAACAATGCTTTCTAAATTCTTGTTTCTGAACTTCAATGACAAAGTTTTATCTATTACTACAATAATACAGCAGGGAACACTTGAGAGCAAGTACAGTTTTCAATAGCACTCCAAATTAAAAGTTAAAGGGTAAGTTATTAGCTGATGATAACCAGAAAAACAAAGAGGAGACCTAGTTACAGTCCATAATGCAGAAGTTATAGCTTTACTTCTAAGAAAAACTGTGAAATAAAGAAGATTGAAAGGGAGACTAAGGAATGAGCTCAGTGCCTCTCTGGAATTACGGTGGTGCTGCCAACCAGCGCATTAAAACATCACTGGGTGATTCAGAGAATTAAGTCTGGAAGTACTGTACTTTACACCATAAACTAAATATAATGGGATGCCTGGATACCCATTTGCCCCAACAGTTACCTCGTTGTGAGATTTTGCATCATGCATCCTGTTATTCAGTAACAGTTTCTGTCGAGCTAAATGTCCTCTGAAAGCTGCCTGAAGCATAACAACTGCCTAGCATGGAAAGAAATAAGTAGACGTTAGCTCCTTTGAAAGATAGCAGTTATAAATTAAAGCAAGAGTCCAAGAGGGAAGAGGTAATGGGGAAAATAACTTTTCCCTGTGCAATAAAAACTCTTTGATGTGTTGACATTTTCTTACATTTAAAGGATACACACATGTCCCCATTACTTCACAGGTACTCTGCTGCAATCTAGAGAATCCCCAGCCTGTGACAACCCATAGACATACACCTCCATGATTTAAATTCAGTATGGGAGGTGTTCATGATTGATCCTATCAAACGCAGTTAAGTTCTAGATGCCAACACTAGCTTGTATTTCACAAACAGAGCAACATGCTCCCATTCCCAGATTAGATTCTGGCTGCTCAGCAGGCTCTGTGATGCTCTGGTGCAATCAGATATCAAGCCAAGTCTGGCAGACCATTGTGGTGATTCCACTGAACATGCCTTTCCTTTTAGAGATTTTACTTTTTGGTTTAGATCAACAAAAAGCATCTAGAAGTAAAACAGCTTGTTTGCATCACATGGTTGGAATTTTTTCTGATTTCTGAAAGTAGGATTTTTAATATTCTGGAAGAAACAATTGTAAGATGCTGCTTAATCATAACCTTTGTGCAAAACACATGAAAAAGTGACTTTGTTTGAAAAAATTGTCAATTTCTTCATAATATTCAGAGACATTTCTTCTTAGCAAAAGCTTTAAATTCCTCCTTCAAATCCTTCTTGTAGTGAAAATGAAAGCATTATTAGAATTACCTAATTTAGAAAATCTTTCCTGTCTGTTGGTATCAAATTTTGTGCAAAATTTTCAGAAGCAAGGTATCAAGGACAGAAAATTTGAGACCAAAAGGAGAACACTTTGACAAGATATATCAAACAAAACCAGGATGTCAGAAGGAAGGTCATGATCCAGTCTGAAGAACAAACATGATCTTGGGACAACAGTTCATATTACAATAAAACTTCTTTAAAAATAAAAGTATTATTCATTTGTGCTTTGATACAAATTGTCTGACAACCAACAAAACAGTAAAACAAACATACTCACCTCATCCAGAGCAGCAGCTTCTTTCTGAAATGAAAAATGCCTAAGCTAATGCCACAGATACATACACATTTTATCTAATAAAGATTTTTCCAAATTTTTCCCAACAATTAAAACACATAGAAAATACCTGTCCCACCTCTCCCGAAAACTCAAACAACAAACCTAAGGAAAAAAAGCTTTTAATCTTTAAAAGATGTGTGGATAGTTCTTTTGTCTTTAGTTTCCCAAGAAGCAATTATAAGGCTAACCTCACATTGCATGTCATACACCTGGAAAAAGCAGCATTATGTTGTTGCCCATAGAACAAAATGCAAGGTTAACACTTTTTCTCTAGATCCTTTTGTTCTAGTTGAGTGTAACTTCATATATGAAACTTCCTGTATTGCCTGGAAGATTTCTTCAAGGGGAGTTTAACTTCTCAGTCATACTCCAAGAGGCAACAGCAGCAATACTGCTTCAAGCACTGCTATGCTTACTTATTTTCCCTTCTTATCCAGACTCCTCCATTCAGAAACTGGCTATCTCGAAAAAGAAAGGGTAGGATTCTAGGGAGCAAAGTTAAAAGAAACAATAGAATTCTAGGAAGCAGTGGGGAAAACTTGTAAAAAGCAGCGGAAGAGAAGATGGTGGTAAGGAATCATACTGGGAAGCACTGCTGCAGTTCCTGGAGCCTGGCAGCAGGTTACAGTTGATGCTAGAACAAGAGTAAGATTCAGAGGGGGATGTCCTCGCTGTTCCCCGGTAGGAGAATTTCACCTTGTTTTGGTACATCTTCCAGTGTCTCTGGATGATTTTGGCTGCTTGTTCCTTCCTGTGATCTTCTCTGCCTTTAAATGTGCAGGGTAGCGAAGACTACAAAGAAGAATCTTTAAGTTAGTACACTAAAGACACTAAAGTTAGAGTTCTGTGAGGGAAACAGGTTACAAATGACTCAGAAAAAATCACCACCAGAGTTGTTAAATGTTAATCTTGCCTGCAGGGCAGAAGGAAGTTAAAGAAAACTCTTAGTTCTAAATACTGCTCATGTTCAAACTCATCTAGATGACTGTTACAGTGAAACACATTCCTGTCCCCATTTTAGCTGTTGGCAGAGCATGGAAATGGAAAGGTTTTCATTTACACATACTCCTATTTTTCTATGCATTGCTAAAGCAGTAAGAGCTCCAACAGTGGAACCCACTGCTTTGTTGATCAGAAATGGTTCATATGTTATCAACAGACTGAGAACAAATGTCAGGATATCTATTTTGAAATTCTTCGTACTAATTAGCCGGGGAGCTCGCTACTGTCTCATCCTGGCAAGTGTGGTCCCAGGATCATCTGTTTAAGCTTACTGATGAGTTGGCCATCATATGACACCAACAAGACTGAGAGCTTGTGTAAACTGCCATAACTCTACTCTTCTATCTTGAGGAAGGCGGGGGGGGGGAAGCAGAAACCAAGAACAAAACAAGATTTTCTTCCAGTTATTTCTTCTGAGGTGTGGTTGCATATTCCACCTCTCACGATCTGATCCTTTTGGTCCCTAATGTCATACTAATTGTCATACCTCACTTGCCAAATAAAAGTTAACTGCAATTTTAGAAGAAAAAAATAATTTGTTGGTGTAAAATTATAAGTAGAGGAACAAGAGATTTTACAGACTCTGAAAAAAACTCTTGATTCTGTGAAAAGGAGTTATTTATAACCTAAAAAAACTGAGTTACAGGCTTAAGTTTAGCAAATGGATCATGTTATATTAAAAATGACAACCTACTATTAAAATGAAAAATTGGTAGGAACTTAGTGATAATTACAAATAATGGGAACATTTCAATAAATGGGTGGTTACTGGCCAAGAATATATATAGTCTGCAGAGGAAAGAAGGAGCTGTTTGTTGGTTGTTTTTAAAGGCTCAAGTTATTTGGTATTCAAAACATCACATCATCTAGCATCCATCAGCCTATAACACACACACAAAAAAAAATAATCTAAAGAATTGTACGGTATATCAAAACCCAGCACCCTCTCCAGCTAATCGACATTTTTATTCATATTTTTTACTACCTGTATTTCAGAGTCTATTTATTTTCAAGTACAAATGATCAAAATACCCAGTAATAGTTTTCAACTAGTTTTTTGGGAAATGAGATTAACATGACCACACTGCATCTGAAAGCATGTCTGTCAGTGCCTATTCATCTCTACTGGCCAGTTATAACATTTGGCAGAGGGATGGAAGACTGCAAAGATATCAAGTGCAGTCATATTTCACGGATAAAACCCCAACTGATTACAGAGCCTCTCTGAAAAGACACAACTAGCAGCTACTTGGACTATCAGCTCAACTTGGTGTATACCAGTTAGAAACCCACCACCACATAAAACCCCACGTGTCTGTACCTTATTAAGCTTTTCCATTGTCTCTTCTGCCATTTGTCTCTTCTCTTCCTCCAATTTTGACTCCAGTTTCCCTACCTTCTGAGTCAAGTTCTGGATCTCCTCACTGTGGTTGGAAAAGCAAACATATTTATAGCTAGAAGTTTTCTGTTGTTCTCGCTTTGAAAATACTAACCCATTTCATAAGAATTGGTTGCTTTGGCTTTTTTAAGGCCAAAGTGTGAAACTGCTCACGGTAATATGCTACATATTCTCCTAGTAACAGACACATAACATCAATTCTAAAGTTTTGATAGCACAGCCTGACATTAAAATTAAAGTCACAAGGTTACAATGGTACCCTTGATGCTATTAATAATGCATCTAGATCTGCTACAGTTTCATATTTGCCAAAGTCCTTTCTTACAAAGTAATAATGAAATCAGGTTTTTTGCCACACGTGCACAGGATTATTATAAAGTTATACAGCATACATGAAGTAAATGGAATGACATATCGGCAATGGTCTAGAAGCATAGGCTAAGGTAAGGTAAAGATACTACAGTTATTTCTCAGAAAGAGAAAAAAAAAGTCTGAACCCAACATGGCAGCTTTCTTTTTCCATTTATCTTAGCAGCTTTTATTATAATTTAATTCTTATTTTTACTATACTACTTAGTCTTCCACTTCCTCTAAAAGCACTCTATAGAATTCTTCCCCTAGTAACTTATTCTATCCTTCCAAAACAGTTCTACTTAAATGAATTTCCACCTTCCTGCAGTTCAGATGAACTATGGATTTTGATACAGTTCAAAAGAGAATTTAACAGGTATTTTCTTTGTCCAGAAAGGATTTACTAATACAAAACTTGATACCTGAAAGTCTGCTCTTCTGTACTGTTTTCTTCCATCTTACTCTGCCACTTCTGTAGCTCCAGCTCCAGTTCAGCCTTAGCCTGCAGTAACTGCTTGATATCTGATCTACAAAAGGTACAAAGAAATCTAAGCAATACTCAACACATTTACACTTCCAACATAGTAGTTATTTTTTGTTTAAACATCTGAATAAAATAGGTTTTCTTAAATTTGTAAAGTAACTAAATGTTTAGGTTTTCCTTTTAAATCAAACAAAATGCAGACATACACTGTTCAGAAGCAAAAGGCCTCTTCACATGCTCTCACTACACATTTCTGCTCACAGTTGACACTGGAGACAGTGTCTTATCAACAATACGTAGCTGTGTGCACGTCTCTGCTCATGATCAGATTAACCTGTCTGCCCTTACGCACTGACCCACCAAACAAGTCCAAGCAACACAAACTGCAAATCAATTGCTTACGGGGGAGAAAAGAAGTCTCAGTGCCTCATATGGCAGAAGGCAGGCTTAAAAAGAGAAAGTGATAGACCAGACAGATTTTTTTTCAGCAAAATACTTCCAAGAAGTGCTGCATAACATGACATATAACCCTTCAAAGGGTTTTCAGTGTGGCTGGCAAAAAAAAACCATGCCTTGAGAAATGTGTTAAAAACAAGCAACTCATTTTTCATCCTCTCACTGACTTTTTTTCTGCAATGTAATTTTACAACGCTAGTAGGACTAGAAGAAGTTTTTTGAAATAAAAGCTGAGGAGACAATCAAAATTAGTTTTCTTGCTGAAAACAGGAAGGACTTTTCTTTTGTAACATGACAAGAAAAAATTAAATAATCCACACCTACAAAAGAACATCATCTCAGACAAAAGTCACACTTACTCTTTACTGAGCAGGAGGTTTTGAAGTGCCTTCCTATCACTCTTCAGTTTCTTCACTAGCCCTTGGAGATGATGACATTCCTCAGCATGGTCTAACCGTTGAGAGGCTGGATGATCCAGGTCTACAGAAGGCGAAGATGACATGGCAAGTACCTGTGATGACTCACTATCTGCTGATGACACCCTGGCATTCTCCATGGCATGTATTTTCTAAACAGGATAAATTTACACAAAAAAATACAAAAGAAAAACGAAGAAAATCAAATCTAGCATAAAATTATTTTATTTAGGCCATGAGAAAAGTTCAAATGAAAGTTGATTCTAAAACATGCATCTATATGCAACAAATATAAGAAAACAAAAAAGGGAGGAAAGGTACATGGTACAGACATCAGTTTACATGTACGAGCCAGAATGCACAACACCGACATATTGAAAGACTACATGCCATGAGCACAAGCCCGTGGTTCTGCATTTTCTGCTTCAAGACGGGGAAGATGGCCCAAGGATTATGATCACTTACTTTTTCTAGTTCTGAAATCCGCCTCACCAGGCTCTGTCTGCTCCACTCACTGTAATCTAAATACAACAACAAAGCTTTAAACATGAAACTATGATCTGTGAGTCAACATTGTTCTTGCTTTTTGAAACTTCTGTCCATATAGAAAGACCATCTAAAGAGCTCTGAACCCCAATATTAAATATGCAGCAATGAAAAAATGAGAATGGTCTTAAAATATTCAACTTCCACACCAATTAACTCAAATCAATATAAATCATTCACACTCATCAATTTTCAACAACTGAAAAACAGTTTTCCAGTGAAACATTAAAATCTTCAAGTGATTCCAGTCCAGAATTCTCAGGGATAATATTCAAAAAAACTCAGGTCTGACTGGAGCAGCACATCCAGAAGTCAGAGACTCCTGTAGAAACTTCTTGTTTGCCCCTCCTGAATCTTCACCTTTGTAATAACTCCCTTATTTCTACTATTGTAGGGTCCTGCTCTCAAAACACATCTTTCAAATGTAGCTGAAACCCTTGCCCCACGCTCACCAACTTTTCAGCACGTACTTCTTGTTTTATTGGAAGGAGGAGAACTGCTCAGTACATGACCAAGATCTTCTTTCAGCCTCTGATTCTCATCTTGCAATTCCTTGACATTCCTAGATAATCTCAGGACAGCAGCATTCAGTGCCTTTAGTTGGTTTTGGGTATCTCTACCCTCTGTACTTGGAAACAGGGTCAAAACCAGAAAGTTAACTTAAAAGCAGAGAACAAAGCAGCAGCATTGAAGAGAGCTGAACAGCCTTACTATTCTAGTCAGCTGGCTAACTATCTTAGCTCCCCCCAAAAGCACTTCTCAACATTTTTTCACTTGAGAATTACCTATTCTTTTAGGTAAAAACATGCAAAGACCATCTTGCTCAACACTTTCACAATTGTTTTAATTTGCATCAAAGAAAAATGATACTTTGCAACTGTGAAAGTTTATTATTTTTACTTCCTCCCCCACTCTGTTTCATTAACACACAAACAAGGGTCCTTGTATGAGTTTTACTTATGTGGTTTTCTATTTGTTTTGTTAACCAACCTTATAATGCTTTATCAGAGCTCTATGGACCACTGATTTAAAAACACTTATCTTCAGCCAATTGGGAGACTTCTCCAGAAAACTGCTCAGTACAGAAAGCGAACCTGCGTGTTCTGAATTGCCTTCTTTCACTTAAACAGATTGAGACTGGGAGAGAGGGCTATACATAGATGGAACCACTTTCAAACAAATCCAACACACACACATATTTTCAGATAACTGTGAATGCTGCTCTAATAAGTAAAAGAAACTATTCCTGTGAAAGTAAACCCCAGAGAAATTTCTTTCTTCATTTGAGATGTTTCAATCAGAGACATTTTTGAACAGATTTGAAGAATACAGCTAACATTGATGTGATGGGAATTAAAGGCATCAGAAAAGGGAAAGCCTGCTACGTGTTAAAACTGTTTTAAATATATTACAGTGATTTTGCCTTTTTATTTTTTCTTATAAAAAGGGGAAGAAATTTCAGCTTCCAGATGCGCTAAGTTGTAAAGCTGGTTCACAAAACAGATTTCTAGTGAGATGAAATACTTGTTCTTTATGGTATGAGAAAATGCTTAGAAACTTACTTCTGGAAACAAAGGTCTGAAGGAACTGATGGACCTACTTTTTGACAAATGCTACTGCCAATAGTAATCACAGAACAATTTGTGAAGGAATCTTACACCCCATCCACTGGAATAATTACAAGGTAAAGGGAGAGACAGTCTAAAATCAACAAATCAGAGTAAAAAGCTGAATCAAATCTACCTTTTGGAGATTAAAAGGAAATGAAGCCATAAAAACAAATAAATAAGGCTGACCATATATCACAGATGACTATTCATACAGCTGTCCCAGCAGGAGGGGGGGGGGGGGCAGGGAAAAAAGTAAAAAACAAAGCACAACAGACAACCAAAAATGGGAAGTGACAGAAATCATAGAAATCATAACCATATCATGGAGTGTCATTATTTTAGGCTCATCAAAACATAAATGAAAGAACTGCAGATCATTCTGAGGATATGAAAGGTTGCCTAGTTTCTAGCTTAAATTGGATACTACAGCTTCACACATAAATAATCGTGTCTCAGAATTAACGCTGAAAAATAGGAGCTAAATGCCATTCACTTCAGCCAGAAATAACGTAGACAAGCATCATGAAAGAAACACTATTGTACAACTCTATGTGCCAGAGTCCTGACCTTCAACATCATTTATTATTTCTGTGCTCAGCCTCTCAAGTAGAGATTGAGTCAGACAATAGAAAGAGACTGCCCTGACCACTGCTTTTTGAAGCTATGAATAGATGAGGACAAGAAAGAGACCTGATGACTTATTTTCACGTGTAAATAAATCAGGTGTGATGGCTTACAGCCTCAAGAGGCTAGCCACTGCATGCCTGAGCTAACAATTTTTTTTTAAAACAGTGACAAAACAAATTGTAGTTTTCAACCCACAAGACAGTGGGTTAGCGAATCACAAGCAGTATATATAAAGACCCATAAAAAGTTCTCACGTCTTTCTGTCAATCTAAATAATTACACACAAAAAAGTACAGCTGCCTGTACTTAACACTAGGAGGGCAGGCATATTTTTAAGTGGTGTGGTTACATTTTCCTATCCAACAAGATTCTATTAGCCTCTTCTCAGCTCAAATAACACTCACTTGCATAGATGCTTTTGATTTTCTCTCTTATTGGAGCTTTGTCTTTGTGCTTTGATTTTTATTTCCTCTATAGGCTCTTTACCCTTACCACCATGTAGACACCCACACATTAGTGACAAGCACTAGTACAAGCTTCTCTGCCAGCGTCTTACTAGTACCACTCATGAAGATCTCACAAAAGCTACCCTGATGTGCAGGTTGCCTCCCTGTACCACAGGAAAATAATGTTTACACCAAAATACCTTCTTTGCAGCATACACCCCAGAGCAAGATGCGGAACTGACTCAAGAGTAAAATGTCAATATCTAGTAGTTTGCTTCAATCACCGCTGATGTCAGAATAGGTGTGATTATGGGGGAAGATGGATTTTATGTAATGGAGACAAATTTTCAGAGCTTTCATGTCCTCTTTAAATAGCTCTAATATTTTTTCCACATCCACAAAATGATCTATCTACATGAAAAAGAAGTGTGACTAAGACATATGCCAAAACTGTGAAGCCAACCAAAGCAGTACCAAAAAGCAAATCCAGCAATCTAAATAAGAAAACAAACTCTTCCCACGTAGTAGTTTTCCATCAGTTAAAGTAGTACATGAGTGATACATAAAACACATATATGTAAACAGTGCCTCAAAAAATTTAAACATACTTTTTCCTCATAGTCTCAGACTTTGCCAGGAGGAGTTGGAGACGATGGACCTGTGAAACATGAAATGTAGTTTACATTAAGGAGCTAGCTGTGGAAGCTGACACTGCTACTGCAACACATTTTTCCATTAAGTGAAAATCAGAACAAGACTTCAGGTAGCAGCAGAGGCAATGATGCCATTGCTGAAAATCTGGCTGCTGTTATATTGACTTTAATCTAGATGCTACACGTACGGAGGTACACTAATTTCCCCTTTTTGGTTAACACACTCAACTTATTGAAGAAGAAAGGTTTTTCAGTACATGTACCTGGAGCTATGAGAATATCTATGAAAATCTGATTCCAACGACAGGTGCAGCTAAGCTCTACAAAAGCTATCTAAAACATTCCATTAATGCTTTGACAACTGAACAACTTCCTCTCCTGTATGTACATTGAAGGATCTGCCAGACATACCTCTTCATAGTAGGTTTCCATAGCTATCCTCATTTCTTCCAAATTAGTGGTCTTCATGTCTGCCTGGAATTTGCTGAAAATAGAATAATTCAAAATAAAACCCAGTCAGACCAGCAAAGATGCTGCAATACCTTTTGGTTTACAATTTCAGGATGAATGGTTTATAATTGCCAGTATGTTCTCAGGGTTCGTTAAAACTTCAAGAACAGATGAAAAATAACACGTATTTCAAATTCCCTTTATTATCTCATCCAATACAAGCCTCTACCTCCAAAGTCATACTTAATAGTGTTGTCTTTCTCCTTGCACTGTTGTTCGAGCTTGAGAATCTTCTGCTTTAGTCCACTAACCACCTACAGAAAGAAAAAAGAGCTCATGAATCCTAGAATAATCCATCTCTTCACAGAAATCCTATTTCTCCATAGTCTTGCCCTGTCTTTATAAGTTGTAAATAATCAGATATACTTATTCCTACGTACTACAGTACTTAGTAAATCATATGCATGTCTGCTACCCTGCGATGAAGAGAACACTAATGAAATCAGATCCCTAGCTTGTATCTGTGGTAACACAGCCAACTTCATAATATTTATACACAATCATTAAATAAAAAAACCTCTTCCCCATTACCCTGCTAAATTAAATCCGTTAAATAATAGGGAGAATGCTCCCTAAACAGATACAAGACAATGACAAAGGTGGCTCCCTGAAATAATAATTCCAGATCTTTGTTACTGGTTTCTTATCTGACTATAAAGGTAATGGTTACATGATTCCCTAATTGCTTATTCTTTCTTACTAAAATTTTGTTAATCAGTAGTGTTTCAGCTTGGCAAGAGGAAAAAACGAGAAGTGAAAGCAAAAAGGTAATGAAGAAACTATTACCCATCCATTAGAAGTCTTTTCTGACAAAGTTCGTGCCAGCTCAGAGCCCTGCAAGGTAAGACAGATAAAGTGACCAATCTTGCTACTTTATTTTACTTCCAGCTCTTTCCACAGAATTTCCTAACCTAATCAACTCCAGTCATTTCACAGTCCAACAGCTTAGGTTTGGAATGCCTATTGTTGTTTTATATTAGCACACTTCTTCCAAGATGTACATCTGTACACAGAAAGTGACAGCCACAAGGAATTCAGTGAAATTCAGGTCTTCTAACTATGAGCCTTAATGCTTCTCAGCCTTGTGGATCTGACAATAAGGCTCATCTTTGTCTTCCTGGTTCAGGTCTCAGGACTACATGCATCGGTCACCATGCAAGAGGTCAACTCCCTTCTACTTTCCTGAAAAATATTCAGAAAGCAGGCCCCTAAACAGACAGCATTTAATTTTACCTTCAGAAATCAAAAGTATCTTTGCTAAATAAATTTATCTGCACAGTATGGCATGATCTCCCTTTGAACTGAGCAGAGATACACAAAACCAGAAATCAAGCTCGTCATTCCTAGAGGCCAACACGCTACAGACTCCTGAAATCTAGGGAGACAAGAAGAGGGTCACACTGCTCAGCACTCTTTTGCCCCACATGTATCCCCCAAGAAACAGTCACCTTGGAAGGATCCAACAGTTGTTCAATCTGTTTACCCTTTCGATTATTCTCTTCTTCTAGTCGACGGAGCTTAGTTTTCATTCGATCTCGCTCATTTTTCTGAGCTTGTATTGTCTAAAAGAGGGAAGAAAAAATTGTAAGCACATTTCAGAAACAGAAAGACGTGGAAACACATTTTGATGTCAATAACAATCCAATTACGATGGTGAGGATGAAGTGAAAGGAAAAAAAGAAAACAAACAGAAGAGAGACCATCACACCAGACCAGGGCTCACAGATAAGGGAGGTGACAGGGCAAAGATAAAAGGAAAAGGTTTAACAGAAAGGCAACCTTATACAAATGATCTACAACAGCAAAGACATTTGTCTATAGGTATCCCTAGTGTTCCACATGCCCAGTCTTCATCTTTCATACACTGCACTAAACTTAACTGACAAACTGTTAAAATGTGATGGGTAACAGCCAGGAAGCGGAGGGGAAAAAAATAAAATAAAGGAGATGGGGACAAGAAACCAAATACAATGAACCTTTCCAGTGTCCAGCTAGGGCCATGGCTGGGGTTCAGGACTGGGTATACTTCAAGGCTTCCACATCCAGTACTCAGAAGTATCTATCACACCATAAGAACAATGAAATTGCCTTAGACACAAGTTTAGTTTAGCCTTACAAATGCAGAAACTGAAGTATTCTGAACCAATAAGGCCTGGACATCTACAGTTGGCTGAAGCGATGCTATGACTTTCTATGTAAGTTTCAGAGAGACTGTACCTTTTTCAGTTCTATAATTTCATCATACATATCTTCTTTTTCCCTGTAGTCAGGAGTTCCAGGAATATAGCCTACACAAAAAGGTACATAACATAAGCAGATCCCAAAAGAGGTATTTTTAACTAACCAGAACCTCTATAGTTAAAGGAAAATACCTAGAACAGCACCAAACTGAAAACTACACTCTTTTTTCTCTTCAGAAGAAAAATCAGCAAGGAAATGAATTTTAGAAATGAACGTGAAATGGAAATGTTGCTGTATGAGTCTTCTGCCAGATTTTCAGCAGATTTCTCTTATCTCTATTAAAATAGTCATCCCAAGAAAGATATACTCCACAGAAGACTGCAGTTCTCTCATCTCAACAAATCAATTATTTATAAAAATATCTCTAAAAGATGTCCAGAACACATTTTTCTCTTTATGCTTAACATGTAAAAGTTTACTACCTTTTAAAGTTGCCAGAAAATGTGTATTACCAGTAACAGTACAGTTGTCATTTTATATGGAAGTAGGAGTTTTAAGTTTACAGTTCTCCTTTAAGAAAAGCAGGATAAAAGTTTTAAATTTTGCTCTTCTCGTAAAACTCTATTGATTTTAATATCACAAGCACATGATAAAACACTTTCTAGATAAGCAAAAGAAGTCAATTACATAGAATTTCAGGCACGCAGATGGTTTCTATCAATGGTTCCTAAACTATGTTTTGCAAAGTCACAATAAATTGTCTACAGCTGGCCCATTGAACCGTATTATATTTGCAATGTTTTCAGCTGCAAATGCATGGTAATTTGCAAAAAGTTCTGAAAGCTAATAGTGATTCATTGCTAAAAAAAATTTGGAAATCCCTGTCTTATCCAATTTAGAAATCTCAAAAAGTACCTCATGAATCACATTTTGACATATATATTTTAATACAGGCTAAACTTAAATGGCTCTTTGGTTAGTAAAGCTAAGATCCTCAGCAATGTGTGTTTTTACACAGAAAAAAGATCATTAACTTTTATTTTCCACACTATTGCATAATTTACCATTACTAGAAGAACGAGAATGTTTTGGCTTCTTCATTCCTAGAGCTTCTTTCAAGTATTCTGGAGTGCTACTAGAAACGTTAGTTCGCATATGCCCCATGTCAACATCTGATTTCAGAGGATGGCTCATTCCTGCCAACAAAAATGGGAAAAAAATTGCAAAAATCAGGGATAATTGTGAATTAACTTTGTGGAATTATTCTGAGCAAATGCAACATAGAAAGCTCCAGATGCTGTTAATTATTCCCTGTATAAACTCCAATGCTCAAGATCAGATAATTCCAACCACCCAAATAAACAACAGTGAAATGACTTCCTATGTAGCCTATAATCAAATACAATCTATTTTTTAAGAGTTTATATGTTAAGCTGAATTTTATCTATATATGCAGATAAAGTTTCTATACTAATACCTTGTTTCAGTGATCCCAGCCACATCTTCCTTGGGTTTTTTACAGCTGCACTCTCAAGACGTGCACTGCCTGTTCCCTGAAGAGACCGACAAACTGCAGATTTTTTAGGATACAGTTGTATGCTAGAGCTGTATGGAGACTCTACAACAAAAGAAAATATCTCAGTGTTGCCTTAAAAAGCTCAAGGTCACAAAAACTTTCTGTCTTGTGCTTCAAGGTTCCTAGACACAGTCCTATTTCTTAGAAAACCAGAATTTAACTATATACTACAAATGGCTCATACAGAGCAATGGGACATTCACCTAAAAACAACAACAAAAAATCACAACAAAGCAAAAATTCAGTTCCAAAAAATGAAAATGCTTAGAAAGAGGCATAACGACAGTAATATGACTCAACACATGTAGAAATATTTACACCTACAGTTTGGACAGGCATCCTTAAGATACCTGAGTGTCTGAATTCATACATTAAATTGACCCTTCAATGAATGTATACACAAACGTCCTATCACTGAGAAAAATATGTCTGGCTAAAACAGAAGTAACTCTGTTGTTACTAATCCACTAGCAATTTTCTTGTAGTAACTGAAGAACAGAATCGGTCTGATACAACTGCTGGGGAGCCCCTCACATTACTGCTTCAGGTATGGCAGTCAGGGTCAAATACTGACATCAGTTCCACTTCAAATTATTAATATAGATATGCACTATATGGGCTTACTAGTCAGTCTTCAAATTACCACGAGAAGTATATACAGTGCGAACTGATGTCACAAACAAAATAGTTGAGATTCAACAGTTAGTTTACATTCCATGATTTAGGCAAGCAAAGGGATTTTAGGAAAAGAAAGATAGATGTACATCTATTAGAAAAGTATGCCTCTTCCTCAACCTAAACCAATATTTTTAGGTACAGCATCATTTGATTTATTAGAAACAAAACAAAGTAACAACAATCAGCAACACTTTGAGGTAAATGCCATCTTTGAAATATTCACTGGAAGTATAAAAAGCAAGGTAAATGGAGAAGTATAGTAAGAAACAAACCCCAGAAAAAAAGGACAAAACGTCACATTAAAACTACAGATCTAATAATAACATTGTACTTCACGTAACAAAAAGCACAAAAAACCCCACCCAACAAATGAAACCGAAAACTGCTTATTCTACAAATACAGATATCTACTGGATGGTAGGTAACTCCAGTAATTCTAGATTCTTTCTACCCAGCAAGTATCATCATTTCTCCAAAGAGACAAAGAGAAAAAGAAATTCAGAATGGTTGCCAGTAGAAGGGATAACACAAGAAGAAAATAGTTTATGCTGGAGATTCAAGAATTACATCTATAATAAACTTCATATATTTAGCCTATAAAAGTCTCACTTCAGAGGTTACAGAACAAATCTCAGATAGGCATGCCCTGCATATACCAGTGAATAACTCTAAAGAGAATAATAAGATGTTCTTTCAAGTAAATCTTCCAGTTTCTACATCCCACAAATCTGTCTTGTTCTGCAATAACAGAAGCAGAAGAAAAAATTTTGGAACACTTACTTGGTGACTTTGGAGGCTTATGAAAAATTTTCTTCTTTAACTTCTGGAAGAGAAAAAGAATTTTTAATGTATTTAAAATACTCTTCAAAGATTTCAGCATATAATTTCAAAATTGCCTTCAATCTCCATTTTGTATGAAGATCATTTGTTCTAATAACATAAAATCTTCAGTGTAGAAAAGAAAACCAGCAGCATTCCCTACATGCAGATTTGACCACAGCAACGGTCACCAGAATTAATGTGGTGTCTATTGAAGTTTTATGCTACAAAGCAGTCTGTTCATACTCAGAACACTAAGACCTTCCCCATCAGTATTAAATACGAGTAGCAGCAAATTCAAGATGATCACAGAGTAGAGGCTGATCTGTAGAACCATTTCACTAAAGGAAAGCCTTATTCAATTCCATTAAAACTCTGTAGAAGGATTACTTGGGCCCGTAACTTGGTAGAACAGCAAAATGAAGCCAATCACCATTTGCAGCCCCCAGTGCTGAGAATTCAGAAGTCAGAATTACATTAGGTTTAGGAAGTTTTTGAATCAAACTACGTTGCAATAACGTTAGCTTTCCTCTCTGAAGGGCGTCTTACCGACCAGGAGTTACAAGGATGTAGTATGTGTAAGAACACGCTGAGAGGCCTTTCAAGTGCGCCATTACTAAATCTCACCATTTCTGTATCTGATCCACAGGTTATTGCAGACAGGCTGTCATCTCCCTGGGAAATAGAGACATTAACAATGACATTCGCTACCAAATAATTGGTTAGAATACATATCCAAAAGATCTTATATCCTTTTACTATCACAACAAACTTGCAATAAATTCAAATGGTAAGTATGTCACCAGTACTGCAAAAGAACAGCATCGTTTGCTTTAACACAAACATTCTGTATGTTCCAGTGCAAGTCACTTCAGATTCAAGTCACTTACGCACTTCAGTGTGCAGCACTACAATACCTGAAGCTTCAGGTGCCCCATCTTCCACGATGCTGATTCGGCATGAATTTCTCCACCAGCAAGAGTTAAGCAGCAACTCACCCACCTACCTGTCCCTTCCTCACTCAGCTGTTCCTACCCTTCCTGTGCTATGGGAATGTCCAGTAAACGCGACCCGAGAAGTGATCAGGCTGAGGAAAAACCCCAAACCAAGGAACCAAAGGTGGTTCATTTTTCCTCAGATTGAGAAGTGGGGAAACTTGTCAGTTCACACGTAAGCCTATCCACAGTAGAAGGAAAATTTCCACTTTGCTTTCCAATTATCTGAATGTAAACCGCCCTTGCATGAAGAACATTCTCGCTTGCTGCTGACTCCATGGTGTTTAACTTCAGCACCATTCTTGCTTTGGGCAGATGCTGATCTATGTCTGTAAGGGGTGTGTGTGTCTGTATGTGTGTAGTATTTTTGAGAACCCTGGCTGACATAACAGGAGCTGGGATTGACAACAGAGCAGGTAAAACGGCTTTCTGTGCTGTGTTTTGTGTGAGAGCAAGCAGGTATACCTCTCACACACCATGCCATATAGTTTTTAATTTCCTGAGGCAATCTTCTTTGCAGCACACTGATTACCTTTGTTATTTTAAGGCCTTTTGATCACTCTGGGAGATCTTCCTATATAACTGCAGCTATCGCATCAGGAATCAGAAAACATGGAAGGTGCCCAGCCTCAACAGGAGATGGTAAACAAGAAAACATTCACCATAACATAAATGTGCAGTAAGAAAAACACTGCTGTCCTTAGAAACCTTCACAGTCCCTTTGCTCTTGCGAAAGAGGCCCAACAAGAGCCACCTACGACAGACAACAAGGGAACAGAGTGGCTGCCAGCAAAGGGCCCCAAAACCTCCCTCTGGCTGCCGAGGGAGGTGAGCGGCAACAGCCCCGCTGTGCTACCGGCCGGCCGGGGAGACACGGGCAGGACCCAGCGCCCCGCGGGTCAGGGCAGACGGAGCCATCCTGCTCCCGCTCCTCGCCAGGCTTCGCCCCGGCCGCGCGGGCAGGCGGCAGCGCTTCCCAGGCCGGGTCCAGGGCCTCCTCTTTCTCCTTCTCCTCCTCCTCCTCCTCCCCGTCCCCCCCTCCTTACCAGCTCCCCCTCCGCGGCCACCTCGCCGGCCCCCCGGGCCATGGCGGGAAGGCCTCAGCGCTCGGCAGGGCGGCGGGGGCCCCCGGGGGCCATGGCGCCCGGCTCCGGGCAGGGGGCGGCCTGGGCTGTGCCGGCCCGCCCCGCGCGGCACTTCCGGGCTGCGGAAACCATGGCAACCAGCCGCGCGGCTGCGGAGCGAGCGGCAGCGCCACCCGGCGGGCGGAGGCGGCCACGCATGCGCAGAACGGCCGGGGGGGGGGCACCGCCCCACCGCCTACGGGCGGAGCCGGGCGGGCCGAGGCCTCGCTGCGCGACGCGGCTGCCACCAAGCGGCCCGACGGGTGGGCAGCCCCTGGGAGGGCCGGCCTCGCTCCGCCACCCCGCCCACAGCTTCTGCCCGGCAGCGCAGAGACAGCCCCGGCAGGGCACGGCCCCCCACGGGCGCTGCCCCCAGAGCAGCCGCGAAACGCCCCGCACCCGCCAGCGCCCCTGCGCCCTTTGACCTGTCCCCTTGGCCACGCCCCCCAGCTTTGCGACACTCGCTTTGCGGCCAAGCCCGGCAGCGGGCCGCCCCGGTAGGGGCGCAGTGGTCGTGTCGCTGCAGCCGGTCATGGAGTGGAGTTGCCGCTGCCCCTTGGCCATGACCCGCGAGTGCTCCCGGCTGCTGCCGCGCGTCTGCGCCGCCCTGGCCGACCCCCGGCAGCCCGGCTCCGACGACACCAGTCTGGAGAAGCTGCTCGACTGGTTCCGGGAGCTGAAGGCGTTAGGTGAGTGCCCGCGGCCTGCAGGCGCCCCCCCTCCCCGCCCTGGCCGCTGATGGCCGGCAGGGCCTTGGCAGGGGGGCCGGCACCCCGCGGGAAGCCTCCCTCAGGTGCTGTGTCCTCGGTGACCCCTGAAAACCTGTTCGGTACCTGAGGCCTGTACCTGGGCTTGGGCTTCGGTTGATCCCCGGTTCGCCCTTGGCGGTTGTGAGGGGTTACGCTCAGCTCAGGCAAGGCCCTCAGAGAGGGCAGAAGGCCTGGCAGTGACCCTCTGTTTTCTGGCCTCTTCTCGGGCGACACCCGCTCGCTAGATCCCACCATGCAGCTGTTGCAGGACAACCCCTGCCTGACAGAGTTCATCACCTCGGTGCTGGCACTGCCAGAGCCCAGCCCGAGCATCCTCTCCTTTACCCTGCGCTTGGCTGGGATACTTGCCTCTTCTGAAACCCGCTTCCAACACCTGCAGGTGAGTCGGCTACCCAGGTACCTGCTGCCAGGTGTCTGTTTCCCCCTTCTGTACGGGGGACACCTGAAAGTGTACGTATTCTGCTTATAAAACTTAACGGCATATATCAAACAATGCAGCAGATGGTGATACAATAATGAGGACTTACAATCGTACCATTGCTTTTCATTTTCTCATGTAAAGATGCTGTCTTCTTGCTTCTGTCTTGCCACAGTAGCACTATGAATGCTAATAGGTAGTGCTGCTCATTTTCAGCTCAAAATGGGATAACACTCTCTCACAGTAGGCATTGCAAAATATTGTAGCCCTGGACAGATCCTTTAGATTTCAACTGCACTAACATATGTAGTTTTCCTTCCACAGTAGGTTGACGGGAAACACCTGATTCCTGCAAAAACGCTGGAGCTTTTTAAAGCCCTGTTTTCTGCAATAGAATACATTTACAATATAAAACTCAAAACCCAAAAGGCTTCCTTCAGGAAAGAGATGCAGACAACTGCATAAAGCAGGCTTAATAGGACTGATACATACCTAAGTTGTCCCTAGCACCTTAAAAACAAGCAATTTTAATTTGAACATTTCTGTTGCCTAGTTCATGAAAGAAACATATGTTGAGTTTAAGCATGGGATTCTGAAAATTTTCCATTTTAGTGATACTTCTAGCAAGAGAAGGTTTTACTACAGTATTGATACGCTTGACTTGGATGACAGAGCAGCCTCTCTAGTCCCCTTGAGCCCCTTTGCTTACTGTTTCCTCTGGCCTCAGCAGGAGAATCTGTTGCTCAGGCTCTTTGGCAGGAATGGGCCTCTGAGCAGCGCAGCATGGGAAGATGCATCTGTGCGTAGTGGCTGGGTGGAGGGTGTGCGCAGCATGATGGATCACCACCCTGCCCTCCACTTCCTCTGCAGTGGTGGTGAGTACTTCTCGGGCTGGTAACTCCCCAAATCCTCTGTGTCTTTTCCAGTCTGTTGCTGAGATATCAGGTGAGAGAGATGGGAGTTTTCATTTATTTAAGATAAAAATAAGTAATTTGTCAAAAATACTGAAGTCATTGAAAGATGGTGGGGTTTTTCTTAAATTAGTTGTGCATTTAGGTTTTTTTAATTATTTTTTTCCCCAAACACTGAAGATGGTGCCCTTTTTAGAGGGGAAAGAGGCACGTCTTACGAATCACATGATATAAGTGTTCTGAAAAACAGAAAAGCCTTCTGTATTCTTATTTGTAACTCTTACTAAAAGGTACATTTCAGTATGATTTTTGTGTAGAAAGACTAACACGGGGCTCGTGTGTCTCTTAATACTTGCACACATTTGCAGTCCCATTGTTGTTATGCAGTAATCTGAGTTCTGCTGTTAACACCAACTTTAGATCCCATGTACAGAGCGGCCTAAAAGACTGGATTGGTATTAACACGCAGCATGTGCTGTTGTCCATGCAACGGAAGAGTAGCGCTGCTGCTGTTCATGTCTTTCCTACTGGTTGTGTCTGGAGATGGTACAGGCTCCTTCCGTAAACACACAGCGAGTGTGCTGTCAACTCTCCCAAAATTACTAATGTTATTTTGAAGTCCGTGAGTTATTAAACCACCTGGAGATCTGAAAACAATTTTACTTTCTTCTTTTGTTTGCTTGTGTTGTTAAGAACTGGCTGACTTCGAAATGCTGTAGAGACTACAAAATAAACTATAAAAATCCCCACCAACACCATTTAAAGCTGTGTGGTACTTGAATTAGAATAATAAATGGTTGGAGTGCAACAAGGCTCCACGTGACGATAGGAAGGTGGTTGTTTTTCCCTCCAGTGACTTGTTTTGTTTTCACACAGGAGGCATAGATGTGATCTTCACTCTGCAAGGGGATCCCAGCCTGTTTGTGGCTTCAGCTGCCAGTCAGCTTCTGGTGGACATGCTCACCCTCTCTGTAGAGCCTGAAACGGCTACACCTCTCAGTACAAAGGACTGTGACTGGCCAGCATGTGCCCGAATGATTATAAAGCGTATAGAAGATTCCCTTCAGTCCAGCTCTGCCTCTCACATCGAGCAGTCATTAAAACTGTTAACTACTTTGTTTGGCAGATGTACTGCTCCGTGGACTGTAGCGCTTTGGTTAGGCATGGCAGAGAAAATAGAATCCCTTTTAACAGAAGAGACTGTTCAAGCACAGCACATGCTGGCGAATCTTTTGCTTAACGTGGCATGGTAAAGACCTTCTGGGACCTTGGATCCAGTGATGAGATATACCTGTTTTCCGCCATCTAATAAGACGCATGACTTAAACTGCTTTCTTCTCAGGTCCCCTTTGTTTTGTGACACCGAAGGCAGTTTTTGGGCGTTAGTGACTTCTGCTCTGGAGCGCTTAACCCCAGTACAAGTGGGCCCTTTGGCAGTGGGACTTCTGAAGCTCTACAAATGGTAGGACTTACTGCAATGAAATTTCTGCACTCTACAAATGTTTCTGTGCTAGTATCTCTGGTATCTTTCCAAGAACTGTTCGTTCCTGTGCATTTTCCACTATGTTCCTTAATATGTAAGACTGGTTGGCAAGAACCATGACAGTAGCTAACAAACTTCAGACACTGGTAGTAAGAATAATGAAGTTTCACAGAGAAATTAAATGAGCCAATATAATCTTTCAGTGTACACACTTGCATCTTACCTTCAGCCAGTCGATTTTAGGAAGAAATAGCATATTCCTTTAATTTTATACTGCTGAGGTTGGCTAAAATATTTTTTTTTTTGACTGCGTGTCAAATTCAGTAACCTCTGTTAAGTTTTCTCTGTCACAAACCCACTGACTAGTGTAAACTTTCACTGCTGTCCAACAGAAGCGTGCATCTGGAGACCGTCAGCAGTTGTGGAAGAACTTAGGTTAGAAGGAACCTATAGAAGTGATCTAATTCAACCTCTTTCTGAGTGCAGGGTTAACTTCAAAGATAGATCAAGTTGGTCAGGGCCTTCACCATTCAGGTTGCAGATATCCCCAAGAAGTTGCAGATACCCCCCAAGGAGGAGGATTCCACAGCTTCTCTGGGCAACCTGTTCCAGTGCTTAACCACTTCCATTTCACTATGAAAAGTGTTTTCTGTATATCCAGTTGGAATCTACCCTATTGCAATGTAAGATTGTCTTGTGCCTCTCTGAGAAGTCTGCCTGCATCTTCTCCATAACCTCCCTTAAGGTAGTGGAAAATCATCAAGAAATAATCAGATGAATACAGCACGTATGGATACAGGTTTACAGGATAAGTAACACCTGTGTCTTAAGACATAAGGTTTTGTTGAAAAGAAATGCCTCTCCCTAAACCCCCTT
Organism: Falco punctatus; assembly: GCF_963210335.1. NCBI lineage: Eukaryota > Metazoa > Chordata > Aves > Falconiformes > Falconidae > Falco > Falco punctatus. Next base: position 30,347,078 of record NC_137583.1, on the reverse strand, counting down.
CTTACACAGAATCCTGTTCTCATTTACATAGCTTGATAAGGCTGGTTCTAAATTCCACAGCCATTTCTTCTCTGCTGTCAGTTAGCCAGGGAAGCTTCAAAGATGACTTGAATCACAATAATACTTTCATTGCTGGCTTGTTTAAGAGCCTGCGTGAAAAACATTATTCTGCTCAGCATTTGGGGGCAGATGTTTGGGAAGGAGTCGAAGTGTTCTTGTTTTGGTAACTGCCTGTTTCCCCCTTGAAGCCCCCAAGATGTGAAGATTCAGGCACTGACTGTTCTACTTCAGCCAATGGACTGTATTTTGAGAGCAGCCTCCCAGCCTCTGGAATATGCAGGTACAGTTGTGATAGAAAAATTAGAGGTTAGTCTGCCTGCCAGCGCTTTTAAGCGTCTGGTGCAGACAAAACTGGAGGAGGAAGAGTAGAAGTCAAGGACAGCAGCAGTGTTTGCGGTAAAGTACAGCACCCTACTAACAGTTGCATTTGTGGGGATATTCATACTACACCACCTAAATGTCTTGATTAACTTTAAAAATCACAGCCCTTTGTATGCACTAACAACCCAAACTCTTCCCTCCTTTGCTCCTCTAGGTCTGCTGGATGAGTCTGTTAGTGATCCCATCGCTGTTGAAAGTCTTCTGTCCTCCAAGTCAACTTGTGCTACTGTCCTGTGTCAGACCCTCGCTCATCTGGAGGAGCTGCTGTCTCTGGTAATGCTGAGAGAAGGAAAAAAAGCCAGGGATCAAATTGGTCCTTGAAACACAGTGTTAAAATTTGTTACAAACTTTTGCAGTACAGCTTAACAGAATGTGGAGAGACCTTGACAGTGAGGGCTTAGACTCCAAATAGGAAAACAGAGGAATACTGAGGCTTGTAAAGAGGGAGTGCACTTAATTTTAAGTCCATCTTCACAAGCTTTGTTACCATACCTTACTTCTACTGCAATTACTGATCCAGTGAAAAAACATAAATTGAACTGCTTTCCCAAGCAGTGAGAAGAATCTCATATTCCATCTGTGCAGGGGTTTTGGGGAGAGGGGAATATAATTTTTTTGTAGTTATTAGCATTTTGATACCTTAAGAACACACTAGAAATTACAATTTTTGCTGCCTCCTGACTAAAAACTCCTGCTCTGTATGCACACTTGAGACTTTAGCTGCAAACTTTTTTCTTATTTTTTTCCCTTTCTCCCCTCCCATTAGATTTGTTTGCCAGTGGATTTACCCTGTACATCTTTGCTACGCTCTCTCATGACAATATTACAATTCTGTAATGGCTTCCTGAGACCAGCTTCCCCTCTGGGAAGCACGATAAGCCGAATCTTGATCAATTGCTTCAGAGTACAGAGGTCAGCTCTTGATGTCCTAGCAGCACTCTCTGAGCAAAGAAGTGAGTTAATCTTCGCACTTTATTTTTTTTTTTAAATTCTAAAAATACTTGACTATTCTGTAGTCACGGAATTTTTTGTTCCCCTTCACTGATTGTTCAGAACAAAGACTACCATTTCCATTTCTGAAACTTGCTCATTTTTCCAATTCTTCCTACTGTCTTGGCTAGCCTTAATTTCTGTTGATGAGCTAGGGCAGGTAATACTGTGATTAAAAAGGTTTTAGTGGTTGTGAGAAATTGGATGGTTTTCCTTTACTCTGAAGACTGTACAAAACCAAACCCAGTTTTACCATCCTATGTCTTTCTGTATTTCAGTAGTTGAATTGTGATTCAGCTGCTGCTTCTCTCAGTATTGTTCATTCAGTTTTGTTTTCCACATTTCAGGCTGTGACATGCTCATCGAAAATCTATTTGATGTCCTTCTGGCATACCTGGAGAGTCCGAACACCAGCCCTACTGTGAGTATAGAACTAAGGAGACATCAAAGTCTACCAGCTTGCCCCAGTGGGACGTAGTTCTGAGAAACTGTCTGACTATAGTTGTTTCTTAGCACAGTTTCTATTAGGATATGTAGGAGAGTTGTCTTGATTCTGGGTGGCTTGCAGGAAATTGCTAAAATGCTAATGAGCGAGTAACTGAGCAATACATCAAGTGTTCTTGAAAAGACAGGAGCTGTCCCATCTGAGAGTATCGCAAACATACTCAACATGGCCTTGAAGTATTGAATTCTTTGCGGTAAAGGGTTATGTTTTATTGCTTTGTTTTGTTCAAATGACACTGACAAATGCAAATCAAAAGTTATAGGTGCTATAACTTTATGATACTGAGCTGAGAACAGGCATTTTCCAGGTGTTTGTTAGGAATGTTATATAAGCAGCAGTTATTTGTAGCTTGCTTCTTAGTAGAGAAGCATATGCATTTGTTTAAATTGAGAATTTCTCTGTAAGATTGAGACTAAACTGAATTGTATTTAGCATAAAGGCAACAATGTGGCCTCTTGTAGTAAAGTAAATCTGCTTGATGTTGCTTCAGGTTCTAAAGAAAACATTTCAAGCTACATCCAAGTGGTTGGTGCGCTTGCAGGAGCTGTCCTGCTCCAACAGTCAGCAGCAACAAACTGAGAAGATTTTGGAAGGTAAGAAAGCTGTTCGAGTTGAGACAAACAGCAGCTAATGGCATATATGAAATCTGCTCTTGTCTGCCTTTCCTGCTCAAAGCACTTAGTATTCATTTGTTTGCAATTATGGTGAATTTAGGTTTAGCTGCCCAAATAGTGCTTTGAAGAACCCTGTGAGAAACACACAGCAGCAGCAAAAGGGATTGTGTCAGCTGAAGTTATGTGGAAGTTGTGGAACGATTGCTGCACTAAGGCATGTGGCTTCTCATGTCCGTTCACATTTGTCGCTTGGCTTTTACAGATGTGTTTCTGGTGCTGCAGAAGCGTTTGTGCAGTCCTTGCTGGGAAGTAAGAGATTCTTCTCTGGAGTTCCTCACTGTCCTGATTAAACACTTGAGAGGTAGGTGCATAGATGTAATGGTTCAGATAGGAGTATTTATTTTAACGTTACGAAAGGCTGGTGAGGCATCTGACCTGTAACTGGAAGGCTATGAAAAGAAGGAAGTGTCAAGACTTTTACTCTTAGATCACAATCAAAATCTGACAAAAAGATCAGTAAGCCTATCCTATTTTTCTGTTGAGCTCAGATCGCTGTGCCCACCTTAATGGCAGTTTTGGTGAGTTAAACTGAGAGGTGTTGAGACTTATATGTTAAGGCAGGTGACATTGCTTAATGGCAGATAATACTTCCCCTTTTTTCAGTTTGCTCTGCAGTAGAATCTGTTTGGTTTCACTCCTCAGGCTGGGGGCTGGGATTTAGGAGGCTAAAAAGCCTAGATCTGCTTTGCGTGCTTTGGATTAGTTACTGATTTTCCACTTCACTGGTAGCTCAGGCTTTGCAGCAGGTAGCACTAAGGCAATGTTAGTTCTCCTACAGTAGCTCTGCGATGTTGGAAGAGAGGGCGGGTTGTTGTCGACTGCTGTTGTCCCCAGGTCACAAAGGAAGTATCCAGCAGACTCAGCCGCATTAGCAGTTTATCCTGCAGCCCCTCTCAGTGCTGTGCTTGCATTCTTATTTTTTGCCATATGCCTTGACAACAGGAAGGGAAGACTATGCCTCTGCTTGCCCAGAGAAAGTTTTTTCTTGCTGCTAGAACAACCGTAAATGGATTTTTCCAAGTTCCAGTATCTAGCAGGGCTTGACTGAAAGTCACCAAGCTGCTGGAAAATGGGGAACCTGACACAGAGTATCTGTGCTCTTATGAGCAGATGCCTGGACTCTGTAGTGGCTCAGCTCACTGGCAGCTGTCCCTGCAGTCAGTGCACATCCTCGTATGACGCAAAGAACTGTTTGCATTGGAAACAGCTTCAAGCTCTGAGAGAATAAAAACTTGCTTCTCTGGATTGCTGTCTTGTATGCAGACCAGGATGAGTTCAGGCAGTCTCTCCTGTCTTCGGAGGTGCCCAGACTTACAGAAAGTCTCCTTGAGGATCCAGAAAGCTATGTGCGAGCAAGTGCTGTCACTGCTGTGGGACACTTGGCCTTCATTACTTACTTTGCTCCGGAGTCACCTGCTGAAGGGAATCAGTATAATAAAGAGGTATGACAACTTTATGTGGCCCACTGCAGGATCAGGCAGAACTACACATCAAGTGTACTGCTGTACTAATAACTTTCTTCACAAGTTATCTGCAGCCTCAGGCAGGCAGATTTTGCAGCCAGTAATGAGCAGACTAGGTTTTTTTTTAGTTCTGCTGTTGTTTCTTTGCACATTCCTCCCCTCATTGTGCTCTCTTTTTACATTTAGAACACTGTAGCAAAGCTTCAAGAAATTTTGTCAACGGACCCAGAGGGCTTTCCTAGGAGGGCTGTGATCAGCATCTTCACCAAGTGGCTGAGACAAGGCTGCACAGGTCAGCTGGAAGATACAGAGCAGTTTGTCTCTAGAGTAGTCCAAACGGTGGAGCATGACTTAGACTGGGAGGTCAGACTTGGTGGCTTGGAACTGGTTCAAGTTTTCTGTACTCAGACAATTTGCCAGCTTAGCCTTCCTAAATGCCCATATGCTCCTGTCTCATCTGCAGTCACTAGTTCCATTCATCAGGACGAGTCGCTGCAGATATTTTGCCGAGCAAAACTGTTCAGCTTTTTGTTTCGGTCTTTGTGTGACTGCGACAAACCAGTAGGTCAGAGAGCCTGCAATATACTGCTTGGCTTAAGTAACAGTTTCTATCCAATTAGTACCCTGCAGGTTTCACAAGGGACTGAAGAGTCACCTGTAGAACATGGCATTGCCTGGTTAGAGAGGACACTAAAGCAGGGTTCTCTGGCCCAGAACTTCCCCACAGATGGTGGTAATGGGGTGGATTTTCAAGATCCAGAGAGCATGATGCTAGCTTTGGGTACAATAGACTTCATAGAGCTATGTTATGAGCTAAGTAAAAGTAGTGACTATGTGGAGAAAAGCCCCGAGTCCCTCTTGCAGGACATCCTCGCTACTGCGGGGGCCATAGAGGAGAATGAAGCTGACTGTTACTGAAGCCATCTTTTACTCTGAGGGAGCAGTGCTTAAGCAGTTTTCTTCTGGAGAGATTTTTGCTACCAGTCGTAAGTCTTTCTTGAGAGAGGATAAAAAAATCTACGCTTAACAGAGAAAAGGATGGTTCTGTTAGCTGTTAAATGGATTAGAAAATTTTGGTTTAATACTGATAATTTTTTTGTTAAAAAGTGTAGTCTCCAATAAACTTCCTGGTTTTCTAAATAAACACATTAAGAAATGCATTTGTCCTTTTTTTAAGTCCTTTGACTTTTAAGAAAGCACCAAACCATCCCTACATAAGGAAACATTTTTAAAAAGCAAAACAGTGACTGAAAGCAAGTTGTTGCATGCTCCTTTTAGAGCTAGAGTAGCTAAAACTAACGAAAACTGGTTTTAAAGGATGCTTGTTTTGACCTTGTCCATATCTCCATTATAAAACCTGAGTTCTTGGGTTCCCTGTTGCATTTTGAGGTCTAGAGCAGAAGGTGGCATTGAAGGAGTCAAAACCTGATCATCCTTAACATTACAACCTGTCTTCTATAGATAACATACTTGTTTGATCTCAGTAGTGACACTAAAAAGCTGACTTTGTTTTTAATTGAAGCCAAAAGCAAGTCCCTTTTGTTGAATTTTTCAACTGCTTCAATTCTCCATTCCTAAAGGAAGGACTAGGATAGCTTCTAACTAGTAAGAGAAACTGACACCTGCAGCTTTTCCGTGATCCAATAGATCTGTGCTTAGCTTGGGTAAACAATGAGAAAACAGCAGCTATAGTACGAATGGCAACACTGCTTTCTGAGAATACAATTTTTTTAGAAACTTGAGGAATACCGTAGCTTGCAACTTACTCTAATGTCTTGTCACATGCTAAGAAGCTTTCTGAAACCTAGGAGGGAAAAAAACCACCCAAAACCTACCTTTATCAGTAGGTCAAACCACACTGTATTCCTTTCCAGCACTGAGGTGTTAACGGAGTATCCTTTATCCTCGTGCAGCCTACATAGGGGCAGGAGCACCACCCTCATTTTAGGCTAACGGAGGCCATAGTATCTAACACAGTGGGAGAACTACTGTCTGCTCCTTCAATATTATCCCTGCAGCAGTACAATGGGGTGGGATGTAGTTTGAATATCTTACTGCTGAGGTTGAAGATGTGCTCTATACCTTTTAATGAAGTCAGCGTGCTTACCTATCCCTCTGTGCACAGCTTTATGTATGACAGAGCCCCTGGGTGTTGCACCAGCAGTTGTTATTCGGAGAAAGTAGCTCTGCTTCTGATACACAGTTCTACCTGGGTAGAGCAGGGTCCACACCTGGCAAAAGACAGAAGATACTAGAAATCAGGCCCTTTCCTGCCACTGCATTTTTCTCAGATATTGAAAGGGTTAGTGAGAGAGAAGGGCTTTGCTTTTAAAGTGTGGATTGTTCGTGGAGTTTTAGTAGTTCTGTCTGGTGGAGGGATTATAGTTCCAAAACTAGCACTGTGTGTTAACAATAGGTCAGATAGATTCCAGGAAAGGAGACAGCCAGTTGCTGAGTAAACATGTGCCTCCTGATCAGCACTAGAATTCTTGCGATTTCAGAGTTGTGCAGTTTAGGAGACGCCAAGGAATTAATCAAATACCAGCAAATTGAAAAAGTGACTTGTTACAGAAGGGAAACTCACTGCTTATTACCAAGGTCTCTCGACTCCCAGACCTATTAATTTTTAATGCATTTTTTTTTCTTTTTAAACTACTGGGGTGATGGTGACATTGTTAAGTTTGTACTATTTGCCTAATTGCAGTCTGAAGTCTTGTTTATACACAGGATGCTTGTACACTAAAACCCAAAGGTACAACAAGCTGGGAGGGCTCCTTATCTTTAGAAAGGGAGCTAAGTCCTTTCATCTTTCATTAAAAACAGGTACCCGCCTCCAGCAATTAGGTGACTCAGTGCTGATTCTGTACTTCTCTCTTCTGAGCTCTCTGCATTGCCTTACTTTGTTTTCTCTGCTGCTCTACTTACAGTAGAGTCTTATTAACACCAAGATGCTTGCACTGACATCCCACACGATAATTGGGAGAAACATGAAAGGTCATGAATATCTGAGCAGTGTGAGGAACAAATGCCAGGGACTAGAGATGTTAAGAGAGATGAAAGCAAACTAAAGAGATGAAAGCAAGCTAAAAACCCTGCAATACTTTCTACAGAGGATGATGACAGTGGGATTTGTGAGCTGAAAATTTAGCTACCAAATTTGTAAACACTCACCAACAGCTACTAATGTGAATCATCTATCATGCTGGGATACCCTCTCTAGGATGCCCATCTTTGCACACTTGAGAACTCTCACAAGCCCTGCCCCACTTACTTACACTGCGAACTTCTTTGCAACCCATTTCTTGCCTACCAGTTTGTATCTCCACAAGATGCTTATCCCTGCCACACAGCTTTCTGCCATGTTATGAATTTACACCATGTGATATGTCTTGCCAAGGAGCTGTGGTCTTGGTGCACCTAGGGGGAAGGATTAGTGCTTGAGGAGACAGTCCTGAGAAGCAGTCTAGTTACCCCCACGTACATCTGGAGCATTCATTTCAACAAGCGCTATTGCTCCTTACCACTTTGCAACGTGACAGCAGTGGTCCCTCCCTGAACTACACACCCAGCTCGCTCCTGTAACACACCGAGGACTCCAAGGATGCGGCTCTCTGGCTGCTCTTATGGGCACAGAGAAAGTCCGAAGCTGCCTTTTTGGGATGGATTTCTTGGAAATACTTCTTCCACGCCATCAGCACTGTAGCTGTGTCCACTTCTGCAGGTGAGAGTTTTTCCACACACACCCCAGCTGATTTCAGCTGCAGCCAGACACGGGCCTTGCTAAACTCAAGAGTCACTGGCACACAGGACTGTCATTTACTTTAACATGGTTGTGGAGAGCAGGAGCGGCAATACAAGTGGTATCAATGCAGAACATCACGTTAGAAAAATTCGTCTCTCTGATAGCTGGTACTGTGAAAGAAGAAGGTTACAAAGCTCGTTTTGGCTCTTCATGTGCACAGGGGCAATGTAAGTCCTGTTGCCTGATCTGTACCAGGTATGAAATTCCTGGAGTTGCTTTCAACAAAGCTCTGAAGAAAGGATTTATCCCGTAACTGCTCGGACTCAGACACGGGGCAATCGGCATCTTTGGCTCAGCCCAACACCAGCAACTGCCTTATAAAAGCTGCCAAAAGAACAGCTGTTAATTCTCTGTTTTAATACACTGGACATTAAAAATCCAAAGAGTATTCTTTGTCTAATTATACTAATTGCACAACTTAGTCAAAAATGGGCCACAAATGTCTAAGACTGTTGGTTTAGCTTAGATATATGTGATCTGTGATTACAAATCAACTTGCGCACACCTTTGCAATTTCTTTTGTCCTCCTCTAATAAAATTTGCTCTACCTTTCAATACATACTCATCAAGGTTTCTAAAAACCTTGTGTGTGTTAAAGAGAAAACTCGTCAACCAGCTTCACTGCAGAAGTTCTCAGCAATTTACAATGGAAAAACAGATCAGTGGCAGCACCTCTGTAGTCTGTGTCATTTCCCTTCAGAGCAGTGGGTTTTGTCCCCTGCTGACAAATAAAGCACCACTTTAACCCTGCCAGACCTCGGCTTGCGTCAGACGCACTTCTCCACAGACAGGACAGATCTTGTCTCTAGCCCGGCACGCCAGCACACAGGGAAGTGGAAGGGCTTGCTTTCAAAGAAGCTGTGTGTCTGCCTGAGCAAGGTGGAACAAAGCTGGTGATGCACAGCATTTTGAGTACCTGCAAACACACATCATGGGTACACGTAACACATCCTCAGATGGAAGGGGAAACAAGTAGTCCACATCAAAAGTCCTTGCAATGCTACAGGTGCAATTACACAACTGTTCCAGTTAAAGCGAAAAGAAATTAAAACCAGCATTTCTATCTGTAATATCAATGTCAAGTCTCTGCTTAGAGCACAGCAGTTTAATGTGCTTATTTACTGTAAACATGTAACAGCTGCGAGGGCGCCTTTCCCATGGCTGCCTCCCAAAGCAACCCACCCAAACCAAGCTTGTTCGGCAGTTGCAGGTTTGTTAAACTCTGTGCAAGGGCAGGAAGCTGCTGCCTGGGACAGAGGTGCCCCCGCCCCTCTGGGGGACACAGCCCAATGAGACCAGATCAGGTGTAAAGTAAAATCACAGCCTGAACCAGCTCCTGTAGAGCGTTAGGGCTCGAACCATGGCAGGGCAGCCCCTCTCCACGGCGAGACAGGTGGGGATTGCCCTTAACCGCTAGATACACCTTCAGATCTTCACTTCTCCCATTTCATTATCTCTTGGTCCTCATGTCATCTCCATTGACACCATGTTCCCTGAGCTTTCAGGCTGGGTCAGTTGAAGGGGGCAGGGGGCTCGCACTGCTGTCTGTAGGGACATCCAGGTTTGCCTGGCTGGTGTGTGTCCCCCACCACCGCGCCCAGAGCTTTGGCCTCAGACCAGCTCCTGGGCTGAGCTGTGACCAGCAGGAAGGAGCGGCAGAACCAGGTCTGGCAGATGGCGAAGCCAGGCTGTCCCTCTTGAAACACGGCCTAGTCCACCCAAGCCAGTTCCAAAATAAACCCTTATTAAGCCGCATTAGCCATCGGACCTGAAATAATTCTGATTTAACCCTTGTATAGGCTGGGCAGGAGCACAGGTGAGCCCTGGAGCCCATTGCCCTCAAAACCAAACACCTTTGATGGGACTGATCTCATGATTACAATGCTCCTTATGTGCCAACATCCAAAAAGCTGCAGTTAAAATACAAATGGCAATGGTTGCTAAGTGACAGCATCCGCACAGGCTTGTCACAGCCAGGGGACCAACAGCCGCAGCTGCACAGCAATCCTGTCTTGTCCATGTAGCTGATGATAAAAACACTTTTCCTTACTGTCTAGTAACCTTAACTTTGACCTGTCAGAATATTTTATGCTTTAGGTTCTGACAAAAAGGCTCGCAAAAACAAAGCTACAACCTCCACTGAAACCACTAGAAGTGAGTTTGATTAAAGGTATCTATAATATCGCTTGCTCTTTAAACATATTTTCTTCCCAGTGAAGTCGTGTATAAACAACAACACAGCTTTCTTGGCTAAACAGTCCATTTCTGAAAAACAGGTGGTAGTTTCCGTAAGGGTCGTTTGAAAAAACAAAACCAACAAAACTTCCCCTGTCAGCTTCTAAAGTGAACCAGCGGGCTGTGTTCAACACCAGAGATATCAAGGAAAGATGTTAACTTTTTCAGAGCTGCAAACAACATACATCCTTATAAATACAGTATCTTTAATATTACATAAAGCAATGGTCGAGTTGTTAAAGAGTCTGGAATCCAGCAAGGCACGAAGGGTCATTTGCTGCGGTGAAAACAGCAATGAGACGGGGTGGGAGGACTGTAACAGGTACTTAAGCATCACTTTGCCTGGGAGGAGCACTGCAAACCCCTAACGCAGAGAGACCCTAATTAGCACAAGTGGCAGCTTGATGCATCTGAGGAAGATACATTTTTAAGAAAAGAGGGGGGGGAAAAAAGAGCATTGCAACAGGCTGTATACAATAGCTTGCTCACCCCGTGTGCTCTCACATGCTGCAGAAAAAACTGCTTGATGCCATGCTGGTAGCGGAAATGATGGGACAGATCTGTCAGCATCCTGTGAGCAGATCAGAAGTGACCAGGAAAAGCCACCACCCGGTTGCCAGATAGAGCAAGAAAAGCACAAACTGGCGTGCACAGCTTGGCAGACACACTGGCCGTAGCGTGCTCACAAGAGCTGCACAGGCACATCCAGGCACCCCAACACGAGGGACCAGCTTCGGCTGCTGACACAGCGCATCGTGGCGTGACACATCCCGCCAGAGTGCCTATGACCACATTAAGCCGCAGTTCTCAGTGACTACTGAAGCTAATTATGCCCTTTCCTAATGAATTCTTTTTTGGCTCCATCCACAGAAGCCTCGGTTTCCAGTGCCAGGAGTAACAGCCCTGCGCCGGCCGACAGCTCTGACAACACATGAGTCGCCAGAGCAGTCAAAGCTCATCCACGTGGATAAAGCCAGCTTGACTGTTGCCTTTGGTCACTGTCTCCATGTCAGCATCCTAAACACTTCTATTTTTGCACATTGTGCCAGTGTAAAATGTGATTTCCACCCCCCCTCTATATTTTATCATATTTTTATTATATTGATGCATGCAGCCCTGCCTGGCACCCAGTTCTGCAGCATCTCAGCCCAAGGAGTATCATGCTGATGACAGTGAACACTGTAGGGCTGGGTGGTCATTTGAACATTTGGTGTTCTCAGAACATTTATTAGCCTTACAGATCCCTTGATTATATAAACACAGCACTTTCCCTAGCTGTTCTTATTCCTCAGATTGCTTGGCCACAGCCGAGAAGACGAGCATGTCTCATACCAGCATTAAACCCCTGTGTCGCTGCTCTCTGAATCCCGCAGCACAGGGTGAATGTTGCCGTGCAGACAAAGGTCTGACTTTTCAGCAGCATTAAACGAGCCAGCTCAAAGGTGTAGCACACCGTCTGGCTGGCTGGATGAAAGGCACGTACACTGCGTATGCCGCAGTGCTGGCGGGCAGGCAGCTCAACCTCACTGTTACTACAGACTGGGCATCATAGAGGAGAGAAAAGAAAAAGAAAAAAAAAAAAAAAAAAAAAAAAAAAGAGAAATATCTCCTGTCACCCTAATTCCTGTTGAGAGCTTCTGCCCCACAGGGATCAGCCTTGCCTTCCTCCCTAGTTTGGAAGCATCTTCTCCACCCTTTATTTATTACAGCAAGATCAAAGATCCATCTCCATGGAAACATCTGAGCTCAAAGAGTTTCTGCACTACGGCTTTACATCCTGCACGTAGGTTTTGACACTGTTTGTGAAACAGAAGCTTTGAGACGATCAGCATTCAGGTCTGTACAGAAACGGTTTGATTAGTCACAATTGATAACGCGAGCAGCGTGCACACGTGTATAACTGGGGCACGGGCTGCCGCGCAGAGCTGCCGGCAAGTTACAGCATCTGCGGTACATGCAGAACCGAGGCATCCCGTGCCCCAGCTCCTACGGCTTCCAGGCGCTTTCCCTCGTGTCCAGAGCAGATGAGGGACACCAACACTTGTGTTCTTCACTAGCTAGCACCCCAGCACTTTGTCCCTGCAGCTGAAGTCTGGTAGGACTTCCAGCAGATGTAGAGACCAGAGGGCAGAGCCACCAGGGCCCCTTACTGCCCGCTCTGCATCCCAAGGGAGCGGCTGCGGAGCTGCCTGGGCTCTCCCGATGCAGACAGCAAGCGGCCCCACACCCAGCTCAGCAGATTTCATCAATTCTGCATTCCAGCCCTTACCCCTGGGCCAGCAGCCGCTGGGGCACTGGTGCTGGGGCACTCCAGTGACTTCCCTCCCAGTAGCACTGAGCTCCCATTCCTTCAGCACACTCCTACAACTAATTCCCAAGAAGGGAATGGGGAGGGGGGATAAAAAACTAAACCAGCCACAGGTTACAATATTTTAGTTCTCTGCACAGCTCACCGCATGGCCACACAAACTGTGGAACTGTTGTACCGGGGTCAGGAGCGCCCAGCCATGGGAAAACCCTTCAAACCGCCACCGCAGCTGCTGCCGACACAAAGTGGATGCGGAGCTGCAGGAAATCCGGATTCAGCTTAAACCTCTTATGAAGAAAAGCCAGGAGAAAAAGGGGTGAAACAGAACTGGCTTGCAAGACTCACATTTTCACAGGCACACCCTGAGAAGGGCGAGCAGGGAGCACGTGGAGATGCGTTAGCAGAGCTGACAGCACCGACTGAGAGCATCAGCCAGCGCCGGGGGCAGGAGGACGCCCCATCTCACAGCGCTGCTAGGCGCAGATCCTGCTCCCAGGGAACTCGGACCCCATCTCGCTACTGTCTGTGGCAGCAGTGAGCCCTGAGCTGCCTGTATGCAGGCAGAATGTGATTTTTATAATCATATTAAAGAATTTTAGAATAGCAACTGTGCCGACAGCAATCCAGCTGCCAGCGTTTAGCCTTATCCTAGGGCACAAGCAGAATACGCCAGCCATGAATTAATACCGCATAAGCTGCACCATGCTGAGTTTCATAGCTTAATTATAAGGAGAAAGCAATAATCAAGGGATCTGTAAGGCTAATAAATGTTCTGAGAACACCAAATGTGACACAAGAGCCACAGCCAGTGCGACAGGACATGAATGTACTTAAAAAGCACATAAATCACACACCGTGTATTAATTCGCAGCTGGTTCCCAGTGACAGCACTTGGCCTTTTGCCACCTTCGCAGAATCACTGGGTGCAAGCAGAGCATCACCTAGCCCAGAGCAGCGCAGGCTGTAGGCTACCCATGAGCAAAAAAAAAAAAAAAAAAAAAAAAAAAAAAGCCAAAAAAAGTGTCAAAAAAGTCACAGCCATGCATCAGTCCAACAAGACACAGATATTAGCTCTGACTTAAAACTCTGCAGCTCTGCGACTCTCCATGCCTTACACCTGAGCTGGGTTTAGGGCTCACACCTGTGTCAGCATTTGGAGGTTGCTGGGTCACGCCGGTGCCCACCAGGCTGCACAGTCACCTGGCGAGGACAGCGCAAGGAGAGTATCAGGCCCCTGGCAAATTCTCCAGTCATCTCTGCAGCGAAATACTTGAAAGCACTTCTGTTTCTCTTTGCCTCCAACTATCGCTCCTCTCCATCTCCTATTCCATCTCACTGCAGCTTTTTAATTATGCAGACAGCTCGTTGCGGGGCTTCGCCTCTCGTTCACAGCCTTCCGTTCTGCTGTGCGGAGCACATCTTTCTACAGCTCCGAGAAGATCATTGCCCATGTGAAACGTGATGTCTCTGTGTCTCTGTCTTAGGGAAAACTCTGATAAACCTTAAAATGCAGATGCCACCAAGAAGAACCCTTCCACCTGCCCTGTCACACACTGATCCCCGGATTCCTGTAGACCAAGACGCAGGATGTGACCCAGCCCTATAGTGGTCACTGATATCGGCAAGATACTCCTTGGGCTGAGATGCTGCAGGGCTGGGTGCCAGGCAGGGCTACACGTATCAAAACTTGAAATGCTCCCAACTATCTACTTCTGCCCAATAAGTCATTGCATCAGAGACAGTTCCCTTACTGCAGACATCTCATCCTTGAGCCCTCTACAAAAGGCAGCACTTTGCAGTTCTCTGCCCAAAGATCTATTGTCAAACCAAAGCATTTAAAAAGAAATAGCTGTCCTTCTTCTCTTACTAATAATCCCAAATTTAACTATGTCCTACTTAACACCTCCTCTGAAACCAGGAAGCGAGATGCTATTTCTGCTGGCCTCAATAGGTGGACCCTGCTGAATCCCAGGGAACACACAGAGCAGATATCAGGCTGAGTTTAAATCCTGGGATGGATTGCTCAGGCAGCAGCCTCATTGCTCCTAAAGCCTAATCAGGAGCCAAGAGGAAGCAAGCACGAAAACAAAACAAACAAAAAATTAAGAAACACTTTGTACATTGCCCAGATCTTCTACATCAGGCCAAATTTGTACACCAAAGTTGCATTCTCTTTGCTGTAAAAATATATATCTGCCCCCTCTCCTGCCTCTGCGACCATATGGGGGCCTGAAATCACGCTTCCTCATGGGAATGAATCATGGAGCATCCACACTGACTTCCTACAGAGAGACTTCAAACACGAAATCAGTGGTAAAAAGGGAAGACGACCCTCCATATGGGCACAGCTTGGGATAAAACAAATTTTCCTTAGACTGGCATGAGACAGATTTGGACCACCAGCTACTGCCTAGCTCTGTGGGCTGACAGCCTCTTCTCCAAAGCCTTTAACACCAGTAAAAAGTCTCACTCTGAATAAACCCCTAGTATTAGAAGCGGCCCAGGACGCACATGGAAGCACGATCTAGGAACTTATTTGCAAATAAATGGCTCCCTTTCATTCCCCCGCAGATGTTCTGCCCAGTGTTTTCATCTTCGCTCCATAACTGTTCCCTTTCTCCCTCTCTTATCTTTTCCTCCAGCATCAGCTGGTGGCAGCAGACTGGCTTGCTAACCAAAGAAGGGCTGGGCTCGTTTTGTTTCTTAAAGTCTGTGGCACTACAGGAACCCCCGCCAAACACTTGTTTTCATTAATGTTCCTCCCCAAGCCTGCCAACACAGCCTGGACCGTGCCAGGACACAGCAGAGAGGGGCAATTGGGCTGGTCCGGTGTGTTTCCAGATGGAACACGAGCACCGCTTTAGGGATGCTGATGTCTCCACTCCATCACCTACCAGAAGGTGCCTGCTGCTCTCCTCTCCCACCGCCTCCAGCTGAGGGAGGGAAGCTGTCCACTCCTGCCGATCTGAGCTGCTTCACTTGGATTTCCTTGGGTGAATCCTGGGGAAATTGGAGCACCACCCGCCCACCGCTGTTCACTGATGCCTCCAGGAGGTTCATCCATAGGGCTCTCTGGGGAAGGGTGATGGACAGGGCACAGGGCAGCATCCCAGGGCACGTCCTGGCACGCAGGCGGGGGTGGCCTGGGCAGCGTCCAGGGTGGCAGCTGGGTGAGGGGGGGGCCTTTCCAGGGCACCAGCACAATACGCCGCATTTTTAGGGTATCAAGTAGAAGAGACAAGGAGCATTTCTAGTCCCTTTCACACCCTCTGTGTACGCAGAGAGCCAAAACAACGGATTTCGGTGAGGAAGCACAAAGCTCCTGCAGTCCTGTTGGATGTGGTTCCTCAGACTCACCTGTTCAAGGTGAAATTCTGCTTTAATAATTCCTCATCCCCTTTAATAATTCCTCTTCAGACCCTCTGCCTACCTGAAACATGCCACCACATCTTCAGCTTGCAGAGGGAGCAAACCTGTCCCCAGACAGGCCCATGCTGCACCCTCCCAGTAACTCCCAGAGGGTAACTCTCAATCTCCACTGCAAACCAGTCAGTCCTGTTTCTCCTCTTCCTTTCCATTGCCATTAATATGTCGCAGATCTCACTTCTTGGTTTCTGTGCCCGTTACTCCCAGCAAATATTGTAGCCACCTCGTTTTCGTAGAAGTGGTATCATGAGACTAAATCCTTATATTTTTTTGTGTGTGCATTCCCTAATTCCCCTCCTTTTGCACAGCACAGTCCAAAGATGAGACTAATGTAATTGCATTAGGACCAACAGCAAAGTGGCTGCTCGTAGCTCTGCACTGCTGCCCAAACAGGGGTCAGTGCTTTGTGGCCGACCAGCAGAGAGACAACAAGAGCCCAACACACATGGCTTTCTCCAGACTGCTATAAATACCCAAACTTTAAGAAACTTTGCTCCTGTGCATTTATGCTTTGTGATGGCAGCACAAACTCAAATTAAGTGGCATCCTGGTCCCTTCTACAACACTGCCTTGTGTTTACAAAGGTGCAGAAATAACACCCTGACATTTGAATAGCCAGAACTCCAATAACAGGGGAATATTTCGCACCTGCAGTGAGCAGTTCGCTTTCTGAAAAATAACTGCACTGATATTCAGAGCATAACCCCACCAGGAGCGAGCCCCCGCAAAAACCCTGGTCAAACTGAAAGGGCAAGCAAAGTTGGAAAATGCATCTGGGAGTCAGAAGCAAAATTATTTGCCCCAGTCACACCGCAGGTCAGCAGCAGAACCAAAGAGGCCCCGGCTGCCAGCACAGAGCTCACTCACCATCAGCCTAGGGACACTGACTGATGCTGCCTGGGGGTCACCTACCTCCAGCCAGGCACCCAGCAGCCTCACATCAGCAAACAAACATCAGTGACAAACACAGAGAGGCCCAACACAGGTCTGCACCAACCCCCCCACCCCTGACAGGCTGGGTCTCAGCAACCCCCTGGCCACCTTGGCTCAGCTGCTGTTCAAAGGGAACAGCCCGGTGCAGCATCACCACAGCTATCCAGGACGGATTTAGAAACTTACACCAAGAGCAGAGTCTTCATTTCCCAAAGGCCAGGTGGGACCACACAGTCACCTTACCTCCTCAGAGCAGAGACTTCTGCATTTCATCCCACCCCTGCTCTGCTGAACCCAGGAACACATGCTTGGCTGAAGCCCATCTGGGGAAAGGCATCTTACTTTGATTAGAAAACACTACCATGTGGAAAGACTTTCCCTCTCCCCAGTAATTTGTTCTAGCAGCTAATCAACTTCATTCTTAAAAAGTTAACACCTATTTCCTCATTTCAATGTGTCTGGCTTCAACCTGCAGCTGTGGGCTTGGGTCATGTCTCTTCTCTCTGGCTTAAACAGCTCTTGGGTACCTGCCTGGTTTCCTTGTGGAGCTGTTTATGTATTGCTATACAATTTTCTTCAGCTAAAACAACCACAGTTGCTTAAAATCCAGTCTTAGGCATCACTTTGGGAATGTTTTCGTTCTGCTTCCCCCTGAGGACATGCTGCTCCATGAAGTTTCCTGCAGTCACCTACCCCAGACACGCGCCTCTATTTTACATCCTTCTACACGGAAGCAATGGATCGTGGCCTCTCTGGGAAACGCAGCTTGGCATAACCAATTGAGTTCAGAAGCAGCATAATGATTGCTGCTGCTCACTGCAGATAAAGGCCGCTTGTGGCAAGCACCACGTCTCTGCTGTGACCAGCTTTAATCACAGCTGAGCTAAAGCAGAGGGCAGCCATCCCGGGGCTCTTCCACTCCCTCCCCAGCCTTAGTCCCTCTGATTCACTCACATCTGCCCTCTCCAACTCCTGGCTGTCTTCTCACCCTGTTTTTGACCACCTCCTTCTCCCTTTTCCCCTCCCATCGTATTGATGGTCTCTTCATAAAACCACTAGCCTCCTAAAAAGTCAAAGAGTGACTGTGTGGGTGTTTCCTCATCACTGGCTCTGCCCCTGGTCTCCATCACCCTCACTGTAACCTCCTGCCCAGCTCCTCCTGGGTCTGCCCAGGATAAACGCATCGATAAATGCATCATTATGAGTGCATTTAATAGCAACACCAGTTCTGTTTACCTTGCTGGTCAGTCAGTGGTCTGGCCACTAAGCCAAATATTAATTATTAAGTTTAAGTGCAATAGGTTTCTTAGGGAAAAAAAAAAAAAAAAAAAAAAAGCATTTTGGATCACACTGTATTGGGACAGTATTTTTGTCTGGTTTTAGCTCAAGGCTTCCTCCAGGCAGGAGCCAGCTCTCTGAGGCTTGTGTGGTTCTGAACATGTTGATGGTGTACTATGAGCAACTTGCAAATAGCTAATTTAAGTTAATTAATGCAAATAAACTCTAATTACAAGCAGCAACCAGTTAAAACTGCACAGAGGGCATCTCTTGCACTTGGGGTAGCAGCCGAAGTGGAGGATGATGCCATTGCAAGGCTTCGGAATCCCTCTTGCCCTCCCCCCACCTGACCCTCAGGAAAGTTTCCCACAAAGGGGCTTCACGAGCAGCCCACGCTGCTGGGATAAGCTGCTGCTTCACCTCTTGGCCTGACTATGACAGCAGCAAATTAGGGCAATTTTTCCCCAGCGATGCTGTCAGTGCCTTAAGAGTGATGCAGGTCTCGGGGGCGGCAAGCTGCGGCACACAGCGAGGGTCTTGTCCTGGTGCTCACTGACCCCACTGCACGTGGGCATCTGTGGCCACCTCGGCTCCGGCAGGACATTTCTGCCCGCCCTTGCAAGGCACTCGGCTGCGCTGGGTGTGGGGACAGCACGGGGGCTGCCAGGACCACTACAGCTCCTGAGGCTGTAAACTATATATTTTTTCCTAATTTCAGCTTATGTCACTTAGGGACATGCTTGGGTCCCAGCCAGGGTATTCCTGGTTCCTTCCATCTAGGGATGGCAGAACTGAGGGATCAAAGCACTGAAGGGATCAAAACATGAAAGCTGGAATGAATGAAGAGATGAGAAACGGAGATGCGCTCCTTTAACATGATTAACCTTTCCGAGAGCAGATAATGTTCCCAAATTAAAGGACATCATGGGACACAGAGACGCATCCAGGTCATGTGGGAGAGATGAATGAAGCATCAAGGCAAATGCAGACGCGGCTCCCATGGAGGAGATGGCATCGGTCGCCGGCATCACAGTATGTAACCAGCGCTGTGGTCCCCAGGCACCCACGCGTCGCGATTGCTGGTGGCGAGCAGAGACGACGGGGCCGGTGGCCGCCGGGTGCTGTCACCTCGCCCAGCCCCGGGCTCGGTCGGCACCGCGTCGCCCCCCGCCGGGTCTGACGGCTCTCGCCGCTCTCCCAGGCTCCAGCCAGCCGGGCGGGATCTGCCACTGTCACCAGCCTGCGACCCTCCCCGGACACCTCCCCCCCGCCCCCCCCCAGCCTGCGGAGCCGCCCCCGCCCCCCCAGGGCGCCCCCGGCGGTTGCCCCGCGCATCGGCGGGAGGCGGCTCCCGGCGGAGGGGCTGAGCCCCCCCCTTTGCTCCCCCTTTTTCTTCCTCCTCCTCCTCCTCCTCCTCCTTCTCCTCCTGCCGCCGCTGCCGGGCTCCGCTCCGCCTCGCCAGCCCCGCGCCGGGTGCCCCGGCCCTGCCGCACCTCCCCGGCTCCGCAGCCCCGGTCCGGCGGGCGGTGAGTCCTGCCCCGCTCCCCGGGGGCTGGGGGCGCGGGGCCGCCCCCCTCGGCGGGAGGGCACAGCCCGGCGCGGCGGGGAGGGGAGGGGGGCGGCGGGGGACGGGGGGAGCCCCCCCGATGGGGCAGCGCAGGCTCGGGACATCTCCGCGGGTGACGGGCAGCGCTGCCCGGGTGATAGGGGCCGCGCTCGGGGCGTCCTCCCCCGGGGGGTGGCGGGTCACGCGTAGGGCTGCACCGTCGCCGGGGGCGGGGGTCCGAGCCCGGGGCATCCCCCGGCGGGGGGCGGGGGGCCGCGCTCGGACCGCTCTCCTGGAGTGCCGGGTCCCTCCCTGGTGCAGCCTCCCGGGGGTCTGGGGTGCCGGCGCCGTGCCGGGGTGCTGGGGGCCGTGGTCCTTCCCCACGCAGCAGCCACCCGCCGCGGGGGGCAGCAGCATCTGCCCCTTCTCCAAACCAGCGGGCCCGGGGGGCCCGGGTGTCCCAGGCGCGGGACCCGCTCCTGCAGCGTTTCCAGAACATGCCTCTCCCCCAGCAACCCTCCGGGCTGGCACAGCTGGCTGGTGGCCAGGGCACCGCTTGGCCACTGAAGGATCTTGGGGTTTGTTGCTGTCCCCCCCGAGCCATGCTGCCTTTGTGGCCACAGCACTACCCTGGACCCCCGACCCCCTCCTCCTCGGCTATAAAATGCACATAAACATCCCCACCTGGCAGCACCACCTAACAAGCACTTGATGCCTTGGGAGGAGGCACAGCGTTACAGGGCATTTACACGGCCTGATGAACCACTTCTGTGCTCCAGGGAGTACCTACCACAGCCATACCTGTTCGGGGGTTCATCTGTATGGAAAACGCAGCTTCTTTCCTGGCGAATGCTGGGCTTGTCTCGCAGAAACCATTTAGCCTGTCTAGACAACTACGATAAAGAGCAAAGTGCCCGGAGCTGTGAATGAGGAGAGCACGGGTATCTCTGCAGTGTGGGGTTTGTTGTACAGCTCTGGTGGGTGTTGCTCCGTCCTTTTGGGTCTTTGGCTACTAAATGCACAGCAACCGGCTAGTAGATTGTAGAGGTTTGTTTTGTGTCAGAGTAAGGGAAGAAGAACGCAGCCAGCCGATCGCCACACATATGCACGGGGGAAGCACCACAGAGACTTTAACCAGACTAAACTGAACACAGAAAACACTGAAAATGATGCATAAATGGGAGAGGAGGGGAAAAGCATATATCATATACTGTCAGCTTACTTCCTGGAGCGTAGCACAGAGGAGCTCATGAATGTTTGTATGACGCTTAGAGAACCTCAAATAGATGGCACTAAGGAAAAGGTAGCATTATGTATGAGCACAGAATAAATAACATCCTGAGAACAGAAGATTGAAACTAGGGATAATGTATGCCCTTAATACATATTCAAATGAAGAAAAGTATATGGCAGAAAGCAGGCTTTAATGCAAAACAAAACTAAGGGGAAAGTGGATGTGTAGGTGTTCTTAAACACTTAAGAACACTTAAACATACTTAAACAAGAACAGATGGAAGCATCTGTCTCCAGCTTAAGTATTTAATGACATTTATAAATCTAGTCTTTAATCCTGCAAACTTTTCTGCATACAAGTTGTACATCTGACTTGTCCAACAGTCCAAGTAAATTAGTGAGGAAGATTTGTGTGAGGACAAACTTCCAGGACTGAGCCTTGTGGCACTAACGTTCTGACATGACGGGTAGATTCTCCTCCCAGTAAGCGCATGTGTGGACCCCTGAAGGTTTCCACAGCACCAGGAATGACTCTTTTTGAGAGGGACCTCAAAAACCATCTGGTTTTGAGTCACAAACATGTTCTACAGACATTACACACAACTGTTACCAGGACTTGGCAGTACATGGGGCCAAAAGGTTTTATCTAACTTTATAGTCTGGCACAGACACAGGTCTGACTCTGTTTTGTGGCCATTTAATGCACAGTGAACAGAAGATGCTACAGCTCCTTGAGGGTCCAAGCATGGGGATGATCAGGGCCAGGGTGTATTTTCTGTGTGAGCAGAGGAGATCGATTCTGAGAAGCGCAGAGCATCTTGAAGTGCCCCCCCAGCCCCTGAGCGTTGCCATATTTCAGGTCTGACCCTGGTGAAAGAGGTTTGCTCTGAGCCCAGCAGCTGGGCTTCTCCAGCAGGCAAAGCCTGGCTCTGTGCAGGGGGCTGCGTTGGGGTCCTCGAGGAAGGAGCTGCACTAGTGAGAATTTTCTTTGGACCAGAATTAAATGCCCTCACACCTCTGTGTCCTCCCTCTGTCCCATCCCACTGGACTTTTTTACCCACTGGGAGTTCAGCTTCTCAGTCAGGAAAAATCTCTTTCTATACATGTCAATGAATAAATTGAGAAAATTGCTTTCGGGCTGTCATCTGTGTGATACTGGCAAGGAGAGACTGCTCCTAGAGTAGCAGGAGCAGGCACCAACTGCAAATCTCAGGAAAAGAGCTATTAAGCAACTAGGGCATGTGTTGATAATTAGTTAACGCTTGTTATGTTTGCTCTGGGCTCTTCATGTCTGTTGACTGGATATGAATTTTCTGCACTATCGCTGCTTGTTTACGGTACAGCACCTAACTTGGGCAATTAATCACTTTTAAGAGACTCTGCTAATGTCCCTCTGACATCCAAAGAGCCCAGTTAAGTGACTCTGCCTCTAAATACTGCACAAGGGCTGAGGGGGGAAGGAAACAGAATGAGTCTCCTTCTGTGCATCTGCAGCCTGCAGTGCGTGTATGCTTTGAGAGAGTCAGAGTTAGAAATTACTTACAAGTTGACTTATAAAATAAACAACTTTAGAATAACCAGCTTAATATATATATATAAATACAATCTGTTCAACGCAAGGGCCAAATTCCATATAATACCAAACAAATCCATTATGTAGTGAGTGCCTTTCTTTGGACCTGTACAACATGGATTTTCTGCACACAAGCCCATTTCTATCTTGTTGAAATATCCCAAATGAACTTGCACTGTGTGATACCTACCGCCTTGGCTTTTGAGAATGACACTGTTACTGTCAGCCCCAGACATATCTATCCAAGAAAGCAATGTCAATATAATAAAGAATAAATGACATATCTGAAAATTACAAAAAGAATAATTCATAGGTAATTTTCAATTACAGAGAATAATTTATAGGTGCCTGATTTGCAAAGAGAATAATTTATGAGTAACCTCAGTTGCATATAAAGCACATTTACAGGTTACTGTGAGAAAGGGAATATACTGACTGCTCAACTTCCATGTGCTGAGACTGGGTTTTGGGGGCATTTCTGGTGAAAACACCCACCATGAGAAAAAAAATGCATCAAATTCCATAGTAAAAAGATTTGTGTAATATGTCCAGTCTGATCTGAAACCTTTGTATGTTACCAAAAGCCAGAGTTATGGCCCATGTTGTCCTCGGAGCTCCTGCCTCACATCACACGCCACAAGCAGAGAAGCCACAGCTGGGTTCCTACAACCCCACTGCTGGAAAAGGCTGTCCCAGCCATGGACAAGGGGCCAAGTGCCAAAACCTGTGGGCTATGGGTGTCTCCACTGCACTGCACGGATGTGGCAATGGATAATATGAAAGATATGAATACGAGAAACGAGAGGGAAGTCTCCATAAACTGGATTAGGATTCCCCGCGCAGGCTGGCCCCCTGTTAGGGACCCTGCAGGCATCAGGAGGGCACAAGCTCATGTTTCACGCTGCGCGGATGGGTATCGCTCCTTTATATGATCCAATACGGGTGGTCCTGGGTTTGGAAGAATTACAAGGTTAGCAGATGGCTGCAAGGTGGAATGACAAAATGCAGTTTAGGAATAGGATGTTTTTTTCTAATGGTAAAAGTAGAGAATGACACGTGAGTGGATGTGGTGAGTGTGTCCAGCTGCAGCAGATCTTTACATTAATATTTTCCTTAAAGCATTTCCTCAGGTGAAACAACAGGTTATTGGCCTTTTAAATAAAAATATTTACTTTCTCCTCCTCAGGACCTGCTAGTCAAGTCCTATGGCTTGTCATTAAACAAGAGGCCGAATTAACCACTTTTTACTTTAAAGACATGTCGTCTCCTTCCTATATACCTGAAGGGCAGAAGGATGCATTGGTGCTTCCACTTCCCTACCACCTCAGCATCTTAAAAACCAAGGGAAAAAAAAGATGTCAACGCTCAAGTGCCATTGCCCCCTGGAGCACTGCATCAGGGAGTTACACAAGGCACCCTCAACACAAAAGCCAAAAATTACAAAGCCCTTTTGCACTACTTCAGTTAATGAAACTCTATATTCGTAGAGTAGATCAAACACAAATAACATCTACGGTAGTTAATGTTGTAAAACGGCCTCTTTTTTAAACTGCTAGAGCTGTTCATAAAATTTTTCTGAAGCATGAATTTTCTCCAGTAAAGTATTTTAGAAAAGCTTGTTGAAGAGAAGTAATTGTGTTGGATTTGAGGAGCGTAAAGGGCTGCTGCTGTTCTGTTGGAAGCCAAACCAGACCCGCCAGGAGAAGGAGGCACGCGGCGCTCCAGACTGGGCGTCACAAGTGAATTCCTGTGCTTCAGCTTTCAGACCGCTAAAGGGTAATCATGGACATCCTTGGACACAGTGGACATCACAAAACACCCATGGTTACAGATGCGACTGTCTGGAGCAGGGTGAATGTCCCTTTTTAGGAAGCCTTGGGAAACAATGTATATCCCATAGCTTTGGGTTCACACCATATTCCATGCGAAAGCCTGGGGGAACACATGCCCAAAGACTGTGTGCTCATTGTATTTGCTGTTGCATACATCCACTCTGTGCTGCTTCCCATTTAGAAGAGAAAAATCCATTCATTTTCTAACCAGCTCCTCCTCCCCCAGACCCACACTCCATTTATTGCCAGGAAGCACAAAGGAAAGTGGCTCAGGCTTCCCAGAAACCTTCTTTGACGAGCTCACTCTCAGCCTGGACCAAGTGCAAAGTCTCTCCTTGATTTCCCTGGGAGCAGCAGGCAGCCAGTACCTCGCAGGACCACATCCTGCAGGACCATGATTTTAATATTGCTAATTGTTTCCTAGTGAACGTTCTGCACGTGACCAGAAAAACGATGTTTGTATTTCCAGTTTGTGCAGAACAAGTGAAACGTTGGCCCTAGGAAAACCCAAATCTTCACCCCAGCCCAAGGCAAAATGCCTGATGACCTGGCGGGGTTGGACTCTCAGTTCATCCTGCCAAATCTGTAATCCAGTCAGAAGCGTAGAGATGTGGGAGACAAAATGCAGAACAATTTCACACGAACTCTTGTTGCTGCCTGTAAAAACCAGCTGAAGCAATTTGGACATGTTTTGGGCAATAAGAAGAGGTGGCCGAGAAAGCATCACAGATTTTATTTCTAAACTTTCATTGGATGAGGGCCCTTGTACCACTCCAGAGCCCACCATGCCATCTGCTGTCAGCCTTTAATGCTAGCGCAATACAGAGCTTGCAAAAATAAAGCTGCTTACCCGCTCCCTCTCCTAGGCTATACACCCTTAGTGCCAAAAAAGCTCAGAAAACCCCAGTCTTTTGTAAGGCCAGCTTATACATACATACAGCTCCCCAAGGGTTGGATGTAAAGAAATCCAGTGTTAATTTCATGGGCTGCCACCTTTCTCCTAGGGTGAAACTACCAGAGCCTTCTCTGCGTAAACTGAGGAAAGCTTTTGGCTCATGTTGGTACTATTCTTTAAATATTGAATTTTCTTGTTATACTGCTGCCCTCAAGGGCCACTGAATGGCACTTACCTGCCAGAGCCAGGCTGCAGAGAAACTTAAATTATAGACTTAACCAGTTCCTCCTAAAAATATTTTACCTCTTTTTTATTTCTTTTTTTCTTTTTTTTCTGTGATTGAATGATGATGTTAGAATGGTGATGGTCAGCAGCTGATACATTTATCCACACAGAAAGCTTGTCTGGTTTCTTTTAAGTTAGCATTAACTTGCCTAATAGAAGTTCATACTTATTCCTAGAAACCCTGTGCTTTTATAAACCCGTGTATTCGTCATTCTGCCATACACAGGTGGAGCACTTACCTGTGGTAGGCAACTTTGTCCAAAGGACTGCTTCAAAATGCTCCCAGTTTGACTTGGCATGGTCTCCTTACAAAAAAAGAATCTTTGGAGAAATCCAGATGTGGGTTAGCCATAGGGGTTATACTTTGTTTCCTCTTTTTTCTCCCTTTTCCCAAGAGGTCTACTGGAACCTCCGTAAGTGCATACACTGCAGTGGGGAATAGGTGCTTGACTTCTGCAGCTTTGGAAAACGCTGGCCTGAGAAAGAACCCTGGAGAGGGTATTTCTGGGATGCTCCAAATGAATTTCTTCCTGCTGCAGGATTTCATTTGCTCTTTATTTACCACTTCACATCATTACTGGTGCTCTTGATGCTAACATGGTGTGACATGAAGTTATTCACGAGGTGACATGATGGCAGTGGGCCCGTGCACATCTTGCTAGAGGGGCAGCACCAGCAAACCCCAGTGTCACACACCAAGTCCCACCTGTGGATCAGGCTGGGCGAACCCTCCCACATCTTGCAGCCTGACAACAGCACTGTGAGCTGGCAGAGGGCCCAGCTCAGTACCTAAGAGTGAGGATTAAAAGCTGTTAAGAGGAAGTTGTCAACAGCGAACAGCTGCTTTCACTGGTGTCAGGGAAGTCAGAAGTTTAGGCTACTGATAGATAAATAAAAGCCAAGATCTACCTCTTCTTTCCTGCCACGGACCTGTGCCTTCAAGAGCCCCAGGGAGTGTGGTTTAGCCCAAGCAAGCAGGCGCACCCCACCTTTCAGCACCATGAGGGCCAGTGCAGCCAGTTGCACAACACACCGAGGTATTTCCCGTGTTCTTGGGACTTCAGGGTAGAACAATAACAACAAAAAAATCTCACTATTTATTTGATTTAATACAGACATCTGGTAGCAATAATGGGGCTATGCATTCTTGAGCACCATCTACTGGTACATTGTCCATAAACCAGTGACATACGTGCAGACGTAGAGCACCCTATACCAGCTACTCTCGTGTAAATGCATAGGGCTCCTGGCCAGCACTACGTACAGCATTTATAAGCTCCCAATCAAACCTTGCAGCTGGGATCTTGGGGAAAACTCCTTTGAAAGCAAAGCGTGAGAAGGTTTCCAGGCCCCTCGTGAGGCCACGCGCCCATGGTTGTATCCCCTCCTGCAGGCAGTGCCACAGCTGGCGGGTCCCTCCACGATGCTGCAGTGCAAACACGCTCAGGAATTCAGCTTCGGGCCCCGGGCTCTGAAGGACGCGCTGATCTCCACCAACCCAGCCCTGCAGGAGCTCTACGCCAAAGCTTTCTCCAGGGCGGAGAAGCTGTTCCTCTCGGAAGCCTACAACCCGCAGAGAACGCTCTTCTGCACACTGCTCATCCGGACAGCTTTTGACTGGCTCCTCAGCCACCCCGATGCCCCTGAGGACTTTGAGACATTCTATCACGCCATGCTAAGGAGGAAGCAGAACTTCTATCGGAAGCATATTTACCTGCAACCTATAGGTAACGTGGGCATCTTCACTGAGCCACCTGGAAAGATGCAGGAGGGAGGTGGGTGGTGCTGAATGCTATTAACATGCTCTTCTAATGACTAACCTGCAAAATGCAATTGCTGTAGCAAAAATAAATGTAATACCAAAGGCTCTGATGTGCCCCCAGTCTAGAGTCACAAGCCACGATGACAACCATCAGTAGACCTGCCTTGTAAATGGTATGTGTGCTCCTGGGTGAGGCTTGCTGTGAATATATGTGTGCATACATATAAAACAATATATGTAAAACAATGCTGGCTAAAACAGCATTTCAAGAGCTCCATCCCTGATGGTTCATTAAAAACAGCCACCCTTTCCCACATTAATCTTTCTGCATGACTTAAAGAGGAGACAACCTTCCTAGCACACTGCTCTGCTAACGACACAGCATGCTAATGCCTCGAGCTGGCTCTCAGAAAGAGCCCCCTCCTCTCCTCCATATCTGTGTATAACCATTTAGAGACGCCTGCCACATCCCAGAGTAAGCAATTAATTTCAGAATGAACCAGGCTTCCTCCTCCCCAGTTGCTGTGGCCAACCCCACAGAACCCCTTCAGACCTTCGGGTTCACCCTGGCTTTAAGGAACTGATAACAGAGCTTCTCTTCTCAGACTTAATCGATGGGCCTGCCGGGCTCTCGCTGCTGGATTCCCTCCAGAGCTGCGTTGAGTCTTTCTTCCTGGGACTCCGTGTGAAGTGCCTTCCCTCCATCCCCATCTCTTCCATTCACTGCTGCTATCGCCACAGCCGGGACTCAGACAGGGTGCAGCTTCATGCAGGTAAGGACCTGGGATGGGGAGCCTGTAGAGACACCAGCTTGGCAGGAGGGCACGAGCCCTCCCTTCGGAAACGTCTGAAATAGCCCTTCATTGCCTGAACAGGGAGGGGATGAGGAAGGGAGTGAAAAGGGAGAAATCCTGTTCCCATGGAAAACCCAGAGTGCTGAGGCTGGAAACAGGAACAAAAAACCAAAGTGACTTTCATCACCTTTTCCTCTGCTGTTTGTATTTTTCAGTGCTGTTAGTTTAGGTCCAGCTCTGCAAAGCGATTGGCCCAGCTCCGCGGGAAGGCACTGTTTATTTGGTGTAGCCTGCCTTCTCCCATCTCTTGTCCAGAGCCAAAGTAAATTACTGGCTGGCTGGCACAGGTGGGGAACTCACCGGCCTTTCATGTTAGGAAATTGGGTTCAAGTGTCACGCAGCTCCCCAGGGAAATGGGTTTGTCAGCTGCCAAACTCGCGCTGCACGAATATCCATCTGGGACAAGCTGTTTGCAGGTACCACAGGCAGCACGTGCTCGGCACAGACCCAAGGCTGCAGCTATGCGGCTGCTCTGGCTCAGGTCTGAAATGCCTGTAGGGGAATTCTTCTACTTCTAGGTGCTTATTTCCAGGGGTTAGTACAGAATTCATCTACATCTCTGCCCTTAGCTCTGCTTTGTTTTAACTCTGTGCTCAGCCCCACTTCCAAAGTCAGGTCTGTGTGTACTCTTATTTGAACGGTCGGGCTACACAGCCGTGATTCTCCATCCAAGATGCTGAATCCAGCAGCTCTGCCCACCTGTGGCTTGGATTACATACTCCTCCCCACAGTTCTGTCTCTTGCATGCCTTCCAGGGATGCTTCATTTTAATCAACATCTCTCTTGTATTTGTCCAGATGGGGTCCTGAATTTCTTGAAGAACAACAAGCCCATGGATGCCCTGTGTGTCCTTGGACTCACTCTGCTGGACCTTTACCCATGTGAGACCTGGAGCTTCACATTCAGCAAATTCCTGCCAGGACAAGGTAGGGTTGGTGTCCCATGATCTCCTAGCACAGCATGTGAATAAGGCAGCACTGTACCCAAAAGCCTTCCCTGGGAGACTGGAATAGCCAAATCTTATCCTTAACATCTTATTCACTTCCTGAGGAGAGGAACTAGGTTTTCCCAATTTAAAATTAGGGGAGTCAGGGCTCCTGACCTGGACAAAGGTAACTGAGGTGCTACAAACCTTTTGGGAAGTGGGTCTTATCACAGCCTGTGTGCTCGATGGGGCTGTGCTACAACAGCTTTCTTGTCATGCTGCCTAAGGTGAGAGACAGTTGTAAGAGAGCTGATGCCTAACTTGTATGCACCTCTCTTCACAGAAGTGGGAGTCTGCAGCTTTGCCAGATTTTCTGGGGATTTCCCCCAGGCTGGCTGCAGCAGCTTGAACCCACTCACGCAGAAGGAATGGTTGTGCGAAGTCAGCAAGGAAAGCAGAGAGCGGACACTGCCGTTCAGCGCCCAAGAGATGGTCCAATGCTGTAAGGTAGGACCAGCAATCTCCTGCACCCCGTAGTTCTTGCCATGTGGGGTTAAATATTTCAGGCCTGGGCATAACCCGTGTCTCAGCCCAGTGAAGCAGGCATGAGGCTCTGCTCCCAGAAGATGCAGACAATCACAGCCAGGTCCACACACTTAAAGCAGTCCTAAAGAGCTGGTATTTCAGTGCACCACACAGACAGCTCTTACTCCCCTTGCTGCAGGAGCAAACCATAGCATCAGCTGTATAGCGAGGCTACAGGACTTACCTTACGTCACTCACGGAGCAACCCTGAGACAAAGACTGCCCAGCTCCCAGGCTCTCGTTTGTCAGGCGATGCATGTGCAGTAGGATCTGATAGCCGGTAGGGTGTATGGAGGTTAATCAGAACATCTAGCAGTGCTGTGTGTTAACTAATGGATGGCTGGGGAGGGGTGACTGTGTCTTCCTCAGACACTGGTATCCGTAAGGGCAGAGGATCACTTGCCAGACCTGCTTACATGGATGGATGAGAAAAATACCTTAGAGTTCGCACGTACATTATATACAGATGCCCTTAAACCCCATTCATCTCCAACGCATCCTCTTCACGAGTGCTGTCCTCCCTGACGCCAGGATCTCCCCTGTGCCCCCGTGTCAGCTCTGCTTCCAGTGTTTCTCCTAAAGCTGGCCCGGGCAGAGCAGCTGCACCAACGCCTTTGATGCCATTTCTCCCTGCATCCCCTGGTATCTGCTCAGGTTTTTCTAGTGTGAGGTCTCTTCCTGTAGCAATTTCAGGTGATGTTAGGTGGCAATGGGAGGAGGGGGGGGAATCCTCCATTCTCAGTCTTTTCATGGTTGCCAATTCCCAAAGCAGTCATGCTTGGCCAGCTGACTCCAGCTTGGATTTTGCTTTGGCACAAATATCAAGAGCGTCTGCTCTGGTAGGACACAGATCTATTATTGCCAATAGCTTCTTACAGATTTCTCACACGGATTGTGCTGCTCTTTTCAGACCCCAGAGGGACTTCAAACACAGAGACACAGACACCCCCCCCCCCCCCACCCCCCTACTGCTCTGGACTTGTTATCTACAGGGTCTTCCCACAGCTGCTTCTAAACAACACATCCACGCTTCCTCCTCCACCACCATACAAATGTGGATGTTGGGTTACCTGGGAAGAGGGGAGCCACGTTCTCCTTTCATCTTGGGAAAGCCTGGGCTGGAGCACTGGCAGGGCTGAGCAACAAGTCAGTTATAGACTGTTGGGGAGCAGGGGAGCTGGAACAGCAGAGAAGGAAGAAGAGGGGACAGTGGAAGCAGGAATGACCATGCACTGCTGTGATTCTTGCTTTCCTGAAAGGTGACCTGCCACGAGATCTGCCACCTGATGGGGCTGGGGACCTGCCGCTGGCTGCAGTGCATCATGCAGGGCGCGCTGAGCCTGGACGAAGCCCTGCTGCGGCCTCTGGAGCCATGTCCCATCTGCCTTCGGAAACTGCAGCATGTTGTGGGCTTCAAACTCGTTGAGCGCTACAGGGTGAGAGACAGACCTGCCAGCCCTCCCTGGGGCCGGGGGACATAGCAGGGAGAAGAGCGGCTCACTCCAAACCACAGCGTTCGTTACACGGGCGCGTCAAACGCAGATGCTTGCAGTGCGAGGTGCTGAGAAAGCAAGGTTACACCTCACAGGGGTGGGTGCTGTACACACAGTCCGTGACTAACGTAGCACTTCATGTCAGCTCTAGGGCTTTTGGCTGTTCACAACAAGGGATGGCGCAGCAGTCCGGCCACGTTTTGCTGCTCCTGACAATGAAGTGGGGAGGGCAGGCAGGTTTCATGCCAGAGCGGCAGCGAGCACAGCCATTCCCACATCTGTGCCCTTTCCTATGTGCCACCACAGTTTTCTGGCTCTCAGGGGCTGCTAGTGACAGGGAGAAAATACTAAGTGCATACTTTGCTGCAGTTCCTCTGTTTAAAAGTATGAGAAAAGATCCCAGATTATTACCCTCTAATAAGTGGAGGGTCCCAGACTCATCTTTTTTCTCTTCTCTCCCATCTGTAAAACTGCTAACACCACATTTAGACAACACCAAAAATAGTGCTAAGGTGCCCTTAGCTCTAGAAAGGGTTTTCTACCTCTGCTGTCTAAAAAGCAGGATTTGGTAGCCAAACGGCTGGTAGAACAGAAATAATGTCATCGTTCTCACTTGGCACTCTGTCTTTTCCCTGATTATAATTTCTGTCTGACACACATCATGTTCAGAGACAGGATTTTCCATAGCTGCCTATTTTAAAGTCTGTGGGTTATATTTGTAACAAGATATGTGCAGAATGAGAATGGGGATGCCTCTAGTTTCATTCAGCTTGGAATGAGACACACGGAAACATGGCAAAGGACTTGGGGGAACTCAAATTTGTGTGGTTTTGCTGCTTGCCTGTGTGTCTGCGGCAGTGTTAGACCTGCCTCTGACTCCATGGCTGTTTGGTCCCTGCTTCTAAGAGGTGCTAAAATTGCCCAGGCTACCAGAGGAATAAAATCTGGTTTATTTAAACACCCAGACTGTTAGCATCCCCCTATTTCTTTCTAGAAGAGAACTGCCATCAGCATTAAGCTTTTCTAGAAACATTTTTGCCTTTACACCTGCAGCAAATACTGTAATTGGCTTAGCATCCCCTGGTGACAGTGAACACAAACCTTAAGAAAGGGTACACTTGCCAAATAGCACATCTGCTTCCCTGACAAGGAAAAGCTCATCTAGATATAGTACAAGCTGGTATAAAAGAGTTGTGATAATCTCTTTAAGAGGCTTTGCTATAGCATTGAGAGGAAATATAAATGCCAGAGATGAATTAAATAGTTAAGGAACCTGACAGAAGAGAGCATAAAGCATTTGGAGACAATGTCAGAGAGCAAAGTTACTTGTTAAGCATGTTTTGAGAGGTCGTGGCTGGCCAAGCCCAAATCTGAAGTCACATTTCCCTTTGGAAAACTAGCCCAGATCCCCACCTGCCACATAACGGCCCCAGACGCTCATCATAAACACAGGAAATGCCAGACATAAAGCTGTTCCTTGCCAGGAGCAGGTAACGCTGCTGATGTCTGCGCCTGAGACACGGTGATGTGCAGAGGAGCATGTGGGACAGGAAACCAGTCCTTACACAGGAGGAAGAGCCCCTCAGTTTATTTATCTGAGTTGCAGTCAGAAACACTCTATTTTTTCATCACATTTGCTTATTCCAGCGTGAGTCATCTTGAAAACTGAAAGCAAACCCATTCTCATGGTGTTTCCCCACCACAGCCAACATTTCCACCTGCTGCTTCTGCAGCATCCCAGGCTGTTCTGCACATGGCACCTGGGTCAGTGTGCAGCGGCCACATTGCAGAAGAAAACCGTGCTCGAGCTGCTCTGAGAGGCTGGGTTAGCTACACCCTCACCATGGTGTTAATTGCAGCGTGTGCTCTCGGGCGCAGTGTGGCTGCCTTGCTGCTGGGGATCACAGCGCTGCCACGGCAGAGGGAGTTGAAAAACTTCCAGTGCCAAACCTGGAGCCTTTTGATGGGTCAGACAACAGGTTTCATTCTTAGTGACTTACCTGGGGTTGAGCATCCACTTCAAATGCTCTTGCCTGCAGGTAATCCAAACCCATGAAGGGGTTAATTCATTTCTAGTTAATTAGGGGAACACAAAAAGAGGCTGTAGCCCTGCAAACCCTTCCCAAATTCAAATCAATAAACCACTCAAAGGATGACAGACAGGAAAGATCTTGGGGCTTTGGTAGTGATCTTGAGTTGCTCATCCCCTCCTTTCACCTTACCTAATCCAAGTGTACTGTTTGCACATCCTTACCTCCACAGCTTTTTCTCTTCTCGGGAACTGGGTTAAGTAGCAGTTGCGATTCCTTCCCAGTTTCACTGCTCCTGGGAATTTTAAGGGACATAATATCATGGGCTGGTTGCAGCTTTCAAATAGCTTTGCTGTCCCCTGCCCTAGCCCAGCTCCTATTGCAGCTTCTGGTGCCGCCTTTGTTTTTTAAACGGGGAGGGGAGGGCTACTGAAGGTGGGATGAGGCAGGAAAAAATTGTCCCTTTACATTTTTTCTTGCCCCAGAGGAAGGGGGCAGGGTGGATTAACTTAGCTGAAAGAGTCCATTTTATTCTTGTATGAAATTCTTCCCTGAGGCTTCATGAGCAGACTGAAATGAGAAGCAGGGCCGATTTCTCCCACCCACTCAATTTGAGCTCTTTATCCTTTCTGTCACTTGCCTGAAGAGAGAGCAGTAGGGGAGGGAAGGGGGAGGGAGCAGCGGCAGAACGGAGCTTGGTGGGGCCGTGGGGCTGGAGACATGCCCGCTGCTCCAAGGCACAGCTCACCCCACGCGCGGACCCAGCGCAGCCACATCGCAGGTTCATGCTCTGTCACCGCCGTTTCCTAAAGCAACCGCAGGGCTTTGCAAAGGTATCAGCTAGGAGCTGCAAAAAGTAAAAAGAAAGAAATAGGCCACAAGGGTGTGAAAAAGCTGAAAAACACACCAAACACCCCCCTCAGACACCCCCCCAACACGTGCCAACAAGGCAGACAAGGAGATCACTTTTTATCCAGGGATGACTGGAGCATTGCGATTCATTCCCCAAAGCATAAGGAATAAATGTGCCAGAAGCAATCCGTTACATGGTAGCACTTAATATTTAAAAAGGAAATTGTCTCAGACATTTTCCTTTCATGAATTCTTTCCTGGAGCCCAGCCTTCCCACTTGTGCATTTCATCTCGAGAGGGTAAGAGCTATTCTTAGGAATAAAATGCACGTTACCCCAGGAGTTAACACCACTATGAAACAAAATTCTTCACTACTATCTCAGGAGCTTTTACAATGACACAGCTTCCTCCAGAGAGGCACTAGTTTGGCTCTCATGGAGATCACCCCCACACAGCAGGGAGAGGGTTTGTGCTGTTTTCTCCTGCCATCCTCAAGAACAGGGCAGATACAGCCCACATATGACTGCAGGCAGCTCTGCCACAGACACAGACTCCAAAAACACAGGACAAGAGAAAGCCCCTGCTCCACAAGGTAGCCATGAGCTGCCTGAACCCACCTGCTGGAGAGAGGACCATAGCACCTGTAGCTGAGGCACCCAAGACAAACATTGGGCAAGGTGTACCTGCTTTCTCTCACTCCCTAAAACAAACCTTTTTTCCCTCTCATCGCAGAAGCTCTATGCTTGGACACAGACGGTGTTGTCCACATGGCCAAGACAGGAGTCAGCAGACCTGTCCACCTCGGAGGACATCCTTCCCTTCAGCTCAGACTCTGGGATGTGCTGCGAGAACGACTCCGAGGCGGTGAGCTCCTTGTCCGAGCCGCTGACGCCAGACGCTTGCAGCCAGGCCCTGTCCCTCGGCCAGGAGCTGGAACAGGACGAGCGCTCGTGTTCGCCAGCCGAGGAGCACAGCCAGCCCCAGCTCACCGGGCTCCCCAAGTGCACAGATGTCATTAAAGATTACGAGCTGTGGCTGGAGATGTGCATCGCTGCCCTAGAGAGGAACGTCTCCGAGGAGGAGCTGGCTCAAGTAGACCAGACCGTGGATGCCCTGGCTAAGTGGGAAATGTTTACGGGACAACTGCCCGCTATGAGGAAGGCCCTACCCTTCGCTAGGGACAACACCGGGCTACGGAAAGTTCTCGGAGACAAATTTTCCTCCTTGCGGAGGAAACTGAGTTCCAGAAAACTGTCCAAAGGGGAATCATCCCCTCATCGCTGGCGGTGGGAGGAAAACTAGGCTGGGTCTGCCTTGGGTTGGGCCAGCTTTGCTCCCATAGCTTTGGTTACATTACTACCCTGCTTCTGACCTTTCTCACCACAACTGCCCACAGGAATAAAAGGTGTTTCTTTTTCTGAGATTGCTAGATTATTTTTGATGTGATCAGTTCTTCTCTGAGGCTTTTTCCTGTGCTGGTCTAAGAGGCAGTGCTACTCCAAACCCACACCAAGTCCTATGTAGGCGCTTGTATTTTCTTGCCATAGTTCATTCGGTCTAAAGTCAGCTGGGAAGAGGTCCCTGCTAAACACTAAACACGTTCACAGAGAAGCTAAATATGTTCACATAGAAGCTTGGGTCATCTGAACGCACAGATGTACATTAAACCAGGGCAGCTCTCCCCTGCGCAGAGCTCCCCGCTGCTCAGCATTTCAGCCTGAAGCACAGATGATACTCTTCCCTCTCCTCTCCCCCCATACCAAATGTTCATCTCCGTTCTGGTGGCTGCCCCATCAGCTGGAGGTTGTGCTGAGGGCAGGAGTGCAACTGAGGCTGACAGACACACTAGGAGTAGTGGGGGAGACAGCAGGCACAGAGTCAGCGAGTAAAGCAGAAAGATCCCTGGCAGCTCCTCTGCCATAAAGAACAGCGTTAGCGTGATGACTGTCTTTTGGCGGACACTTGAGGGGATGTCCTGAGGTGCTTCAGTTCAAAGCCAGGCTTGGAGCCACGAGCTGTAACATCTCACATCCTCTGTAGACTGGCACAGGAGAGAAAACCCTTTGAAAACATTCACACACTCATTGACTATTAACTGAAAGGGGGGAATTACACATGCATTATTCTCTTTCTGCCTTGAGAACTTAAAACCCTGGTCCTCTCCCTCTTCTCTGTTCCCTAAGTCACCCACTCACCAGGAACCGGTGCCGTGCTGGCTCCAGGAGCTGCAGAGCCCGTCTCCCCAGTGCTGGGGCATGCTGTTCCTCTCTGGCTATTTATAGCCGGAGCTCAAGAGGGCAATGGGTTTGAGCTCTGTAAGAGCAGCAGGCTGGGGGAAGGCTCTCTCCAATCCCAGTTCACTCAGACCTCAGCACTGATAACGCGCTCTGTGGCTCACAGCTACGTGGCCGTGCTTTGGTTTTCTCCCATCCAAAAATATCAGCAGGCAGGACTGGGTCCAGTTCAGCTGGAAGGAGAGAGGGTCTAACCACGCAGTAACCCTGCAACGCATTTTTGGGGCAGGAAGGGAGAAGATCAGGGGAAGACGTTTGAGAAAAGCTTGAGATGGACACATGCAGGTGAGCAGAACAGATGATCTCGTAGTAAATTCAACTGGATTTGAGAAACACAACTGACTTCACATCCGCATGATTCATAAGGGGAGAAAAAGGGAGTTCTGGCTTCGGGACTGATGACGGCAATTCCTGGAAACATTTTTTCCAGGCTGCGCGCCTGGCCTGGGCGCAGGCGCTGTGCGGCGGAGCCGCTGCTGCCGCCCTCTCCTGGCAGCCTCAGAGGCGGTGGGGTTCTCATCCAAGACATTCTTCCCAGCAGCAGAAATTTTCCAAACTAATCCTGCTTGAATTACAAATCCATGTACTGCCCCATACTTGCTCTGTTGTTGCCTTAACAGATTTACTATTTTAAGCAAGAGATTACATGCTGTCCAGCCTTGTTCGCTCTTGCTTCTGTACTGAACCATTACGCTGAACTTTAGGAACTTTCCAGAAAGGGGCCATAAACTCTGGATGACAATATTGCTTAAGGGAAATGGGCAGCCTTCTATCACAACAAATCCAAAGACAACAGAGAAAAGGGGTGGCACAGAAACACACTCAACTTCTGGCAGAAGTCAGCGATGGGGAACCTCCCTATGTGATGCTTGACGCATGTTCGCTCTGTTGTGAAAGCATGAATTTCTGCCGGAGAGCTGTTGATTACCAATAATGGGCATTTTTGACAGCATCACTGACAGAACCACCACTTACCAGCTCAGCTTGTCCAGAAGTGCTCCAAGTAAAAAGTAAATGAGCACGGTAACTCGCAGCTTCACCTACTCGCATAGGCAGCTCAGCAGGGTCCACAGGCAATATGCGACTTTGCAGTGAAAGGCAGAAAGTAGCTGAATACACTTTTAAAGTTCTTGAGCAGCTGGAGGAGAGAAGATCCATGCACTATTACACCACAGGTTTTTGTTCATGCAAGAACACTTCCGTGGAGCTAGCTACTCTTCACCTCAGCAAAGGTTTCCAGCACTACTGCTGTACATTACAGCGCAGTGCAACATTTTGTCCCAGGGTCTGAAAGTACTTAAGATCACAAAGTCTAAGAAGTAAGGAGGCAACCTGCGTCACAGAGGAATAAAGTGACTGGCCAAGGTTACACAGAAAATTAAGGTGATAACCAGGACTAAAGCACAAAGGTGCAATTCCTACTCTTCTCTGCATGTATCAGAGTTGTAGAGGGGCAGAAAACAGCTGATGGGAATTAGGAGTAAACCAAATTGAAGGTAAACCCCTAAATAAGATTTCCTGCATTTTAAGCAGCAGGTTTCCAGGGAGGTAACTTGGAAAGGTATGGGAACAGGAGCGTAACTTTCAGCTAATGAGCTGCCAAGCTGTGAAACAAATACAGATGAGATACTTGGGAGTCATTTTAGAAGGTCAAGCTGCATGATCAACCATCTGCAAGTAGTAGGGTACTCTATATATAAATGCACCCCCCAGAAGTTACTTGCAACTCAGCAGCCAAGATCGGAGTTGGTTACAAATGGTCCAGGAACAGAGTTTCAGTGCGTAGTAGGCAGCGGGCAGGAGAACCTGGGTGTTCACTGTGCAGTACATCAGCCACAGTTTGCTGAGCCTCCTGCAGGAAGACAGGCAGTGAAAGGAACTGGGCACCCAGATGGGAAAGGAGGCAAGTCCCAAAGGGCAATGGTACCAGTAGGCTGCTGAGGCATGGCATCGGGGCTCTGGCTGGCAGCTGTGGACACAGCGCTGTTCCTCACCAGGAGCAGGTAATGCTGCTGGTCTGCAGCTGAGACCCAGTTACAAATACCCCCCCGCCCCGGCCCCGCAGCCCTTGGAAGGCAGCGCTTTCGTTTCTCTGGCTCATGACCTGTGGGTGCCTTGTTGTGACAGGCAGATTATCTAGAATTGAACCCTGCCCATGACCTGCCTTCGGAGATCCTCCAGCAGAACCAGGCAACTCCTTCCTGAAGCTGCCGTCTCCCATGTAACAACCCCTAAGGCAATGGGACAACACAGATTCGCACTAGACTCATCTGGCTCAGAACAACCCCCAAACCACACCATCCTGTGGCTACCTGGAACATCTTCCACTATCAAAGTAAATCCCGTCATACCCTTTCTGCCTCAAGCTCAAAGATACTTATTTTGAAGAGACTTCTACAAGTCTATAATCCTGAACAGAGCAGAAAACAGTCTTTTAATAGCTTTACGAGCTCATAGAGACAAATATCTTCTCCCAAGAATAAACAGAACATTCCACTCCTACACTTAAAACAAGAAGTTGCTGTAATTGAAGGGACTGGGGGTACAACACAACTGTCCAGGGAAGAAAAAAACAAACAAAATCCCCTCAAATAGCCCCCCACTCTTTGCTAGTTAGGGGTGATATTGCCCACAACTAGCTAAGGTGGGAGAGGATAAACCAGTGTCTTCCACAGACATTTATCCACCAGTATCCAGCACTTTTCAATTTAAGAGTGGATAGCACCACTTCCCTCCCCTAAAACCCAATACTTTTAACTGAAGTCTGTTTCTGCTGGGCTAAATGGAGGCTTTAAAGGAAAGATACTTTTTGTAAAAATCCCTACATACTCTTCCTAATAACTCTTCCTCCCTTAAGACCACACAGATTCCCAAGATGCCAGTCAGTCTTGGGGAGAGTGGCAAGAAATTTGATTAATATTTGCTAGTAACTGAATAAACTTCCTCCATGGTCTGTACAAGATAATGAGATACCAGACTGGAGCTAGAAACCACAAGATTTAATTTCTCTCCTCAAAGAGCTGTAATGAACATTTAAATGTTACTATAAGCACCCCAAACCTTATGCCTTGTACACTTTAGCAAAAATACAAGTTATGCCCTGCCAATGTTGTACTTTAGAGAAGCCTCTCCCTGGGGAACTAGTCATGTTTTTTTCCCTTTTACCTTCAGAGTGCTGAATTACTGAAATTACAGAAGAGACACTCTAGTAACAGGTAGCCATGCTGACCTAGGGAAGAGAATTCAAAGTTAATATATTGAGTTTAGGCTGTCCCTGGGGTACAAGCATTCTTCAGCACTGAAAAGACAAACCTACCTGCAGAGCCAACCGCCTCAGCCTCTGCTCTTACGGGGCAACATCTCTGCAGCTGAATTATGAAAGGGACATCTTTGCTGTATGAAGTGAGATAGTTTGAGATACAGAAATATTGGCAAGTATGGAAAAATAGTGTCACTAAGATACCCTGATTCAAGCCTCCTTCCGTGTGTCCCAAACAAAAATTTAAATCCCACTGAAACTGGTGCTGTTTAAGTGCCTGCTCACAACTGCTGACTAGGGAAGGACTGAGCTCAGGTAGGCACTCCAGTGACAACACATTTCTTATTTTGATTAAGTCTTTGGAGATTCAGCAATTCAGATACCACAGAACTTCAATACAAACCAACCAAACTCCAGCCAGCTTTAGAGCAGGCAGAACTGACAACTTGAAATAACCCCTCCTTTGCTGCCTGCTGGTAAAGCGTCTCAACCACCTGGCATGGCCCTTGTTTTCAACACC
This sequence comes from Falco punctatus, assembly GCF_963210335.1. NCBI lineage: Eukaryota > Metazoa > Chordata > Aves > Falconiformes > Falconidae > Falco > Falco punctatus. Next base: position 30,307,085 of record NC_137583.1, on the reverse strand, counting down.
AATGTGCTCCAGCAGATATTGCCAGAAACAGCTGTTTCTTGCTCCAGTGAGAAACCTATTAAACTTTTTCTGTATGTTATCTTGTAGCTCTGTAATTCACTGGAATAATTTGGCTCAGGAAAGGGCTAACACTTGCTTTCACAGAGCTGACCAAAGAGGTCACTTGTAGCTGCTGCTGTTGCCTTGACTCTCAGATTAGAAAGTACCTGATCACACCTGGAAACCTCCTATTAGTACATACTGAATTTTCAAGTCATCTGCCCTCATTTTCAGAGATGCCGAACACTGACAATATGCATTGTTACCTGAAAGTGCTCAGCACCTCTGGGGGGGAAAAAAAAAAACCCATCCCAAAACCAAAACTCAGCCATTCCTGAAAGCTTGATGTAACAGAGGACCTAACATTTCCAGTGATTAGTAAACAGGACAAACAATGCTCCATGAAGTGTTTCAGACTGTGTACCTGCCAATGTAATTGATTAGACGTTACTAGTTCACACAAGAAACAATTAAGGTTTGCCACAAAAATCTGCCAGATGTGACCTTTTGAAGTACAAGCGAGAAAAGGTTAATGAGATTCCTAAGAACTGGAGTTTAAGTTCTGGCACAATTAGTTGATGCCAGGATGGCGATGCCATAAGACAGGGATACCGATGCCTCTCCAAAGGTCAGTGGTTCTACGCCGCTGTAGAAGATACCACAGCACACAAGTGAGTCCAGCAGAGGGGACCAGCACTGGAAAGAAGCAAGTATAGTTCCCATGGCTGTTATCACATGCTATACAGCCGAAGAGGAGTCTCTAACAGGTGTTGCCAACTCAACAGGGTTAATTATTTAATATTTATTTAATATTAATAATTTAAAAATTCTTGCTAAGCTTAAAATAAGCTTAAAATAAGCACAAACTCTAGCTGTGTCTCCCCTTCCACTTCCCAATAGTTCCAATGCCTAAGTCAGCTATGGAAATGCTACAGACGACTGAACTGGAAGTTTTATACAGGTTAATGTTCCACCAGCCTTCAATTCCTGGACAGACTTGGGAAGAATGATTCAGACCAGAACTGGAAAGGTGGGAGATACATAAAGATTACAGAACAAGATTTTATTGCATGGCAGCTGAAATTTCATGCAGCCCATGCTGTAATTTATTCAAAAAGCGGGTCTCTTGCAGAAAATTCTTTAATAAAGCAAAAAACGTCACTCTAGACTCTGTTGAAAGATAAAACCCAAGAAGAACAGTATAACGTCAAGTTTTAATAGATTTATAAAATTCATATATACAAAACAGTAAACTAAGTCACCAAAGCTGTAAAATACACTTTTTACACATCACAATATAATTTTATCTAGTACACAGTTTTCATAAATTGAAACTATTACAGCAAGTAGCTGCTTCTATCATGGATGCTGTTTGGTGCTAGAAAGACACTTACGTGAGCAGTCTGGAACTGTGCTTTTACTTTATGCATTTTTTTAACCTTCTTTTAGTTTGTCACGGTTTTTAAAGTACTTTCCTGTGAATTGTTAGAAAATTAAGGCTAAACTCAGGCCTTCCTTACCCAGTGCAGTGAACTCGTTTAAAAAAAGAGAATGATATTGCATAGTATGTGTGTTACAATGCATAGGCACCAGAGAGCAAGTAAATTGCAGAATAAAAGATAACATTAATTGGCTTCCTAGCTACATGGTTGTGTCATGAAATAACTTTGTGTTTTCAGTTTGCTTTCATACATATTGATCCATAAACACAATTCATCACAAGAGCAATAAATACTAGCCATTTTGTTAAGTGGAGTCTCCGGAAATACTTTTTAGCTTGTACCATCAATTCAAGCTCATTACACATTTGAGGTAACAAAACCTGTACACCGGAAGAACGCACATTATCTCATCATAAGAGAGTTAACGGCTTCAATACAAATGGGAGCTTGAACAGGTTTTCAAACCTCAGTCCACCAACCATGCTTTCCAAGTCTCATGAGCTACCAAAAGATCATTTCTCTTCCACATCCCCCTTCTCCCTGCCATCTTTTCTCAACTTTTGTGCCCAACCACCTGCACATAAGCTCAGCACAAGAGATTGACAGGAAGTACTAGCAGAGAAGCAGCCAGTGTTATCCAAAAATCTATTCCTTCCCTCATAAGATGCTCTCTCAGGTCTTACTTATCAACAATTTTTACTCTCCATCTGTTGCAGTGTTTATTCAAATAATGGAATCAGTCTCCTACCTAGCCGTTCCCCTGGGATACTTCTCACACTCTGGTATCTTGAAGAAAGTTTAGGTAGTTGTTAGAAAGGAGTAAAATGCACTGTCTGGCCAGAGATTTGCATACTGTAATTTAGCAGAAATTGAGTTTTAGCACCCAGTTATGAACAGATGAAGAGAGATTTACAGCGGAAGGGTGTGCAGCTGCAGCATGGGCAGCCTTGCCAGCCTGCTGCTGTTAATTCACAGCCAATAGCTCTCTGGAGTCACTCAAAGCTTTTGGGGTCAACACAGATGGCATTTCACTTCAATAAAGTCAGTCTTCAAGCACCATCAGCTTTTGGGATCTGTCAAGAAAATAGCTCTCCTCTTCTGCTCCCTTCCAACATACTTTGGCTTTTTTACCAGAATGCCCACCTTGGAAGTCAGCACTGCTCTTTATTTCCTCTCCAACTGTGAATATTTTCACATTGGACAGAATGTATGACCTTCAGACATATGCCAAGAGCTGGGCTGTGATACAGTTCACCAAGCCAGGCACAGAACCACTAGCACTGACAATCTAGTACCTCCATACTCCCCACTCATTAACAAAACAAGCATATCAACACATAGATTAACTTCAACACTGCTTTCCAAATGCCATTAGAAAAAGATAAAAATGTCAAGAATCAAGCTAAACCATCCAACCACCAAGATGAGCAGAGATAGCATCACCTGGTGAGTAGAGCAGCAGTTTCAGCTCTAAATATCCTGGCTTTACTCACTTCCATCTATGTAAAAAAAGAATAGTGTTAAAACAAAGAAGTGCCCACTTCACAGCACAAAGCAGAGATCACCCCAGCTAATGACAAAACAGGTAATATTAAAAAGCACTAGGTCTTGTATTGTCTTGGCAATTACTTCCCCACTAGGCTAGACAGTCCTCACCCAGAAGTGTGTGGAGTTAATATTAATTCAGGCCAAGTCTGGCCCAGACCATGCCAGCCTTCCTGATCCATAATGCATGCTCCCTAGAAATCTGTTAAAGACTCTTTTACTCAAGTAGGCACAGATGTTTTATAGTTGCTACTGAAACACCCTACCCACCACTTTGTGTTACAGAATTAGAGTGTACTGAGGTAAAGAGTTAACAGTGCTATATTAAAACCCCTGACTACACCATGTGATTTTATACTAGAAAAATGATATAGAAAAGAAGCTACTATTAAACTTATAAAAATCAACGTAGTTCTCGTCATGAGAGATCAATGTTTGGCTTACATGACAAGCTGCACTGTATGGAGGTGTTACTGCATATTGTGTTTGTGTCTCAAGCTGGCATGCACCAAACTGTCTATGAACCCATAAATACTCCTGAAAATTTGATGACACAAGCAAAGCTAAGTCAGGCGTCAAAACTCCCTACTTGAAAATCAGAGGGGCCTTTTACAGAAATCCTGTAGTTCCATGCAGCAGAATCATTTTTTCCAGGAGAACTAAAGAGGTACGTACTTAGAAAATACTCTAAAATATGAAGTTAATATCCACAGACAGCCATCTAAAGGCAGCAAAGGGCTTTTCTAAAGTTCTATTCTCTGGAAGGTAGTTGCCTGTCACTAACAAAAGCTGCTAGTTTCTTCAGTGGTTCCATGTCTATTCTTTTAATTTCTTTAACTCTACTATTCTTTGCAGATTACAGTAACCAGGACTGGTGAATACCCAGGGGCATGGGGACATGGGAATGAAGGCGGGGGGATCACACACGGACAGGACGGGACACACTTTTTAGATGTGCCACCTTTCATACAAAAAACCCTACTATAGCTATCCTAGTGGAATTACACTTTTTTCTGCTGTGCCATACACAGATGAGCTCTTCCTGCTCCGTTTCACTACACTTTTTTTGCCATTAGCTTCTCCACTGTCTGCTTGGCTGAGGTTCAGGCTTTAGCTGGCTCAGAAAGCCTGTGAACAATCATCTTCAGGAGCTTCTTCATGCTTGTAACATGCCCGGTTCTAGGCTTTACACAGCAGTATTTTTTAAAAATGAATATGTTATCAAGTTAATAAGTCAAATAATCTATGCTGACATATTAAATAAAAGTAAGATCAATTGTTTTTATCAAACTGGAAGCATCTTTGAGTTGTAGTGTAGAGCCGAGGGGCCAGTAATTTACTTTCCATAATGGATATTAATTAATTTTCAACATTAAGAACTATTTAATTCCTTCAAAGTGACAACTCCCTATAAATATGTCACTTAGAAAACTATTCTTCCTTTTTAATTCTAATTCATCTGTCACTTTGTAATGCCATCTAAAAATTATTCAGAGAATGACATCACTGCAATCTGAAGGAATGGTACTGACTGATATGCTATATTAGCTTAAAGCCTGTTTTGAGGACAACAAATACAAAGCAGCATTTGATAAAGGACTCCCATTTAGGTTTTCTACTTAAATGGAACTGCAAGATTACGTAAGTCTCTCTTGCAAGCGCTTCCTCTCTTTGTCCTTGGGAGAGACAACCTGTTTGCAACACCCCATCACTAGCCATTGACCTGTGGGTGTCAGAGGAGGGACAGCAAAAGGCTGCCTTTTTTTTCTTTTTTAAAAAAAGTAGTTATTCAAGGTCTCCATCTGATTATCATCCTGCCTGTGACCCATTTCCTGACTAGCCAAATGAACAATAAGCCTATAAAGAAGAAGAAGAAGAAAAAAATAATGTTATCTCCAGCTGTGTTTACCTGCGAAGTTCTCCAGGATGTCACTTAAAATAAAATTATCTGTTTGTTTCTTGTGGAAGGACTAAGCAACTGACCAAGCCTATCCTGAGATGTTTGTACAACCTAATCTACCTAAATTCTGCTTAGTAATTAACTGATTTACCATAAGAAGATTTTCTGGCTTTATTATACAACAATATACCTTGACAAAACAAACAAACAAAAAACCCCTCAGTTGTGGCAAGAAGTGAAGTGTATTTTGCAGAGAAAGCTGCCACTTAAGTCCTTTTTACTCATGGGCCAAATTCTTTGCAAACTTGAGAAGTGCTTGACTTTTGCAAGAAGTTGTTCCTGATCTTGGGTTCCTGGTGTGAACCATCACTATCAAAGTTTGATGGAACACAGAGCCAAACTACTGATTTCCATCCGCAGATTACAGCATCGTGTTTAGGCCCATTTTATCAATAGAAAGAAGGCAGGCAATAATGGGCCTGAGGTGAGCAAACTGCTTCCCTAAACCTCTGATTTCGTGTGCAAAACTACCATATCATATAAAAAAAGTTATATGCTTGAAGAGCTCAATATGAGATATCTCATTCTGTTTCTTTTTCAGGTGCAGATTTTAAGTTACTTAAAATATAAGTTGCATTATTAAGTCTGCTCAGAGCTTTAAATCCGTGAGGTTACTAAAGATACAAAACCATGGATGAGCATGAAGAGAAAAAGAGAACAGGAAATTGCATGCTATGCCTCCCAGGTAAAACTACAGTAGATTCAGACATAAAACTGAGGTAATTCTTGAGAAAAATACAGTTGAAAGGGAATGTTTAACTCATTTGAGAAAACAAGCATAATACTAACCCATCTAGAAAATCTAGTGAAAGAATAAAGCTCACAGCAAACTAGGAAAAGTCAAGACAACCTAGAAGTCAGATCAGCCCACAACTGCTCCTTCCTTCCTGGTGTCTTCTGTGAAGTGGAAACTACTACCAAGCTCCCCAAGAATACTTCAAAGCTTTGAAAACAGTCTTTAGTCCTCAGCCAAACAAACGGACTAGCTTACAGAAACGCACTTTACGTGATGAGTAAACTTGTTTGCGTTACTGTGTTGAAACATTTACCTTTTCAAATGTAATAGTCTGAAGAGTTTCCCCCCATCTGAATATTAGTCACATAACATTTTCCCCCTTCAAGGTTAAAAATGAATAAATATTTAAACGACAGAGTTGGTCCTGGAAAAAATAAGACTTGTTACAAAGAAGCTAATTCCTGATTAAGTTTGCTCAAATTTAAGCTAGATTTTCCCATCTGCAAATTTTCAGTTGCTTCTTACCTTGACACTGTGCGCGCTACACGGCACTGAAATAGCCACATCTTTCCCACTCTGAAGCCTGCACAAGAAAGCCAAGAGACTGCTACATTAGCAAACTACCCAAAAATACCGATATGAACATCTGCAAGCTTCAGAGGGGAAGAAAGATTCCAGATTTTATCCAAATTAACATGAAAGGACAACGGAACAGGACTTTTTTTGACCACATTTCCCATGGGATTACCAGCTGAAGTAAAATGTTGCTTGTTTTGACATGCCATTACAGGCTCAAAGGGGATATGAACTCCAGGGAATCTGCTGACCTTCTACGGGTACAAACAGCCCTTCAGGTTTTATTCTTGGATAAAAGTCTATGACAAAAATTGCTGTAAACAGTAAACTATGTTTGAAAATTACCTAATGGAGAGCACTACAATGTTGATATAAAAGGCAGATCTTCAGTTTGTCCATGTACCCCACTGTAGAAGTAAAGATCCGATATATCTGTACACAAAAAAGGCACCTGACAGTTAGTTGCACAGATTGAGAGAGCTAGGAAATTAACAGTTCGTATCAACATTATTTATAGCCTCTTGCAATTTTACACACAAACCATTGCCCAAAATGGGCAACTCCAAACTTGAGTGTACTCAGAATTACATGTGCATTACTATAGGCTAAAGATCCCATTAAGACACAGATTAAAGGCTAATTTTACAGCAAGGTCTCGCTGTCCAAATACATCAGTGCAGCTGTAAAACTGGGATCTCTAGGGTGTTCAGTCTTCCTATAAGGTCAGCTGTTGGGAACTAATCAAGCAGCTGCTGTACTACCAAACCTTTGCTTAAGAGTTTAATCAGCTTTCAAACTTTTGAATGTAGATAAAGCCCTGTCACACAAGATACTGAACCTTCACAAACACTGCCAACTGTGGGTGTGAGAACAGTGCTGGATTTCCATGAAGTACATCTCACTTGAGCACCCACTGTGCGGATAGATGGTCAGGTGCTCTAGCACAAGCTGCTTCACCAAGGAAATCCGTTTCCCCATGATGTAATACCCTTCACACATAGTGCAAAATAAACCCTTCTCTGTATCAGTGAGGCCCAAACTTCCCATCCAGTTTACTCCAACATGGGTTTCCTTATACAGTTTTAGACTTTTGCCTCAGGAGACTCATGCAAAACTTTCAGACAAGAGCTGTGCATCAACCTTGATAAGTGGATTCCAGACCATTGGCAAAGCTGAACATGCACACAAGATCTGGTTATATCCCTAAGGGTTAAGACTGGAACTTCCACTAATGTTCTCCAACACAGCTGCCAATCTCATTACATTTAGATTCGTTTGATTGATTCAGCACCTCCAAACTACAAAAAAAAGGCAGTTTGCATAACTAGCATCTCTGAAAAATGAGCACATTCATTTAAAACAACGCATCTTCCATACATGGGTTGTCAGAGATTTCTTTTTTCTAAGAAGGCAGAAGGTGGTTGTGTTATTCAGCATTCCAAACTAGGTACAGAACCTACAACGGCCATGTTTCAGTAGTGTTTCTAGTCCAAATGATTCAGTAGCTAACATCAACATTTGACTCCTTCGGCCTATAGCTCCTCTGTTTGGACTGGCTAGTTTACAGCATTCCTGAGCCAAGTAATTAGCATGGGTCCTACACCACATGCAAGGGCCATAAAGAAAGAATAAAAACTTTGATCTAACCCTCCAGCAAGTTTTAACAGAACATCGGCTGCTCTCCTTCACTGCAACATAATATCCTTCAGATTCTCTTGAAGGATCGTGTCCTTCACAGCATGAAACACAAAGCGAATGTTTTCAGTGTCTATGGCAGTGGTGAAGTGATGGAAGAGCGGCTTACTACGGTTTCTCCTCTTTCTGTCAAAGCACTGCACCAGATAACGTTGAACATCTTCTAGCCTGTGAGGGTCACCTTTGAAGTCCGAGAAATACTTCTTAATGCTGACAGTCTTTACCTTCTCTACAAGAAGATCCATCTTGTTGAGGAATAGAATAATGGAAACATTAAAGAAAAGCTTGTTATTGACTATTGTCTCAAAGATATTCATGGACTCCACAAGTCTATTTGTGCGCCTGTCTTCCATGAGAACCTGATCATATTCACTGGAGGAGACCATAAACAAAATTGAAGTTATTCCATCAAAGCACTGGAACCACTTTTGACGCTGAGATCTCTGTCCACCTACATCCACCATCTTGAAAGGTATTTTTTTAATGATGAAATCATGCTCTACTATCCCCTTTGTGGCTTTTCTAGCCAGCAAAATATCTTGTTTGCTGGGGAAATAATTCTGTAAAAGAAAGAAGAAAAGTGTCAACAAAAGTCCTTCAAAATGCTGGCTAATGCCAGTATTAAAGTAATGGGAGAAATCAATAGGAACCATGATTTTTTTAATCATCAAGTGAAAAACGAATACTCAACTTGAGAATAATGAACTGTTGACCATTTATCTGAGCACACTGATAAACAGCTACAGAAGATCCTGAGACATATGAGAATAAAAATATAGGACTAATGCACTTGTTCACATTTTTACCTTTCAAGCCTCATTTTCAGGCTGAAGTGTATTTTTTCCACTATGAAATTCTTAGCTACACTGTTATCACCATTTAGGTAGCGTTCAGTAAAGCAGATCACCAAGTCATCCCTAAAAGTGGTGTTTTGGTTTTTTTTTTTTTTCCTTTTTTTTTTTTTTAAATCTAGTTTTTCATAGTTCATTACTCTTACAAAGGATGTATTGCAAACTTTAGTGGAAATAATTCTTCTGGGTTCACACTCCATGACCAGTGGGAACAGCAACATGTTCTATCACAGGTTCTGGCCCAGACTACCCTACCACTGTAGGAAAATTTGCTCTTCAGAAGCTTATCACCGCTACTCTTCAGATCTCCTGAAGGATGTTTTCATTACAGATTTTGAATTTCATAGGTGCTAGTAATTTTTTTTTTATTTGGTAAGGCTTCATTCTGCTCCCTTTAAGTAGCACCAACCATCAGATCATCACAGAAAGTGAATGATATCCAGAGACTGTGTAAAAGGACAGGTAAAAAAAGTGTGCATGCATACAACTTCTGTAAACAGTATTTGTTATCTTGTCAAAAAAGATTAAGCAAATACTAAGCTTCAGGTTTTTTACTCTTTCTATTTACTACTGCTAGAGAGAGAACACTGAAGTTATTTAATACATTATTATTTAATAAAACCCTCACAAACTAAAAAGCATTAATTATAGCACATCCAGGCTTCTATTATCTTTTTCAGCTCTTTTGGTTCAGAAAGCAAAAGGTATGTCTTACCAGCTGACCAATCCGATCCAGGTTATCCAGGAAGTATTTCACCGATTCACCCTGTGGAAAAGGAAAGAGATGGGAACTAAGCTTGTTTCTAGGATAGCAAATCCAACTGAACTGTATCACCTTTTCACTTTCCAACATGCACTGAGGTCTAACAGAGCAGTATCCCAGGTGGAAGCTTGGACAACATCCCGATATGCTTCAGGAGCTGGAACAGCAGAAGTACAATATAGCCTAATTCACGTAAACTGCTGATCATGAAGTAGAGCTGCCATAATATACTACTGACATGTAGGTAAGGTAGTATTTCTTCTAAAAGCAATTCTGTCTTAGTTCTAGAAAAATCAAAGTTGAGTAGAGATCTGAATAAATGCTCAAATTATCTAGTAAATCTTTACAATAAAAGGGAAGTATTACTGAAGTCAGTCCTTTGGTTTAAAGAATTAGGCTTTTTCCCTTTGTATGACAAACACCATTAACTGACGCTGGGTGGGAGCAAAAATTAAGCACATTTGTAAGAAACCAACGTATTTTGTTCAAAATTTGTAACAATGAGCAAGACCATATCCTAGACTGGTTGGCGTATCTTTAGAAAAAGGAAAGATTTAAGTCATCCACAATTTGTGATAATTTAAGCTAGACTTGTTTGTCAAAAAAAGGAAAGGAACGTTCTGAAGGACTTTCTCTTCTAGAGATTGTTTCCCTTTTAGGCTCAAGAGTTATAATAATGGATTTGCTTGTTTCATGCAAAATCCTTCAGTAGTTATGCTGAGAAGAACATAGGCAATGTTTAGAAAGAAAATTTATTCAGGTTCTGAAAATGGGCAAGGGAAGTTTTGTGAGGGTTTCCATTGTGATGTTTGTTTGGTTTGGGTTTTTTTGTGTTTGCTTTTTTTTTTTTTTTTTTTTTTTTTTTAAACAAGCTTCCCAGCTTCCCCATGTATCACACTCAAATCAAGTGCCACTTCACACTTGTGGATAGAAGCAGCCCTGCACATACTTTTTAGAAGTAATAAAATTGTTTCCACATAGATGCAAACTTTACTTCTGGAGTAAAACTATCTTTGGCAGAAGTCCATTCTCCTTCAAACACTTCCCTTTCTTCAGATGAAGATGATCTGTTCAGTAAGAAAGTGTTCCTTGTTGTTTAGGACATGTGTTTTGCAGTTGTATCCATGTCATAAGAACGGTAAAATGGTAAATCTTGCTGTCTTTTAATAATATTAGGCATCAAAAGACATTACATACATCACAGATCAGGGCTGTGTCAGTAATGACCAAGCTGACAGTAGGTACCTTCACCAAGTCACTAATTCAGAATGAGAACACTCCCAAAATACCATCTCAGATTTCAACAGCAATATAAATTCTTAAACCATATGTTCTCCTCTACACCATAGACTTGAGACAGCAGAATAGAATTATTCTCCTCCAGTGCAACTGTGAACAGATGGCAACACAATAGTTCATTTTGAAAAATCAGACTGGAGGTCTGAGGATTCAGTGTACTGTACAAGTACATACTTTCAGCATAAGGTATAGACAAAAAGGAGCTGTAGTTTATTATTCCTTAACATTTTAAACTGGAAGTGTCTTTTCTTAAAGGAGAAAGAACAATTTGCAAAAACCAACCATGAACTGCAGAAGATTTACAGTGGATTGCTAGCAGAAAAAATTGCTTTTGGGGGGTGGGGGGAGGTATCCAAAGAACAATTGCTCTAAGAACTTCCTTACAATCATGAATTTTCATAAGGTGAAAGTAATTTCCTGTATTTTTTGGCACTCTGTTGGATCAGAAGAGATATCGCAGACCACATGAATAAGACAAAAGGTCTTCCTGTACAGCATTAGTCATATTTAGGAGATGGAAGAACACAAAAAGAAAAGGTTCCTGAAGCTACAAAAAACCATTCGCCATCTATTGTGTTTTGTCCTACACAATGCCTTTAGATGTACAATGATGCTGCAAACTGGCTGTCTCTGATACAACTTGTTCCTATTTTCTAACCAGCTGCTTTACGTGTCCTTGCCTTGTCCATACACCCTCCCACGCTGAGAGCAGGAAACAGCTGTACAGATGTAAACTGCTGGAACACACAAGTGGGTTTACCTGATTTACAGCTTCTACCTCCCGTTTCCTGCCCCATGCATCAATTAGTTTAACATTTTGCACATTTATAAGAAGGTTAGAAAATAACCCGATTAATGAAAAAAAATACATTCATTTCTGGAGTGATTTAGGGAGACGAGACTTCTCTAGTTTCTTATATAGCTCTTCGTAACACTGCAATTGTGCCAAATAATTCCGGGAAATTTTAAGCAGCAATTGCAAAACACTTGGATAGCTGGGTAATCAAGTCAGGTTGCTGGAACAGGTGTGAACACCATATGCATGGTCTGACAGATCTGAAGATGTCTGAATATTCTCCTCTAGCACAGAATTCAAAGACATCCAGTACTTAAGTCAGAATATCTGTTTCCAGTCAAAACAACAAATCCCCAACAAGCTCCAGAGAGTCTGAAGTTAAGAAAAGCTCAAATCATTAAAGCACACAAAACCGAAGGGAGGAGAAAAAAAAAAAACCAAACCCAAGAAAATCCCCAAACCCATAAACCAACCCAAACCCACACCACGTGCTCAACCTCCCCTACTTTACCAATCATTCCCTGATCCTGTGTTATGACCCATGGAAGTGAAGTGTGGATTCAGTTCCTGTTCCAAAAGACTTCAAGTAACCTTGCTCTACAACTTACTCCGATTCATAGAAAACTTGGTTGCTTCTGGGAGACTTGTAGAGTATTTCAGTTCATAGAGCAGGCAGCACAGAACAGCTGCAGACAGCACCAACTGACCTGATGAATAACTTGTAATGTATTTAAATAAGGAAAATATGGAAACTCCAGGTGTTAGGACTGTTTTGTATTAGTATTTTTAATCAGAACAATTGTATTAACTGAACACTACTTCATCTTTTGATTTTTTCCTTGTCATCCAGAGTAGATAAATAGCAATATTAATTAGATCTAGAAGTCAAATTTATTTAGCTTTATATCAAGCTGCACTTGACTGCAATTTTGAATTCCATTGATAAATAATTATTTATGCAAAGCTAGCTCATGCTTTGGGTATTATACACACATACAAACAAATATAAATATTTGTGTGTGTATATATATGTATGCATATAAAAATACACACATGCAAAGAGTTTATTAATTGTCCATCAAGGTAGGTTTTCTATTGAAGGCGAATTATTATCAAAAAGTATTAGCTTGCCCCTCTCATGCTGAACTATTTTTTCTCTTGAAGACACTGGCCATAAATGAAGTGCTGTGGCATTTTCAAAGCAAGTTCTTAACGTTTCTCCAATGTCATTTAGCATTCAACTATATTCAGAAGCTGGCTTAGTACTTCACATGCTCTCCTTTTCCAGATTTTAGCCAGTTATTTCTGCTTCACTAGCAAGACTTCCTATGGAAGTGGCAGCAAATATTTGCAATTGATTCATCAGATACCAAAAATATCTTCATGCAGACTGACAACTTCAATGGCACTATTTTAATAGTTCTAGTGAAAAAAAAATTAAACCACTTATTTTGTACATTGCAATCTATTTTCAACTATGCTTGCAAGCAGCAAAATAGAAATGAAAGCCAAAGTTATTTATACTATATTTAAATATCTAAAGATAATCACATCATGGTGTGTTCACTTAAATAAAAAAGGTCCAGGTCAGATGTGTCAATCTTTTACAGACTGGTGTGTCAAGAAAAACTGTGGTAGCTCAAAAAACTTCCTCAGATCAACTATATACACAGAAGATTGTTGAGCTTCTGTATTTTCAGATTTAAATAGACTCAAATCTTCTATTTTCCTGTTAGTACACTATTTCCATTTAAAAAAATATTTTAACAAGATTAATAAATATTATTCTTAAGATCTGAAGGACATTGTTTCATTCCAACCATCACAGTACTTGGATACAAAGCTCCACTCTGTCACAGTCACAGCAAAAGTATGTCAGTGAAGCATGTCTGTACTGACATTATTTTTTATTTTTAACTAACAGTCTATTAGTATATTTCACATTTGAAAGTTGTATCAACAAAGCCTGAGATGACCATCATTTCTTTTTCCACCCTCCATGCTAATAAATCAAGATGTCGAAATGCTGTCTTCCATCCATGCCCATGTTTTCCAGGACAGTGGTGGGGGAGTGAAGAGTGACCTCCGAGTTATGAATTTTACACAATTCAGCTACTCCTTTTTAGTACACCAGAACATAGTATAGACCATTAGTCTTCCTTAACTTCTTGTTCATCACACCAGAGTTACCACAAATGGTTGGATGACTCATTCTCTCACTGCTAATCTCTCCTCCCTCTGCAATACATATCCTCTGAGTAACAGTTTTGCCAACTGGGACCAAGTGAAGGAATAAGAGATGCTGTTCCCATTGTTCATTAGGATGAGTCACTGCACATCTGGGAACTGGGAGAATCAAGAAACACAAGCAGAAGGTCTAAAATGAGCCCACAAGTTCCACAATGCAGCAACACTGCTGGATTATTTTTTTAGATTTTTTTTTAAACTGCCTTATCTGCAGTATAAAGTTTGGTGAAGACAGAGAAAACAGCACAATTTGCTTAAAAACTCACTAGTGGAAGAGAAAGGAAGGAAAAGTAACATGTGAACATATATTCTTGCTTCCCAAAATAGTGCTCTAAAACTCTTCTTTTACATGACAGAATATTTTGAACACAGCATTCTCAAGGGGCAAAGCCCACAAAATTAAGAAGTTTTTATTCTATATATTTTGTACTATATGAATGTCATCTTAACATTAGCTCCAAATAAGTCACCATAAAAACAGCTAATTGAATTTAATGTCTCTGTCCCTTCAGGCTAGGTTCATAGCACATAAGAAATCTCCACACAGGAATATTGTAACAAATTTGGCATCACTTCCTTTGCCATTGATAGCCTTGTTGGAAAAAGCAAGCAGAAAACACTCGGGCAGAGTTCCCAAGCAATATTCATTTCATGAAAATAACGCACAACAGATTGTATGTAGATTGCTTTAAAATATCCACAGAAACTCAGTAATAAGAAATGTTCTGCAAGGCTAGAATTTATCAACTTGTCACTTTAACCCTCAGACAGTTATTCAAAGTGACAGTTGGTCAAATCATAAATGACAGTGAAACATCCTATTGTGCAGTTCCCTCAAAGACAGGCTCATTTCAAACTTTTCCTTCTGAAAAGCAGTTCCTCTAAGTTCTGCTCTGAACTAAAAGACTTGAAAGGGGACCCTCTGTTCCAAATTGGCTTTTTTCCTTTCCTTGTCCCAAGGCCTTTTTGACATAATGTTAATTCAGCCCTTCCTGATCATTCTGTCTCTAGCTGCTAAATTTAGAGTGCGCAATTTAAGGTAGACCTATCAGTCTTGGCTTGTTTCAGATGATGAATTAAACCACACAGGAAGGAAATGTTATACTTTAAGGAAGCATGTAACAAATCTAACAAGATTCCCACAAATACAGCAAAACATGTGGAGGAACGGATGCTGTAACTACCTACCACAAACTGCAGCTGAATCTGCAAGGTGAAAGCAACAGTGACGTGAACAGATGAACAGCAGTGTTACTATCCTACTTTCCATTCAGGACTTCGACAACATTCAGCACCAGGGCTAAGAAACTCAGAGAAAATCCAGGAGACCCCATGAAAGAAATGTGGGAATTTCCCAGCCTTTACCCTCTGAGATCTCAGATACATGAGTGGGATGGACTCAAAGCATTCATACACAATTTTATCCAAAGCAGGCCTTTATATAAGGTACTATTCCATTAGGACTGCCAGAGATAACATAATGACAGAATGCAATACTAACGCTAACTTGCAAGTGAAATCATTGTTTTTCAGACAAATACTGAGATCTCATTTCTTTCAAGTTTCCTGGGATGTCAATCACCTGTTGACTGTAAGAGGTTTGAATGTTACCATTTCAGAGGTTTCATAAAAGCAAGATATTCAAACCAGAGGCCCAAGGGAAAAGCAAGGTTACAAGCACAGAAATAGGATAAAATATCCAGGAGACTAGCATTTGAGAATGTTGGAGACATTAAATCAGGCAAGTTTTTGGGTATTGAGATTAAAAATGAGATTAGAACCCAAAACCTCACCAGCAAAGAGGAAATGCTTTCCTTAGTGAGACCTGGATACAACAAGCAGGTTAACATCCTGTCACCATAACACATGCATCCTTTGGAAGTGAGCATGCCGACCCAGCTCTGTGTCCCTCACCCTGGTTTTTTCCAAGGAGAATAGCAGTCCTTTACAAACGCTGACGTCCCAGAGTTAAAATTCTCATGAGGGGCAACCATAAACAAACAACACCTCTCCAAGCCTGCAGGCTCTTCTAACAGATTACTTCCAAATCTGCACTTCTATTCAGCCTCACTGGTAACAGGACATGGATTTACTACAGCCAAAAGCGTGTTCTCTTCTTTGTGACAGCTGATGAATGAAGTATTATTTCACAAGGAGATAAGCAAGTCTGTGCTTGTTAGGAATTCACTCAGAAGGATGCTGAAGTAACCTAAATTGTCCTGAAATGCTGATGCCTGTTCTACACCATAATTCTGTTCTACAGATATTCCACATCCTGTCTGGGCACTAAAATTTATTGACTCAAGACAAACATTTTTCATTCAGTCACCAGCTTCAAGGCAGAGACTAACCACTTCTCTGTGTTTAAGCCATACAGAATTCTAACTATCAAATCTCTCTAGTGTTATTTAACTTCCTCCTTAACAACAGACTGAGCTACTGGCTCCCATCCAGCAACTCCAGTGCTTATCCAAGTTGCTGCTATCTGCACCCTACAAACATACCAACTACAAAAAAGTATCATTTAGTTCTAAGCTTCTTCTAAAAACTACCTCTTCTTTCTACTGCCCAGTCACGCAGAGTAGGTATCAGATGTTAAAGTTTGAAAATATTTTAAAAATTCATGATTTCTAAGCTCAGTATAAACAGGCAATGCAAAAACCTTTTGTCCAAGTCAGGATGGCTTTCTATAAACTTATCCTACATGACACACCAGCCAAACTGTATGCTTTACAGCACACAGATAAAAATATAAGTGATAAATATTTATTTAATTTTTCCTAAAAGGTCTAGGCTAATCTGAGCTCCCACATCAGTGATAAAATTTGTGGATCCCCATGACAGAATGAAATACTAGCCTTACAGCTAAGAAACTCTCTTAACAGGAGTAGAGTTCTTGTGGTAAAGGGCAACGGCTACATGTGATAGCTTTTCCCAGCAATTAAATATAGCAACACATTCCCAAAGAAAGAAAGAAAAAAAAAAAAAAAAAAAAAAGGAAAGTTGCAAGGAAAAAGAAAAGTTACATTTTTTCCCTGAAATTCTAGGTGTTTCTACATCAACAGGATGTAGATGAGAAATGACTTGATGCTATGTTAACAAGTCGGTCCATTTGTCTCAAATATGTACACTAGCAACAGTGCCTCAAGGAGGAAAGGAATTTTCTGTTCATAGACTAAGGCAGGCTCATCCCACACTGTAAGCTTCAAGAAACATTAACAAGAATTTCTGCTGTTTTGATTTTACTCCTACTTACTCTGTCTTCATCACTGCTATTCTTGCTTCACAGATTTGCAGTAACTGGAAGAAAAGCAAGTGCAAACAGCAGAGAAAACAGTACTGGCCACAAACAAAACAAAGATGCACAGTGCAATACAAAAGGGTTAAATTATAGCTTTTGCTTAAAAAAACTAATAAAAATCCTTAACCAGATAGACTTCCACATTAGCTACAGTGATTTAGCATTTCCTAGCCCTCACTGACTAGCAGCTAGCAAGATTCAGGTAGATGCAAGGAGATATATACTCAACTCATGTGGAAGAATCAATAAAAAAAGTCTGATTACTGTATCCAACATCAGCAGTGTGCCCAGCTCACACACCCATCCTGACACGAGTCGACGACAGACCTAGTCATAAGCATCCCATGAAAGGATTCCTTCCTGTTTCCCTGCCAACTGTCTAAGCAAATACATTGTCTAAAATTGCTGCCAGAACCCTTTCATCTCAAATACCGGAGGTTCTCTGTGAAGTCGAACGAACGCGTGCCAGCTCAACTTCTCATTCCAAGCACAGTCAGCTAAAACGCAGCACAAGAGAAGGCAACTGAAAGCAGCAGTCTTGCCACTGTTAAAAGAAAGTTCCAAGCTGTAAATGGAAGGATGGATCCAAGATTCTGGCCAATTGCTAACAAATTATCCCATTTATTCTCAGTGGGCAGCTGCCATGAAAAAATGGGCACTTCGAACTAACACATCAGAATTTAGAAGCAACTGGATGTCTTTACAAGTCACCAGGACCAGTGCACAATCACTTTATTATGCGACCCTAGTCCCATGCTTTGTTTTCAGCAGCTCAGTATGCAAACCTGAAACTTGCTTTGTTTACAGAAGACATCTGCAGAACTAGAATAGACATTGACAAAAAAAAAAAAAACCAACCAAACAAACTTTACTTTATGAATCAATCTAGTCAGCAGTGCTGACTATCTGATCAAGACTGAATCACAGTGAGTTTCCCTTTCAAATCTTATCAGATCAAGGGATGGGAAACAAGTGTCTTAGATCCTGTGGGCTGAAAAAACAGCTAACACCAGACATGAGAGAATGTTGAGCTTGGACTTTTCCATGGCAGGTGGCCAGCTGGAAAGCTAAGCAACTTCAATGCATTTACAATAGGCATAACCTTGAGTAACTCACAGAACCATGCTTCCTACTCCACTTCTGCAACAAATGCTTTGGTGCAGTGTCCTAACGCTCCACTTTGTGTGGAGACATCAGCTCTGACATGTCTTACTTAAATTTCTCTATGTATGTTGCTAAAAGGTGACTATAAGAATTAGAAAGTATCATTTATCCCCCACACTTATTTAAAAAATTCTTTCAAAAAAGAATTTCTCATTTTGTCTATCTACACAACCAAGACATTTCTAGACGTGAGCAGACTATAATGATGATCTTGCAAGATTCAGAAAGCTGCTCGGTATTTGAAAGCTAGGTTTTAGGTGGAAATCACACTAAGGTGAAAAGCCAGTTAAGTCTTAAATAGCACACGAGTGCAACTAACAGTTTGATTCCTATAAAACCAAGTGTATGGGTAGTAGGGAGCAGAAAAAGAAAAAATTCAACCTTGCTTACATTAGTCTGAAGCTTTTCACCATGCCCATTACCTCAGTACTCAGCAGGCTCACTACACAGAACACAAGGCTTGCAAGTCTGAGGGACTCAAGCCAGTTTCCAGTCTGATTTTCAAAACACACTTGCCCTAGAAAAAACCCACTCCTTTTTTAATAACAGCTTGGGCTTTATTAATTCTAAGAGACTGACCAACTTTGAACTATGAAGTGTACCATTTCTGCCAGCTTTTATATTCTCAAATCAGTGGAATTTCATCATGTATACTAGCTTGCTCTCAGCACTGAGAAGCCACTCACATCTCATGTTCACCCACTTATACAGAGATTGGTATTGCCTGCTACAAAGTCTGACCTTTACATGCACCTGTAAATCCGCCGGATCACTAGTGATCGAGCTGTCTCATGTCATATGCCAAAAGCATTTATTTCATTGGTTGAGTACAGCTGCACTTGGGGTCTGTGAGAGAGGGTTTCACCCAAGAAGTGACCTCATCTCTTCTGCTTCACTGCCAGTGGCAACACCACATGCTGAGTCCAGCACATGAGTGACAATGAACCTCAAACAACCTTTGGTGATCTGAAATCAACTTCAGTTTCCACTCACAATCAAGTCAAGTTTTCTCTGTGATCTGATTTAGTCATTATCTCAAAACAATTTTTATTTATTCACATCCAGTCACAACAAATCAATTATTCCAAATATTCTCACCCCTACTGAAGGTTGTTTAAGCATGACAAGAAGGGGAAGTTCTTCCAAATTTGCACTTAAACCTTAGCACTATTGATACTTTAGCATGAAGATTTCAAGTAACCTACACTTCTTTTTATTCCTTTGCAGAATTTGTTCTCTTTCAAAACATTCAAGATTCTTTTCCTGCATTTTTCATTTCAATCCATTCTATCACACAACTCACATCGTTACTTTCACTTACAAAACCAAAATTGGAATGGATTTACCTAAGTTAAAGCTGGTTCAGGTATTGATTCACTAAAGGATCAAACATCCCCGACTGAAGACTCACAAGGTGAGATGGGATTGGTAACTGCATGAACAGTAGCAGTATTTATGTGCAACTCCATCCTATTTTCATATACACCTACAGCCAAGTCCTTTGACACAGTCCTCAATCTTTATAAAGCTATTACCTTAAAGCTCAGGCTTATTAGAAATGACTTACCACGGAGGAAAATAAGCCCACAAGTAATGCTGAAGTCTTGTATCAAATGGAAAGTTTTATTTTTAATCACCCTCATGTGCAACTGCTTTATAATTTACAAATTAAGCACTATAAGCATCTGAAAACAAATCTGAAGATGAAGTAAGTGATTTGAAATAAGTGACTTGGATTCTATTCTTAAGGCTTCATCTACAAATGTAAGTTAGTCAAGCCACAGTGGAAACCGAAGTGGGTTTAACGAACTTCTACAAGCTCTGGAGCAGACCAGCCTGTAAAAAAAAAAATTAAAAAAATATTCCTTATTAAAGCCCCACTCACATCGTACTGAGCTGCAGAGAGGGCAACAGTCCAGCCATGCGGACAGCCATCTGACCTCCTTGCAACCTAGAATGCATGTGCTGGACTGGCAGAAAGACAACAGAAAAACAGTACGTAGTAGGGTCGTTCTTCTGCCTTCTGGCCACATCTAACATCACTACTGATCCAGTACTGTACTCTGACCAAACTGAAACTAGATGGATCAAAGTCTTAAATATGCATAATTCAGAGATGGAATTAAATGGGAAAGAGTTCCATCAATAACCCACTATTTTTTCAGTTTGAGATTTTACTGAGTTTTCCAAAGTAGAATTAAGTGAGTATCAAGGAAAGCAAGTCAAAATAAGAGGCTTTGGGGGTGGGGTGGAGAGCAGACCTTCTAAGGACAAACACCAACAGTTTGTTCGGGAGTAAAGCCAAGTGAAGCACAAGTCTGCCACAGTCTGAACTGCAGGAATCTGTGTTGTATACAGAGGAGACATTTGAAAGGTGTCAGTAAATTACTTCTCAGAGAAACATGTTTTCCACTTTCTCAAACAGAAAATCTTGCATGATGTTTCCAAGAAGTTTTCCTCCCCTCCCCCAAATACTAGAGTCAATAATAGAGCAAAACAGGTTTACTCCACAGAGCTGCTTTAAGCACAGCTGCAAACTAATGAGAAGGTGCAGACCATGCTGCCTGCTGCCTTCGTAAGATAAAGCCTTCCCAGCTAGGGCAGGTTCAGGAAAAGGAGCACTAGAGTACTGAGCTAACCTTACCGTCCGCTTTGAGGAGAGAGCCTAACAGCTCTGCTCTTTCCATTAGTGTTCAATTACCAGCTGGTTGGTTTGTGGCAGTGTGGAACCTCCAGAGATTTTCTGTAACAGTATCATGTTCAGATGCATCCTTAAGTCACCTATCTATGAAAACCTCCGCTGCTGCACAGCTATCATTTCACATAAACTCAGAAGTAAAATACTGTGTTTCTTCCCTCCCTCTGCTCACCTCCTCCTCCTCTACACTCTATACCTGTGAAATGGAGCCTTCACTTTGAACAGTATGCAAACGCTTCAGTCACTCTAATAACTTGGAACACAATCATTTCAAAAACTAAACAGTATCCTCAAGGTACAGGAATCTAATTTTTGCATCAGGAAAGATTTATGGAGGTAAGGAACCATTACTTGGATGAAAAATCAGCAAGATAAATATACTGCCATCGTTCCTTGGCAAGCACTAAGTGATCACTTGCATTGCCAGCTGCTTGTTCCTTCACCAGCACCACAGCACATCACTACCTCGGCTGTGCCTACAATCAGTCATAGGGTTGCACTCTGCCTCAGATGAAATTCACAATTTACAGCAGAGCTCCCCAAAAAGCAGTTGTGCCAACATAAGCAAGACCATAATGCAAAGCAGAACTCCTTAAACCACCATTTCCTATTGCTCACCGTGATTACTCTATCACAGAACCACAGCCCAATTTAAGCTCTCTGCTTGCACAACACATTGAGCAAAACACTCAAAGTTTTAAGTCACAGCAGGCTTGTCAGGGAGACAGCAGAAGAAAAGTAAGTTAAATATGCTGACAATCTTTTCAAGAAGTCATTGCAACAGGATCAAGATTTGGATGGCTAGTAGAATACAACTTGGCCAACTGAGCAAGCTATTACCTATCCTACCTGCATTTTTCTTTTCAGCTTTCTGCCAGGTCCTGTCCTTTAAAGAACGTAGGCTCCTTAAACACAATTCACTGCCAGTGTGACAAGTTAAGAACAACTTCAAGCGTCTGTTCTCTTCAAGTATAAAAATCCAGCAGACAGGCCAGTAAGATCTCCTCATAAAAACAGACCTAGTTTTGAATGTTTTGCCTACTTGTTCATCTGTGCTTGTTACTTGTTCTTGATCATACATAGCTTACTGTAAACTAGGATATTCAGGAAAGCTTGAAAGCATTCATTACCCATTATCCTATTAAATTCAGTGGCCCCTTTGAAAAATCCAAGCCTTAGCCTCTTACTGTTACTCCTCAAGGGAGTATTTTAGAGAATTTTGAAGGACACAGAGATCACCCTTGCTCACTGTTCTAATTCTACGTGGAGAGGACAAGGTCTGGTACCTATATGAAAGCACACTGAATTACTACAGAGAACATACAAACAGAGGTGCAGAAGGCTGACTTTTAAAACTGGAACTTTCTGAAGTGCATTGTCAGCACTGCTTTTCTGAGCACAGAGTGAGCCATGTCAGGGAGATCGGCTTAACAAAACCATTCACCTCTTCTTTTGCAGTGTGGTGTGTCCCATCCCAGTCTCCCCCTGCCCCCAATTTCCTAAACCCAGCCACAGAGTCAGAAAACTGCTAATATAGCACAGAGCAAGTAGCTGGAGCCCTCTTTTCTTCTACACAGCTAAGCCAGTCCTTGTTTAATCCTGAAGTAGCACATACAGCTTTAATACACCAAAACCTTCAAAAAGCCTTATGATGGTAACACAAACATAAACAGTCTCCATTTCAGCTGTATCTTTGAGACCGAAGGGTTGAAACGAGGCTGGGAAGTGGACCCCTTCCACTAAAAACAACGTTCTTTGCTTCTTTTAAGTCAAGTAAGTATTAACATATACATTTCTGCATACTGCAGGTATTTTGTTGCAACTAGAATACAAGTTGTCCTCATGCTACCACAGTTTTACCCTATGCATATTACTTAATATATGAGCTCTCCCTTGCTTCCACCGAATTTCAGTAGGAACTCTTTTGTTAGACTCCCTTAGTCACACAAAAATACCTTTAAATGTAGTTAACTTGCTCCGATTTCTAGAATACATTCTCATCACCAGGAATCTCCATGGAGATATAGTTGGCAATTTTGAAGTCTCTTCTAATGGATTTCAATAATTCAAACTTTCTGAACATGAAGTTAAACAGTAAAATCAAAAGCTAAAGGCTGCTCACTGGGTTGGATCTGTCTCTGCTCAGAACTTCCCTGCACACTAGAAAGGGATAAAGAGATTACTCCAGTGGTTTTAGCTGCAGTTGGGCACTGGCTCAGACAGCCTGAACTGAAAGTTTCCTTCCTTGTTTCTCACAGCATGTGCCAGCATTTCTTGATGGGAATGCAAAGATTAATTACAGCTGTACTTGCTCTGAACAAATCCTTATATTCAATACAGTCCTGCAAGATTTAGAGTAGCACTAATTAGGGCTTAGAACAACAATTCTGCAAAGACAGACATACTGCGTATTTTTTCTAATTATTTTATGCATAATAAAATTAAAGCTTCTTTCCAGAAGCAGGGTGGCATTTATTCTCGAGAGTTGGGAGCCAAAAGGGCTTTTCCAGTCTAAGAACATTAGATTTTGCGTTTCAGTGCTATTGCTGAAAGGTAAAACATCAAACTATAACCGCTACCACAGGCATACAGGGAGAGAGGCAAAGATGACTACAGTATTTATTCCATAGATCTGTTGGGACACCCAGACAGTTCTCTAATGGGCTCAATTACTAAGAGGTGAAGACAAAAAAATATTTGTTCTTAATAAAATGCACATGAGTAGAAAGAAATCTTTCAACCAAAAAAATGGAAATCACTAGGCAAGATGCAAATTCTTGTAATGAATTTTCAGCATGGGAGCTGTATCTATGAAGTTGTTTCTCTCATTCACCTTAACCACACCAAAAATACAGTCAAGATTTATTGGCATCTAAGGGCCAAAAAGCAAAAGCTCCTACAGGCAGCCTTACACAGTGCCATAAAAATACAAGGCTTTTTAATCTGCCTCCAAGAACCTAAAAGTTAAAAAGTAGGACCACACAAAGCCTGAATTTCAACCTTTTGATATCCATAGACAGCAGGGTGTTAATAAGGTACATTATAGTACTGCATGTTTTACAGACTTTAAATTTGCCTGGAGTTTTTGATGTTTAAATAAAAAAAGGAAAAACTGTAGAGTGCTTGGAATTCACTACACAGACTACCAGAAGAGCCAGTAGCACAGCTCTTTTTATTCTGCATCTGTCTCAGTTCCCATATGGTAGGCATATCAATTTCTTGTTATCCACTTATTTATTATGTATGATCTGCTCATTACTTTCCAACTTATCCTCCCAATTCCACGCAGGCTACATTTCATCCAGCTGTTACATTCTGTCATAACCTAAGGCCAGTAGCAATTCATGGCAGGAATCCTTTTATTTTTCCACAAAGCATTTAGCACAGACAGCTTTAATGCTTGGTTGAGACTTCAGGTAGGTACTGTAATAAATTGCTATTCTAACACTTTTCCATTTTGCACTGTTTTGAAAAGGTCATAATTCATGACCTTTCTGGTCTTCGTTATTTCTTTCCAATAGCAGAAAGTAATAACAGCTAATAACCATTTTACCCATCACACAACTTTCTACGGATGGTTCTGCTTGAGAGAATGGCTTCTGTCATTGAGAAAATACATCATGCAAGTGGATTTTGCTAGAATTCAAAATTACGTGCAGTGTAAAATGATTTATGACCTTCAATTCTCTACACGGCTTTGAATCCAACCTACCTTAAATGCAAGTTGTTCTCACCTCTTGCTCGGTGGCACTTAAAGCAAAACTGAGATTATCAAGTGCAGGATTCCTTAGTGTAGGTGACAGACAATATGTTGTGAAGGCATCCTTAACTCTGCCTCCTGCTCCAGCTTAGTCTTGAACTTGAATCTCAGTGACTATCAAGACACACTAGTGCTGGTACAGCCAAACACCATGCTACTCAAGCAGTTCTTCTTGTGGCAGCAGGTCCATTAACATATCTCATTTAGGCATATATTTTTAGAATACTTTATGTTACCTTTCAATTTTTAATAAAACCTAAACCATAACTCAGTGAGTCTCACCTCCTTTTACAAAATGTCACTGTTGTTTTGAGAGTTCTTACTTGACACTTTGATCTGAAAAAAAGTTTTCCTATTTGGTCTTAGAGACAGGATTAGAAGCCAGGGACTCCAACTGCTAATCCTTCCTATTACAGACCAGCTACAATGCTTTGCAGCATTATATTTAAACAAGCAATTAACTTTTTCTGTACAAAGATGAGTCAAACTCCATAACTTGACCATAGACTTCTGAGGTCTTGAGATGAAGAACTAAGAATTTAAATCTTAACCTCAGGCACTTAATTACTGCAAAACTGGCATAAAACCTTGCTTAGGTATTTAACTAAAAAAGAAACAACTCCATAACTCACCCTGCTATATGAGTCCAGAGCAGGATATTATTCAAGCTGCACAGATAGTCTGCAAGTTAATGATCTTTTAAGTTAATCAGACATTTAATGTCTGATTAAGCCACTGTTTCAGAATTCTAACATAACAAAATATTATAACACACTAATAGTTATTTTTATAACAACAACCTGGCAAATGTAAGGGCAGGCAGGTCAAATAGCACTCTCATTCTTTAAGTGTAATAGCTAAATTCAAACAGGCCTATTTACCATCCACAGCTTCAAAACTAGCTTCAAAGAAAATAATCATCTAACATTGTTAGATACAGATGTACTTGACCTTTAGCACTAACACTGTGTAATTAAAAAATATGAAGACTCAGCAACAGCAAACATGTGTTTCTGGTTTGTAGTATTACTGTCAATCCATTGTTTTTAAAAAATTCTCTGGGTCAGAGTGGTATGTCCCATCCAGATCTAGAAAAGAAAAAAATCCACGCGATTTCCCCAGCAGTAATTTAGTTTCACAGGAGTTTTGCAAACTAGGAATACCCAAGCAAAGCTCAAAAGTAACTCGGCAAACAGTTGCTACCTAGCCTCAATTAGTGCATTAAATGGTAATAAGATTTCCCCTGCTGGCACTTTCCCTTGTACACCTCAACGTGGCTATTTCCCTTGTACACCTCAACAGCATTGGTCAAGTCCCAGTAGATTTCACTGATGAAATATGCAAGTTTCACAGCTCTGGGGGAAACAAAAAACCCCAAACTCATCCTTACAGAATAAGCAACATTCATAGTCCCTTGCGTAAGCTCATATTCAAACAGTAGTTTGCAAAAAGAAGAACTCATTTTTGTGTTATGGCCAGTTGTATAAGCTGGAGTCGATTTGACACTTAGTATTTCCTCAAGAGGAAGTGCACTAGCAAGTGCATGACGTCAGTACCAGGTGCAAGTACTCCTGCATTTCGGGCTGTAGCCTATATGCTGAAAGAAAAGTAAAATGCTTACAGACACATGCTTTTATGGCTAACTCTATTCTGTCCTTGCATCTTAAAGACAAAATAATCAGTTGGAAACTTTTAATAGGGATCTCTTGAATCCTTAAGTAAACATGCACTGAAGAATTCTGACAAAACAGAGCCCACTCTTGTAGCTTTCATTTAACTTGCCACTTCAGAAGTCACCTGCTTCTCATGTCAAGTCAGTACTCTGCTGTCCGACCTCTCAGTTCTTCTAGATTTGACTTCCGGAGGCAGACAAAGCCTGCCACATAACCTCCACATGCTACAGCAGCTGATATATAGCCTGACTCCTGATCATCGTACATTACTGCCATACCTAGTACTTCCATACCAAAATGAAGATATTTAAGCAACAGTTTGTCCACTCTGAATCAAGAATTGGTGCAAATTACTAGTGCCTCACCTCCATACTGCCCAAAATACACAGCTAGCTGCCTATGCAGCTTTGAAGCCATCAGCTCCTTGCATAAAGAGAGTGTAGCAACAAGCTATACTAATGCAAGGAGCAGGCTCTTCACCATGCAGCATTTCCAGAACACTATCTGTTACGGCAGGCATAATTTAACCGCTGCAATTTATTTCAAGTGTCCGCTTAGAGGAAAAGAAACACATAGTTAATTCATAGGCAAGTGACTCGTGTCCTATTACAAATATCCCCAAAACTCCCACACTTCAAAACACCTAGAGACTTGGGGAATCGATATAAAAGAAAGGGTCTTTAAAAGATTTTCCAGAGTCTTCCCACATCCAAGGCTTCAGAGGCTCTTAGTATTTGAAGTATTAATGGAAGTGTTCCATACAATTCCCTGTGCACAGATCTAAAAATAGCTATGGACACAGTAGTAATTTTTTGCCTATACTTGCAGGCCCCTTATTTCCCTCTCAGGAACCACTACTTCCCACTAATGCTGATAATATTTTTTTAAATAGGAGCTATTAAAACATTAGAAATGCTTTCAACAGTGTAGTGAACATCAATAATAATTAAAATTGAATTGATACTCCAGTGATGGATCATGAATATGTTCTTCATATTAAGAATAACTGCATTATAACAGATGACTTTTGCAGCCTCCTTGGATGTCCATACCCTTTTCTGTATCAAGAAGGGTGGGTATCTCTAAGTACAAGCCAGAAGCCACTCTGGCTGCATGTGAATAACTTCCCACAGTTGCCTTAACTGCAAATAGGCTTTGGAATTCACAGTAAATAGCCTCATCAATCCTGAAGAGATGAGAATATGATTTGTACCATAGGAGAAGTTCAGGAGTTCTTGAAATACATAGTTACAGGCTAGAAAGACTTGGTATTTTGAAGGGAAGCAGTAAGAATCATTCAAATAAAGATACTGCTTTGTCTAAGAGTAGTCAGGATAGTGATTTAAAAACAAAACTAAAAAACATTGTGCATGTTTAAAAAACCTGATAAAACAACATCAATTTTGATTTACGAATTGATGAAGCCAGATGACAGACTTCTCAATCTGCTCAGTTAGCCTAAACTCTGTAATAGAGCTAGTGTACAATACATATCTTTTCTGACCATGACAAAAGTGTAATTTTCTTGCCTGACAAGCCCTGTTTGTCCCATCTTCACCCACAACAACATGAAGCACACCAAGCTGCAAGAAGTCAAAGTACCATCTAACCTCACTTCAGTTTGATTGTTGTGGACACATTAAAACAAAAGTGAAGGTGCATTCTCCCACTACAGACCTGGGAGGAAAGGGGGGGGGGGGGAAGGGCAAAACCACCCAACAAAACAGAACCCACCTGACCAAAGCAATTCCTACATTGGCCTTAGTCTCCATGGTTTGTGACATAAAAAGAAACATCATTTACAGATGTAAAAAAGCTCGCAGATACATGCACCTGAATTACCAAATATACCCAAATCCTTGTTATTAGGCTCGAACTGAAGATGCTTCCACCCTTTCAGCAAAATCATGTTTGAAATCCCTTGGAGAGTCCTTTCTCCAAGAAGCCATTCGAAATAGAATTTGTCTCCACCTGCTGGCAACAAAGAATTAACATCCAGTTGCCCAAACTACCACAGGCAACCTCAAAAGAACAAATGTTACAGGACATTGAGACACATAAGTGCATTCCTTTCTAACATAAAGACAAAAAAATGGGGTAGGATAATGAGGGCAAGGGAAAAGAGGGGAAAATCACATACTGATTACAAAAGAATTCCTATTCTAGTAGTTAAAATTGAGGACAGAGATGTGACAATGTAACCAACATACAATGAAGCTTTTGTCCCCAAACTACTTGGCTTGCATACAAGTAACAGAGGAACTTGGGTCGGTGGGAACAGGCTGGGGCAGGGGAAGAGAGAGAGGCTGATGTTTGTGAAAAGAAAGTGAAATTGGTTAGTCTGCTTTAAGAAAGACAGTGAAGAAAAAAAGCACCCTGCTATTGTAGAATCCACCCCCTCACTTCTGAAATGCTCAAAGACCCAGACAGGGATTTACAACCAGCACTTCTAGGCCCTGAACATGAAGCAGAAAACACTCAAATGCCCAGAGGCAGCTTCCGTGGTCCCAGAGAAGCAGCTTTCAGATTGTATAGGGTTATGGTCAGAGCCATTTTCTTTCAGCAAGTTTGTTACTGCTGAGTCAATCATTAAGCTTAGCATTACAGACCATAGGAAGACACCTGTACACTGCAATTTTCAGCTCTAGTTAACCAATATTTTTTTATTTTTAAACAAAGTCACACAACTTCCTGGAGAAATATACAGAGGTCAAAAGCAGACCAATATAATCTTACATCTTAGAAGCCAAAATAATAACAATAATAAAAAAAGAGGTGGTGTTCAGTTGACTGTAAGACTAGGGTGACCAAAAAAACCCCTTGCTCAGCACTTGTGTTTATTTCAAACACTGTTGAGAAGTATTCAGAAAGATCATAGTAATGTAAAGCTTCAAAGTTTTGGTGATGATTTAAAAACTATTATAATGATTATAAATTGTATTCAAACCAAGCATATTCCATTTAATAGCTGACTGACTTAGTAAGAAAGGGAGTACTGATGCAGAGGTTTTCTTTAGCCTTAGTTAAAATCAGTTCAGAAAAGATTTATTTTCTCAGAGTCTGCTATATCTGGCTTCTATTTATTTACATTAATCTATATCCAGCAAGGGTTTAAACTAAATGAAGGTATGGGTTTATACATATCATACGCAATTATAAATAAGGCAGCTCCTTAAACTACCTGCTTTCTTTCAAGTTTCGCAGTTTTTAACTTTTTTTTTTAAAAAAAAACAACCAAGGAATTATACTGCTGCTAATCCCTATGTACTCAGAGAATCAGACTTCTGCTGAACCTAGAAACAAGGCATGGAAACTTGAACTTGTTCAGGTTAATGTGTTAATAATTTCTTTAGTGATCAATCCAGAAGTAGCATTTGTATGCTTGAGAACAATCTACTACATTTTAAAAAAACTTCTATGCAGCAAGCGCTTTTTGTTTGTAATTGAGGTACTTCGTAAACTCCTGGTAATGCAGCCTACACAGTAAAATAACAGCACCCAGGATTTTCAAGTTGTTAGTACCACAGATGCAGATGAACTGGGACCAAGTTACATAGTACTTCTGTAACACACCGCATCGCTGCACTACTGTTAACAGTTCTGGTGACTGCAGCAGTTCCAGTTGCCCCAGTAACATCTGAACAGGTTGTATGAATGCCATCCAAAAAGACGCATGACAGACATACACCATGATGCTGAAGATGACAGCATATTAATGATCACTTGCGTGCCTGTGGGCTCGGTTTTTGTGGGGCTTTTTTATTTTTTGGTATTTCCTGTTTAATCCTCAAAGCCAGAGAATGCAGAGGTAGGTCTACCAGTCTTGGAATGCTATTTATTCAAGATGGACTTCTTTTTTCCCCATTTGATGCAATTTCATTGCTAACCAGTACAGGAATGAACCTCCCACGTAATCCCAATCTGAATCTCCACCTAGAAACAAGACCAATGCTTGATCATAGCATTTCCCAGAACTAAAAAAAATTCTTAACAGGCTGTCGATGCAATTATTGCTTATTATACTGGATTCTCTTAGTAGTTGTCTCATGTTAAATTCAAGTTCCCTGTGGCCTCAGCCATCTTTTTATTCCACATTTGAACAGTGCTTAGAACAGCAAAGTCTTAGTCTGTGCCTACAGATGCTAGGAATTATGGAACAATTAACCTGTCTTCTCTCCCCCCTGCACATCACCCTCCTCACCCCCCAATCCTCAGTGCTGTTAACACAGAAACTGTTACATTTTTAGCCTAAGGAAATGAGATTTATACAACCATCCTGTGACAGTTTTACCTAGCCATTTTATTTATTCTTTAGTCATTTACCAGTTTCAAGATACTTCAGAGACAGATTTCAAAGATATGCAACAAAAAGACTCAAATAGGCATCTTAATAGTGGAGACAGATGAGCATCTACTGGCTGCAACATGAGTTTAACTAGTATTAGACACTGGGAAACCCACACAGAGGAGCAGCATGAGGAAGCAAACGCGAATTTCACTACTGAATTTCTCTAGTTTTCCTTCAGCTGTATTAAATTCCTCTGTAAGGTTCTAAGGGAGACTATACAAAGCCGTATATCAGATATATATAGATATATCATCTACCTAACTCCTCCAATTAAACACTGGTAACATATCCAGGCATGAAGAATTTTACTTTTAACTGGGTTTTTTTGAGTTTGTTTTTGTTTTTTTAAGAAAAGCTAAACGCAGTTTGGGGGCAGAACACGCAAAACAGACTTCTACCTGCAGACTTAAGCATAATTAAATGTATCTCTATGATTTTAACATATTATTAGAACAATTAGGAAATCTTC
The DNA here is from genome assembly GCF_963210335.1 of Falco punctatus. Classification (NCBI taxonomy): domain Eukaryota; kingdom Metazoa; phylum Chordata; class Aves; order Falconiformes; family Falconidae; genus Falco; species Falco punctatus. The sequence continues at coordinate 30,275,723 of NC_137583.1, read as the reverse complement.
CCATGTCATTTTACAAGAACTACTAACCATGGTACTAGATTGCATGGATCAGTACCTTCTTTCACTGAACAGAGAAGAAAAAAGAGAAAGAAAAAGGAGTGGATTACGAACAGCTGTTAGAAACATATCCCATACAAGAAGTGCAGCTATTTTGGCACAAGAGCACGAAAATGTAATAACAAGAAAGCAAGGAAGATAGCACATTTTTACGCTCACTGTCATCTTTCAGTTTCTTATCCAAGTTTCACTTGCAGATGTCAGGATGAAAAGAAACAGTCAAATAGCAGCAGCCAGAATGGGTGTTGCATTCACTTCAAAAGATCAGCATGCAGGAATAGTTTGCCAGTATCAATATAGTGCAAGCTGGCAGGACTGGAAAGTTACAAATTAAGTGTGCCTTCATCAGCGACCTACTATGAACAGACCTACTGAGCTGCTAAAATATTTTTAGTTCAACCAATTCCTGCCTTTTTTGGTTCCTCTTGCTCTTCCAGTTTATCCAGTCGAGCACTTTTCCACTCCCTCTTACTGCCATGTAGTTTTTCAAGTTTGGCTCCAATTACCACTTGTTTCTGCTGCTGAAGTGCTCAGATTTACAGCATTAACAACAAACGGCTCCTATGATAGCTAAATCTTGCACGCAGCAAGCAATCTTTCAACTGAGGAGAG